>NC_051318.1:78161450-78786450 GCF_015220235.1 Choloepus didactylus | reverse complement strand
TGGAATAACTGTGCATGTGTCCAATCTGACCCATCCTTCCTTTTGGATGATTTTTTTTCCAAGAAAGTTCTGTTTTAGCCAGCTTACTTACTTTCCTAGTCAAATTCACACATGTATTAACCCTAAGCAAGCAAAGCTTAGTCTCGAACTGAAGACTTCCTTTATGCACAAACGCATACAAAGGTAATCATTACCTGCCAAAACCTTATAATTAAATTAAAATTAGCAAACTTTGATGGAGAGCTGTGGTAATTAGTGTTTCCTGCCACAAGAGGATGATGTTTTATGGTTTCAGGGCATTCATTCATTTATTCGTTCATTTATTCACTCAACAACATATGTTATTATATGCTCATTATGTTCCAGCCAGACATGTATAATAATTGCAGTATAGTGGGTTATAGGCAGTAGTGGTTTGGGCCAGGCCATGGAAGTACAAAGGAGAGCATCATCAGTTGTGCTTGGTTGAGTTAGGAAAGCATAAGAGAGAACACATGTCAGACTTGTCCTTGCAGGATGAAAGTCATACAATCTATCAGGAACAACAAGGAAGAACGTCACAGGCAGAATGGGAGTTTGTGCAAGGTGTGAAAAAATGAGGCTTGTTTAGGGAACTATAAATAGTTTCATATACTCAGAGAGTCCAGACACTGGTGTCAGAAAAGCTGGATTTGATCCTCAGCTGTGGCACTTGCTATGTGTGTGACTTAGGGCAAGGCAAGTAACCTTTCAACTCATCAGTTTTATTCGGTTGAAAAATGGGGATAATAATAGTATTCATCTCCTAGATTCTTTGTAAAGAAACTAAAATGTGGCCTATAGAGCACTTGGCAATGTTGCTGGCACATGCAAAATACACTATAACTGCAAGCAGTTGTAGAGGACGTTGTCATCATGCTTGTTGTTTCTGTTAGAAGAGAGGAGGGAGGAGGAGATAAAATTGAAGAGGTGAGAAGGGCTCAAGGAATAGAAGACTGGATGTTCTGCTAAAAAATATAACCAACGGATTTTTAAGTGGTAATTGCATTAATGATAATGTTTTACAAAACTGAATGAAATTCATCCTTAAATCTTAACAACCTTTACCTGCACAGTTTAACCCTCTGGTATATTTCTATATCAATTTTCAATCCCTTTACTGAACCCTTCCTTGTCATACATTCTTTCAACTGTCATTTTCCTGTTATGGTTAGCCATGTAATTTTAGGTATTTTCCAAAGATGCAAAAATTTAATTTTCATTTGCATCTTCACTTGTAATGATTTCTGTGAATGAGAAATTAAACTTGTAACTTGACACTTATATCTTAAAATATTCCAAACCTCTTTCCATCCATCTCCATTTTCTCATTAAACTCACTAGCGTAGATGATTGGCAGCTAAGAAAAGGGAAACATACTCTCCACATGCTTTAATGGAACCACAAGATTGACATCACTATATTAATCATGGACTATTAATAGAGCTTGCATTATATATAATCAAAAACTTGTTATTTAAAAATTATTTATAAATTAAAAACATAGATCACTTGGTTCAGATCTGTTGGTTCGAACAAAAAAAAGAGAAGCTATGTATGGAAGCTATCAGAAAGATATGTATATGTGAAAATGAATTTGGGTCTGAATAGCACCCTGTAAAAGTATATGATTTCCTCCATATTTCAGTGTAGTCATTTCCATAACTCTCACCCATGATACACTTACAATGCCAAATCCCTCCTACTGAACTAGCAAAAGCTGAAACATTCATCAGCCATAAAGATGTTTGGAGAAAAATATATCATCTCAAGCAGTTACACTATGAAAGCTGAATGTGCCAGAATTCTACCTTTAAATTTTTCTCATAGTAAAATCATTTTTAAAATGTTTTTTTGAAAATAGCATTTATGTGTGCTTAAGAGGAATGTGAATATTAAGGAATTTGTAAAGTAGGGAAAATGTTAACATCTTTATTGAGATTTAATTCACATGCCATAAAATTCATCCATTTATAATTCTACCATAAGAATTGTGCAACTACCATCACAATCTAAGTTTAGACATTTCTATCACTCCAAAAGCAACCCTGTACCAATTATAGTCACTCTTCATACTCCTACCCCAAGCCATGGCATCACTAATTCACATCTGTCTCTATGAATTTGCCTATTTTGAACATTTTATGTAAATGGAATCATACAATATGCGGTCTTTCATGACTGGCTTCTTTTATTTAGTACAGCTTTTCAAAGTTCATTCATTTTGTGTCATGTATCAGTAATATATTACTTTTAATTGCCAAATGATATTCCATTGTATGGGTATACCACAGTTTGTTAACCCATTCATCAGTTGATGAACAGTTTGGTCATTTCCACTTTTTGCATATTACCATAAATGTTACTATTAACATGCAAGTATAAATTTGTGTCTATATATGTTTTTATTTAACTTTGATATGTACCTAAGAGATAAATTCCTTGGTCATAGAGTAATTCTATGTTTAACATTTTGAGGGACTGTCAAACTGTTTTCAAAATTGACTGCACTACTCTATATTTCCACCACCAATGTATGTAGCTTCCAATTTATTTGCATGCTTGTTATCATCTGTCTTTTTGATTACAGCCATCATAGTGGGTGTGAAGTGGTGCCTATGATGGTTTTTAATTGGCATATCCCTTATGTCTAATGATGATGAGCATCTTTCATGTGTTTGTTGACCATTTGTATATCTTCTTTGGAGAAACATCCATTCAGGCCCTTGGCCCATTTTAAAAATTGGGTAATTTATCTTTTTATTATTGAATCTTAAGAGTTCTTTACATATTCCAATACCAATCTCTTATCAGACACATGATTTGCAAATATTTTCTCACTTTCTGTGGGATGTCTGTCACTTTCTTGATGATATCATTTGCAGCACAAAACTTTAATTGTGATGCAGCCCAATTCATTTTATCTTTTGTCATTTATGCTTTTGGTTCATATCCAAGGAATCATTGTCTAATAGAAAGTCACAAAGATCTACTCCTATGTTTTCATCTATGAGTTTTATAGATTTATCTCATAATATTGTATCTATGACCTATATTTGAATTAATTTTTGCATGGTCTGAGGAAGGCATCAAACTTCATTTTTTTTACATATGGATATTCAGTTAACACAGCACCATTTGTTGAAAATACTTCTTTCTTCATTGAATTTTTGGTACATTTCTCAAAAATTAATTGAGCATAAATGTAAGGTTTTATTTCTGGACTCCAAATTCTATCCCATTGATCTGTATGTCTATGCTTATGCCAATACCATGCTGCTGTCTTAACTACTGTAGCTTTGTAGTAAGTTTTGAAATCAGGAAGTATGCATCCTCTAACTTTGTTCTTCTTTGTCAAGTTTGTCTTGTCTATTCTGGGTTCCTTGAATTTCTATATGAAGTTTAGGATAAGCTTGTCAATTTCTGCAAAAGAAAAAAAAGGCAGCTGGGATTTTGATAGAGGTGGTATTGAACCTTTAGATAAATTTGGGGAGTACTGCCCTTATAACAATATTAAGTCTTCTGATCCATGAACATAGGATGTCTTTCCATTTATTTAGAATTATAATTTCTTTCAACAATTTAATATTCAGAGTACAAATCTAGTACTTCTTTTGTTAAGGTCTTCTTAGGGATTTCATAATTTTTGAGGCTATTTTAACTAAAATTATTTTCTTAATTTCCTTTTGATTATTAATTGCTAGTGTGTATAAAATGACTGATTTTTATATATTGATCTTATATTCTGAAACAGTGCTGAACATGCTTATTGGTTCTAAAAGGTTTTAGTGAATTCTATATAACTTCCCATATACAAGATCATGTCATCCATGAATGGAGATAATTTTAGTTTCTCCTTTGTCATATGGGTGTCTTTTATTTCTATTTCTTACCTAATTATCGCTGGATAAATCCTCCAGTACAATGTCAAACAGAGATGGCTAGAGAGGACAGCCTTGTCTTGTTACTGATGTTAGGGGGAAAATATTCAGTCTTTCACCATCAAGTATGATGTTAGCTGTGGGGTTTTTGTGAACACTTGTGCTGGTTTGTATATTTATGTCCCCCAGAAAAAGCCATATTCTTTAATGCATTCTTGTGGGGGCACACGTATTAGTGTGGACTGGATTGGAACCTATTTGTTCAGTGTTCATGGAGATGTGACCCACCCAGTTGTAGGTGATAACTCTGACTGGATTAATTTCCATGGAGGTGTGGCCCCGCCCATTCAGTGAGGGCATTGTTTAGTTTACTGGAGCACTATAAGCTCAGACAGAAGGAGCTCATAGCTGACTGGAGCTGAGACACATTTTGAAGATGGCCATTGGAAGCTGATGTGCATTTTGGAGAACGCCATTTTGAAATGCAACCTGGGAGCAAGCAGATGTACAGTACGTGCTTTCCCAGCTAACTGATTTTCTGGATGCCAATGGCCTTTCTCCAGTGAAGGTACCCTTTGTTGATGGACACTTTATGGCCTTAAGACTGGAACTGTGTAACCAAATAAACCCCCTGTTCTAGTTTGCTAATGCTGCCAGAAAGCAAAACACCAGAGATGGATTGGCTTTTATAAAAGGGGGTTTATTTGGATACACAGTTACTGTCTTAAGGCCATAAAGTGTCCAAGGTAACGAAATCAGCAATTGGCTACCTTCATGGGAGGATGGCCAATGGTGTCTGGAAAACCTCTGTTAGCTGGGAAGGCATGTGGCTGGCATCTGCTCCGAAGTTCTGGTTTCAAAATAGCTTTCTCCCAGGACGTTTCTCTCTAGGCTGCAGTTCCTCAAAAATATCACTCTTAGTTGCTCTTGGGGTATTTGTCCTCTCTTAGCTTCTCTGGAACAAGAGTCTGCCTTCAATGGCCATCTTCAAACTGTCTCTTATCTGCAGCTCCTGTGCTTTCTTCAAAGTGTCCCTCTTGGCTGTAGCGCCTCTTCAAAATGTCAGTCTCAGTTGCAATGAGTTCCCTATGCCTGTCAGCTGATTTATATGGCTCCACTGATCAAGGCCCACCCTGAATGGGAGTCACGCCTCCATGGAAATATTGCTTCAGAGTTATCACCTCCAGTTGGGTGGGGTGCATTTCCATGCAAACAACTTAATCCAAACGTTCCAACTTAATCCCCACTAATATGTCTGCCCCACAAGATTGCATCAAGGAATACGGCTTTTTTCTGGGGGACATAATACACTCAAACCAGCACACCCCATTTTATAAAAGCCAATCCATTTCTGTTGTTTTGCATTCCGGCAGCATTGGCAAACTAGAACAATACTCTTCATCATATTGAGTAAGTTCCCTCGTATTTCTAGTTTGTTGAATGTATTTTTCTGAATGGGTGTTGGATTTTGTCAAGTGCCTTTCATGCATGCATTGAGATGATGTTTGGTTTTTTTGTACTCTTTTCTATTAATTCAGAGCGTTAGATTGATATAGCATCAGATGTTAAACCAACCTGTATTCCTGGGACAAATCCCACTTATTCATGATGTATAATCCTTTTTATATATTGCTGGGTTAGTATTTTGTTGAATATTTTTACATCTATATTGATAAGGACTATTGGCCTGTAGTTTTCTTTTCTTGCTTCTTTTCTTGTCTTTGCCTAGTTTTGGTGTCAGGGTAATACTAGCCTCATAAAATAAGTTGAGAGATTCCCTCCTCTTATATTTCTTTCTTAGTCAGTTTTGGCATTCAGTGTTTGTGCTGGTTTCGATATATTATGTCCCCAGAAAAAGCCGTATTCTTTAATGCAATCTTGTGGTGGCAGATTGATTAATCTTTTTGATTAGGGTGTGACCTCTTGATTAAATATTTCCATGGAGATTTGGCCCTGCCCATTTGGGGTGGGGGGGGGTCTTGATTAGTTTACTGGAGTCCTTTAAAGGGACCATACAGGCCCAGACACTTGCTGACACTGATGCTTAGAGATGCCTGGAGATGTAGACAGCAGGACGTTTAGCTAAGAGATGAAGTCAAGTTTGCCCCAGGATATGCTGAGACAGGACCCCCAGGTGCTTGGAGAGAAATGTCCTGGGAGAAAGAACCAAGAACTCACAGGAACTGAGAGAGAAGCTGGAACACAATTCGGGATCAACAGATGCCAGCCATGTGCCTTCCCAGCTAACAGGTTTTCCAGACACCATTGGCCATCCTTCAGTGAAGGTATCATCTTGTTGATGCCTTAGTTTGGACACTTTTTATGGCATTAGAACTATAAATTTGTAACTTAATAAATCCCCTTTATAAATGCCAATCCATTTCTGGTATTTTGCATAGCAGGAGCATTAGCAAACTGGTTCAGAGTTTTCCAAGGATTTGGCTATTTCCTCTAAGTTATCTGCATGTATGGCAAACAGTTGTCCATAATATGTCCTTATAAATCTGTTTTATTTCTGTAAGGACAGTAGTGATGTTCCCTCTTTCATTCCCAGTTTTGGTCACTTGAGTGTCCTCTCATTTTCTTGGTCAGTTTAGTAAAAGGTTTGTCAATTTTTGATCTTAAGGAACTAACTTTTGACTTCACTGATTTCCTCTATTATTTTTCTATTCTTTCATTTATTTCTTCTCTAAATGTTATTATTTACTTCATTCTGGTTGTTTGGGATTATTTTGTTCATTTTCTATTTTATTAAGGTGGAAAATTATTAATTTATAATATTTCTTCTTTTTTAATATAGGGGTTTACAGCAATAAATTTCCCTCTGAGCACTGTTCTCACTGCATCCCATAAGTTATGGTATGTTGTGCTTTCATTTTCATCCATCTGAAAATATTTTCTATTTCCCCTTATGATTTCTTCTTTACTCCATTGGTTATGCAGGAGTGTGTTGTTTAATTTCCACATATTTCTGTACTTGCCAAGTTTCCTTCTTTCTATTTTCACTCCATTGTAGTTAGAGAACATACTTTGTATTATTTCAGTCATTTAAAATTTATTGAGGCTTGTTTTATGGACTAACATGGTATATCATGGAAAATGCTCCAAGTGCACTTGAGAAAAATGTGAATTTTGCTAGTTGGTTGGAGTTCTACATGTATTTGTTAAGTCTAGTTGATTTATAGTGTTGTTGAAGTCTTCTATTTCCTCATTGTTCTCCTGCTTAGTTGTTTTACATGTTATTTTTAGTGAGGTAGTGAAGACTCCAATTACTATGGTTGAATTATCTATTTCTCCCATCAATTCTTTTAGTGTTTGTTTCTTGTATTTTGGTGCTCTGTTGTTAGGTGCGTCTATGTTTATAACTGTCATATCTTCCTGATTGATAGGCGCTTTTATCATTATGAAATGTCCCTCTTTATATTTAATAAAGTTTTAATTGCATACCCTCTCCAGCTATCTTTTGGTTGCTGTTTGCATGGTATATCTCTTTTGACCCTTTTACTTTCAATCTTTTTTGTTGGATTTAAAGCTTTTAGTTGCAGTGTGTTGTTTTAATCCAATGTGATAATTTCTGCCTTTTGATTAGATTGTTTAATCCATTCACATTCAATGTTATTATTGATAAGGTTTGGTTTATAGCTGCCATTTTTCTTTTAGTTGTCTATATATCTTATGTGATTTTATTCATCTGTTCCTCCTTTGTTGCCTTCCTTTGTATTAGTGAATAGTCTAGTGTAACATTTTAAGTCCTTCAGGTTTTTTTGCTAATTTTAAAGCTTATTTTCTTAGTGGTTACTCCAGGGCTTACAATACAATCTTACTTTATCAAAATCCACTTCAGATTTTTAGTAAACTTAATTCCAGTGAAATAAGGAAATTTTAGCCATACAATAGCTCCATTCCCTCACCTCTCCACACCTTTTTGGTGCTATTTTTGTTATACATATTATCTCTACATATGTTCAATACCTAATATTACATTGTTATAATTATGACTTTATATAATTTCATGCTTTTTTAAAACTTTATCAAAAAATTAAAACAAACAAAAAAACATTTAAAAAAACAAAGGATTAAGAAAAACAAATAACCTAAAATAACTGCTTTGCTTCCAACATATTCCTACCATGCCCTAAGAAAATTAATAAGCCATATTGAAACAGGAATAAGAAAAAAATAATCTAAAATAACTACATTGCTTCAAACATGTTCCTACCATATCCCAAGAAAATTAACAAACCATAATCAAACAAAGGTATAAGAAAAACCAAATAACCTAAATTAACTATGTTGAAGCTAATTTTTTAATGCAATAGCTTTTTTATACTTTATCAAAAAATTAAAAAAAATTCAAACAAAACAAAACAAAGGATTAAGGAAAACAAATAACCTACAATAACTGTATTGCTTCCAATATATCCCTACCATACCCCAAGAAAGTTAACAAATCCTAACAAAACAAAAGAATAAGAAAAACAATTAACCCAAAATAACTACATTGCTTCCAACATGATCCTACCATACCCAAGAAAGTTTGCAAACCATAATCATTCCTGAGTATTCCCGTAACATTGAGATTACCCTCAGTAGTTTATCTGTTCTTATTAGATTATCATTCCCCCTTCACTAGTTGCTGTTTATCTCTATGTCTGTTACATTCTATAATATAAAATATTTATTTTACATTTTTTCAGAGAGTTCACATTAGTGATAACATACACTATCTCTCTTTCTGTGTCTGGCTCATTCATTCAGTATTATGTCTTCAAGGTTCATCCATGTTGTCATATGTTTCATGACCTCGTTCCTTCTTACTGCTACATAATATTCCATTGTGTGTATATACCACATTTTGTTTATCTAGTCATCTGTTGAAGGGCATTTGGATTATTTCCATTTCTTAGCAATTGTGAATAATGCCACTATGAACATCGGTGGGCAAATATCTGGGTATATACCAAGAAGTGAAATTGCTGGATCGAAGGGTAACTCAATATCTAGTTTTCTAAAGAACTGCCAAACTGTCTTCCAGAGTGGCTGTACCATTATACAGTCCCACCAGCAATGAGTAAGAGTTCCAATTTCTCCACATCCTCTCCAGCATTGGTAGACTCCTGTTTGTTTGTTGGCACCCATTCTAATTGGTGTGAGATGATATCTCATTGAGGTCTTAATTTGCATCTCCCTAATAACTAATGAAGATGAACTTTTTTTCATGTGTTTTTTAGACATTTGTATTTCCTCAATGAAATGTCTTTTCATATCTTTTGCCCATTTTACAATTGGACTGTTTATAGTACTGTCATTGACTTGTAGGATTTCTTTATATGTGCAAGATATCAGTCTTTTGTCAGATACATGGTTTCCAAATATTTTTTCCCATTGACTTGGCTGCCTCTGCACTTGTTTGACAAATTCCTTCAAGGTACAGAAGCTTTTAATTTTGAGGAGTTCCCATTTATCTATTTTTTTCTTTCATTGCTTGTGCTTTGGGTGTAAGGTCTAAGAAGTGAACTCCTAATACAAGATCTTGAAGATGATTCCCTACATTATCCTCTAGGGGTTTTATTGTGCTGTCTCTTATATTGAGGTCTTTAATCCATTTTGAGTTAGTTTTTGTATAGGGTGTGAGGTAGGGATCCTCTTTCATTCTTTTAGATGTGGATATCCAGTTCTCCCAGCCCCATTTGTTGAATAGACTGTTATGTCCCAGATTAGTGGTTTTGGGGGCCTTATCAAAGATCAGTCAACCATAGATCTGGGGGTCTATCTCTGAATTCTCAGTTCAATTCCATTGGTCAATATGTCTATCTTTGTGCCAGTACAATGCTGTTTTGAGTACTGTGGCTTTATAGTAAGTTTCAAAGTCAGGAAGTGTAAGTCTACCTGCTTTGTTTTTCTTTTTTAGAATGTTTTTAGCAATTTGAGCCATCTTTCCCTTTCAAATAAATTTGATCACTAGCTTTTCCAAGTCTGCAAAATAGGTTGTTAGAATTTTTATTGGGATTACATTGAATCTGTAGATGAGTTTGGGTAGAACTGACATCTTAATGACACTTAGCCTTCCTATCCATGAACACAGAATATTTTTCCATCTTTTTAGGTCCTCTTCTATTTCTTTTAGTAAAGTTATATAATTTGCTATGTATATGTCTTTTACATCTTTAGTTAAGTTTATTCTGAGGTACTTGATTTTTTAGTTTCTATTGAGAATGGAATCTTTTTCTTGAGTGTCTCTTCAGTTAGTGCATTTCTAGTGTATAGGAACATTACTGACTTCTGTGCATTGATTTTGTATCCCACTACTTTGCTAAATTTGTTTACTAGTTCAAGGAGCTGTATCATTGATTTCTTAGGGTTTTCCAAATATAAGATCATATCATCTGCAAATAATGACAGTTTTACTTCTTCCTTTCCAATTTGGATGCCTTTTATTTCTTTGTCTTGCCAGATTTCTCTGGCCAGCACTTCGAGCACAATGTTGAATAACAGCGGTGACAGTGGGCATCCTTGTCTCTTTCCTGATCTTAGAGGGAAGGCTTGCAGTCTCTCACCATTGGGTACTATGCTTGCTGTGGGTTTTTCATATATTCCCATTAACATATTGAGGAAGTTTCCTTCAATTCCTACTTTTGAAGTGTTTTTATCAGAAAAGTTTGCTGGATTTTGTTGAATGCCTTTTCAGCATCTATTCAGATGATCATTTGATTTTTTATCTTTTAATTTGTTAATGTTTTGTATTATGATGATTGATTTTCTTATGTTGAACCCTCCTTGCATGCCTGGAATGAATCCCACTTGGTAATGGTTTATGATTTTTTTAATGTCTTTGGATTTGATTTGCAAGTATTTTGTTGAGAATTTTTGAGTCTACATCATGAGGGAGATTGGCTGGTAGTTTTCCTTTCTTGTAGCATCTTTACCTGGTTTTGGTATTAGAGTGATGTTAGCTTCATAACATGAGTTAGGTAATGTTCCATTTTCTTCAATGTTTTGAAAGAGTTTAAGTAAGATTGGTGTCAGTTCTTTCTGGAAAGTTTGGTAGAATTCCCCTGTGAAGCCATCTGGCCCTGGGCATTTATTTGTGGGAAGCTTTTTGATGACTGAGTGGATCTCTTTGCTTGTGGTTGGTTTGTTGAGGTCTTCTATTTCTTCTCTGGTCAGTCTAGGTCATTCATGTGCTTCCAAGAAATTGTCCATTTCCTCTACATTATCTTGTTTGTTGGCATACAGTTGTTCCTAGTAACCTCTTATGATTTTTTAAATTTCTTCAGAATCTGCAGTAATGTCCCCTCTCTCATTTATTATTTTGTTTATTTGGGTTTTCTCTCTTTTTTATTTTGTCAGTCTAGCTAAGGGCTTGTTAATCTTGTTGATCTTCTGAAAGAACAAACTTTTGGTTTTATTTATTCTCTGTATTGTTTTTTTGTTCTCTATGTCATTTATTTCTGCATTAATACTTGTTATTTCTTTTCATCTGCTTGGTTTAGGATTAGTTTATTGTTCATTTTCTAGCTTCTTCAATTGTTCCATTAGTTCATTGACTTTAGCTCTTTCTTCCTTTTTAATGTATGCATTTAGAGCTATAAATTTCCTCCTCTATAACCGCCTTCATTACATCCCATAAATTTTGATATGTTGTGCTCTCATTTTCATTCATCTCTTGATATTTAGCAATTTCTTTTGCCATTTCCTCTTTAGGATGTGTTGTTTAACCTCCAGATATTTGTGAATGTTCTAAATCTTTTATAGTTATTGACTTCCAGTTATATTTCATTGTGATCAGAGAATGTGCTTTGAATAATTTCAGTCTTTTCAAATTTATTAAGGGTTGTTTTGTGGGCCAGCATATGATCTATTCTGGAGAAAGTTCTGTGGGCACTAGAGAAGAATGCATATCCTGGAGATTTGGGATGTAATGCTCTATATATGTCTGTTAAGTTGAAATAATTTTCACATGGTTTAGTTTTTCAATTTCCTTATTGTTCTTCTGTCTGGTTGGTCTATCTATAGAAGAGAGTGATGTATTGATGTCTCCCACAATTAATGTGGAAACATTTTTTTGCTTCCTTCAGTTTTGCCAGTGTTTGTCTCATGTAATTTGGGGCACCTTGATTGAGTGCATAGACGTTTATGATTGTTATTTCTTCTTGTTGAATTGTCCCTTTTTTTAGTATATAATGTCCTTCTTTCTCTTATGACATCCTTACATTTAAAGTCTATTTTATCTGAGAATTAATATTGCTACTCCTGCTTTCTTTTGGCTGTAGCTTGCATAGAATATTTTTTCCACCTTTCACTTTCAAATCTTCGTGTCTATAGGTCTGAGATGAGTCTCTTATAAGCAACATATTGATGGTTTGTATTTTTTAATCCATTCTGCCAATCTGTATCTTTTAATTGGGGAGTTTAATCTATTCACATTCAATGTTATTACTGTGAAGTTAGTTTTTAATCCACCATCATATACTTTCATTTTTATTTGTCAGAAATATTCCCCTCTTCTCTATTTCCTTTAATGTACCTTTATGAAAACTCTTTTGTTCTGTTCCCTTCTCCATACCTCTCTCTCCTTTTCTTTCTTTCTCAGCTGGTAGGGCTCCCTTTAGTATTTCTTGTAGGGCAGGTTTCTTGTTAGCAAATTCTCTCAGCATTTGTTTGTCTGTGAAGATTTTAAACTCTCCCTCAAACTTGAAGGAGTGCTTTGTTGGATAAAGGATTCTTGGTTGGCAATTTTTCTCTTTCAGAATTTTAAATATGTCATACCACTGCTTTCTCACCTCCATGGTGGCTGCTGAGTAGTCACTACTTAGTCTTATGTTGTTTCCCTTGTATGCGGTGAATTGCTCCTCTCTTGCTGCTTTCAGAACTTGCTGCTGCTCTTTAGCATTTGACAATCTGATCAGAATATGTCTCAGAGTGGGTTTATTTGGATTTATTCTGTTTGGAGTTCATTGGGCATCTATGATTTACGTATTTATGTCATTTAGAAGGGTTGGGAAGTTCTGTCCAACAATGTCTTTGAATACTCTTCCTAGTCCTTTATCCTTCTCTTCCCCTTCTGGAACACCAATGATTCTTATATTTGTGCACTTCATGTTGTCCATCATATCCCTGAGATCCATTTCAAATTTTTCAATTTTTTCTCCATTCTGTCTTTTTTACTTTCACTTTCAAGCCTGCACTCTTCCAATTTGCTTATTCTTTCCTCAGCTTCCTCTAATCTAGTACTGTGCATGTCCAGAATCTTTTTAATTTGATCAAGTTTCTTTTATTTCCATAAGATCATCTGTTTTTAAATTTATTCTTGCAAATTCTTCTTTATGCTCTTCTAGGCTCTTCTTGATGTCCTTTATTTCCTGAGCCCATGGTATTGGTGTTTGTGATTACTTCTTTAAGTTCTCCGGGTGCTGTATCACCTCTGATTTTTTAATTTGGGTATTTGGGTTATCCATATCTTCTGGTTTCTTCATATGCTTTATAATTTTCTGTTGTTTTGGCCTCTTGGCATTTGTTTATCTTGATACATTTCTTTTTAGGATAGGCAGAGTTATTTAAACAATTATCTATAATTTGACAGTGCTACAGATTGATGCAGTGTATTTTCCCTGACCTACCAGCAGATGGTGCTCCCAAGCCTCCTCATCCTCAATCCAGATCTCCTCAACTTCATTTATACAGTGAGTGGGGGTACAAATCATGTGGATGCCCAGTCAGTGCACCAATTTTCCGTGTGCAATGGAGACTAACGGCCCTGCGTTTGGGGGTTGTGCCCTGTGCAGTTTGGCAGGGAAGAGGGCTTTAAGACCCAGAACTCCCAGCTGTTCCCAGGTTTGCAGCTGTGATACCCTAGGGCTGCAGCAGGCATCCTCCCCTTCAGCTCAGACTCCCTTCAGTCTCTCTCTTCTGTGGACCCTCAAGTCCCTGGGCTTGGTGTAGGGCTCCTGTCACTTCCAGAGCATCTTCCCTGCCTCTTGGCTATGTACCCCACAGGCTTCTGTGGGGGAGGAATTGTGCTGCCACAAGCCAGCTGAATCCCAAATTCCCTTGAGGAGGCTCTCAGCCACAGCACTGTGAAGGGGTGGCTTCCAGCCCACTTCAAAGATGGTTGTCTGGGGCATGGAAAATAACCCACTTCTGCAGTCATCCCCTTGCTGCAACAGCTTGTCCTTATCTCAGGGGCCTTCAGCTGCAGGTGTGTAAAGGGCTATCCACCATGCCAGTTACCTAGGTATGTGCCTGGGGTGTTGAAGGCACTCCCCGCTGTGCTTGGCCTCAGCATCCACCGCTGTCTCCCTGGCTGCTCTCCAGGTCTCACTCCGACCCACCTCCAACTGCAGTGTGAGTCTGGCTGCCTTTCCCAGCAGCTTTCTGGCTTGAAGACTTACACGATTCTGAATGCAGGCTCTTTACATCTCCAATTGCTTAATCACTGTGGAAATGTAAGCCCTTGCCCAGCCGGTGGGATCTTGAAACCAGTATTCTGGAGCACTTTCTGCCTTTTATCTAGTGTTTTTCACAGAGAATTTTCCTCTGTCTCTCCTAATCTGACATTTTCTTCTCTCCTCCAGCCCTTTTCTTAATTCTCTGAAGTATCTGACCCTACTGACCACTCTTCTTCCATGAGACACCTCTCTTCCCAAGGCTTCTCTGATTCCACACTTCCTTGATTGTTCTTCTGCCAATTGCATGCCTTTTAAAGACACTTAGAGAAGGAAGGAGAGCAAGCATATTTTTATAGAGTTTGCTACATTAATCTTATTTACCATTTTTGGTTCCCAACAAAACGCGTTTCTATTGCCTGTTTTTGGTTTTATTTTCAAGTATTTATGGATACTATCCCATTTATTTGTATGTATCATCCTTTTTCATTGTAAACTGCACTTTTTAGATGAAACATTGTAGCAGTTCTGGGTTCTGACACCCACCCCAGGATAGATGTTGCTATTGATTTTGCTTGGTTTCTTTCCCTCACAGTGTGTAGCCTCTGGTGTGATGGCTCAGATTCTTTCTCTTGTTTTTATTTTTCCATGTGACTACCTCTGGTTCATCTTGGGATAAACATAAGCTACTCATTCGTCAGAGGTAGTGCTTAAGACCCCCTCGGCTGTTAGATTATTGTCCTTTACCATTGGATATGTATGTGAGGCTTAGACATTGCTGTCACAATTCAGGGACTTTATGTGTTTTCCCCTATTTTCAGCCAGAAACTATTAGATTAGATGTTCCCTCTGCAAGTAATCCTGAGAAGGTGATGTTTGGGTTACACACACAGCTTGGGGAATGTTCTCAGAAGTGCCCACAGCCTGCGCTGATTGCTCCTGAGCAGGTACAGCCAAGCACTTGTGCACAGGATTCCTGACCCCAGGGCTGACTGTGATTCCACAAGGCCTTTCTTGGCTCTTTTTCCCGTTTCTTTCTGTTAACCTTTGATTACTCTGCCATTTCACCTATTGCTGTTAGTATCATGGATCAATGAATGCCCTCTTAATTGCTCTTCACCAACATCTCCATTGTTTTTTACTTTATGATCAAAAGAGAAGAAAACGCTTAGTAATTGTTTACTTAAAAATCAAAGGCTAAAACTCAATTAGCAATTTACTGTATTTCTTTATATTGTCCACTAGCCACCTTTTATAATTGTTTTAATATTAGTATTTATATTTATAGATGTTTTAAAATTTCCAAAATTAAGTTTTGGTTGAAAGACTACATATGACAATTGCTACAAAGCAGAAACCAGACAAATGTTGATCTGATCCACAAATCTAAACACAACCTCAAGAAGTATTTGGTTAGGAGAGAAACACCACTATTTAGTATATATTTATATATTATCACCTAAAAAAGCTCAAAGCATAGTCAAGAATCTTTAATATTTAAACATTAAATATATCAAAATTTTAAAATGTGCAATGTAGGAGGACTAAGAGGTCAAAATATAAGAAAGCAAGTGAAACTACCCGGGTTATAGTCACTTGAAAACTTGTATAAATAAAAATATATTTAACAATTTAAAACAATGAAGTGTTACTATTTACAACATTGTAAAGTATTATTGCTGCCTTTGATAACTTTAGAATGCATTAATCCCTTTGTATAAATAAACTATGATATAAATCTATGAAGAACTATCCTTTCTAAATCTTAGGTTCATACCACCTTTTTCTTCTAATTGAGATTATCTCTATTATCTCTTATATTCTCACTTCACCAGAAGCAGGCACTAAACACCAGAGAATTCATTGTTTTTAAAAATAATGCTGACTTTTCTTCCAAATTTTTCCACATGCGTTAAAGATTTTCAAAGATTAGTGGTGAAAGGAAGGCTGTGAGAAGGATATTGCATTCTCTATGATCCACTGGTGGTGTAGAATTAGCTTCAGCCGTATTTGTAGCTCCTTCTACCCACACCCTCTCTCCATGTCCCCCAAACACAGGCACGCCCCTGCTTAGCACAGAGGGTTTGTCTACTAAAAGCATGCAGATTTGACTTTTTAGAGAGTTGAGGTCTTACTATAACCTCCTTGGGAACATGTGGAATACCTAGAGGTTTCCTCATACAAAAGAGAGCTCTCTGGTCAGGCACTTCCCTGCAGAAACCATTGGAGAATTGGAATTCCAAACAAACGCAGCATTTTGAAGTGAACTATAACAATGCAATAAGCTTTGGCCGAAGAGAGGGAAAAGGAGAACAAATGATAAATAACTGAAGGGCCAGGGGAGGTCACAAGGTAAAAGGTGAGATTAATAAAGAACTAGTCAAAAATCAAGATGGTGCTTATTTTAGAACATAAAGAATAACAGCAACTTTACAGCACAAAGCCAGTAACCCTTATAGAAAATGTAAGGAGTATAGGAAAATGAATTCACACAAAGCAAGATGTATCAGATGAGACACATCATTCTAGCAAATATTAATAGTTTTTAATAAGAGGTATCTATTCTACGTGCAGTGCTAAATATTGTAACATATTTCTTAGGTTATGCATTTTTCAAATTTATTTCAGTTTGTTGATTGTTCATATAGTATTTTTCTATTTGATTAGTCTGAAGATATTTCATTCTCTCTGTTTCTAATCATTTTTCTCTTCTTTTAGTTCTGCAACTAACTTTGTATTCCATTTGCTATCTCCTCTCAATTTTATTTGTATATTCTTCAATGGTTTCTCAAAATTCTTTTTGTGGTTCAGCACTTTTTACACTTCATGAAATTACAAACTCTTGATATGTAAATAAATACTCAAAAACACATTAAATTATTTAACAAAATAAGCACTAAGAAATATACATTATACTTTTATAAATACTTTAATACTCCATATTAACATTAAAATGGATAGCATATTAGCATAACAGGCTTTGGATGTCCCAACCATAGCTTCAGAAAGATTAAGAAACACTCAAAGATTTACACAAGTATTGTATTTCTGTTAGCTTTGGCAATATTTATAAATTATGGTTTTTACCTATTCATTAGACTCACTTGTGATTATCGGCTAAAACAATGAAAGAAAAATATTCTCATCTAACCTTAAGTAGAAAATTATAGGCTAATTCTGTGCTTTATGGGGGGATGGAGGTGAGATTAGAAGCAAAATGGTGGCACAAACACCATTTTGGGATTATGGCACATGGGATTATACCAGATACACAAAGCTATAGAAAAGCAATTTGGTAAGTTTAGAGCATGATAATATGTAAACATAATAAAAGAGGTTTTTAAAAGCAGACAATTGGTATAATTGTAAAGTCAATATACAATTGTTATTGTCTTACAGAAGGTTTTGCTAGAAGGGAGATAACAGGTTTCAACAGCCATTCAGAAGAATAAATGCAAGGGTCTTTGCTGCTATCTATGAATAGGCTCAATCCTATTAAGAAGGGAACTAGACTGACCTCTATCTCCTGCCTGCTCTCCCAGGTAAATTCTTAGAGGATATGGCAGTGGGGGTGGAGGATAGCTGGGTTGTCTCCTCAATAACAGTGTTTCTCAACCTGAGCACCCATTGGGATCACCAGATGCCTGCTTCCCACTCCCCACAGATTCTGATAGAACTGATCTGGGGTGCAGACTAGGACTTTTTAAAAGTTTCCCTGCTGATTCTAGTGCATCCAAGTTTGGGACCCATTGCTCCATAGAAACTATACACATACATACACACAATAGTGAGAGTTCCAGAATACTTTGTGGGAGCTACTTAGAGGTGGCTATTCTGTTTGCAAGGGAATGTAGAGATATGCCTTGAAGCTGCATTTGCTCCTCAAGTACCCTATTTACTTACATTATATTTTACTATTTATTTATGTTAAATTTTATTTAGCGTGGCTGTTTGGGGGGGTGGGTTGGGGGTGGTGGTGGGAGAGGGCTGGATACTGAAAACATCCAGAAGCCTCCCCTTGGCACCTCTGTGGATGAATGCACAAACTGACATCCCTGGGTTATACCGTTCTCTCAAAGTCCCTCATTCCTCCCTAACAGTAAACACATCAATGTCATCCTTAATCACAATCCAGGAAAGATGACTTGAGGTTCTCCGTCCTCTGACAGACTAGAGAGAGGGAGGAAGAATCACGTGGGAAAGCAAAGGAGTAAGGGAGAGAATGAGAGCGAAAGAGAGGGGGAGAGAGAAACAGGGGGATAGAGGTGGGGAAATAGTGTGTGTGTGTGTCTTTGTGTGTGTGTGTGTGTTTGTGTGTAGGGGGAGGGGGAGAGACAGAGATAGAGAGGCAGAGATTGAGAGACACAGCGAGACTGATTTGCTTGTATTATGTGATATAGGAGTAATTTTCATTTTCTATGGTCTAATAGGATAAGAATCAGGGAGAATACTAAAAGAATCCAGAATCTATGGGTCTGTTTACTATCTCTTAAACATTTATACTTTTTTTTCGTAAAATGGGATCTCTTTAAAGCTATAGATCCTTCTCTTCCTGTTACACATCTATGTTTTGTCAATTTGTATACCTTACCAAATTCAGAATGTCCTCAGTCATGTACATTTCAAAACTACTTTCGGACTACCTGTGGTGAATTTAACTACTTTGTCCTAAACACTTTATCAATAAACAGCACACTTTTCTCTTCAGGTCTTTAATATGCAAAGGGGAGAAAAAATTTTCTTTTGCAGTAACATTTCTCAGCTCTGGAGTCCTTTAACTCTAGCTAAATATTTAACTTTCACCTTCTAGTCTCATAATCCTAGTTATAGCAATCAAAAATGCCACCCATTACAATTTGCTTTCTGTAATTGAAAGTTTCAATTTAGGTATTTCTAATCTCTAAATTTTCAAAGAAAGAAAAGCAGAGTTTTAACTACAAAAGACTTTTATCTGTTTCAAGGGAGATCAGTTCAGCCAGCAGTTTCCATGGAGCTTTGAAAATGTAGGAGACAGTTCATGACTATTTTCTTACTTCTTAAATGTATTTTCTTCAAATGCTGGTGATGATTTCTTTTCTATGATTTCATGCTGACTGTCCCTAATTAAATTACAAGTGGCTGGGTCTTCTCCTGGAGTATCCTTTGATTAGCATTAACACTTGAGTTTTTTTCTCAATTGCCAAAAATTAATTTTTTGCAGTTTTCCAAAAACTTACTTCAATGATTCACAATTGAATGTCTTATACTCAGTAGTGATACTTGTTTTAAAAGATATTAGATGTATATATTTATGTATTTTTAACAATTTTCTTCTAACCTTCAGATCTTAGGCTTCAAATCAAATTTGTACCTAGTGTCTGTTGAAATTTAGTGAAATTAGTGAAAACCATAAGGAATTGGGCACTGGGCAATCTATGTTTCTATCTCGTATCACCCCCTTACGAGCTGTTGTACCTTGGGAAGGTTACACAACTTCCAAATTCATGGTAATTTCCTCAACTATACCTTATGGTCCCATCAATAAAATTGTAAGGAGATTCATAGGTAAAAGCATTTTGTGTGCTGTGAAACACTATACAAATATTATGAATTTTATTATGAACTCATAATGTAAATATTAGGTATTTATTTATGATAACTGTTATCAGTGCTGAGCTTCCCTTCAAAAATAATAGGTAGCTGTAACATTCTATAATTTGAGCAGTCTTTTTGAAAGACTGACAAACCCCCCTACTTCCTACCAAAAACAAATAATTTCCCTCATCAGCTTGAACTCCAGGTCAAAATTCCACCACCAGAGGCCATTTCCTGGTTAAAATATGTACATCCCTAGAAACTTGACAGACATTCAAAGGCAACGTTGTGTTGAGATTAAAAGCTTGGGCACTGGGACCCTAATGCCTGGTTTTCAATCCTGGCTCTGTTATTTACTAACTTTGTGACCTTGACCAAATTTAACTCCCTCATGCTTCAATTTCCTTGAACACAAAACGGGGATAATTCTAGTATCTGTCTCGTAGGGTTTCTACGAAGACTAAATGAATTAACAACCATTAAGAGTTTACAACAGGGCCTGGCACATAGCAGACATTAAATGAATGTTGTTGTAGCTATTTGTATTGCTGTGATCATTATTAGCTTACCCTTCTGCCTTACACTAGCTGCTCCTTCTCTCCTGATTGTTGCTCCTCTGATAATATCCAGCTCTCCCACTATTATTATATTCAAGCATTAATACTCCCAGGAAGCCTTCCCCAATTTTTCTCCCTCTTTCTCTTTCCTTGGAGTGAAAACAAGAGAAGAGTAAAATAAAAGAGTAAAAATGGGTGGACACTAAAGAAAAATATTTTCCTCATAATTTTACTCAAGACTTACCCTATCTATGGGAACTATGAAATGCCTGAGAAGAGTTGAAAAAAGCTCAGTGCATTCCTTACCTCTGCCTACTCGTATCCCAAAGTAACACGGAGAGCAGGGAGTGAGGGATTATTTCCACCCACGAACTCTCTCCTGACAGTTGAATGCTATTATCATCCCTTTACCACCTGCCCCCTGTACTGACCCACATAGGAATGAAAATATTGACTCTATCAGATCCTTCAGTGTCATCCTTATTTCAGTCTCTACCTCCTCTTGTTGTCTTACCATTTTGAGATTTCAAGATTTTAATTCCATTCAAGGGTTAACTTTTCTTCAAGGTCTTCCTGCACAGAGGAGTTTCTAAGAATATCAATGAACTGAAGTTTAAAATTACTGACCTACAAGATTTGCAAATATTTGAAAATAAATAATATAAAGCAAATAATACAACAAGCCTGTGTGTGTGTGTGTGTGTGTGTGTGTGTGTGTGTAAAAGAGTCAGTGAACAAACAAAAAAGTGTTAATAAACAGAAATTAACAGGAATGGTTTAAAAAAAATTTTAAGTTTATCCTGTTGACATGTTGTGAATATTTATTATATCAAGCAAGGACAGATTCCTTATCTCATGGATCAAATCTTTCAAAGTGTGATTGGGTTTAGCAAATCAGTGCCTCTGATGTTCATTTGAAAAAACTATTTATTTTGGTTTCTAATCAAAACAAGAACACTGGGACCTTGGTTCACATGTATCAGCTCTGTTAAATAAGCTAGCAATAAATAGAATAGAAGTTCATGCAACATGCATTTGCAAAATTCAACTAAATCTCTCTTGATGTTTGTCAAATTATACGGAAACTATCGCATCAAGTTCACAAGCAGACAGCAGTTGAGGATTGAACCAGCTTTGAATATGAATAAGCAGCTTCTGAAAATTTGAGAAATTATCATTAGTTCTATTTGTGGAGAAATAACTTTTTGCAAGGTGACTTTCTTTTCCTTGAAAGTACACATTGAGTTCACTTAAGCAATGTATTGCCAGAAAGTCTAAATGTCACTACTTTTCATTCTTCTGCAAAAAAAAAACAAAGCAGCCACACTGCCTTTGAAATATTCAATGAGCTGTAAAGGTATCGAGGTTAAAAATATTGACTTTATAAGCCCTTGTTAAGTCTGCGAGTGGAGGGAAGCCGACATTAGTTCTGAAGTAAACAATGTAGTAAAGCACAGTCAAAACCATCATAAAAAAATTAAAAAGATGAAAACGTACTGAAGAAAACACTGAAATGAAATACATGATAATCCAAAAGTGGTGAAGGTGTAAATGAGGCTCATTTTAAGACGCTGTGCTTGGTTAGCCTATTTTCAAGTTTTAAAACATCAGCTTTCCCCCTGCTATTTGAGGACACTCTGGTGGAGGAACAAGTTTGCTACTTATTTGCAAGAATCAGAATCTCCTTAGAGAAACCAAGAGGATGAAAAACTCATTAACAAGTTGTCTTTGATAGTTCTTTTTTAATTCCAATCATGTGGAAGAAAAGACCAAATAAATTCACAGCTGATGCTACATTAGGCTAGAGAAAGGGCAAGGAAATTTAATCTATGCCAGGATGGAAAATATTGACCCCACCATCCAACATGACTACAGAGCCCTCTAGTCAAGTTTCCCCAGCATCTTACCTGAATCTGAGCTTTGCTCATCACTGTAGTTACACTGAAGTGTAGACTTATTTTAGAGACTATTTTGACTATCTGTTAAATTATGTTTATTCACAAAATCTTAATACTGCACTTCTTAGTCATTCCCCTCTCTAGCTAAACCAACTCAGCAGATGAACTTACTGCCCCCGCCCCCGCTACGTGAGACCTGACACCTAGGGGTGTGTATCTCCCTGGCAACTTGGGATATGACTCCTGGGGATGAATCTGGTCCCGACATCGTGGGATTGAGAACATCTTGACCAAAAGGGGAATGCGAAATGAAATGAAATAAAGTTTCAGTGGCTGAGAGATTCCAAATGGGGTGGAGAAGGCACTCTGGTGGGCACTCTTATGCACTATATAGATAACCCTTTTCAGGTTTTAGTGTATTGGAATAGCTAGAAGTAAATACCGGAAACTATCAAACTGCAACCCAGTAGCCTTGACTCTTGACGATTGTATAACAATGTAGCTTACAAAGGGTGACAGTGTGATTGTGAAAGCCTTGTGGATCACACTCCCTTTATCCAGTGTATGGGTGGATGCGTAGATAAATGGGGACAAAAAATAAATGAAAAATAGGGTGGAAGGAGGGGGATGATTTGGGTGTTCTTTTTTACTTTTATTTTTTGTTCTTATTTTTAATTTTTCTGGTATAAGGAAAATGTTCAAAAAATAGATTGGAGTGATGAATGCACAACTATATGATGGTACCATGAACAGTTGATTATACACCACGGGTGATTGTATGATATGTGAATATATCTCAATATAATGGAATTTAGAAAAAAAACTGGCCATTCACCTGAAGATGAATGCAAATCTATGCTAATTAACATTCATGAAAAAGAAGAAACGAGTAAGTGTTCATTTATGGTCCTACAGGGTCTATAAGGTACAAATGCAATCTAGTTATAGCCCAATACACCTGACTAATATAAACTAGGACTTTATTAATCCTATTGTGTTTGGATTGGTGAGCAGAAAGGAAAAGCAATTGTACTAAAAAATTAGGGAGTTAAAGAAGGGGTTTTCATAGAAAGATGGAGATGATGTTCTTATAAAGCTCTTCTCTTCAGGAAAACATAAACTCTTGAGCTTTGGACCACTGATTCAAGCCAACCTCAATTTATTTGGTATATATTTTGTATTGGTATATACAAATGCCTAAAGTGTACCTGTGAACTTCACCATCATGTAAACAAGATTAGAAAGAAATATTTCTTGTCCTCAGGGATGAAACAGAAGTAGAATATCATCAGTAACTTCACTCTTATTAGCTTAAACATGCCATGAAACATAATACCTTTAAATAGTGTGCAAAGCTTGCTAATTACTTTTATTATCTTGTTATCCATGTTTTACAACAGGTAGGAGATAACTTATAATTGGCACATCCCTAAAGACTGTAGATTAAGGAATAAACATACTAGAAAAAATATATCTCCACTGATTGCCTTCAAAATCCTTAATAATATAGTTAAGAAGTGGTTTAAAAACCTTCCCTCTGACAGTAATGAATCATTTGTCAGTTGTTACCGGAAAGTGATGATGGAGTTACTGTGTAGCAAAGTGCTCCTGTTTATCACCTGATGCTGATTTTTTTGGAGTTGTTTACACTAGGCAAACATTGGATATAACTTGGAATTGGCACTGAAAGAAAGACTTAGCTCCATTGGGAATAGGCTATTTAATTCTGAAATATTTTTCACTGAGTAGCACAAATCCAACAATAAATATTATCTAAAAATCTAAGACTTGGGTGAACTCCTGCTGGTTTCTTTTCAGGAACCACAGCAAAGGAAAAGAAACCACAGAAGAATACTAAGATATTTACCTTTCAAACTATTTTGTATTACAAGGAATATTTTATTTATTCTGTATTTATGTGAACATTTAAAATCAAGAATAAATATTCCTTTAAGGTTTGGATGGTGTTCAAAGTTGGTCCTTTGATAAGAAGGTTCTCATTATTTCTTACATATATGGAATTTATAATAGGACAAAATGGGTGTAGTTTCCTTTATATTATTTTTGCATATTTCCTTAATATGCTGATTTGAAACTGTTATGGACCCAGAAGAACCATGGTCTTCTAACCAAATCTTGTTGGGAGGAAACTTTTGATTGAGTGTTTTCATGGAGATCTGACCCACTCACTGTGGGTGAGAACTCTGATTATATTATTTCCATGGAGGTGTGGCCCCACCCATTCAGGGTGAGTCTTGATTAGTTCACTGGAGTACTTAAGAGAGTTCAAGAGCTGACACAGAGGCTAATGCTTGGAGATGCAGACAAAAGGACGTTTGGAGATGCTATGTTAAGAGATGAAGCCCAGAGTTTGCCCTGGTGAAGCTAAGAGAGGACCAACAGATGCTTAGAGAGAAATGCCCTGGGAGAAAGAAGCAAGGATATACAAGAGCTGAGAGAGAGGAATGAAGACAGAAGCCCAGAGACATTCTGTAGAAGGCCATTTTGAAATACAACCCAGGAGCAAAGGACCAGCAGACGCCAGCCACGTGTCTTCCCAGCTGACAGAGGTGTTCCGGACGCCATTCACCATTGTCAGTGAAGGTATCTTTTTGGTGATGCCTTAGCTTGGACACTTTAATGGCCTTAGGACTGTAAATTTGTAACCTAATAAATCCCCTTTACAAAAGCCAATCCATTTCTGGTATTTTGCATACTGGCAGCTCTAGCAAACCGGAATGCTCAATGTCAAGTTAACAACTTGATATTTTCATATGAAGTGACCTAGAAGATATGCAGGTCTGAAATGTACCTCCTGAAATGTACCTTATCAACCACATAGGCCAAAAGGATCATTTTATTTTTGGTGACTTGATCAGAAGTCCAGAAGCAAATTATAGCTTTATTAAGGAGAAAGATGAAACAAGTAAAACATGTATGAGTACATTCAGACCTTCCAACAAAATAGGTAATGTCAATCCCAAATAGTACACCAGGCCCACTTGTTCTGAATTCACCCTAAATTGTCCCAGCCCACGGGACGTTCAACGGAGGCTCCGAGTCCTGTGAGGGAGGAATGGTATGGGACAAGAGACACGAGGAATGACAGCAAGACAGGTTTCTGATCAAGCTGCAAAACTTTATTGAAAAGGCAGGGTATATATGCCCTGGAGGGAGAGGGGGTGGCTAATAAGGACAGGTAGCGGTCTGGGATTGGTGACTGCTGTTGCTAGGGTGGATGGCAGATGTGGGGTTAGCATTCTAGGGGCGAACTAGCACTTTTGGCGCGAACTACTTCCGTAAAGAAGGCTGAGGGTAACTTAAGCTATTGTTGTATCAGCCCTGGCGGCCATGTTGCACATCTCTGGCATAGCTGAAGGTGGGCTTCATGCATGCTACCTTAATCGCCCTCTACATCTCCTCCCTTTGTTTTTCAAAAGGATGGAGGAAGAATGCTGATTGAGCATTCTTTTGGCATTAACCTGCTGGGGGAAGTAGAGGCCTCATTCCCCAAGTTGTTTGTGGCTTCTGTTTTTCTGGGGAGGGGAATTTGTGCAGAGCGAACCCCTATGCAAATGAGGCATACTTCTCAAGGAGCTCGAAAATGGCCTTTGTTTTGGCCCTCCTTTGCAGTGCTTTGCCTCGCACCGAGTGGTACCAATCATAGCATAAGCTAGAAGCATACTTTCGAGTTATATGCTGCTCCCGTAGGAGGGGGCTTTCTTACCCGAAAGGGTGGGTAGCAGGCAGATTTTCTGGATCCACACCTTGGTCAGCGAGGTGAAGCTGGTGATAATGCACTTGAATAGGCTTGCCTAGGGCAGAATCAACTTGGTCCTTAACTAGCTGTATTATTCTTTTTATGGCCCAAGGTGCAAAAGATATTATAAGGAGTATGGTTATCAAGGGGCCTAATATAGGGAGGAGGTAAGGGAGGATTCCATTAAGTCCCCAGGAGGGGCCTCCTTGGGCTTCCCGCTCACGCTTGCGGTTTGCAATTCCTTCTCTAAGTTTGGTCATGGAATCTCTAACTACGCCAGAATGGTCAGCGTAAAAGCAACATTCTTCACCTAGTGCAGCACAAAGCCCTCCCTGCTTAAGGAAAAGCAGATCCAAACCTCTCCTGTTTTGGAGAACAACCTCCGATAGGGATGTAAGGGATTTTTCAAGATGGGTGATGGAGGTTTCAATGTGGGCTAAATCTTCATCTATAGCAGCTCTTAGGTGGGAGAGGCCCCGGTTTTGGAGAACGATAGAGGTGGTTCCGGTGGCTAGGCCAGCAATACCTAAAAGAGAAGCAATAGTAACAGCCGTAACAAATTCTCTTTTTTTTCTCAACGTGACTGGAGGTTGCGCGGTTAAGTGGTGATAAAGGTCTTCCTCTGCATGGAAGAGGACATGGGGTAGCACAGCCACTAAGAGGCACATTTCCCCTGTTTCAGTGAGGGCTTTTGCTGATACGCAAGGAGTAAGCCCCGTGGAAGAGCACAGACATTTTGCCCCTATTGGGGGAATATAGAATTTACCTTCTGGGAAGGACGACTGTGCACAGACCTTTTTTAAGGAGGAGGAGGAAATGTTACCAACACAATGCCCAGAGTGAAGAACGGATTGCATAGTAAAGCCGATTTTTCTGTTTGCATTCCAAGGACATTGTGGAGGATTGTCCTCATTAGAAATATTAAATGTGACATTAAGAGCTATAGCATCATAATAAGGGGGTCTGACAGAGAAGCACAGCCAACAACTGCGAGTAAGGTTAGGTTGGGAGGAGTTTAGAGAGAGAAAGGCGGTTTGGAGTATTGGCCAAAGTGGTGTATTAAGCGACATGGGAGGGGTTGGGAACGACAATATTGAAATGTAATATTGGGCTTGGTTAAGACTGGTAGGAAAGTGACCTGGGGTGAATAGATTGGAGGCGTTAATGGAAAAGGAGGCTTGTATAGTGATATTGGTTCGTATAATTGTGGAATCTTCCCACCGCGCTAGAGTCCATTTCCAGGGCTGATGGGGGTTGGAATTGCTGAAGGTGGCACGCACACTTTGCAGGAGAAAATATAAGGTGGCAACTTTAAATGGCAGTAGGCTTAACAAAGCCATACTAATAGAGGCTATTGGTTCTTTCTATTAAGGGAAGCAAGCTAGCAGAGTGATACACCCTATGACGCACAAATATGTTATAGCAAGCAGGATTTTTTCTAACGGGTTCCAATCTTTTGGGGCAACGGTTGCTAATCCAGCTGCAAACAGCAAGGCCAAAAGACCAATTAGTAAAAGCCAATAGTAATTCAAGTGGTAATTCATGTGATTAGTGATGGAATAAACCTGTAAGCAGGACTTCTTTCCACTTCCGGTTGTGTGCGGGCTGGTCGTCTCCGGATGGGTTATAGCAGGAGTTATTGATGCGCTGGAAGAGAGAAGAAAGATATTTTTCTCAGGGAGAGGCTTCTACCCTGGAAAGGTTATCATTAAGAGGAGGGGAGGGAAGTGTCTCAGGGGTTTGTTTTGGCAATGAGGAATTAATATGTTTTATTAGCCTTTCTGGAAGCCAGCGAGGACCTTCCCTCTTTTGGTCGTATATGCAAGCAGAGCCTCGTCCCCAAATAATCACGGGGTCAAGCCCATTCCATTCTGACGTTAAGGGGTCACGCCACATAACAGTGGCTTGTTGCATCTGTGTTTTGGGATGCCAATGTCTGTCGGCTGCAGATTGCCCTTTATCATCCAGAGTTAGGAAGTTAAGAACAAAAAGAGCATGATGTAAAAGGTCTCGGGGACGTTGTTTTGTGAGGTTGAGAGTGCTTTCGGCTAGGCGACACAAAGCATTTTTTAGGGTGCGATGTGTTCGTTCTACTATTTCCTGGCCCTGGGGGTTATATGGTATTCCTGTAATATGCTTAATTTGTAATTGCTGACAAAAGGTTTGAAAATTTTTGCCAGTATATCCAGGCCCATTGTCTGTTTTAATGAGTTTAGGCTGGCCTAAAATGGTGAAACAATGCAGCAAGTGAGAAATAACATGTTTTGAAGCTTCTCCTGTTTGCAAACTAGCTTTAATAAATCTACTATATGTGTCAACGCAAACATGAATATATTTGAGTTGCCCAAAGCTGGCAAAGTGGGTGACATCCATTTGCCAGATTTCATTTGGGATAAGCCCTTTTGGGTTAACTCCCAAATGAGGGACTGGCAGTTGGGTTACACAGTTTTTGCAGGCTTTAACAATTTCCCTTGCTTGTTCCCTTGTAATATTGAAGTTTAGGCGGAGGGTGTTTGCATTTAGGTGGTGTTGGGCATGGGCTTGGGAAGCTAAGGTTAGAGAATTAGAAAGATTGGGACATATTAATTGGGTGGCAGCATCTGCTAGCGCATTGCCTTCCGCTAGAGGGCCTGGCAGGTTCTGATGGGCACGGAGGTGTCCTATGAAGAAAGGGAGCTGTCGTTTGAGAATTAATTTTTGTAGCTTTGAGAATAAGGGGACTGCATTGGTGGACGGTTTGATAAATGGAGTTGTTTCTAATAGCGGTATGGACTGAGCTATATATGCACTATCCGTGTATAAATTAAAAGGTTGGTTTTGAAGGTGGGAAAAAAACCTGTAAGACTGCATAGAGCTCGACAAGTTGAGCTGAAGTATAGGGAGAGTGCACGGAAAATGCTTGACCCTGGATGACGTATGCTGCGGTCCCATTTGCTGAACCATCAGTAAAGACTAAGGTAGCAGAGTCTATGGGTTTTGCTTTAGTGATTTTTGGGAAGGTGAATTGATGGATTTTGGCGAACTGAATTAATGGATCGCTTGGGTAATGATTATCAATATTGCCTAGGAATGAAGAGCATGTGATAGCCCATTCGTTGTCGGTTTGAAAACGCCAATGGATTTGATCTTGGGTGTATGGGACGATAAGGGAATCAGGGTCTTTTCCAAACAATTGGCAACTAGTTTGTTGGCCTTTAGTTATGAGGGCAGCTATAAGAGAAATATACGGTGAGAGCACCTTTGTTGGAGTAGCTGGGAGATGAACCCAGAGTAGTGGGTGGCCTCGCCCGTTTGGTTGTTTTAAATTGGATTGCCAGAATACACCTGTAGGTGTGTGGGTTGTAGCAAGAATTATAAAAATTAAGGGTTGGTGGTAATTTATTTGATAGCAAGTTTGATTTTGGATAGCTTGGTTTACGATGGTAAGTGCCTGCATTGCCTCTGGAGTTACGCTTCGGGGAGAGGAGGGGTTTGCGTCTCCTTTTAAGATATTATTGAGTGGCAGAAGAGCTTCAGTGGGTAGCTTTAGGTAGGGGCGAAGCCATTGAATGTCCCCTAAGAGTTTTTGAAAATCATTCAACGTTAGCAAATGGGAGGTTCGCAATTGAATGAGGGGTGTTAAAACTTGCTGGTGCCAAAGCTCGAACCCTAGATAAGAAAAGGGGTCTGAAGTTTGTACTTTGTTAGGGACTATTTGAAGACCTTTTGCTGATAAATTTTTAAGAAGGTCTTGAAAACAAGAATGTAGGTTGGACATGTCCTGACTCGCTAACAGGATATCATCCATGTAATGGAGAATGTAGATCTGTGGCCATAGTTGTCTGACAGGGTTAACGGCGTCAGCAACAAATTTTTGGCATAAAGTTGGACTATTGGCCATGCCCTGTGGCAAGACTTTCCATTGAAATCGGGGCATAGGGCCTTGAAAATTGATTTGAGGAACACTAAAGGCAAAATGTTGCCTGTCTTCCGGGTGAAGAGGTATGGAGAAAAAACAATCTTTTAAATCTATGACTATTTTATGAAAATTAATAGGGATAGCAACTGGTGAAGGGAGGCCAGGTTGCAGTGCTCCCATGGGCAACATTGCTTTGTTTATAGCTCGTAAATCTTGCAAAAGTCTCCATTTGCCTGATTTCTTTTTTATAACAAAAATAGGAGTGTTCCAAGGGGACTGAGTAGGTTCAATATGTCCGGCATTAAGTTGTTCCTGTACTAACTCTATAGCCACTAAGGTTTTTTCCTGAGTTAGGGGCCATTGATCAACCCATACTGGTTCTATGGATTTCCAAGAGATTTTTTCAGCATGGGGTACAGGGATGTCAATGGCCGTTAGGGTAAATTTTGGGAGAACCCAAGTCCTGTTCTAGCTGTATTAGGTGTTATAGAGATGGGCAGTTTTATTCCTTGATTAGCTTTGCCTAGGCCTTTGCCAGGGAGAAAATTCATTTTTAGCATTTGAGCAGTAACTGTATCACTAGGACTGCACATAAAAACTTTCATTTGAGTTAAGATATCTCTGCCCCATAGATTGACAGGGAGATGGGGGATAACATATGGTATAACTGTACCAGTGTTTCCTTCCTCATCCTCCCATTTAAGGGTTTGTGAACTCTGTAGGGGATTTGTGGTTTCGCCTATTCCTTGTAAGTGGGTGGAAGCGGCCGTGAGAGGCCAGGATTTAGGCCAGTGATTTGAGGATATAATTGTGGCGTCAGCCCGTGTCTAAAATTCCTTCAAACGGTTTATCATTTAACTTTAATCGTAAGATGGGCCGATTATGGGATATTGGTTGTTCCCAAAAAATATCGGAGGATCCAGGGGCCTCTGTAGGGCGCTGGAGTTTTTTGAAGTTTGAGTTGATATGCTGAATGGGGAGTATTATAAGTTGGGCTATTCGAGAGCCACAAGTAATAGGGATAATATTGTTTGAGGTGGCTGCAATTATTTGTATTTCACCTTTAAAGTCATTATCTAGCACACCTGGGGTGATTTGAATCCCGTGAAGGGCGGTACTGGCTCTTCCTAAGATGAGGCCAAAGGTATTTGGGGGCAGTGGTCCATAAACTCCCGTTGGTATGAGGAGAGGACTGTTTTCTGGGGTTAATATTGATTTGGAGGTGGTACAGAGGTCCATCCCTGCACTTCCTGCTGTTGCTCTCCATAAGTCTGCGACACGGCAGCATGGTTTATGGTGGGGAGAGCTGGTATTGTGACTGAGGATGGTCGAACGAACCGTACTGCCCCTGGGTTCATTCTGGTTGGGGCCTGGGGCTGGCCCCATTGGAAGTTTCCCTGGGGCTTAGGCTTAAGGGGTTGGCCATTTATGTCTGCTCAAGAATGGCATTCAGACGCCCAATGGAACCCCTTTTTACAGCGGGGACAAATAGAGGGTGGCAATGGGGGTTTATTAGTAATGGGTAAAGAGGAACTGGTTTGTGGCACAGGGCAATTTTTTGAAAAATGGCCAGGTTGTTTACAGTTATAGCACGTTGGAGGCTTTGCTTGTGCCGTAAAATTTTTATGCTGCGCTGCAAAATTTTGAAGGGCAGCACCAATGGCTATTCCAAGAGTTTGAGTGGGCCCAATGCCAGAACAGAGCTTTATGTAATTATTAAGGTTGGTATTACAAAAGGGGCGGATTGCTGCTTGGCAGGCAGCGTTAGCATTTTCATAGGCCAGGTGTTTAATAAAATCACTTTCGTTTTCGCTGGCCCCAAATAGGTGCTCAGCCATGTTTTGCAGGCGGCTAAGGAATTCGCTATACGGTTCATCAGGCCCCTGTCTGAATTTAGCAAGAGAGTCAGTGGCGGCACCCTTTTGCGGAAATTTTTTCCATGCTCTGAGCGCGGCCGTTTGTATTTGCGCTAGGAGACCTGGGGGGAATTGAGCTTGTTTGTCATTTTGATGGTAGGGGCTTTGACCTAAAAATTTGTTTAATGTCCAGGTTTTAGAGGTGGCTTTACGGGCATTACAGGTGGCATACTTTTTACAATGCTCTTCATAATCGGATTTCCACAACAGGAAATCACCACCGGACAGGGCAGCTCTGGCTAATTGGGACCAATCGTTAGGAGTGAGTTCTTTTTCACTGAGACTCTCTAATAGGGTGAGCGTGAAGGGGGCGGTAGCGCCATAATCACTCACTGCATTTTTTAATTTTTCTAAATATTTTAAACTGAGTTTTTTATATTTAACTGTTGAGGTAGTACTAGCTTCTTCCTGCTCTTCTTCGTTAGAACTAGGGGGATTTGATTGTTCATTTTCCTCGCTTTCGCTACTAGAATCGCCATGTTGGGAGCTGGCAGCGCCATTTTGGGTTTGACTATGTGTAACTGGAAAGGCGTAGGTGTGGTGAGCGCAATGGGGACGTGATGAGTGGGCGTTTTCTGGAAGCACAAGGGCTGCAATGCTTTGAGTTGCCGACCGGAGGTCGGCGAGCAAATTGGCGGCTCGCAGCCGCTCTTGATTAAAAGTTTCTCTAAAGTTATCGGCATGTAGCCGGAGGTTTTCTGTGGCCTCTTCCAAAGCGAGAAACTGAGGTAAGGACATGACTGGATAAAAATGAGAATATGGTTTTGGAAAATCGGGTGCGTAAGGGGGTGGCCGAAACAGAGGAAGGGAGTTGATCTCCAAAGAGGGAGAGATTTTAGCCTCCAGTTCCTCCAAAGGGGGAGAAATTTTAGCCTCTGGTTCGATATTGTGCTGATCAGGCGATAGACTAGCTTGACTGGTTGGGGTATTTGGCCTATCCCTGTTGGAGTTTTTGTTTAGGGGGTTTTCAGGTATGTTAATAATTACTGAGCTGCATGCTGAAGCGGGACGAGAGTGCTCTCTTAAAGCTTCCTCTCCTTTTTTGCAGAGGTTTTGAATGTCTGGAGCTAAAGAATGGACTCTTAGGATTTCATTAATTAGATTCCAATAAGAAAAGGCAGTAACCGGGACCTTTTCAGGATCAAAGGTCCGGGAATAATCTTTTAAATAGTCGCCGACTCTTAGCCAGCATTGGTGGTCTATAGTACCTTCTTGAGGGAACCAAGGGCAGGTTTGTAACAAAAAATCAAAAAAGCGCGTGAGATCCTTTTTCTTAACCCTAGTTCCTCGTGCCTTGAGCGATTGTTTGACCTGACTAATATATAATTCATGTTGGGAGATTGCTTGTCCCATGTTGGGGATGGGGGCTTACCTTTTGTTGCTTTCTTTTCTTCTTTCCGTTTCTTCCTTTCGCCGGCACTGATCAACTGGTGAACGGATCTGTCTCGCGAGCGCGCTTCCTCGGGGCGATCCCGGGTGCGGTGAGTGTGAGGTACCTCTCTCCTTGAGTGCGGCATTCCGTCTCTCACAGAACTCAGGGCCCCACGTTGGGCGCCAGTTTGTCCCGGCCCGCGTGACGTTCAACCGAGGCTCTGACTCCTGCGAGGGAAGAATGGTATGGGACAAGAGACACGAGGAATGACAGCAAGACAGGTTTCTGATCAAGCTGCAAAACTTTATTGAAGAGGCAGGGTATATATGCCCTGGAGGGAGAGGGGGTGGCTAATAAGGACAGGTAGCGGTCTGGGATTGGTGATTGCTGTTGCTAGGGTGGATGGCAGATGTGGGGTTAGCATTTTAGGCGCGAACTAGCACTTTTGGCGCGAACTACTTCCTTAAAGAAGGCTGAGGGTAACTTAAGCTATTGTTGTATCAGCCCTGGCGGCCATGTTGCACATCTCCGGCATAGCTGAAGGTGGGCTTCATGCATGCTACCTTAATCGCCCTCTACACTAAATATCAGCATTTTAATATGGTTTAAATAAAATACAGAACGAACCTTAAACAACATCTGGTTAAAGTAAGGATTCCCATGGGTTAGTAAGAAAAAGATATTTCAATGAATTTCAATATTTCACCTGACTTTTAAATACTGAAATTACTACCAAGAGACATGGCAGTTATTTCTTAAGCCCTAAAACATAACATTAAAGAAACATGAAACTCAAAATTCTAGATAAACAGTTAACCTTTGGGAATTCTCTAGTAAGATTTTAAATATCAGTGTCTAAATTATTTATCTTTATCCCTGGATGAAAAGACAGGCTTCCTCTGAAGGGTACATGTTATGCAGAGGCAGAATAGCAGGATGATATACTAATCTGAGGTTAGTTTGCTTGATTATAAAAGATGGAGACTTCCAAATTATTTTACAAAGTTAATATAGCTTTGATACCCAAACTTAGCAAATATAGTACAAGAAAGAAAACTGTAAAGCAATTTCATTAAAAAATACAGACACAAGTGCCAAATAAAATATCTTGCATATTAAATCTGGCAGTTTATTAAATAGATAACATGCCACAACCAAGTACATGACTTGAAACGATGAATGGATGCCTCAAAATTAGGAAATCAATTCAGAAAACACATTTTAAAATAGGTCAAAGGATTTAAAAAGCATATAATTATCTCAATACCTGACCAAATGGACTTTATTAAGGCTCAGTATTAACCCTGATTATTTTTAAGCCCTTAATAAAATAGAAAGAGAAGGTATTCTCTTAGAATAATTGTGTCTGGCTAAAATTCAATAGTAATCATAATACAGAATATTAAGAGAGTTATACTAATAAATGGATCAAGCAAAATTGCTAGCCACTGCCACTGTTGTTATTTAAAATAATTCCAGCCAAAGCAATAAATAAAAAGTTGGAGAGGTGATAAAGCTATAATTATCGGAAAAGATGGCAGACTCTCATTATTTGTAGATGCTACTATTGTCAACCTAAAAAAATCCCATAAAGTGATTGAAAAACTACATTTTTATTTTAAAAGACTATTTAGAAATCAGTAGCTCTTCCATAAACCTCAAATTATCCACTAGGATATATAAAAAAATCAATCACATAATGATTTCACATTTAAAATTGTTTGCAATAACCTTAACAAGAAACGTGAAAGAAAGAAAAGAAAAAATTTACTTTGGAACCCAAACTAAAAAAAGGATTGAGAAGCACACTATTCCTGCACAGAAGCACAGAATATTTTAAATATCTTAATGCTCCTCAAAATATATATAGAGAATTCAAGAGGTACTTGCTTACAGAAAACTAAAGTTCATGAGACATATACACACACACACACACACACACACACACACACACACACATATATATATATATGGCAGGATAACCAGAATATTTTTGAAACAGAAAACTGATATTTGGCTGTGGTATTTCAAATTATTAAAAATTAATTTTAAACATGAACAAGAAAATAAATTCCTGCTAATGCCACTACTATTCTATATTCTATTGTTCTTCCTAGTCAATACAGTAAGATGAGAAAAAAAGAGGAATAAATATTGGATATAGTCAAACATATCACTATTTGAATGTATTATGATTATTTAGCTATAAAATCTGAGAGATCACCTAGAAAGCTGTTACAAATTATTATATCTAGTAAAGAAATTTAGTACACTAGCCAAACACAAAATGGAAAGAAATAGTTTCCCATAAAAAATATGAATAACCAATATAAGAATATACAATGAGGGAAAAAAATCCCATTCACAATAGCAAAACCAAAAAAACCTATAAAGTAATAAAAAATAATCCTTTGAAGAAAAGGGAAAAGAGTCATAGGGCCCTCTACTAGATCCAAAATATATCAAAAACTCATGTAACTATTTTATTAACCAAGGAATTGATAAATAGATTAATACAATAGAGTTTCCAGAAATAGATGCTTGTTTATAGGAGAATATAGTATACTAAAAAAGGGAGAAATTTCAAATCAATGTAGGGAGATAGGGTTTTAATAAACAGGGTTGGCTCATTTGGGTATCTATAGGGAAAAAAGATAAATTAGAGCTCTAATTTCATGCACTCAAGTAAATTATAGCTGGATCAAAATGTTCAATGCAAAACTACTGGAAAAATTATAGGAAAATATTTGCATAATCTTGTCGAGGGAAAGATTCAAAACCTAGAAATAAAACATGTGACAGATTTGCCTAAAAAATTTTAAGTGACTTTATGATAAAAAGTACTATAAACAAGAGACAAGCAATAGGGTAGGACAGGTCTGCAAACTATGGTCCACGACTGGCTGCCAGATTTTGTAAATAAAGTTTCACTGTAACACAGCCACACCATTCCTTTACATATTATTTACAGCTGCTTTTGTGATACAATGGAAGATGAGAGTAACATGACAGAGGCCACATGGTCCTCCAACCCTAAAACATTGCCAACCCTAAAAGATTGCCAATCCTAAAACATTGCCAACCCTAGTCTAGGAGAAAATATTTGCAATTTACATACCAGATAAAAGATTATTCCTCAAAACGAACACCAGAATAAGCTGCTGATCATATAAAGCTGAGTTTACTACTTATAACACTAAAGGAAAATACTACCTTGATAGAGAAAGAGTCTCAGTGTTGTCTCATAGGGAACAGTGAAAGGTTGATATTTATAGGATTTTGAAGTGTGATCTTCAGGCTTAAAGGCAAGTCTTTCAGTGCAGAGTTCAGTTGTAATTCAGCAAAATAACAACAACAACAATAAAGAACAAACAATAGTAACCCCATCTGTGATTTATGTGTTAATTTATGCCTCAAATTGGCGAGATTATGGTGTCCACTTGTTTGGTCAAACCCTGGCCTAGATGTTGCTGTGGAGGTTTTCTGTAGACGTGGTTAGCATCTATAATCAGTTAACCTGAAGTAAAGGAGATCATCTTCCATAAGTTAGGTGGGCCTCATCCAATCAGTAGGAGGCCTTAAAAAGTAAAGAGCTGAGGATTTCTGAATAAGAAAGAATTCTGCCTCAAGACCACACACTCTAATCTGGCCACTCACAGCGATGTAAGACAACATCAGTCCTCCTAGAATCTCCAGCTTCTGAGCTGCCCTAAAGAATACCGAGTTACCAGCCCCCACAATTGTGGGAGCCAATTCCTTATAATAAATCTTTAAATACACACACACACCCTGTTAGGTCAGTTTCTCTGGAGAACCTCAAATAATACAATATTATGAAATTAAAATAGGCACAGAATAACCTAGATATATTTAAACATACAGTTTGATATTTTCATATATGCATGCACCCATGAAACTGTCACCACAATCAAATAGTGAACATATCCACCACCCCAGAAGATTCCTCACAATCCCCCTGACAAGCCACCCCATCCCCACCTTCCTCAGATAACCATAAGGGATGCTTCTTTTTAGTTTCTCTCAGAAAGGTTTTGTAGTTTTCAGTTGTAGTCATGCACACTTTTTGTTATATTTATCTCTAAGTATTTCATAACTTTAATGTTATTGTAAACGGTATTGTTTGTTTAATTATGATTTCCAATTGTTCATTAGCAGTATACAGAAATATAATTGACTTTTGTATATTGATCTATACCCTGAAACTTTGGACATTTTCATGGCCTCAAAACTGTAAGCTTGTGTGCTAATAGATTCCCACTGTTAAAAGTCAACCCATTTCATAGTATTTGCCGGAGTGGCCTAGGAAACTAAAAACTCACTTATTCATTCTAGTAGGTTTTTTGCAAATTCCATCAGATTTTTCTACATAGACAATCATGTCATCAGCAAATAAAGACCATATAAGTTCTTCCTTTCTAATTTGAATGCTTTTCTTTTTCTTGTCTTATTGCACCACCTATAACTTCCACTACCATGTTGATTAAAAGTAGTGTAAGTGGATATCTTTATCTTGTTCCTGATTTTATGGGGAAAGCATTAGTCTTTCATCATCACCTGTAGTGGTTTGAAACTATCCTACCCCAGAGAATCATGTTCTTATTTCTAATCCATTTTTGTGGGTATAAGCCTATTGTAAGTAGGACCTTTTAATTTAGGTTACTTCAGCTGATACATGGCCCAAAGTGGAGTCCTCTATAAATGGATGAATACAGAGAGAGAAAGAGGAAGCCATAGAAGCAAGAAGCTGAAATGAACAAAACCTGGAAGAGATGGGAAAGATCAGCAGACGCCACCATGTGCCTTGCCAAGTGACAGAGGAGTTCAGGATCACCAGCAGCCTGCCTTAGGAAGAAAGCATTGTCTCAATGATGCCTTGATTTGGAGATTTTCATGGCCTCAAAACTGTAAGCTTGCATGCTAATAAATTCCCATTGCTAACAGTAAACACATTTCATAGTATTTGCTGGAGCAGCCTAGGAAACTAAAACAATCATCTATAATATTAGCTGAAGGGTTTTTATAGCTTTCCATCCTTTATGAGATTAAGGAAGTTCCCTTTTACTTCTAGTCTGATCAGAGTTTCATCAGGAATAGATGTTGCATTTTATAAAATGTTTCTCTTTTCTGTGTCTATTTAGATGATTATGTGCCATATTTAATACCTGAAAGATTTATTTGTTAGAAAGTCATCCTATGGACCATGAGTCTCAAAAAAAAGAGTTAAAATGTAGATTTCCTACATGTATCAGAAATCAGAAGTCTATATTGAGCTCATACAATACAATCTGATCATGGCCAATGTCTGTCCCCAGAGTCCATGGCACAGGAAGCCTACACTATAAATTCTCTCCTTTCTCTTGAATCATTTATTCCCATTAATATTTCTAAAAATGTTGAAGATTCTGTGAGAGAGACAAAGAGCAAGAGAGCAAGAGAGAGCGAGAGATCAGTTAGGAAGACAAAAATGATATAATGAAATACAAGTGATGCCCAGAAAAAAATATAAATATCTAAGAATCTAAAACATGAAATTATTATCAATATTTTTAGCAATTACCTGTTGGAGTCTTATCTAAATTTTTTATTATGTTTCATTAATCTATTTGTTCTGAGCCAAAATTGCAGTACCGTATTTATTTTATCTTTCAAAAATTTTATTTTAATACCTGGTAAAATGAATCCCCTTTCATTATTCCTCTTTCAGAAAAGTCTTGAATATATCTGCTCAATTTACTTTACTAAATCTTTTACAATTTTTAACTAATTATACTTTTGCTATCTTTTAATTTTTAAAACTCCACAATGTGGATGTATGTCCTATAACATGTTTATTATTTTGGCCAGTGTGGGAATTAAGTATCCACTGGTGGTGAATTAGGTCTCTAATCCCATTAGACACTTTCATTCAGGAGGTGTTTCCCTGGCTTTGTGCTTTATTTAAGAATAGTTCTTTGATATCTATGGGTACTAATTTTCGATCTGAGCAGATGAGATGAGGCAACCCATTGAACTAGCAAAACAGCAAAGAGAGCAACCTGCAACCTAAACAAAAATTCTTTTGGGCAAGAGAATTCAAGAGAATATTTAATAGTTAGGGATGCTCAAAATAAAACTCAAGTCAATTATACAAAACAGCTGTAGCTCACAGATCTAATATACCTTAAATACCAATACATGAGAACTGAAGAGAGTTCATATAGAGACTAACATAGAGACTCTTTGAGCACTTTAAAGAAATTTTGAGATGTTCAGACATGGTGGGCCCATTCATTCCAGATCTCTCAGTGATTCCTACACATACACTCCCTCCTTGGAGGCTAGGACCAACTATATTTCAATGTCATATATAAATTAAATGGTTTCTGATTCTGTATCTCATTTTTTATTTCCCAGTATCTGCAATCATAGGCTCCAAGATTTAAATCATTTTATCATCAAACCATTTGTTCTAACTTGCCTGTTATACTTACTGCCACAGGGTTACTCCAATTACCCAAGACAATAAACATGAGATATTTATTTTTTAATCTACTTTTTCATTGTTCGTAATGTATCTCAACCTTCCTTTAATTTTCAAAACCACAAAATAATCATGAGCTTCCTGCTATTATTAATCATAAAACAGCTATCATTCAACATCAAGTATGTGTCAAGTTCTAATTCTCATCCTGCAGAGTAGACGTTATCCCCATTTAAACTGATGAAGATACTGAAACACATGGAAGTTGCTTCTCCCTCCCACAAAGGACCTTAGCTAGAAAGTGGCTAGCTGGGATTTGAACCAAGGTCTCTCCAATTCCACAGTCCCTGATGTGTCCAAAATAACTGCTCTCTGTGTTTCTGGACTCTTCTTTCCAAATATAAATATACCAATAACGAAAGTCACTTTCTCTAATTGCCCTTGATGTGCTCATTCCCTGTGACAGAATTTCATCTTGGTTTTCTATCATCATTTTCCCAAACATTCTGCTTTCCCCAAATTGCCCTGCTCTTACCTAAGTATGCTTATGTGAATCTTCTAGTGTCCACTATTGTCAGACAAATCTGTAACATTAGTAGATTTAACAATATGTATTGATTTATGTGCTAAATTCATTTATTACTAGTCTCAGTACCTCTAGTTCATGAAAGTATTTATCTCCTTTATGAAAGTTGTCTTAATGTATCCTAACAAGTCTAAAGGTCATGCTAAATACTCCAAAAATTATTTGGGATTCAGGAATATAATATCTGTACAGCTGTACTTGTTATATCCATGTGCTCAGTTTACAGAGATGCATCCATTTGTTTGTTCACTTGTGTTTATTCTGCCTTGCTTATCTGTCAGTGCTGCTATGCACATACTTTGGAATTGTCCATAGGACATGATGCAGTGGCCAATCAATGCAAGCTTATGCTTGACTTTACCATTGCTACATGCTATGAAAAAGATGGAACAGGACAGCCATAAATACAGAGGACAGTTAAGTGTATGAAAAATGTTGCATTTTCAAACCTTCATCACCCATCTGTCATCAGAAGGCGGTATATTAGGATGTAAAAGGATATATGGTCTCAAATACATTAGAGTCTGTATGCAAGCAAGCCCCAGATATTCTGATCACCAAAATTGTACTTCTCCCCTGGGTGTGTGTAGAAGCCCATAATACTCAATTTAAAAATAACAATAACCTATAGTACACATGAGACATAAACAAGATCAGCACAGAGTTAAAATATGAGTATAGTGGCTACCTCTTGAGAGGCTTTCAAGAAATACTTATTAATTGAAGAAATACCTAAAATATTGCTGCATTTTAATTTTAATGCTATGATTCTGTATATCCAAATAATTATCTCTCAAAGTTGCAATATCTAAATAAGGCAAAAATCCAAACTTAAAAATTTGGTCATACACAAACCAGCAAGAACCTTCATGTTATGTAACAAAACAGCATATTATAAATATGTCCTCATTAATATTGCATTGATTCATGAGGCAAGTATAATATTCTGCTCTTATGAAATATAAATAAATTCAACAAAACATCAGTGAGGTATAGAATTGAAAGAAATATATGATTTCCTTGCTTTTAATTATAAACAATGAAAATAATAAAAATATTAATATAACCTTATTCTAAGAAATACTAAAATCCTAGTAACTGTGTAGTATTTTGCCCAACCTCCAATACTTTCAGTACTTTATTTTTAGACAAAAACTTGACATTTCAAAAGACAAAAATTTAATTGCATATGGTTAAGTTTCCTTCAAAATTCATGAAAAAGGAAAAAAATTAAAAAATGTTTTTAGTATGCATATGAAAAGTAGCTACTTTTTTAGTTAGTACAAAGCATTATTAATTTAAAATAGAAGTTTTAGCTTTTTCTGTTGCTAAATAACCATCTTTTTATTTTGTAATTTTTTATATTCCTTAGTGTGCTTTTTGAAATTACCATGTTACAAGATTACCAGTATCTTTAACATGATAATCATTTTTCTTTACAGTGACTAAAACTAAAACTCCTCAACTCTTGCACTAATTCTTTTATTCTTCTCTTCATCTAACAATGAGTGAACATCAGGTACCGAGCTAGGTAAAGGAGTTACAAAAATCAGAGACACTCAATGATCCCATTATTACCTAATGGTTTTAGATTGCTTTCTTCTTCTAACTGGAAACACTGACTATCCCTAAATTTCATTACATCTAGTTAAGACAGCTTCACAGGAGAATCTATAAAGATCAAATAAGAATCCCCTTAAAGTTGTCTTTTAAAGTGTTTATCAGCTTCAATAGTCATTAATCCATCCAGTCTTAATAGGCTAGTACACCATGTTAACATTTTTCTTAAAAAGTGGGGATAAAGACTGAGGTCCTAAAATATGACCCCTCTAATAGCCCTGATAATACATTTTGAGAGCTGTCTCCAGATGGATACCCTCCTGGTCAGATGGTTACACAACCTCCCGACAGTCAGGGGCCAACAACACTGACATGCTACCACTGTGACTCCTGCAAGAGCACTGCTTGAATAAACCTGCTTAAGCATCATATGGTGCCTGAGACTCATCTCTGATGCAGAACAAACCCAAAGGACAGATGTCACCCCTAGGGACTTTGCCATTGATCAACACCCCCAGATACCACAAATATATGTACCGTGAGTATATGACTGATAAAGGAAGACACCAGTAACTGAAGTGAGACAGTTGGTAAATGAATTATTTAAGGACCCAGTTAATCACAACTTGGGCAAATTATCTTAGCAATGGACAGCTCAAGAACAATAGCCCAGGCAAACAGATTTGCACACAGCAATCAGAGACAGAGCAGATCTACTGGAGTATGGCTCCAAGCAGATCATGGACACAAGGGGCAAACAAGAAAAGAGTAAAATTATACCGAAGCGTGGAGTAGATAAATTTTCTTCAGTTGCAACCTTTCTATACCCCGTTTGTTTCTCTTGGTATTTTGCCCTACCCTTATTTCTGTTCCAGGCAATCAATCCGACCATGTACATCTGATTTCCCCCAAAGTCCCCAGGTATATTCCCATCATCACTGTACATTGCTTTACCTCCCTGGAATTTAACATACATCCAAATGATCTCCTAAACTCCATTCAAAACCTTACATTTCAATGATCTGTACATGAAAACAGCACCGTAAATACATCCACTCTAAACTGCTAACTTGTGGGAGAAAAAGTATTATTTCACTCAGCAGCATCTATTTGCATTTTTTAAATACTCTAACAACCAATGTCTAAATATTAAATTTCTGGGGAAATAATGTTATAAATAAGGGTAAAACTTTGCGCATTCCAGAACCATTTCAATATTTTCATGTTTGCTATTCAGATCATCATTTTTTTTTTATTTATATATTAAAGGCCAAGTCTTCTACTGAAATCACCTGCCATCATAAGCAAATATACACAGTGTGGGAGGTATGGGAGGGACTAATAACTTATCTGTCTTTTCAGATATATATATAAAGGCAGATGTAAATGTAATTATGTATTATATATATATCTCCATATCATATCACTCAATATGAAGGTTAACCACTTTTTTAGTGTACTAGCTGCTAAAACAATACCATGCAATGGGATGGCTTAAACATCAGGAATTTTGGCTCACTGTTTTCAGGCCAGTAGAACCCAAAATTGAGGCATCAGCAGGGCAATGCTTCCTCTCCAAAGACTGTAGCATTCCAGGGCTGGCTGCCAGGAATCCCTGGTGCAATGGCACATGGCAATGAACATGGCAGCATCTTCTTTCTCTCCCAAGCTCCATTGATTTCCAGCTTCTGGCTGCTCCCTGTGGCTTCTCTTTGTCTGACTCACACTCTGCTTATGAAAGACTCCAGTAATCTGGATTAAAGCCCAACCTGATTTAGTTGAACCAAACTTTAACTGAAATAACATCTTGAATAGCTCTTATTTACAATGGGTCCACACCCACCAGAATGTGGACCAAAACCAAGAACATGTCCAACCGGGGGTACACAATTCAATCCACTACAACCCCTGTATAGAAAAACAACCATGAAGAGTTACTGAGGACTTGGTACTGCCCACTGCTATATTTCCTGAGATCCATAAGAGTCAAAAAAGAAAATGTGATCCAACATAAAGGAACTTAGAATATTTTGGTGAAGGAAAAGAAATGTAAAAGATAACATTTTACTTAAGTGCTAAGTCATAATGAATATGAATATATGAGCTAGTGCAGCCTGAATTAGGATGATTCTGCATGTACCAACCCTTAGATAACTGAAGTATTCTTAGAGCTTGTTATTGGCCGTAGAGGACTTAGAACTCTTGGATCATGTAAAAGTCTACTTCTTTAATTATGATTCTTTCTAAAGTAATTGCCATAACCATTCTTTTATCTCATCCCTGGAAAAAGTAATTACTCTATTATTTTCAAATCTGGGAATATTGGGCAGCAGAATATGCAATGGATTCCAAAATCAAGGTACCAGTGAGGTTTGCTTTCTCCTGCTTGCTGTAGTATGCTGGTGCTGCCTGCCAGCAATCCTTGGGTTTCCTTGACTTGAATCTCTGTTGCCTGCCTTATTACGTTATCTCTCCTTTCTGTCTGCTCTTTCAGTTTCTGCTAACTTCTGGCTGCTTCCTGTGGCCTTCTCTGATTTCTGGCTTCAAGTTTCTTCTCTTCATAAGGCCTTCAGTAATATGGATGAAGACCCACCCTGATTCAGTTGGCCATCCCTTAACCAACAAACAACATCTTCATAAGGTCCTGTTTACAACGGGTTCATACCCACTGAGTAGAGATTAAGATTAAAAGCGTGTGTTTGTTGGGGTACATAACTTAACCTAAAAATGGGATAACTGGTGTCTAGAGTTGATCCGAAGAAACTCTCTGTGGAATCAATTATTAGAGTTTGACAAGTATTTGTCCTTACTAGTCAGATCAACATTAAGAACATTTTACAGCATTTGTAAGTCTGGCATGATTATTCATATGTTTTAAAATAGCATTACAGCATTACAAAAACCAGAGAGGGAAAATTTTAATCTCTATGAAACACAGGGTAGTTATTAAAGAATTACAAAGATAAGAAAACATCTTATCAGTCATCAATATAGAGAGATTAATTTGATAAATTTTGTACACACAGTACTATAGGAACAGTGCTCCTACAACATGTATTCATCATCGATCAGGATCACCTATTCTACAACACCTCGGTGGGTTCATTAGAATACCTGCTTTGAAAAAAAGGAAGGGGGGATAATTTTATACTACTTTACTTGTCTGATCATCTTTACCCTAACAAGTGACAGAATATTAAGCCCACTAGTCACCCCAGGTACAGAAGAGGTAAAGTCAGACTAGAGACTAGAATCTGCTAATATTCCAATAGAACATTTGCCAGAAAATGTAGTGATTGGAGTACAATAAAATATACACATGGTGAAGTCACTTGCAGAACTGAAGAGACACTTGTTCCAATTTAACCTTTGTATTCATATAATTTCACTATTTCCAATTACACGTATAACAAAACTCTTGAAAATTAATATCGAGGGATAGATTAAATTGAAGAGGGGAATGGACTTTTTCTACCTAATCTAAAATATTTGCCTTATGATTTTCTAGTTGACTATTTAAGTGTAATTCACCTAGGTTTGATCCATGTCTTTTTATTTAATATTAATATTATTAGGCTGTGATGATGAAAGAGTAGACATTTTTTCTTTTGCTTTCAATAGTGTCCCAGAGAAATAATCCATATTGACAAAATGCTTTGAGCCCACATTTACTATGGACAAATTTTGGATGTAACATAACCACTCCTGGTATTCACATTCTCTAAACTATTTCCAGTTAACAGATATTAAAACAAAAACTATGGAATGCTGTCAAATTGGTGCCAGAGAGCTGAAGGACCAAAATTAATTTCTGAAAGTTATATTTCTATACAAATACATAGACATAGACAATAAAATATCTAGTTTACACTGTTTAGAAACTGATTAAGTATTAAGAGAAATAAATTTTCATCATGCATATCAGGTGGATCAGAAGTTGATCCTCTAATATTAAGGCATTAATTAGGTTATTCTAGTTTCACCTTTATCAAAATTGTTTTGCTGCAAATCTGAATAAGGAAAGGTTAGAAAGCCCTAGGAAATCAGGAATTTATTTTTTAAAATTCAGGGCTCTCTCAATCAAATGTCAGTAAAACCTGGGCAGGAAGATCTTTGTATTTACTTCCCAGTCTAAACCCACTTTGGCCATTCTCTTAGGGAGGCAGTCACCTTAATATTGGCAGAGAGTTAAATACTTTCTTAAAAATACTCATCATTATAGTAAAAAGTTAAAAGCTATTTACAACTTCCCAGGAAATGTGGGGATGAAACTAGAATGCCCTTAATTAGAACCTTGTTTGATTCCTTGTCCCAAACCAAGTGAATTCAGCCTTTCAAGCTTTTTCTGGGGGAGAGTATTGGCCCATGTATTATATTCTTTGTGACTTTTTCACATGCTCCCTCCATCATTGCTAACGTTGACTTCTTTCTACTTAGTAAGATTGAAAAGTGTTCACTCCTTTAAAAGATAGTCTTGACCTTTCAGGTGTTTTATAGCCACTTATGTTAAATAATTGATTGGGGTTTGCCTGAAACTGGGTGAGAGTGGAATTGATTGGCATTTTTCAGTGTCCCACCGTGCTAATGACAGATGATTTTCTGAACTGAGCCTGAACTTTTGAACTCTCTCCTCACTCAGAATAGGCTACCTGCACAGTGGTACTCTCTTCTCCTGTTTAGCCCTCTGTGCCAGTTTGAATGTATTCTGTCTCCCCAAACGCCATTATCTTTGATGCAGTCTTGTGGGTCCAGTCATATTAGTGGTGATTAGATTTTGAAAGTCTCTGATTGAGCGTTTCCATGGAGATAATAACTGATTAGATAATTTCCATGGAAGTGTGGCCCTGCCCGTTCAGCGTGGGCATTGATTAGTTTACTAGAGCTATATATAAGCTCAGATAGATGGAGCAAGCTTGCTGCAGCCAAGAGGGACACTTTGAAGAGTGCACAGGAGCTGAGAGAGGAGCTGTAACTTACAGAGACATTTTGGAGATGGCCTTTGAAAGCAAACTTTTGCTCCCGAGAAGCTAAGAGAGGACAAACACCCCGAGAGCAACTGAGAGCGACATTTTGAAGAGAAGCTGCAGCCTAGAAAGGAATGTCCTGGGAGAAAGCCATTTTGAAATCAGAACTCCAGAGCACACACCAGCCACGTGCCTTCCCAGCTAACAGAGGGTTTTTGGATGTCATTGGCCATTCTCCAGTGAAGGTACCTGATTGTTGATGCGTTACCTTGGATACTTTATGGCCTTAAGACAGTAACTGTGTAACCAAGTAAACCTCCTTTTATAAAAGTCAATCCATTTCTGGTGTTTTGCATTCTGGCAGCATTAGCAAACCAGAACACCTTCCTCATTATTCAAGGATTTTCAGCTCTGTACCCCAAAACCAGCCATGAATCTGACAGTCCTCTTCATTTTCTCACTCAAGAACTCTCTGGCAAAATAGGATTCCCATTGTCCATTACAGAATTCCAGACCTTCTCAAGTAGCAATGAAACTGAAGAAACCCCAGGACTCTTGATATCTTAAATATATACACATTTAGTGGATATTCTAGCAGCCTAGAACTTTCCACATTGGTTAAGTTCAGCTAATGTTCAAACTCAGTTATAATTTTTCATTTTTTTCTGATCTTTAAATTTTTGTAGAAAATTTTAAGTTTCTCAAAACTTTATTATTATTAAATGATTATTATTAAAACTGTGATCTATTAAATGATTATTATTAAAACTGTGATCTACACCTAATTAAATATAGACACAAATAATTTTTTAAGTTCTCATAGTGAGATTATCTTCTCAATTTTTCTACTTTAGCAGAAGAAAATTAGGAAAAACATCCAAGGAATATTTTTTTGGTGAGATTTTCTTAGGAAACTTGGATAAATATTTCAACATAGGTTCCATGAAATTCAACTTAAGTCTGCAAAATTCCAATTTTAGTGAGCAAGTTTAAGCAGTTATCATTGTGCCTTTTCTATTGTCTGAGGACTTTGGCTGGAACAGCTGCACACCAAGAATTTTCCCCTGGGTCAAGGATCAGCAACGAAGGCTGCTGTGAATATTGATCTGCTATGACATGGGGGCAGTGAAATTTATTTTGCCTACCCCAGAAACTTGATCTTGTCTGCTTTATAGTACTTCACCTGGGAACAGCTATCCAAGTATTTCACTTTGGAGACTTTCATCTTAACTCTCTACCTGAAGAAGTTTTTTTTCCTGTATTGAATCTCAACATATCATTCAAATCTTCTCTTGAGACAGTTTGATCACTAAAAATACCAGAGAGGGCAAAAAGGATTGAGTCAGATTCTTGTACATACTGAAGTTGGTGAAGCTGAAATACACTTCATGAGACACTGTTCTGGTTTGCTAATGCTGCTGTTTTACTCCACCAGAAATGGACTGGCTCTTACAAAGGGAGTTTATTTGGTTACAAAGTTACAGTCTTAAGTCCATAAAGTGTCCAAGGTAAGGCATCAACAATAGGGTACCTTCACTGGAGAAAGGCCAATGGTGTCTGGAAAACCTCTGTTTGCTCAGAAGGCACATGGCTGGTGTCTACTTATTCCCAGATTGTGTTTCAAAATGGCATTCTCCAAAATGTTGCTCTTGGAGTGTTTTGTCCTCTCTTAGCTGCAGTTCCTTCTCAAAATATCATTCTTAGTTGCTCTGAGGTCCTTCTGTCTGTGAATTCCTTTATACGACTCCAGTGATCTAATTAACACCTACCCTTAATGTTGGGGTAACTCCATGGAAATTATCCAATCAAACATTTCACTCACAGTTGATTGAGTCACATCTCCATGGAAACACTCAAAGAATTCCAATCTAATCAACACTAACACATCTGCCCCCACATGATCGCATCAAAGAACCATGATATTTTGGGGACCATAATACATCCAAGCTGGCACAGACATTATTCCTTACAAGTAAGGAAACAGTATGCACTGAATTTAAGAAATATAGTAAAATTCTAGAAATGGCTAATTTCTAATGCTCCCAATCAGGTGAATGGATCAGTGTGACAGGGAATAGAGCTGGCAGTCAATTGTCAGGAATTGAGTAACCGGGCCAAGTGAGACCCGAGAATCTAAGAACATCAAGTGGGTATGAGATAACCTCCCAAAAAGGAAATGATAAGAGTAATTTAGGACAAACTAATTCTATAAGGAAGAAGCAACTAGGCGCATCACATGATTATATTTAAAAGTGAAAACCAAGACAGAAGCCTAGTTCTTTAAATATTCTATAATGACAGGGTGTACTAGGAAAATGTTTGCCGGCAGATAACAGATACTCCAACTAATAAAGGCTTAAATGAATAAGAGTTGCTTTATCTCACATAAGAAGTTTAGAGTGGACAGCCATTGGAATGATGTTATCTGTTTGCTGAAATGCTACTTAACCCAGGGAGATACTGTTCTGTTCTTCTTTCTGATGTTGGCTCTCATCCTCATTGTTGCCACATGTTGTGAGATGTCACTACAGCTTCAGAAAACATATCTATGCCCAAAGCCAGATAAGTGGGGTGAATGGTTGCAACAGCTTCATATTTCCCTTTGGAATGCAAAAACTCCCAGAAACCAGCAGCAGAAATCCACTTATGTCCCATTGGACAGAACTGGCATGCGGCCACTCCCTAGTTTGGAAAGTTAGAATGTTCTGCTTTGCTATGAGTATTTCTGTAACAAGAATTCGCTAATACATGATTAGGAAATAGGGGAATGATGTCATTACAATGCAATAATTATGTTGTATCTTGTGATTTGTCTTACACAAAAGGAGCCAGAACAGCAGTAATAAATTTAATTTTTTGATTGAAATATGAATTTTTTTTTCACATTTTAACCTTTCTGAAATCAATGACACAATGTTGTTGTGTGTCAGGCGTAAGTCATAACAAATTGCCATTATTTGAGCACACACGTGCAAACTTGGTCGTAATAGCATAAATTGTCATCTCTTCAAATGAATTGTGTGCACTGTTGATACTGTCAAGCAGTACAACTAAAGGCAGGACAAATGCAAAATCTCTCAAAATAGATGAAAGAAATTTCAAAACAATAAGGAGGTGGCATGACCAATATATGTATCAATCATGTAAAGCCCTCATTAAGACAGAAAACACTAGTTTGTCAGAAACTTAATGCTGATTTTGAACAGAAGTTCATTCCAGTGATACGTGATTCAGTGAGAATAAAAATAATACAAATTAGTCAAATAGAGAACATCAGCCTCAAAAGTTGTTATCAGTAACTTGGAAGAAAACTTCAAGTTTTAAGAAATATTACAATATTCTTAATGGCATAAAGTATCACATGGAAAAATATAAATGCCATTCCTGAGTTGAAAAGTTATCCAAAAAAGTTGGATCCAAATGTAAAGAAGTTTTAGAAATTCTTAACCAACTTTCTGTACGTTTAATTTTCATGTTTAGGTGCACACATGTGATATATTAAAAAAAACAAAACAAAACAAAACACAACTACAACCAAATGAGTTTACAATTGCTCTTTCAATGAATAAACCAAAATTCTAACTCTGGGGGAAAAAAACCACCATTATGTCATTGTTTAATTAACATGCAATTTCTTTCTTATCAGTATATAAAATAATGGCATGCCTTGTCTCATAATGAAGTCACCTTAATGAAACGGGGCAGGAAATGGGGGGGGGTGCTTTAGATTGGCAAGTATACAGGAAGCAGCAACCCTCTCTACATAATTTTAAGAAATTTAAAAATGAATTTCATGTCCCAAAGAAGAACACCCCCAACGCTGTATGGCTTTTGGTTCACAGCAGGTTGTACTACATTCCTTGTTCTTGAAAATGGCAGCCCCTCTGGCTTAGTTTCATTTCTAATTTCTCAGCCAAGCACCTGCCCCGTGTGCTCCGGATGGAATGTTGCCAACATCTCCTCTCTTTGTTTTTTGTGAATTTTTAATATTCCCTACGGTAGGCTCTGTTGGCTTCTGGCATTCAGAAATAAAATTGATTTGTGAATATTGACCTCGTAGTCCTTGCAACCTTGCTAAATTCCCTTACTTGTTCTAATAATTTATTTGTAGATTATTTTGGATTATGTATATGCACAATCATTTAATCTTCAATAATGTTAGTTTTACTACTTCTATTCCAATCCTAATAACTGCTGTTTCTTACATTACTATACTAAAGACTAAGTACAGTTATGATTTAAAGCAGTGTTAGTGGGCATCCTTGACTTTTTCCTAATCTCAGTGGGAGATTATTCATTATTTTACCATTAACTGTGATGTCTTCAGTCTTGAGTATCTTTTTGGTTGATACCCTTCATTAGGTAAAGGAAATTCTCTTGTATTAGTAGTTTGGTAAGAAATTTTTGCTTGAATAGATATTTAATTTGTTTTCTACATCTATTGATATGATTATAAAACTTTTTTCTCTTTTATTTTATTAAGGTGACAAATTACTTTGACTATTTTTCTAACATTAAACTATCCTTGCATCCATAAAATAAAATCAATTTGATCATAATTATTCTGTTTATATATTGCTATATTCTATTAGCTAATATTCTGTTTAAGATATTTAAATCGGTATTCATGAGAGATTGGATTATATATTTTCATGTAGCATATTGATTATGTTTTAGAATCAAGATTATTACTATCTTCCTAAAGTAGGTTAGTAATAGTTGCCTATTTTCTGGAAAAATTTGTGTAATATTGTCTTTATCTCTTCCTTAAATGTTAATACTACTCACTAGTTATGCTATTTCTATATAAAGACTTTTTGTGCATTTGTTTTCAATGAGATATTCTATTTCTTTATTATAGAAATATTCTTCTTTTTAATATTCTTATTTCTCTAACTTCATCTAAATTTTCAAGTTGATGACAAAAGTATACATAATATCCTCATTATCTTTTAATATCTGCAGTGATACCACTATTTTCATTCCAAATTTTGGTAATTTACCCTTATTTTTGTTGTTGTTCAGTGTCTCTCCAAACTTGTCAATATTTTTATAGTCTTTTCAAAGTACAACATGTCTTTGTTCAACTTTTCCAGTGTAGGTTTCTTTTCAATTTCTTTAATTTCTTCTCTTTTATCATTTCCTTCTATTTTTCTGGACTTACTTCTCTGTTCTTTCCTCCAATTTTAAAAGTTGATGCTTAGCTAATAATTTTAGCCTTTTCTCTTTTTCTAATATATGTTTTTCAGGTTATAAGTTCCATGAAGAAGAGACAGGAGAGCTTTGTCTCCAACATTCATGAAGACTTGCTTTTTCTTTTTCTTTTTATCGAGCTCTCCAATGGCCTCAATCTCAATCCAATATTGCCTTCTCTTTCTATTTTCTTGACCTCCATAATTTGGGACATATTTGGTTCCCTTTTGGCTCACATCACTGACTCCTCCATCTCCGCCTTGTGCTGATTCTTCTTTCATCTCTGCTTGAATTCCAAATGTCAGAGTGCCCAGTTCTCTTTTCCGGATACATTATCCTTTTGTTGTTGTTGTTGTTGTTCCTAGGATACCTTCTCTATTCCCATGGTTTGAAACACCATCTCTAGCCTGATGTCTCCCAAATTTTTCTCTTGGGTCCTAGCATCTTCATATAAATCCAGGCTCATTTTTCTAAGTTGGATTTTAACAGGCATGTCCCACACTAAAATCTTAATTGCCTCCCTCTACCACTTGCCTCTATGTTCCCCATGTAATAAATGGTGCTACCAGCTTCCCAATTGTTCAAACTGAAAATACAGGAATTATCTTTGTTCAATTTATAACTGTATCCTCCCAACATGGTGTGTGTGTGTGCATGCTACCTACCTCCCCACCCCCCACACACACCATGTAATACACTGGCAAATCCTATCAATTCAACCTCAGAGGTATATCAGAACCCATATACATACCTTCATCCTTTCCACTACCATTCTAATTCAAGTCACCATTATGTCTTGGCTGAACTATTAACAGAACTCCTTAACGGGTTTCTGTTTCCTTGTTGCTTCCCTATAATCCATCCACCAAAGCATCAGAGTGACTTTTTGAAAATACTATATTTCAAATCGTGACATGATTCTATTTTAAACACTCCAAGAAATTCCCACTGCACCAGAATAAAATCCAGTTTTCTTATTCTGGTTGTTAAGCCCCACATGAGCTGGTCCCTGCCTACCAGCCAAGCTAATCTTGCTGCCTGCTTCCCCAAAACCCACTGTGCTCAAGCCTTCTTACTGTTCCTTAAACACAACCAGTTTTTTTTCTGTTTAAGTGCCTTATACTAGCTATTCCCTCTGCCTGAAACACTTTTCCCCCCAAGTCCTTGGGTGGCTGGTTTCTTAATTTAAGTCACCCTTTCAGAGAAGGGTAATAGCCTATTTTAGCCATGCAGTCACTCTATTATATTGGGCAACTATAATTCTATGAAAACACAATATTTATCTTTTATTATATATTTGTCTCCTCTTCCACCAGAATTTAAAGTTTTTGACAAAAAAGATGCTGTTTATCTTTGTTCATTGCTTTATCCTCAACATTAAAATGCCTGTTACATATAAGAACTTAATGAGTGAATGAACAAATCAATATCCAAGACAAAATATAGGAAACGTTAAAATTAGTCCCTAAAGCAGCTCAGAAGACGTACTGTATTAATATTCTTACCTTAATTCCAGAATGGTTTGAAGTCTCAGAAAACAAACTAGAAAACCAAAACATATGCCCCTGACACAAAATCACCTCGACAATTTTTCTGAGTACAAACGCCATAGGCAATTTAGAAGACTTCGAACCATAATGTAATATCAAGAAATGCCCCTCATCAATTCTTTAATTTTTGTGAAGAACATTTAAGGTCTTTCTCTAAAATCAGTTGAAAATGGCTTTGCCAGACAAATTAATGTTTCTCTCTCTTTTAAAATTCTTTTGATTCTGCTCCAAGTTGACATGTCCATTCGTTCTTTTTCACTTATGCTCTGATAAAACCAACCATGGGCTGACATCATTCCTAGGAAAAGTTAAAGTTCCTATGCTAGCCCTGGGACAAGGAAACTTGGGGGGATAAGCAGAATCTAGGCAAGGTGACTTCTGCCCTGAGCTAGGTAGAAACTGTCGTGACTCTTCATTTGACTTCAATGCAGGACGGCAGGTGGGACTGAGGGAAGCTCCCAGAGCTGCCTTTGGCCAGAACACGTAGCATGAACCTGACCACCTGCAGTGCTGCGCAGAGAAGGGACAGACGAAACCTGACCTTTGAGACCACTTCCATTTTAGCTCATCCCTTCCTTTGAAAGAGAAGCTTTAAGAAAACCTTTGGGCTACAAATGAATAAAGTCAACATCCTGATTGTGCAACCTTTTTTATTGCACCTTGGATCTAACCAAATAACTTTGGACTACAAAAAAGCTGTCTGGGTGTTCTCATTGGGCCTGTTGAATCTTGTCCCCCAAACAGCCACTGCACAGACAGAAAAGGAACTGGGAATTTTACCAAGGGAGACCATCTCCCATGCCCCGGGTGCTCTGGTAAGGTGGAATCCCTTATGATTTCACAACAAGGAGAACAACAGAGCTACTATGGCTATTAAGTGTTCCAGAAACACTTTGATTAAACTGACTTTCCTCCTATGGAAGCAGAAAATTCCAAGAATTGCCTAAGTGTGATGGTATCCCTGTATTTATCAGCAGCAGCATTCCCACAACAGGAACACCTCTGCCCTTGTTAGATGTCCTTCCTTCTCAAGGTCAGGGCTCTGGGTGTATGACCTGCTAAAAAGCTCCCAGATTCCCCACATATTGGAATGTGCTGTATGTCTGCCCTGTGCTCTTTAGAAACCCATTAAAACTGGCTCTCTTAATTTTCCAGGGCTTTTGTAACAAATTCCCACAAAGGAAGTGGCTTAAAGCAACAGAAATGTATTGTCTCATATTCTGAAGGCCAGAAATCTGAAGTCAAGGTGTCAGGAGGGCCAGGCCTCCACAGGGAAGGATCTCTCTCCTGACTTCTGGCAGTGGCTTGCAGTGATCCATTGCATTCTCTGTCTCAGCCACCACAGCATGTTCTCCCCCTTGGCTTTCTGTTTGTGTTCAAATCCCCTCCTACAAGGACATTGGTCCTAATGGACTAAGGGCCCAGCCTACTCCAGGATGACGTCATGTTAGCTTGCTTAATTTTATCTCTAATGACCCTATTTCCAAATACGGTCACATTCTGGGGTACTGAGTAGGACCTCAACATATCATTTTGGGGGAGAGGATTCAATCCATAACTCTCGCTTAAGCTTAAAAATGGAAATTTGGTGTAAAGATACAGGATTTCATTACACAATCTAAGCACAGAATGCATCTGGTCTCCAGAAAAAAATAGAACCAGGGTCTTAGGCCAGCTCTCCCTCTCCCAACTCTTCCATTCTGCATGTCTGCTTAATTGTCCGTCCCCCCCCCCACCTCTCTGCAGACTTGCCTCCTCTGCTTCTCCAGTCACCGAGGTCAAGAGCACGGTCCTAAGTTTATATATATTGCATTTTCTGCTACCACATCAGAGACTGATCTTTCTCAGTTCTAATTTCAAATTCCTAACACAAATATGTGTTCTGCTTTGACCTTAGTGGATGAATGAAACAACCCTCCCTGCCCACGGAATGCCCCCCCAGGGGCAGCGTCACTCTATTCCCCACACTGGCTGATCATTTCTCTCACATCAGGAAACTGGTCAGCTGTGCAAGCACTGGAACCAGTGGTCATATATCAGGGTCTGAAGAAGGAATCTCATGTTTACTCAATGTGCAGACTCTCATTTAAATCCCACAACAAATATGGGAGATGGGTATGGTCAGATCATTTTATAAATGAGGACAATGGATGCCAAGAGAACCTACACATGTCCAGTCACCAGACAGCATGTTCTGTAAAATTCTGAAACTCCCTTCACCACACTCCTGATGTCTCTCTTTTTCTGTCTCCTCCCCTCACTTCCTCCTTTTCTCTCTTTTCCTTTCTCTCTTTATCTATCATCATAAAAAAAGTACTCAAAGTCTGTCTTTATGGCCATTTTTCTGAGATTATTGGTTTATAGAAAATGTGGATTTCCTTAGTCTCCCCAGGCTCTGGATACTAATGAGCATGTACTACTTTGAATAACCCAGATTGCACTGGCTCAGTCTCCCATTTGCTATGCAAATCCTGTCACTGATTCTGATCCACTTTTTCCCGAGAATCCTCAAGGGCCTCTCACGTGAATTCACAAGCATTTTTCCTAGGATTGCTTCTGCCCACCGCCATAGCTCGTCTCTGTGGCCTGAGGAGTCATTTGAGAATGGGACCTTCACACTCACTGCTTCAGATGCCCATAATGAAATGCTGCTCTCTGTTTCCTGGATCCTACTGCTCACTTTTTCCAAAGCAGCAAAACCTCAAGGTAGCCTAGAAGATCTGTTTTCTCTTGAGACCTAAAGGCAGTGAGACATCCATCACCTTGTGAGAAGTGGATGGGAGACTCCTCCTTCTTACTTTGCCTGTTGTTTTCAAATGTCTTCCAGGGAAGATGCTGTGCCTTACTTATCTTTGATGCTCATTAGTTGAACACATAAAGTGGGTACTAAATAAATGTTTGGTGAATAAATAAAAATTTTCATGGGTTTTAAATGCCTCATCCTAACTTTTTTTTTTAAATTTTATTTTCAATATGTAACATATCTTGTCATTGCTGCATGAAATATAAATTTGATGATAGGAATCCTCAACCGCAGGAAACCTGTCCTGGAAACAAGATCGCTATGGACCAAGTATTTCCCAAAACATGTTCCATGGAACGTGATTCTGATGAGTTGCTCAGCAGGGAAAAGTTCTAGGATCCAATAAGAGTTGACTTCAAGCAAAGATTATATGCCATATTCCTCTCTTGGAGAGCAATATTTTACATTAGCCTATGTGGTGGTTTGGACCTATATGTATACCCAGAAAATCATGTTCTTAATGATAATCCATTCCTGTGGGTATAAATTTATTGTAAGTAGGATCTATTGATGAGGCTACTTCAGTAAAGCACTGGCATGGCCCAAGGTGGGTCTTAATCATCTAACAGAGTTCTTTATAAATGGGATGAATACAGAGAGGGGGAGAGAAAGTCATGAAAGCAAGAAGCTGAAATCAACAAAACCTGGAAGAGAAGGGAGAGACCAGAAGATGCTGCCATTTGCCTTGCCATGGGGCAGAGGAGCCAAGGATCACCGGCAGCCAGTCTTTGGGAAGAAGGCATCATCCTGAAGATGCCTTGATTTGCACATTTTCCTGGACTCTTACCATAAGTGAATAAATTCACATTGTTTAAGCCAATGCAGTTCATGGTATCTGCTTTAAGCAGCCTAGGAAACTAGAACAACCTATTAATAACTGTTTAACTTTGATTAACAGGTTCTTTTCCAAATTTACATGGCTACAGAAATATTTGGTCACTTAACGCTTATCAGCATTGTTCAGAACAAAAGGAAATGTTAATAGGTAAATATTCATCTAATTGTGGTGGTCTTAAAGAGGAAGTTATTTTACCAAAATCATCTGGATTAAGAACCTTAATGCAAGACTGCAAAAGGCAGAGTTTAGGATAATCATAAGGAAAATTTCACTCACATTCCCCAACATATGACCACCTATTACTGGTTATTTAATATGTGGGCCCTTCTCAAATATTACCTCCAACAAACGGACAATGCAGACAGACCTGTAAGTAATCACTTGCCCTTAAACTCCCACTCTCATGTTCTAGTACCCTTAGCACGCCACACTCATGACTGACTATTCAAATACAACATGGTGCAATTAATGCAATTAAAAGGTAAAAGAGGGCCAATTGACCCAGAAGGAGGTGTAAGATGCTCTAGGGATCCAGCAAAAGCAAAATCTGGCAGAATCATCTTCCTCAAAACTCCAGAAAACAAGAAAAAAGTTGTAGTAACTAGAGGAGAACTGAATCAAGAAAACGCAACTTTAAAACTAGTAGGAGGCGCTCACAGTTCCCTTGCTGGTTCCTTCCTTTGCCAGAGAGGTGTGGAGCTGACCTGGGTTCTCACTGTGGGTTCCTGGCCCTATTCCAGAAGAAGCAGAGTAACCCTGTTTGAGAGTGTCTGAGATGACAGAAACGTTTTAGCAATGGATTGTGATGATTGTAGCACAACATTGTGAATGTAAGTAACACCACTGAGTTGTATATTTGAAAGTGGTAAAAATGGGAAATTTTAACTTGTATACATGTTACAAGAATAAAAGTCTTTAAAAACTATAGAACTGCATGACACAGGGAACCCTAATATAAAGTATTGATTATAGTTAATAGTATAATTGTTATAATAATGTTTGATCAAGTTTAACAATGTTACCACACCAATGCAAATTGTTAATAATAGGGAAAACTGTATGTGAGGCAGATATATGGGAACCCTATACTTTCTGCATGATTTTTATATAAACCTACAGCTTCTCTAATAAAATACATAACACACACACACACACACATACACACACACACAGAGAAGGACCTAAAAAAAAAGTAAAGCGGTAAAGAAAAACTGAGGGTTAAGGTCTGGTTTGCATTCAGCACTTTTTATGGTCCAAGATATTTTCCAGTCCTTGGCTCTATATTGAAGCTTTCCTTAATCATGGGTCACATTATTTACTGATCATACAAATAAAGTCAAGAAGAAATCAAGAATCTTGGCAAAACCATTGTTGTATCTTAACCAGAGACTTAAAGTAACTTTTACACTCAAGTGTGTAATTTTAAGCTTCTAGAAAGAAAAAAAGGATGATTACAGATCTGCATTTAGCCATATAGTAATACAAAGGCAAATTCTGGGATTTTTAAAAATCATCTAGAATAGTGAAAAAATGAGCTGGTGAATCTAAAGCAGTGACCTCTAAAATGGGGTGCATTTACCTTAGGGATTTTCAAGCTGATGCCTTGGCTTGCTGAAAAGAAACCTAATGCTGGAAGAAAATATACGAAGTTTAACTTTTATCTTTCCCTGTTAAAATTTCTATTTTGCTTTTGTCTTATAATGTACTTAGAGCCATTTAATGAGTTCATTTTTTTCAGACTAGCGAGTTTTCTTTTTATTACATAAATAGCTTTAATGACAAAGAACTAGAAATTGGACTAACATCTGGACTGTCCCAATCCACAATGAACAAAGAATCAAGTTCTAAAAATAAAGTACTGCCAGTTAATTTCAAAGCAGATATTCTATGGTACACTGACCACTATTCCTTTTATGGATTATTATGCAGAATGCTCAGTATTCCAAATATCTTTATAAACTTTATCTTGTAATTTTTTAATCTGTTAATGATCTTCATTTCCATGTTGTTGAACAGGAGATGTTCAGTTCTATTGACTTCAAATACTGCCTGTTGTTTCTCTGACAATAAATACAGGCCTGGGACCCCCAAGGCATTTTCACAGGAGAGCTGCCAACTGCAAATGGCTATAAATAACTTATTTATTAAGAAAAATAATTTTAAGGAGACAATAATTGCTAATTATAAATCCATTCATAGTCTTCTTCAAATTAAGTTATGATTCAACATTAAGATGATAAACTGTGAGTGGGAAACATTATTATTTACTTTTCCATAATGGAAAAGAGGGTTAATTTTCAAAAAAGATCTGTATTTTTTATCATCATAATAGGAAAGCTATGTAGTCTCAACTATTATTATAAACCTTCTAGAATAAAATTGGAAATCAAGGCAATGTTAGTCTCTATAGTTTCCTCAGTGCAAGGAAAAGGCAAACCAAAGGTTTCATGGAATTGATGGGTGAGTTGGTATTTCTACAGAGCATTCATAGCTTGTGTGTGTATGTGTATGTTAGTGTTTTTTCCTCCATTTTTGATCATTCTGCATGTAAGATGGATCTGTGAGTACATCTGTAATAACATTGCTGGTACTTTAATAAAAATAAACAAGTAAATTAAATCAGGTAAAAATTCAGTCCACAAAAATGGATTTTGCCCTGCATCCTAAAGGCTTAGCACTTTGTGGGAGCTCAATAAGTATTAAATCAAGGTCATAAGATTCAAGGGCTACTGAATCATAAGGAAAAACTAATTTCAAAGTCTTAGACTATCTATAAAGGACTCCCTACTTCCAGGTTCTGAATTCCAATTTTGAGGTCCCTAGCAGGTAGGCTTTGACAGATAAGGCTTACAGCAGGCTGCACAGGAAGAGAGACTATTTGTGAGGCAAAGAAGGATGAAACCTCATAGAATGTAATGAAAGAAAGTTTGCACTGTACTGCTTAGTAAATAATTGGAGCAGACCGAAGACCCAGGGGCCAAAATGAGTCATTAGGTAAACTGTTGAATGATTTCCTCTACTCTTGAATTGTAAAAATGCTTTGAAAATTAATTAAATCTTAAGCCAAGGTTCAAAAATTTCCTAAGTGAATCAGGGCCTCTACAGGCTAGAAATTCTAAAACCAGTGAGCACAAATTAGCTCTGTATAATGAGTCCACATCTTTCTATAGCTTCCCCCTAGGAAATCTAAGCCTAGCTTTGATGATGATGATGATGATGATGATGATGTAGTGTAAAGGTGTTCCAAAACATCCTGTATACGTTGGAGTAACTTTTAGGCAAGTTGCAAAGGAATCTTGAATGAGACCAGGTTTCTACTGAAAGTTCCTAAAGATTTAGTATAAAGAGATAAAGTCAAAATCCCAAGCCCAGTCACTTAGCAGCTATGTGACTGGAGTATGTCATTTGACCTCCGTGGTTCTCAGTTCTAGCATCAGAAAAATGGGAATAATAATACTAATGTCAATAACATGTTTGAGCAGATAAAGAGAGAAAATATGTGAAGAAGAAACCGACATGTAAGAAGTATTGGATAAGCATTTGTTAAGTCTAAAAGAGACCTGTATGTTTCCCCAGAGGGAGCAGAAATGGGCCCTGGAAGCCTTTGGCTGCTCTTTTGGCTTGCTTCAGGATGCTGGAGGATGTCAGCAAATAGTGTTGGGCTACTGGGTGCCTCCTGCCTGTCCCTCTCTGTGAACAGGAGGACGATTTTGGAGGTGTTCTGGGATGGCTTCAGAAGTTTAAGTCAAGCCAGGCAAGAACACACTCTGTTATGCCTTTAAAGGTTCCCTACTATGTCAACACTACACTCACTTATTTCTCCACAATGGTAAGGCTTTTGATAGATGAATCAATTCTACAATATCCACAAAGACTCAGATTATTTGGACTATTTCTTCATCTCCATGATAGTTGTGCCTGTTGAAGTTGTTCAAGGTCCAGCTCAAACATTTGCTGATTCCACAAAGGCATGCTTTCCCACAGCTGAAAATCTTTTATACCCATATCTCAATGCACCTTACATTAATTTGTGTGCTTGTCTTGCTGCCTATATTAATCAGCGATTGCTGTAATAATTCTGCATGAATATCAGCAGCTTACAACCACAAACATGGGTTTTTCTCCTCGATGTGTTTTTCATCATTCTACTTTCAACCAATGGCTATTGGGGGAATGTTCTCCTGATGGAGGATCACAGGAATGCAAGAGGACAAGCCAACCTGCATGAGTACATCTGCAGCCTCAGCTTCATCACACCCACCATCATTCCAGTGGGCGAAGCAAGTCGTGCAGTCAAGCCCAAAGCCAATGAGGCAGTGGTGTATTCTCCACATACTCTAGTGGGAGGCACACCAACGGTACAAGGAAGAGGAATGAAAAAGCAGGAACAGTTATTCAGGACCATGTTATGCAAACTGTAGGGCAAACCCCATGGTGGCCAATGTGCATTGTTCATTGACACAGTCCAAAAGCCCAAGTAAGGGCTTTAAAAACATTCACTTCATCAATTCAGAGTTGAGTCCTGGAAACCCAAAGCAATCCCACGCTTAGCATAGTGCCTGGCACACAGGACACACTCAGCAAATATTCACTGAATTAATTTCTTGAATGAAGACAAGTTCAGGACCGCCTTACATGATCCATTAAAGCATATCAGACACCTGAGTGGGGACTTCCTTACATGACTGGTGTGCTTCTTGAAACCACTTCAGGTCTAACCTCAAGACCCAGTCAATGATGGTACCTCCATGTCCCAAACTGGGCTGTATGGATCAAGCAGTGCCTGGAGCAATTAAATAAGGGATGATTGCCCTCATAGACTTTCCTAAATGCACTAGAGTTCTGCCATTTATCATACAAAGAAGTACCTTATACCAAGGACAGAGGTAAAATTTCAGCTTTGCCTTTCCCAAGCCACATCTGGGGAAGTCACAGAAAGCCTATGGAGATCCACATGTGTATCTATGAATTTATTTTGGGGGTTACATGTATACCTTTTCCCTGTCTTAAGTATGGTTACCAGATTTAGCAAATATAAATACAAGGTGCCCAGTTACATTTGAATTTCAGATAAATGATGACTAATTTTACGGTGTAAGTATATCCCAAAGACTGTACACTTCCCATAAAAACTGGATTTTGCACCAAGCCACATCTGCCCCTGAAGGGCCACTTTTATTTTGCTTTTCTTCGTATTTTGTGTAAATGTTGTTCCTTTACTATTCTTCTACCCAACTACACATATTGCTAGTGATAGTACTTCATCCATAAGGGGATGATATAGGGATTCCTTAAGGGAATAGTATCCATATTATCTGAATATTTGAAACCATTTGAAAAGGTGTGGTGTAAAAGCTAATTAGCTTTATCATTTAATTGCTTTGATAACTAAATTTTTATGTAACATTTCACTTAGGCATTAAACTCTACAATATCTGAAGAGTTTAATTAGTTTGGGGAGTGGAAAAGAAATTGTTGATTTCTCGTTTGCTGATTCATTCCACAGAAAAAGAAATTTTACTAAATTTCTAAGAGCATTTGGATTTCGCATTCTCTGGTTATATCAACACTCAATGTAAAATACATTCCTTGTCTTTTGCATACATAATGACAGTAGATTTCAACTACAAAGATGTCCCAAGGCCCAGTGATTATTTAATTATCTCCTAGAAAACAATTTCCAAATGTGACAAAGTCATCAACCATTCTCTTGAGCCTACTAAATTTACTTCTTCCTTCACCTTGTCTACTTTCTCTCCTCATATGGCTCTCTTACAGGCAGTTCCTGGTTTTGTGGAGCCTGTGGCTTACATAAGAGGAGAGAATGCTCTTTAAAGAAAAAACTATAAAATTATGTACACAAAATTAAAAACCTGTGAGATGAGTTATAAAATAAAGATATATATATATATATATATATACACATATATATTTATATGGGGATAAGGGATACGAGATGTTTTGGGTGTTTTTTTATTTTGGAGTAATGAAAATGTTCTAAAATTGATTGTAGTGATGAATGCACAACTGTATGATGACACTGTGATTGCATACTTTGGATGGATTATATGGTGTGTGAATATATTTCAATAAAATTGCATTTACAGAAAACACACACACACACACACACACACACACACACACACACAAACCCTGCAAGTAAGGAGCCCTGAAAATAAGCTTTATTCACTACAGGATTAATCCACCTTTGCTCCCTTATAATTAGGGTTGCAAATAAACTACAGGATGCCCAGTGAAATCTGAACTTGAGATAAACGATGAATAAGTTTTGGTTGTAAGTGTACAGTCTTTGGGATACAGTTACTCTGTAAAATTAGTCATTGTTTATCTGAAATTCAAATTTAACTGGGAACTTTGCATTTTTATTTGCTAAATCTGGTAACCATATTTAAAACAAGACAGGGAAAAGGTATATATGTAACCCCCAAAATAAATCCATAGATACCTGTGTGGATCTCCCTAGGCTTTCTCTGACTTCCCCAGGCAATTAGATCATGTGTTAATTAATATTTTAGAATTGAATTTCATTCATCCTGTGTAAACAGTATGGATTGTAAATTAATACATTTTTAAATTATATATGGAAGAGATGTGCAATGCATAAATGCTTCTCACTCAAAGATAACTTCTGTAGCAAAGGGACTAGGATGCTTTGAAATAAATGCCAACATATTGCCATATTAAAGAAAACTAACTTTGTTCCACTCAAATTCCCCCAATAACATATTCTAGCCTCTCACAGCCTTTACAGTCAAGATGCCCTTGGTAATTTGTAACTCAAACCCTTCTGCTGGATTTTATCCCTCGTCCTCTGCTTAGTTGAACAGGAAATATCACTCATTAATATGTGACTTTCTAGACTTGAACACTATTAACTATTTCTCAGGCTACTTGTCTACAAGTAAAATAAACTCTATTGCTTTAGTGTTTGCTTCCAGGAATGTCTCCCAACACCTTAATACATTTAACTCTTCTACACATACACAGCCCTTTCCCTACATCTCAAGACACTTCAGTTTTGAGGCTTGAGCACAGGTTTGAATGTTAAGGAAGACCTAAAATCAGTATTGGATATAATTTAAGGATACGCTCATAGTCCCGGGCTTCTGCACTATTTTTGAAGATGTTTTGGAAATTGCAGGTATATACTGAATTTGTTCCCATATGGGGCAGAGAATGGAAACCCTTGTCAGATAAACAAGGGAGTGTGGTTTTATAAACTGAATGGTCACTGAAGAATTAAACTCTTCATGGTTGAGTTGCATGCCTACATGGTTGGGTGCAAATAAACAGGGTGAACATTTCACTCTGTCAAAGTGACACTGAAGGCAATTCTAGAAATCTGTGGAGGATTGACAATATGACTGGAATAAATGCAAAATTCAATACATACTTCCAAAGTGACAACTTTGAAGGCAGAAACACTATACTTTTAAATTCTACTAGTTTAAAAGAAAAAGGCTTATTTCTTTGTAATTATAATTTTTTCTTCATATGTAAATAGGAAAAGTACCTATTTCATTGAGGTGTTTAAAGGATTAAATAAGAATACATTTAAAGCACAACACAATGGCTGCAATATAGTAAGCATCATTTTTACTACTCATTCAAAAAAGTTACTACATATAAAAAAGAGATAGATTATTTTCTTTCTCTTAGTTTTCTTTCTTTCTTATGCCTCTGTCTGCCTGCTTTATTTTCAATTATTTAAGAACAGTGTAAATATAGACAATATTTAAATAGGCAAAATCTATTTAAAGTCTTGTATTTAACCATATATGTGTCTTACAAATTTATATAATATATCCCAGAATCCTAGCAGTATTGTAGTGACATTTTTATTACATAATCTTCTCACTTCAATATTAACAGTAAAGGTGATTTTGAAATACCTTGGTGCTAATTAGTATAATATTGTTTAAAAATGGACCTTCAAGTAAGGTGAAATCTATGCCTCCATAATTTTACCAATTGTTATTAGTTTTGTCCTCTGAAGAAGTATTCCATTCTCTCTTCTGTAGAAAAATCCAGTATGAACTTTCTTCTGGAAGCTCTTCAAGTATCTAAAAAATGTCTCTATTGTGTCTCTTTAGTATCTGTCCAGGTCAGGTCATTTATTCTCTAGATTAGTTCATTTCAGCTTATAGAATATTGAGTATCTATGGTATACCAGGAGCTATTCTAGGTGCTAAGAACCAAAACAAAAGAATGAAACACAATCTCTGCCTGCAGACATCTCAGTTTAACAGGATGACAGATTATAAAAGGCAGAGAAATATAAAACAAAATAAAATTATGGAGTTGGTATAGTACTAGGAATGGGGGGCGCCTAGCTTCACCAATCCCCTTGGTTACACTTTATCAACCCTGCACTTTCCTTACAACGATCTGTTCAGTTTTCTCTAGCACAGCGGTTCTCCAGCAGGGGTGATTTTGTTCCCCAGAGGACATCTGACTATGTCTGGAGATACTCTGGTTACGACAACTTGAGAGGGTGGGTTCTCCTGGCATTTGGTGAGTAGAGTCTAGGCATACCCCTGAATAACTTATAATGCCAAGGGCACCTCTTTTCCCTAACAAAGAATGATCTGATCCAAGTTGCTAATAGTGCCTAAGTTGAGAAACCCTGCCTAGCTTTTAACTGCCCTCAGTAAAAATGTTCAACCCCATTTAAAAAAAGCCAAGTTCCTGATGTGGTCTGAGCAATTTGAATACAGAGAACATTTGTATTCACTTTATACCTCAATTAATGAATCTAAAATAGGATAAATTATTTTGAATATCCCATCACAGCGTTGGTTCGTATGGAACCTAGAATCATCTAAAACTACTGTGTTTATCATTTTTCCTATATACATTTGTCTTGTTAGTTTAAGCCTATAGCTCTAATCTGCTGAGAACATCCCAAGTCTAAATACAGCTATTTTCCAGTTTGATATACATGCTCTCTACATCTTTATCCAAACAGCAGCAAAAAATATCAAGAAAACTAAGCCCCAAATCATTAATATGCCAAAGTACCTCAAGATCTCAAAACTAGTCAGTTGGAATCTCCTGGAAACAGATTTTCAATAAGTTGTTAGGGATCTATATATTAGGAATCAACAACATTATTTCCAACTTCCAAAGACAATGCTGTGGGAGTAGATATTATTAGACTCATTGACTAGGCAAGTGACCTGAGTTTCTGTGCAATTGAGAGACTTGTCCAAGGGCACCCAGTGTGTAAGTCGGCTGGAGGGAGGGAGATGTTGTACACCACCTCCTTTTGACTTCAAATCTCATGAATGAGCTTTTCATGCTAGTGTTTTTTTTTTTGTTTTTTTTTTTTTAATCTGCCATTACTAAGTACTTACAACATAATCTTTTTCTATGCAACCAGTCCCCACAATTCTGCACTGTAGGTAGACATTGTCACATTCATGCTATAGATGTGGAGACACTAGAGTTTTGTGGAAACTGGGATTTGCCTGAAGGCACAGGATCACTAAGAAGGAGACCCAGGACTCTTGCCTCATCCAAATGGCCCAAACATTGCCACATTTCCCTCCAACAAGTCTATAAATCCACTTCACTGCACAGTCTGTCGGCCATCATCTCCCTTTTTGTACACAAAATTGTCACCATGTCTCATTGCCAAGTGCTTTCCTACAACAGCGGTGTAGGGTGTTTCCGCTTATTGAGACCCTGACCGTATTTACCCGTTTGGGAAGAATGTAACTTTATGGATATGTGATTGGAGAAATCTCCAGAGAAAACCACAGGAGCAGTCCAGTTCCTTACTAAAATCACTTACAAGTAGCGAAAAGGCTACCAACTTCCATATGCTGATCAACTTTGGTGGGCTTTTATCTCTTTCTAGAACCCTGCCTTTAGACCCCAAGGCATCTGTTTTAGTTTGTTAATGCTGCCAGAACGTAAAACACCAGAGATGGATTGGCTTTTATAAAAGGGGGTTTATTTGGTTACACAGTTACAGTCTTAAGGCCATAAAGTGTCCAAGGTAACACATCAGCAATCAGGTACCTTCACTGGAGGATGGCCAATGGTGTCCGGAAAACCTCTGTTAGCTGGGAAAGCACACGGCTGGTGTCTGCTCCAAAGTTCTGGTTTCAAAATGGCTTTCTCCCAGGACATTCCTCTCTAGGCCACAGCTCCTCTTCAAAATGTCACTCTCAGTTGCTCTTGGGGCATTTGTTCTCTCTCAGCTTCTCTGGAGCAAGAGTCTGCTTTCAATGGCCATCTTCAAACTGTCTCTCATCTGCAGCTCCTGTGCTTTCTTCAAAGTGTCCCTCTTGGCTGTGGCAGCTTGCTCCTTCTGTCTGATCTCATATAGTGCTCTGGTAATTTAATTCAGACCCACCCAATGGGAGGGCCAACACCACCATGGAAATTATCCAATCAGAGTCATCACCCACAGTTGGGTGGGGTGCATCTCCATGGAAACACTCAAAGAATTACAATCTAATTAACACTGATAGGTCCACCCACACAAGATTACATCAAAGACAATGGCATTTGGGGGACATAATACATTCAAACTGGCACAGCATCTGTACCTGAAGCTTGTGTTACAACAGAGCTTTCCTTGAGTACCAGGAGTTTAGGATTAAAAAGAAAAAAAAAAGGAAATAAAGAAAACAGTTTTTCCAGTCTTTGCAAATGGAGGTGTTCTTTTCAGAACTTATCTATACAATAAATTTACAGACTAGCTCAAGGCCAAAGTGTGCCTCCCCCCCCCCCATCCTTTCCACATATGCCTTATGTTGGGCATGTGCATAAGGCCCTAGGAATTCCCCCATTTATACAGTTCCAAATGTCCCCTCTTCCCTAGGAAATAGTTTCCTAACAGCATGGGCACTGCACTGATGTCCCACAGCCAGCAATCCCTTGCCCCAAGAAGCCGGACTTAACTGCTTTCCCACTGAATTCTGTAGGAGGGTTCTGTGAGCTGCCATCCACACACAGGGCAAGTTCTGGGACAGTGAGCTTGCAAAAAGTGTCTTACGTCAGCCCCTTATGCCCCTGCCAGCCAGAATAGCATGTATATATATATGCTTCCAGTATGCGCACGAGGGTTACCCTTCCCCCCTCTGGAACCAGACTGGGGACCTGCACTGAAAGGGAGAGCTGCTCTACACCAAGCTGGTGATGGGAATGGGAGAGGCCAGCCAGGGTGCCATGAGATCCTACTGTAACAGAACCCCCAAATTCTAACTGAGAATTAACAAATACAATTACAGCCTACTGAACTTTACTTAGACGTTTACTAACCTTTTGATATACCGTAACATAGCCAGAAGGCAAACACTTGTAACTATTGTAATTTACTGAACTATAGTCTTAATGTCTGTTAACCTTTTAAAGTAGTCAGGAACAAATACTTGCAACAGTTATAACTCACTGAACTGTAACCCAGATGCCTTGATGCTTTGATGATGGTGCTTTAGTGTGTAACTGTAAATTCTTTACTTTGTAACTATAAAGCCTCATGCTAGCTCGTGACTGGCCTGGCTTAAACCCCCTTACCTTATTTTGCAGCTTGGAAGTCTTGTGATCTCATATGTAGCCCCCTTAATGTTTATTAATGAAGGAACCTGAGTCAGCCCAGAGCTAACCTACCCCAATTCCTAAACTATCCTTTTGGAGAAAGCTACCTCCAACAGAATTGGCCTGCCTAACAAGCAGTAGCTCAAACCTTAAACAACAGGTGATCTATACCTCATTATATTATTTAAAATCACACCCATCGCTATGTTAGGCCTGCCATTTTCTTACATACTTTCTGTGGCTAAGCATGTGAACAATATGTGCATGCTCAATAATTAGACTGTCTCTAACTTCCTCATCTCAAGCCATTATACTCATTATCCTAAACCTGTCTGCCTTTGTTTGAATACTATAAAACTCTCAGAGTTACCATAGTTCCTGGGGACATATCTGAGGTTTCTAACCTCCTGTTCTCCTTGCACTGCACTTTGCAATAAAAGCTCTTTCTCTCTTTGAAATCCGAGTGTCTTAGGATTGGTGTCTCGGAATTGGTTGCTGAGTGTATCGGGCAGTACACCCATGTGTTGTCTGGCATCACTACTGCTCTTAAGTTGCCTTTTTCTTGATTTTGGAGGCCTTGTTACTGCAATCCTTTAAGTCTTCTCTGGAGCTCTGAGAAAGATGTTTCTGCTAGTTCTTGCTGGTTGTTCAAAGCTTCTGCAGGGTGACAGCCCTGAAGCTTCTTGCTCCACTACCTTGATCAGATAGGACCGCTAGAACCTTGCCTTTAAATGTTTCACACTTCCAGCAATGTACTGGGAAAGAGTAGGATTTCTTTTGTACCAAATTAAAATGATTCTTTAAAAATACAAACAGAAGATAAGCTTCAAATTCAAGTTTTAAAAAATGTAGACATGGCAAATATTCAAAAATATATCAATATATTTAATGTGTTGGTGATGAGAATATGGCTGTTATATTATTCTTTCTACCCTTTGTATGGTTGAAAATTTTCATAAAAAAGTAAAACAAATGTAAGTTTCATGATTTGTTAACACTTGTTTTCCCTCTAGAAAGTAATTTTCCTTTGAACTATTTTCATCATTCATTAATGAAGTTCAATGTAATTTTCTTTAAAAATGCTGATATAATTCTTAAAAATCATTAGATCTCAACCTTTAAAAGATAGTCAGAATCCCAATCAAATCCTCACCACTGTCAAAGCATAAAATCTGTTATTTTTACCTCCAAGCCTTACTAATGATGCTGGCTTTGAGTGCAGTACTAAATTCATATTTGATTTATTATCAAACACAGGATGCTTCAATTTCATTTTAGATCCCTCACATTTAAACAACATTTAACAGAGCTGAAAGCTGTTGCTGAGGTTGACAAGTGTTGGCGTAACAAGCAAATGAGACAACTTCCATTTGTACAGGAATGAAGTATTTGGCAGTGCTTTGAGCTGGTCTTACCCTGAGATGACAGTTAATTATTGAGTTCACTCTAAGTCAGATGAACTACCCAGCAACTAGTTCAAAAGAGAAGGAAAAAAAAAAAAAAAAAAAAAAAAATCTACATTTCAGTCTTACTCAAACCTTTCCAAACTGTGTAAAATGTTTGTTAGAAAAGGAAACACTCTAGAAAAGATCACAAGAATCAGACACCTTTATGACTATTTCATCACAGTAGGCTTATCCACATGGCAGCTAGTCATCTTATTTGATTCCTTTGCCTCACACATGTGAGGCAGAAACCAAGATTTCATGGAGCTCTGAAACAGATGCTGGCAGATAAATAATAACTATTAGCTAACCTTACCCTACATGAGCACGACTGCTTCCCAAGACCAACTAGCAAATGGAGTCTTACTCCAGCAGACTGCCACAACTACTGTTTCAGCATTAGGGAGCTGAGCTATTATTCCTTTCTTAATCCTGAAGAGGTGATTTGGAAAAGTATTTCATGCAAATAGTAAAAGGTTTCATTTCTTGAGAGCTCCCTATGTTAAGCCCTCTATGTAAAATAGCTCCTATAACCCTCATGGCCATTTGGTTATCCCATTTTTAAGTTAAGAAAATGAAAGTTTGGAGAGCATACATGATTTTGCTAAGGTTTCTTTCCTGCTAGAATATAAATTCCTCATAGATAAACTTTTTGTCCATTTCTTTACTTTTGTCTTTCAAGTGCCTAGAATGAATGAATTCAGCAGGAAAGTGGCAGAGCTAGGGCTGGAAATCAGGTCTGGCTGCTACCCGGATCTGTTCTTTTAACCTCTATGATGAACTGTCTCTTGAAGTTCCTTGATGTTTTCAGAAGGCAGTCTTTAAAAGAATAGTGCTTAAAAGAACATTACTGGCCTATTTGAGCTCAGTTCTAAATCTATTAATTCATGAAAAATGGTAGAATCAGGATCCAAAATGATCTGAACAGGTGGAACAACGAACTTGTTAACATGAAATTTAATTAGAAAAAATGGAGAATCCTTCCCTTTGTTCCAAACAGCAACTGAACTTACATAGATGGCTGAGGCATAGTTTAGCAAAAGCATATATAAAAAAGTACCAGGAGGACTAAATTGACAGGAAGTCTCTATACATCAGCACCGAATATAGGCTGCCAAAAGAGCTAATGCAATTCTTGGCTGGATTAATAGAATATTTTGTCCAGAAATAATAATCCCATTCTATTATATCCCTTTATCAAACCACACGTAAGCCATGTACTTCAAGAGAGAGAGGTAAACTGGAGTACATTCAAAGGAGAGTCACCAAGAAGTTGAGAATCAAAGCTGTGTTATACAAAGATTAGCGGGAGGAACAGAAGATGATTGACAGGAGGAAAGGAAATTTAGCAAACCTCTTCAATGCCTTCAAAAAATTGTTAAGGTTTTCATATCTAAAAGAGCTGTTTTTTGTTTTGTTTTGTTTTGTTTTTTTTCTTTTTTCCTGACTAGTCCCAGGAGATTGGCTTTGGGTTAATGAATGAAAAATTAGTGCTATGGTGTAGCATAAATTAGTGCTATGTATGTGTAGCATAAATTAGTGCTATGGTGGAAATCAGGTCTGCCACTTAGATCTGCTCTTTTAACCTTTATGATGAACTGTCTCTTGAAGTTCCCTGATATTTTCAGAAGGCAGTTCAAGTTCTCAAAAGTGAGATGAACCAACATCACAAAGTTACTCAGTTCTTAATCCTTGGTGTTGTTCAAAGCTTGCAAAACTGCAACTTGTATTTAGTTGGTGTACTGGATTAAATAGTGCCCCCTTGAAGTCACATCCACCCGGTACCTCATAATGTTCTCATGTTTGAAAATAGGGTCTTTTGAGATGTAATTAAATTAAAATAAGGATCAAGATGAGACCATACTGGCTTAGGATAGGCCCTACGTCCAATAAGAGTGGCCATATATGAGATAGACAAAGACAAACAGAGGAAACACAGCCATGTGAAGAGGGAGACAGAGATTGGCATTATTTTGCCACAAGCCAAGGGATGCCTGGGGCCACCAGAAGCCGGAGGACATGGAGAAGATCCTGGCCTAAGCAGCCTCAGGGAGAGCATGGCCTTTCAGATACCTTGATTTCAGACTCCAGCCTCCCGAACTGTGGGAGAATAAATTTCTGTGGTTTTAAGCCACCTGGGCTATGGTGCTTTGTTCTGGCAGCTCTAGGAGATGAATACGGTTCAAATATAAGCTTCAGATGGGTTGTTGAAATAGAAAATCTTACATCTGTTTCCTTCCAGATGTAAGATGCCATGTGGCCTAAACAGCATGTGAAAGGAAAAGGATGAAGTTCAGGATAGAAAGAGGAAATAGGCTGCAACCCATCAAATGCAAGAAGTTTCCATTTGTATTGACTTATTGAAACTTCACAGCATAATGAAATAAATTATCATTTCCACTTCAGAGATGAGAAATCTGTAATTCAAGGAGGTTAAGAAATTTGCTTATTGTCAGATTTATTGAGAAGCATATAGATTCCTATAATTCCAAAGATCTTTCCTTCAGAATGGTAAACTTCTGATTTGACGACTGCCCACATTTTTCAGCTGCTATTATCAAATCATGAGTAATCGTTTTTTTACAAATAGCTGTTGATGCTGATATCCACACAGTCACCAGAGAAAGAAAACACGCTTCCACCTGAGGCTGTGAGAGTTACCTGAACAGAGAAAGAGTCCACCTCACGCTACTGAGGTGTTTTGATCTGTATCATGTCTGTTAAATTGTTATAACAATATTATAAGATTATCAGAATATATCACTCTTTTATAATTTCATTGCATCTAAGTTTTGCATACAATGAAAGGGATTCCATATAACCTATTTCTAACAGTAATGCCAGGGGAAATTTATAATAATGCATCATTTTCAAAGAATTCCAAAGAATTAAGATTGTGCTTCCAAACATTCCTCACTTCTTGAATACAGGTCTTGGAAAAGCTATATGATTGTCTAGAATGTTTGTCCCCCAGAGAGCTGAATGATGAGCTCCCTCACCCCCTTGAGGCCTTACTTAAATCCTGTCTTCTCAATAAAACCTTCTTTGACAACTTTACTTAAGATTGCAGTGCCTCCACCTGAAATTCCCTATCGCCCTTAACTGCTTCATATTTTTTCCACAGCAATTACCCTAATTAACATTTGATGTATTTTATTTATTTTGGTTATTTTCTGTCTCCTCCCCACTAACATATAAGTTCCATAAGGGGAAGGAGCGCTTTTATTCATTGCTACAGCCCCCAGAGCTTAGAATGAATGCATAATGAATGAATGAATGAGTTAACAGTGGCTTTTATGCAATGATTATTCTTAAAATAAATCTCATGTAGTTCCATTACATAAAGATGGTATAATACATTGTGTGTTTACTATCCCTGTATAAATATCTGTCAGAACATTATATAAAGACTTCTATAAAAAATGTTTTAAAAACACTAAAAACATTATTAAAATATAGTAATTTATATGAACACTTAAAGAAACAATATAATTTAGGCCTTTTCTATATGCCTAAAGAACATGATTGCAGAGAAATATGTTGGCTTTTCTTTCTGCTAAAAGCATTGCTAAGAGATAGAAGTATTAGATTAGCTAATGCATACTATAGTCTTTGGAGCATAGTCTTTCCAAAGCATAAAAGAAAAGTGTCTTCTTACTCATTCCCTTATGCACACTGTGTGTCCTCAGAAATATTTCCACCAGCATCACCAATTGCCTTTGCAAATCCCTCTCTGTAGAGCCCTGTGCCAGGTACCAGGGATGCAGGTGAAGCAAGTGAGCAAGGAGGCCTGCCCTGGAAGGGCTTCCGACTCAAGTTGGAAAGAGAAACGAAGGAGAGACTGATATTGATCCAGCAGCCCCCTTGGAATAGGCAGAAGCACTGCCAACACTCTTACAGATGAGTGATACACAAGAGGATCTGGAAGCTTTTAGTTGAAAAGAAACCTCTTGAACAATAGAGAAGAGATTACAATTGGCAGAAACCTATCCGTATTAATTATGGCTTGCTCTCAGTTGTAAGCCGTCTCCTCTAGTGCCTCCAAAGGATTAATAAGGTTATCAAGACCAAGTGTCATAACTGGTAGTGTTTTAACTCTTACTGTGACCTGCCTGGCAACAACTGTGAATCCTTAATAGTGTCTAAATTGTTCCGTGCTGTAACATGACGCTGATTCACATCTGAGCTCCCTATTTGCTTCTTTTATTCCCATGACTGAAGAACTTGACAATATTTTTGACTGGTGTCACTGCAGTGATATTAGCTGCTGCAACATTCAGAAGGTTTATTTTACATAATTTTCAGCTCTCTACTTTTCTTTTAGTCATTCTTTTAGATCTTCATCTAAAATTCTCACCTTCTCAAGTTCATTTCCTAGTCAATCCAGTTATAGAAAACACATATCTAAAAAAACATTCAATAAAGGCGAGGCAGACATTGGTTTTAAGTTACATCTGCTTCTACAAGAATTATCAAAAGCATTAAATCAACATATATTCCTTTTACTCATAAGTTTAGGTTTGCTGGATTTTGTAATATTTTCAAATGCTTAATTAGACCATGCCAACAAATTGACCTGGTTATTTTAGGCTGATTCTTAAAATGTGAATGGTCTGAGAAAAACAACAACAACAACATGGCTATCTTATTCCTTCATGTCTTAGAATGAGAATAGAAAGGTTTACTTGTTTGGAATATTCTTTAAGACATTCTGTATCTAGAAAACCATAGTTACAGGATCTTATAAGATACAACTAAGACAGTGGAGAGAGTAAAGCCAGCTATGGCTGCTTAACACCACCTGTCAGGAAACATTACGTTGCTGGCATATATCCACCTTCCCTGCATTAACAATGCTTGTTGACATGGATGCAACCTAAGCTGCAAAAGTAATAGATGTTGCGATTTGATAAAGTTTAAATGGACACGGACATTTCAGCGTAGCTATAACGGGTGACAGTTTAATTCAGTTTTTGAGAAGGCCTTTAATTAAGATTTATAAGGCCAGCTATTGGAGGCAAAGATAAAATGATGGTTAGACATGGGAAAACAGGGAGATGCCTGATAGTTCTAGTGGCTCATAACTAACCCTCATTCTAACCTCAATGATATAATAAAAATCCCAATTCTGGAGAGCTGTGTAATGCAGTGTCACAGGAGATGAAAAGCGGCAATTCTGGAATTGCTCACCCTGGACCCAGAGAGCTAACAAGTGGCTAAGTTCTTTGCCTGGGTGATGATGACCAATATCATAGTGTCTGCTGGCTTCTGATGATCAGAAATTATTTCCAGCACCAGCAGTGCCATGTGGAGCTTCAGTCACATCCCCTTTAATGCCAAACAGGTGCATAAAACTTTTCCTCATCCTCTCTCACCCAAAAGCAGGGTCAAAAATGAGTGTGCAGTCCTCAGTGAGAATATAACTCCTATGGAACTGTGCTGATAACCTCCATGAGAGATTCTCCAAAGGAGGTGCCCACAGCCCGACTCAGAGATCATGTGCAGTGCACTGTCAGCAACATCCACAGTCATCCACAAGCTTCCACAGCTGGGAAATGAGAAGGGAAAAGCATAATGTGAACACTTCAGAAAAGATTGTGTTGACCAAGTGGTTTTATTTCAACCTAAAAGAAGCCAATACCAAGGAGGCAAAATAATTGTAAGATTTAAGAAACAGAAGCACCGAAAAACATTTGTGCACTAACTCCTATGATCATCAAGCTGGTCTCAACGTTTGTGTACCTTAGAATCACAGAATCTCCGAGTCGGAAGGACACTGACAGGATATCAAGTTCAATGAATTTTTGAATCCTACAAAATCCTACAGATGGAAATCAAGTAAAATATATTAAACCCACTTGCCATTTTAGGTCTTTCCCTGACACGGTGCCTTTTTATTTTTATTCAAGTAAAATGCGACACTGTGGAGAGGCTAGTACAGCCACATGTAACACAGAATCAGGCATAAAATGTTAAATTGCTATTTTTATTTCATCTTGAAGTATTAAAGGAAAAGAGTTAGATGTCAGAATTATAATGCTTAATTTGGACAGAAATAGGAATTTGTAAATCTAAAGATTAACATGTGGTTCTTCAATTTATTTTCATATATGAAATGAAGATAAAAAGATACTGTTATGGGTTGAATTGCAGCTCCCCAAAAGATATGTTCAAGTCATAATCATTGGTCTTATGAATGTGATCCTACTTGGAAATAGAATCGTGGAAGATGTTGTTAGTTAAGAGGAACCCAAACTGGATTGGGGTGGGACCTCATCCGATATGACTGGTATCCTCAGAAGGAGGGGAAATCAGACACGGTCAGGAGGATAGAGAGAGAGAGAAGATGGCCATGCGAAGGAGGCAGAGACTGAGTTATGCCATGGTTGCCAGCAAGCCACTACCACATTCCCACAGACTTCGGGGGAAGCATGGCCCTATGAACCCCTTGATTTCAGATGTCCAGAACTGTGACACAGTAAATTGTTGCTGTTTGAAGCCATTCCGTCTGTGGTACTTTGTTACAGCAAATGCCACCTAATGTCCAAAGCCACCTAACCTCCCTTGGCCCCTGCCCACCTCCAGTCCTGTAGATGTGAACCCATTTGTACAGGAGAGCTTTGTATATGCTCTTAGTTAAGGTAAGTCAGGTGTGGGTGTGAACCCATTTGTAAATAGGACCTTTGAAGGTGTGCCCAAACCGAAAGAAGGTGAGCCTTAAACCAATATGGCTGACATCCTTACAGGCAAAGGAAACAGACATGGAAGAAGCAGCCAGTGAAGGAGACCTCACCATGGCAAAGGCAGAGAAACTCAAGGTTTGCTGGCAAGCCAGCATCGAAATGCTATGGACTCCTCGATTTCAGACTTCTAGCCTCCAAAACTATGAGTCAATAAATTCCTGTTGTTTAAGCCAACCATCCTGTGGTATTTATCAAGTCAGTCCTGGCAAAGTAAGACACTTACCAAAAGCAGAAATCTTCCTTAGCTATTTTTGGATTCCTTGTGCCTAAAAAGCACCCAGACCATATCAGCCACTTAATAGATGCTTTTTGGATGAAGGAGAGATAAGTGGAAGAATGAATGAACGCCAAGAACTGGTTTGGGCTTCCAGCAGAACAAGACGGATGACAGCGATCCTGCCCTCACTTATCTTATAGTTTGGTTGGGGAGACAGCAATGTAAAAAGGAAATTATACTCATACAGTAGGGAAAATATTTTAATAGAGAATCAAAAGAAATGTAATGAGTGTGCTAAGATCAACAATCAGGTCCAGGGAAACACAAGAAAGTTTATTTATTCTTTTTCATTCATTCAACATATATTTATCAAGTGTCAAATATATACAGTCATTTTTCTCTAGGCTCTAGGGAGACACACTAGTCTCTGCCCTAACGGGGAGTAAGTGGAGATAATACTGTAAAAAACTATGGGTTCCTGGGGATAAGCCTGGATCCAGCACTGTGGGATTGAGAAAGCCTTCTTGACCAAAAGGGGGAAGTGAAATGAAACAAAATATAGTCTCAGTGGCTGAGAGATTTCAAATGGAGTCAAGAGGTCACTCTGGTGGGCGCCTTATGCACTGTATAGATAGCCCTTTTTGGTTTTAGTGTATTGGAATAGCTAGAAATAAATACCTGAAACTGTCAAACTCCAACCCAATAGCCTTGATTCTTGAAGATGATTGTATAACTATGTAGCTTATATGGGGTAATGGGGTGATGGTGTGATTGTGAAAACCCTGTGGCTCACACTCCCTTTATCCAGTGTATGGATGGATGAGTAGAAAAATGGGGACAAAAACTAAATGAAAAATAGGGTGGGATGCAGGGGATTATTTGGGTGTTCTTTTTTACTTTTACTTTTTATTCTTTCTGGTATAAGGAAAATGTTCAAAAATTGATTTTGATGATGAATGCACAACTATAGGATGGTTATACACCATGGATGACTGTATGGTATGTGAACATCTCTCAATAAAACTGAATTAAAAAAAATGTAAAACAAAAACTATGAGTCATCCTTGAGGTGCTTTCTCACTCCCTTGTTCTCTCCCTATTTCCACCATTGGAGTTCAGTACATGTCAGGAAGAGACCTAAATTTTACCTTGGGTTGGTTTTACAAAGTCTAAATTGAGGAATATCTTCGAAACACCTTTTTTTTTTTTTTTTTTTTTTTTTTTTTTGGCTCCATATCTAAGCCAATATTTTCAATCAGCTTTTTAAAGCAGCAAAGATGATATTTTGATCTCCATTAGATTATCTCCCATATCTTATTTCTCAGTTGGCTCTAAATTCTAGATCCTTAAGTTCCATAAGGACTAGTTGTGAAGAGGGATAGAAGTGGAAATATTTAGGTCATTTTCTCGATATAATTCTTACTGATTAGCTGAATTGAGGAAAGAAAAGAAAGGAATCCAAGAAGCTGTCTTGATTTTTTACTTCAACAACTTGGTGGATGTTGATGTAGGAGTGAGGTGGAAGACTGGGGAGTGGGTTAAGAGGATGGTAGTTCCATTAGCAAAGAGAGAGAATAAGGAGAAGGAAGAGATGTGTGGGAAAGAAACAATTTTACTTTCAAGCATGTTAAGAATGAGATATTGGGGGGATTTCTATGCAGAATTTTCCAGTAGAATTTTCCAGGATACTATCAGATAAAGTGCCCTGGAGCTCTTAATACTGATTTGTGAGTCTTCTATTTACAGGGTGAATTTGAAAACACCAGGTAAGGTAAGATTGGCCAGGGATAACAGATGAAGTGAGAACTGAAAGTCAGAACTTAGGAGAGGTCAACACTAAGAACTGGATGGAAAGAAAGAAGCAAACGGAAGAAAATGAAGAGGTTCTCTCAGAGAGGAATGGAAAGAGTTGTTAAAGAAGAATGCCTTGGAAGTTAAGGGGGGAGAAACTATTGAGAAAAATAGGCTTGGTTGGCACCACTGATTGATGGGACAAACCACTCACTATAGGAACCAAAAGCTTCTGCTTGATTGTGAATTAGGAAACCATTGGTGACCTTAATAAGGGGAGAAAAAATAATTGAAGAGAAAATGGGCAGTGTTAAAACAACAGTTCAAGAAGTTTGGTCGCAGATGGAAAAAAAATAAGGGCTAGGCATAAGCATTGAATTATAAAGAGTGTTCTTTTTAAGGATACCACTAAAATATCAAATTAAAAAAATATTTTAAATATATTTGCATCAGTAAAAATTTTGGTATTTTATATTCCCTAAATAATTAGTAGTATATTTCAAGTTATTTCCATAATTTGATTTCTTTTGGAAAATTCTTTATGTTAGGGATTTTCTTTTCCTTTTCTTTTCTTTGTCCACTTACCATAGCACAAGGCACTTTTGGAAAACAAACCTATTTAGTTTGCAGAAAGCTTGAGGCAGAATAAACAAAGCCAATCATAAAAATTATAGATAAGGAGAAACATCATTGCAAAATGGAATATAGCTATAATTAACATCAGTGAGACTTGCATGAACATTTTGGTTCAGAATAGCTACAACTGAAGTAGTTGCAATTCAAAAAGAAAATGTAAGTAAGATCTCTTTTAAGGATAAGTTAATATTACAAATAGACTGGAAAGAAGCAGGTTTAAAATTCTTTCCAACTGCGTCTCCATGGTGAAATTCTCATCACAAGATATGCCAATTTTCTCCCATGAGCAAGTGGTTCAGTGCTGCCAATTACTACAGACTACCTTTTCATTACAAAAGTGTCTCATTTTGCTCTAATTAAAAACCTTCTTTATTTTATAAACTCATTCTCTAGGCATATGTATTTCTACCTTCATCCTTCTGGGTTTTTAGTTGCTATATGGTTTTTGTTAGATACTACTTACTGTTCATTTTAAAGCAAAATTATAGAGAGAGTTAGAAAAAATAACCACGAATTCATGAACCATGAAATTGGTGCATTGAAATAAATTGCACTAATTTGGCGGAAGAATCGAACACTGTCGAATTCTCTTAACATAAACTATACGATAATAAAACCTTCATTTTTGACACTGTTCAAAAATATAAGGAATCAGTCTTTGGAAAAGAGGTGACACCATAAAAAGTATGCATACTGTAGGCAAGGAAGTGAGCCTTGGCCTTGGGGGAGACAGGTAGGAGAGCCACTCCCTCGAAAGCAGGTTATGACCTTCTTTTAAAGAAGGTAGAAAGCAGTAACCCCTTGGAGAGATTTGTACCTCTCCAAGTAAATCTTGGAAAGACACTCTCATTTCTCTCTCTCTCTCTCTCTCTCTCTCTCTCTCTCTCTCTCGCACACACACACATACACATGCACACACAATAGAACTACCACCTGGTTTTTGATGACCATTCAAGAAGAGAGTTTTGATTTAAATTGTCACAAAAGTGAAATATACTTTCCCTACTTTGAGTTTGCTTTAAAGAATATTAATAAAGCCTCAGGGGAAGTTAGATTTGTGGTAGCTGGACCTGTAGTTGCCCCCCAGATAAATTATTAATTTCATTTTGGGGGCTTAACACATATATGCTGTACTGAAATACGTGTCATTATTGTAAGTGGTGGCTTTCCGTTTTGCAAAGAGAATAAAAACGTCTAATGTAGATATAGAACATTTTTTCCTTTTAAAAACACATAAAATGTGCTGCTGAAGCCATCTGTCCCTGCTGTTTTTACTGATTTAAAATCAGCTCTAAGCCATTCGGTCTCCTAAGATGTTAAATTACCAGCTACCATTCTCTCTCTCCATTCTTAAGCTGGGGTCATATAACTGATTCTCTTTTCAAGCCTGGATTGATATTTAAACTGGTTCAGCCATGTGGGGAATATACTTTCCTTTTTAAAAATGATATAATATGTATTTACTAGTTGAATATTTGAAGGTCCCAAGGTAAGTTAAACTGATTTCATATAACTCTCCTGAGCATTTGCTACAGCTCTGTCAGTGCAGAGAAGTGTGGCATCCTTCAAGTCTGCCACAAAAATGCCACACAATTGATAGCAATGCAGTGGGTTCCCAATTAGGGCTACGTCTCACACCCACCTGGTGAGCTACTTTTAAATGTGGACTTTTAGACCCCACTCCAGACCTATGGGTTAAGAAAATCCAGAATTCTGTATTAAAAAAAATTTTTTTTTCCATTGAAGATCCCAATGCAACTAGCCTGGCAAAGTCTTTAAACTGCTCTGGGCTAATAGAAGATTCTTGGAAACCTGAGAGGAGGAAAGTCATCCATATCATGTTAGGCTTTGATGACATTTTAAAAACCATGGACTAAAATACAGAACTATCATTTTTACAGAAAAGGAAACTGAGGCCAAAGGAAGGTGAATGATTTTCTCACAGCAATAAGCCCAGTTCATGGCCAAATGGATGACTGAAACCCAAGCCTGGTTGATAAAGTGAACTGGGGAATGATAAAAGTTAGTTGAGATAAAAGAGATGAACTGAGGCATTCTGGTTCTTTTGGATATTCCAGTTAATGGGGTTCATTGCTTAATATCCAAATGTCAAGATAATTTTAATCTTAACTCTGCATGAAGTAGTTTGACAGGAGCTATTCAAGTTAAAGGGCAAAATTTTAAAGGATAACATGATATTGACAGATTACTATTCATTTCAAAGCATTTCAAATTGGAGCAAAATGCCAGCAGGGTCCCATGGACAAATCAGGAGGTGACACCAGATGCTCACCTCTTCTTACCCTTACTCTGCAGAGAGAGGCTTGGACTGGCATCTGCTTCCCCCTCTGACCTGTTATCCATCCTGATCCCAGCTCCACCACTCACGTCATCATCATTCAACTCCAAAGTGAAAAGGAGAGGAGGGAACCTGGTCAGCCATTGGGAGATGAGTGGAAATACTATCTTAACCAGAATGAAATTTTTTTCCAAAAGGAAATGAAAATATATGAGAACCCTAACTACATTACTCCCTCTAAACATTTATTTTGACCCACCAAAACCTATGTTAGCCCCAGGGCTTGTTACAGCCTTTTCCTCGAAAAATGCTTTATCCAGTCTGTAATGAAGCCAAGACTTAGGGAAGGAGGACGTGAGTATCAAATTCTGCAAGTCTCCCCTATTTCATAAATTTAAAAAATGCCAGTTATTAAGATATGTTTTTAAGCAGCCCACCATCAACAGAGCTATATAAATACTTATAATTATTAATAGCAGGAAGATCAGTGAATATAATGTGAATATCTTTAGCTAAAGAGCAATTCTGCTAATTTTGCTATTAGTATCAAGGACAATTATATACAACCAGGTGTGCTGCAGATTTTTTTTTCCTTTTAATATGTGACTGTGTAGCAAGGAATTTCAATAATGATACATTCTAATGAGGTAAGACGTTCTAAAATAAGTAAGTGATTTTCACTCGAAGCAGCTTGGTATGTTGAACCTACGCCTCAAAATACTCATTGCAAACTCTACCTCTATGGAAACCTCAAATCATAAGAGTGCTGCTTTTTATAAACCTTGCCTTGGGCATTACATGTGTTCATTTTCAAACCATTCCCTTTACTCACCTTAGACTCCACCAAATAAACATAATCTGAATTGCTGATAAGACCTGATATTGTGGTTTAGACATGTCAAAATTTGAGTGATCAAATATAAAAGTACTCAGTATAGTTTTAATTTGTTTAATCAGTTTTTATATAACATAAAACCTCCATTATCAGTTTCTATAGTCCCTTTGAATTTCTTTCTCTCATATACTTTTGTTAGTTACAAACACACTATTTCTAGTCTTCATGCACAGCCAGATAAATATGGATCATTAAAAAAAAAGATGAAAACAAGAAAAGAAGTAAAAGATGTGATAATTCTGTATAGGGATAGTGTCTCACTCATTTTTTAATATCCCACTTGCAATTGTTGAAGAAATATTTGCAAATAGGTGCTTAGTATAGATTTGTTGAATTAATAAATCAACTTTCAAACCAAATTCTACAGAAATTTCAGGAAGAAACTATTTCACCAATTTTCAAAATGGATTACAACATTCAAGTCTAAAATTCTAGTTCACACAATGCAGAGCCAGGATCTGTCTATCTCCAAGGCACAGGTCCTTTATGTCATTCTGTTTTGACTTAAGAAGCTGATCCTTCTGAATCTAAATGTAAATCATAAAATATTATCCTCTTTCTCTTCCAGTACTTTCTTGTGGGACTGCCCTCTGTAGTGTGATATCATTTGTTGTATCAGCCTGAGAGTCAGCTAAGCTAAAGTCTGCCACAAAATTGCTGTGTATCTTCGGATAAGTCATTTAACTGCTCTGAGCTTTAAAATTCTACAAAAAATTATTACGTAGATAGGTCTATTTTAATTTATAATAGAACAAGCAATTAAGTCAAACTATCTTCATAACATGTCCAGAAACTGTTTCTTACCAGATAGTTTCATTCACCATATAGTTCAATTACTTATAAATTTCTTCCAACACACCAAGTAAATTCTCTTTTCTCCAGCTGTCATCTGGAAAGAGCTGTCTTTAGTGAAAACAGAGTTTATAAGATTGCACAGTAAATAGGCTTGCTAATTCCTTGGTATATGTAATACTAAACCTTTTCACAGGAAGTTATTTCATGGAAAAAAAAAAAAAGAAAAGAAGAAATGGGGAAGTGAAAATAACTTTTCACCGGATACAAACACGAATGTAATTCTATTAAATTCTATTCCTCCATGAATGCATTGTTACAAGCATTACTTAATTCTGTTTCCAGTGTTAAAATCCAAATCTCTAGTAAAATATTATGAGTCCACCACTGGTACTATTAAATTCATCAGGTGTCTGAGCGTGACTAATCCAAATGTGTAAAAATTTGAACAAAATAAGAAAAAGGAAAATGATAGGGATAGCATTTTCCTTCTTCCTTGAGCCCCCCAAAGAGAAAGGCTCCCAGAGAACCTCATCTTTCTAGAATTGTTTTCTATAGCCTCTGGTTATTTACCTCAAACTGTGTTAAGTAATGGAGGATTTACGTCTTAAAGGAATACAACCTCTCCAATTGTGGCTGGAACTGACAAATACGTGTAGAGGCTTGATCATATTCTCACCTAATGGGGAAAAATGTCTGGTTGTTCATGTCACTGTTCATATTTTTCTAATGCAAAACAAAGGTATGATGAGAGTTAATAAAGGAAAAGATGCAACCTTGGCTAGAGCTGTCTTGACAAATAAAGATAACAAGAGGACTGAGTTCCTGCGCCTTGATGAGTCAGACTAAAACCATCAGCACCATCACATGCTAAGCACAGTATCTCTGCGTTAGAGGGCAAAGGCTAGTGTTGCTGTTCAGCTGGTTACTTGATTTTTAACTTGCCTCATTTACTAGGAGAAATTATGGTGCAACTTCATTCATTTGTTTTTTTTTCAACAAGTATTAACTGAGTATATACAATATGCCAGCATTGTGCCAAAACGCTTATTTCCCCGGAACCACCAGATTATCAGTTCCCTATTAGGTGCGGGCATTGCCCTGCTTTCAAAAATAATGTACCAAACACATCTCAGAAAAGGTACATAAAAGTCTAATGATCAATTTTCATATTAAAAGACTCAGTCCCAAGGAGCTAAAAGAATTTTGTGAAATCCCTAATTAAATATGTTTTTGGTCCAAGTATTTGACAAGATATCCTGCAGTTCATTTGTGCTGTTATATTACTCTCTTCTTTCCTAATTTAAGGCCAAGGAGCTTTTGAGTGAGGCTAAAGATTTTCTGTTCTCAACCAGGCTTATTACTTTTACCCTTTTCTCCATTATAGTATATTTATGAGAAGAAAGGTAAATGCAATTAAAATATTCAAACAATTGTGCAAACATGCTATTTGGACTAAAGACTCAAGACTAAACTGTTGGTTGGCAGGCAGTACCATGTCTCAATATTCAAATGTTTACTTTTCAGCTGTCATACAAATGTCTAAATTCAGCATAAAAGAGATGACTCCATATTTGATGCATGAAAATGTGGGTTTTAAGGAAGTCAAATCTGTGCAGGCCAGTGTTTGCTTGTACCTGTAATCACATTTTAGAGGAAATTGCTGGTGATTAATGAAGTAGGTTTTAGCTCTAATAATAATACAAATGTATTTCTAGAAACAATTTGGCTCTTTTGGCCATTCCCATTCTTGTCAGCTATTTATTTATCAAGTCATTGTGATTCAGCTTCTAGAGCCCATTGAAGCCATATTGCTGCTTTTTATTCTTTCTGTATTTGTCTATCTAATCTTTTTTTTCTTTCTTTTCTGACTCCTCCTCATTCAATCATGTAGCTCTTTGCAAGTCATTATCTGCAATCAGAATTCATCTCTCTTCTCTCCCTAGTCTTGATAGGTTCTAGACACAGATGTCTCCACATCCTAACACTCTATCTTCTATTTCCATCCTGCACCGTTCACTAAGAAACAAATCTAATCGGAAGGAAAAGAGAAGCTAATTGCAAGCATTGACAATTCCTAAGGCACCAAAATGAAGAATGTTTCCTCCTTTAATTGCAGGGAATTTTGAATTCTCTGTATATTTAATTCAACATCCTTCCTTTGCTTTATGGTGTGGAAGAGTGCCTATAGTCAGTTGACAGCTACTAACATGACATGATCTGGAAGAATAAGAATTGCTATTCCTTCTTATGCATTAAACCTGCAGTGAGGACTAAAATTATTGTCCATGGTTAAATGACATTAATTAACTCATGAGGTGTGTGTGATGCACCACTGTTGAAATTCCTACCATCAGAAATCCTCCTCTGTTATAAGGCAGAAGACTTAACATAACGTGGGTATCACAAGAATCAATACTCTAGAAAGTGTGAGTGGACAAGGAAGCTTCATACTATGAAAAAAAAGCAGGGAATGGAAAAAAGTTAAATTGAAAATATCAGTGAAACCCATAACCATAAATAGAGATACCTTTCTAAGCTCTCTCATTAAAAGTGCCTCAATTATAGCATCAATGTTACTTTGGCTTCTCATTAACTTTCATATGTATTCTTATTTTGTGGATTTAGTCACAATATGATCCTCCATTGCAGGGAACCAGCACTCCTTGGAGGGTAACTGATTCCATGATAAGAATAGAACATCCCAGTGGTGCCAGCAAGCAAGAATGAGTCATGGCTAAAAGGGAATGGAGTAAACTTAAAAGTGATCCCACCACCAAGTAAGGGCCATATGCATCAAAATAAATTCTGGAACAAGATGAATCTGCAAAAGGCTGGAAATACATGGAGATGTTCAAAAGGCCAAGGTTAATATAAATTTTACAGATACAAAAGACAAGCGAATAAGTTAGAATGAATTCAATTATTTCAATAAAGGAGTTTCATGTATGTGTGTGTGCATTTCTTCTGAGAATTATACATTGCTAAAGTATAGACAGATTTCTCTCTGCATAAGAAGGAAAGAAGAAGTAAGAGCAAGCCAAAAAATTCTGTAAAGGGTAGGAATTTACTAGAAACAGAAAAGAAGCGATCAATTCTGTTGGCCACATATGATAGGCAGATGGAAAGGGGCATTCAACAGTTAATCAGTCCAATGACCAAGTAGAAAGAATTTCAATCATGTGTCCCATGATGATCAATAACCAAATGTCCTATGAAATATAACAAAAGCTCTAAAAGGTATGACTATTAATAAGCCCCACATATGATTTTGGTAATGCTGTCAGTCAGCTTATAATGATTAAACAAGGGAGACAGCAGGTTGCAGACAATTAAAACCTATGTCAAAGGTATGAACTTAAAAAAAAAAAAAAAAAAAAGTCTGTATGGATCCAACAGTGGAATTCTAACAATAAAGAGGAAGCTCAGCTTGAAGATCAATGGCTCAAGTTTGCTTCACCTTGGGACAAGCAAGCAGATACAGGTCCCAACCAAGAATTTATTGACCAATAAATCAAGTCAACTTAACTTGACTCTTTAGAGAAGGTATTTTTTATTCTTTTGGGTCAAGCAAGATTACTATGACCTTGGAAAGATATTAAAATAATATCACTAAAACCTTAAAAAGATACCCAAATAACTATCACTATGATGCTTGAAAGATAGACAAATATAGAACTAATAAAAATTGATTTAATCTCAGAATGTTTGAGTGTAAATGAAGTAATTAGTTAAGCAGTAATTGTGTTTGTATGTCCTTTGCCTTCTGTTTAAGGCATCTGAGTCAGTCATAATAATTTCATAATTATAATTTAATTTTTAAATGGAATCTAAAATATATAATCCATTTTAAAAAATAAATATGATTTAAAATGTTTTGTTTATTATATTTATGTTTAACACACTGATCATTAAACAAAGAATAATTATGAACAAGTCTCTCCATGTGCAAAAGCCTCTCAAGCATAAAAGAACCTTTTAATGGGAAGTAGAGTATGCCCATCAGCAACGATTGTCACATTAGCAGAGATCATTTTCTCCATAATAGGAGAGGACAACATTGTCAGAACCACCATTCTCAGGAAAACTTTAATGAAAACTGAGAGGTGAGTGGCAGAGGCATTAGCCAAAGACGGCTGGTGAAGTGGGGTCCTTGCCTCGATCAATAATACAAATAAGATGGGGGAGGGGTAAGGGGAGTTGGGAGGTCAAACATAAAATACTGTTTTCTTCATTGTCGTGATAGGTCAGCCATGCCCGTGATTTCTGACCTGTCATTTAATATTTTTACCTCCTGGCCTCTTCGCATGATAACCTAGGCAGTATAATTCCACAGCAAGAGCTGGCAATTTCTAGTCAGAGAAATCTGTATTCCAATCCCCCTCCGATTTTTAACTTTGTGTTTTGGGGCATATGATTTAATATCCCTCAGCCTCAACTTCTCGTCATTAATATGGGTATATTGACATCTATCTTAGAATTGAGGAAGGATTAAATATACAAAAGTTCCTGATAATACGGTAAAAAGTGTTAGTTGTCCCTATTTCATAAGGATGAGGTGGAAATAACATAAATAATAAGTTGAGCTCTCCCTGTCAATAGAGAGAAGCTGTTTCACCTTAGGTGACAGTGGTGGTCATGAAAACATGCCTCTTGAATCTCTAACTGGGAGATAATTGACCTATAGCCCTAGTTACTGTGCTCTGACATCTATTTCCACTTGTGCACTTGGGCCACGCTTCTCAGGGCCACTCCCAGCCAATGACTGAGCAAGGCATGCCCACTAAGGCAGGACTACTCCTGGGAGATAGAGGATTCATCTAAAGGGAAGTTATGGCTTATGGACTCCCCATCAGCCTTGCTGAAACTTCCTAGAACTGTGCTGCAGTCTGAGACTCTAGCACCCAATTTTCCTTCCTTCTCTCTCTCCTTCACAAGGGCCCTACTGCATCATGGTCCCATGACTCTCCCAGACAATCCTGTTCCCTCCCCACTTCTCTCACAAGCATTTCCCCTAGGAAATCTCTTACATGTCTATCCTTCCTTGGCATTTGCTTCTTGAAGGACAGGACAGTAGTGCTGAAAATCCTAAAACTCTTAGTGGACTCTTAGTTTACTCTCTTCTGAAAGATTCTCACTTACAGGTAGAAGTAGGGCCAATAGATTTAAGGACTTTAAGTTCCTAACATTAAAAAACTGTGTTAAATCCATTAAAATAACCCATTTACAAAGGCTAATGCTGCAACTAGTGAAAATATGACAAATGCTTGTGGAAATACAAGTTTGGAATTTGAAGATAATCCTTGGTCAAGGCCATTTGGCCCATATTTTAAAATCAATTCTAGAATGTACTTTCTGAAATATGTGTTTCTCCTTGAAAGCAAGTGCCCCCAAAAGACCATGGGACAGATCAATAAAGTGTTATATAATGGGGTTAAAACTATATAATCTTTAATAGTATGTTAGTAATGAAATAGGCTCCTGAACTGAAACTGACACCAAAAAAACATTCAGATTCTCATCCAATCCATGGGCCAGAACCTCAAAATATCTATTACTGAAAAGGGTTCCCACTGTACACCAACTTAAACATTTTCTATGTCTCCTTGAAGGCTAGCAATATAGATCATGTTTGCAATTCAATACCTTATCTGTTCTTTGCCTTCATTCTTTTTTTTTTTAATTAATAATGTTTTTAATTCTTGTAAGCATTATGGTAACTCCTTTCAATGTCCAGATTCCTAAGAGGCCAAAAATTAACCAAATTGAACTAGAAAAAAAATTTAAACCTTTCTCAAAATTCCTGCTGTTGATTAACTCAATTCTCTACTTTGTGCTATTTGGTCAAGTCCAAATATAAACTCAGAGAAAATGGATGCCCTATCCCAAAATAGTCAATTAATCAAATACTTATTGAGCGCCGAATATAGGAAATACACCATACCAAAAAGGAAAATGTCTTTCTTCTCAGTTACTCCTCTACCATCTATATTACAATATATCTAAATGCTAGAATATTCCGTCCCTCCTGAGATTGAGCAGGCACAATAAATTACTCAGTTGGGCTTCTTTCCTGACATTCAACATTTTTCTTGGTTCAATTTACCTTACTGACTTTGTCCATTTACCTACCAGAGGCAATTCTTTTACAGAAATATTTAGCTCTCCAAAGCCATTTTGCCCTTACCTTTTAAAATGTTCTCTCTTGGGTGGGTATTTTCTATTGCACTTTATTTTCAGAGCAGTTTTAGTTTTATAGAAAAGTTGCAGAGAAAGTACAAAGAGTTCCCATGTGCATCTTTCCCCCAACCCTGTACAGAGTTTCTCCTATTATTAACATCTTGCTTTTCGTTATTATCAACCGAAGCTCACAGTTTACGTACAGTAGGATTCACTCTGTGTTGTACAGGTCTATGGATTTTGACAATGCATAATGTCATGTATCCACATTACATTATCACAGATAATAGTTTGCTGCCTAAAACATGTTCTGTGCTCCATCTATTCATCTCCCCACCATCCCTCAGAAGCTCAGATATATTAGTCAGGGTTCTCCAGAGAAACAGAATCAACAGGATGTGGATGTGTGTGTTTGTGTGTGTGTGTGTGTGTACACATGTGTGTATGTGTAAATATTAAAAGATTTCTAGGATTAAAATATTCTAGGAATTAGCTCATGTGACCATGGGGATTGGGAGATCCAAATTCCATAGGGCAGGCTGCCAGCTGGGAACCTGATGGTGAAGTTGAATTCCCGGGAGAAGATGGATGGCTGAAATAAAGATGGAAATTCTCCCTTTTGACTACTGATATCATCATTTCTCCCTATAAGGCTTCCAACTGATTAGATGAGAGTTCTGTCATTGCTGAAGGCAATCTCCTTTGTTGACTGCAGATGTAAGAACCCAATGATTATTTAAATCCACAAAATACCCTCACAGTAACAATCAGGCCAGTGTTTGACTGACCAAGCAACTGGACACCACAACCTAGCCCAGTTGACACATGAAATTAAACACTGCACCTGGCAACCACTCATCTTTTTACTGTCTTTAGTTTTGCCTTTTCCAAACTGTCATGTAGTTGGAATCATAGAGTATGTAGCTTTTTCAGACTGTCTTCTTTTACTTAGCTACATGCATTCAGGGTCTTTTTGTAGTTTGACAGTTTATTTCTCTTTATTGCTGAATGACATATCATTTTATGGATGTGCCAGAGTTTGTTCATCCACTCAACTACTGAAAGACATCCGAGTTAGTTTAAAAACCTGGAAAGTGGTGTCCCAGGAGCTGGCAGCATGAGCTGCAGTTGAGCAAGGCAGGGAATGCCTTCCATACCCCGGGCACCCACCTCGGTATCTGGTGTGGGTGACAGCCCTTCGCACACCCACAGCTAACAGCCCCTAAGCCAGGAATGGGCCACTGCAGCAGGCAGAGGACTGCAGAAGTGGGTAGCTTCCATGCCCTGTACAGTCATCTTTTCAGCAGGCTAGAAGACCCCCCTCCACAGTGCCATGGCCAAGAGCTTCCATAGGGATTCCGTTTGCCTGTGACAGCACACAATCCTCCTCTGCAGAAGCCTGTGGAGTGCACAGCCTAGAGGCAGGGGTGCCGCATGGAAGTGCCAAGAGCCTACACCAATCCCAGGGACTCGTGGGCCCACGGCAGAGAGGGACTGTAGGGAATCTGAGATGAAGGGTTAGACACATGCTACAGTCCCAAGGTATTCCAGCTGCAGCCCTGGGAAGGGATGGAAGTACTGAGTCTTAAAGCCGTCTTCTCTGCCAAATTGCACAGGGCACACCCCTCACCCACAAAGCTGGTAGTCCCCACTGCACACAGAAAATTGGTGCACTGATTGGACCTTCACAAGGTTTGTACCCTCACTTGCTACACAGACAAAGTTGAGAACTGGCTTGAAGGTAAGAGGTGGCTCAGGAGCACCACTTGCTATTAGGCCAGGGAAAGTGTACTCCACCAAGCTGTAGCTCTGCGAAATTATAGATAATTGTTTAAATAAGTCTGTGTATCCTAAAACAAACCTGTCAAGATAAACAAATGCCAAGAGGCAAAAAACAACAGAAAATTTTAAAACATATGAAGAAACCAGAATATATGGATAACCCAAATACCCTGTGCCAGTTTGAATGTATTATGTCCCCCAAACGCCATTATCTTTGATGTAATCTTGTGTGGGCAGACCTATCAGTGTTAATTAGATTGAAATTCTTTGAGTGTTTCCATGAAAATGTGCCCCACCCAACTGTAGGTGATAACTCTGATGAGATAATTTCCATGGAGGTGTGGCCCCACCCATTCAGGGTGGGACTTGATCACTGGAGCCATATAAATGAGCTGACGGGCAGAGGGAACTCAGTGCAGCCATTGAAAGCAGACTCTTGCTCTGGAGAAGCTAAGAGAGGACAAATACCCCAAGTGCAACTAAGAGTGACATTTTTGAGGAACTGCAGCCTAGAGAGGAACGTCCTGGGAGAAAGCCATTTTGAAACCAGAACTTTGGAGCAGATGCCAGCCACGTGCCTTCCCATTTAACAGAGGTTTTCCAGACACTATTGGCCATTCTCCAGTGAAGGTAGCCAATTGCTGATGTGTTACCTTGGACACTTCATGGCCTTAAGACTGTAACTGCGTAACCAAATAAACCCCCTTTTATAAAAGCCAATCCATTCCTGGTGTTTTGCATTCCAGCAGCATTAGCAAACTGGAACACACCCAAATCAAAAAAAAAAAAAAACAGTGGAGACATAGAACTTGGAGCAATTAATCAAAGAAGTAATCACAAACACCAATATCATGGCTCAAAATATAAAGGACATCAAGAAGACCCTAGAAGAGCATAAAGAAGAATTTGCAAGAGTAAATAAAAAAATAGAGGAGCTTATGGAAAAAAATAAACTGCTGATCAAATTAAAAAGATTCTAGAAACACACAGCGGCAGATTAGATGAAGCAGAGGAAAGAATAAGAGAACTTGAAGAAAGTGTTTTGGAGAGTGAAAGCACAAAAGAATGAATGGAGAAAAAAATCAAAAATTTGAAATGGATCTCAGGGATATGATGGACAACATGAAGTGCACAAATATAAGACTCACAGGTGTTCCAGAAGGGGAAAAGAATGGTAAAGGACTAGGAAGAGTATTCAAAGACATTGTTGGGGAAAACTTCCCAAACCTTCTAAATGACATAAATGTGCAAATCATAGATGCCCAACAAACTCCAAATAGAATGAATCCAAATAAACCCACTCCGAGACATATTCTGATCAGACTGTCAAATGCTGAAGAGAGGAGCAAGTTTTGAAAGCAGCAAGAGAGAAGCAATTCACCACATACAAGGGAAACAATATAAGATGAAGTAATGACTATCCAGCAGCCACTAAGGAGGTGAGAAGGCAGTGGTATGACATATTTAAAATTCTGAAAGAGAAAAATTGCCAACCAAGAATACTTTATCCAGCAAAGCTCTCCTTCAAATTTGAGGGAGAGCTTAAGAGCTTCACAAACAAATGCTGAGAGAATTTGCTAATAGGAGACCTGCCCTTTAAGAAATACTAAAGGGAGCCCTACTGGCAGAGAAAAAAAGAAAGGAGAGAGAGGTATGGAGAAGGGCTCAAGACCAAAGAGTTTTAAAAACTGTCTGTTAAAAGAAATAAAGAGAGAAAGGGAAAAATATATCTAACAAACAAAACCAAAGGATATGATGGCTGATTAAAGAACTGCCTTCACAGTAATAACATTGAATGTGAATGGATTAAACTCCCCAATTAAAAGATATAGATTGGCAGAATAGATTAAAAATTATGAACCATCAATATGTTGCTTACAAGAGACTCATCTTTGACACAGGGACACAAAGAAATTGAAAGTGAAAGGATGGAAAAAAATATTTCATGCAAGCTACAGCCAAAAGAAAGCAGGAGTAGCTATATTAATCTCAGAAAAAAATAGATTTTAAATGGAAGGATATTATAAGAGACAAACAAGGTCACTATATACTAATAAAAGGGACAATTCAACAAGAAGAAATAACAATCATAAATGTCTATGCACCCAATCAATTGCCTCACAGTACATGAGACAAACATTGGCAAAACTGAAGGAAGCAATGGGTGTTTCCACAATAACTGTGGGGGGCTTCAACACATTACTCTCTTCTATAGCTAGATCAACCAGACAGAGAACCAATAAGGAAACTGAAAACCTAAACAATGTGATAAATGAATTGGACTTAACAAACATATATAGAGCATTACATCCCAAATCAACAAGATATACATCCTTCTCTAGTGCTCATGGAACCTTCTTCAGAATTGATCATATGCTGGGCCATAAAACAAGCCTTAATAAATTTAAAAAGATTGTAATTATTCAAAGCACATTCTCTGATCACAATGGAATACAATTACAAACCAATAACCATCAAAGATTTAGAACCTTCACAAATATCTGGAGGTTAAACAACACACTCCTAAACAATAAGTGGGTTAAAGAAGAAATAGCAAGAGAAATTGCTAAATATCTAGAGATGAATGAAAACAAGAGCACAACATATCAAAACTTATGGGATGCAGTGAAGGTGGTACTGAGGGGAAAATTTATAGCTTTAAATGCATACATAAAAGAGGACGAAAGAGCTAAAATCAAAGAACTAATGGAACAAGTGAAGAAGCTAGAAAATGAACAGCAAACTAATCCTAAACCAAGTAGAAGAAAAGAAATAGCAAGGATTATAGCAGAAATAAATGACATAGAGAACAACAACAAAACAAAAAACAATAGAGAGGATAAATAAAACCAAAAGTTGATTCTTTTAGAACAAGATTGACAAGCTCCTAGCTAGACTGAGGAAATAAAAAAGAGAGAAAACCCAAATAAACAAAATAATAAACGAGAGAGGTGACTGCAGATCCCAAAGAAATTTAAAAATTATAAGAGGATACTATGAACCGTATACACCAACAAACCTGATAACATAGAAGAAATGGACAATTTCCTGGAAACTCATGAACAACCTAAACTGACCATAGAAGAAATAGAAGACTTCAACAAACCAATCACAAGCAAAGAGATCCAATCAGTCATCAAAGAGCTTCCACAAATAAATGTCCAGGGCCAGATGGCTTCGCAGGAGAATTTTACCAAATGTTTCAAAAAAAGTGAAGAAAATGGAACACTACCTGTGCTAGTTTGTATATATTATGTCCCCCAGAAAAAGCCATATTCTTTAATGCAATCTTGTGGGGACAAATGTATTTGTGCTGATTAGATTGGAATTTTTGATTGAGTGTTTCCATGGAGATGTGATTCAATCAACTGTGGGCGAGATCTTTCATTGGATTATTTCCATGGATATGCTGTCCACCCATTCAGGGTGGGTCTTAATTGGATCACTGGAGTACTTTAAAAAGAGCCACATAGGTCCAGATGTTTGCTGCAGATGAGAGACAGTTTGAAGATGGTCATTGAAAGCAGACTTTTGCTCTGGAGAAGATAAGAGAGGACAAACACTCCAAGAGCAACTGAGAGTGACATTTTGGAGAAGCTACAGCTTACAGAGACATTTTGGAGAACACAACCCAGGAACAAGCAGATGCCTAGAGAGGAAAGTCATGAGACAAAGCCATTTTGAAACCAGAACTCCAGAGCAGATGCCAACCACATGTCTTCCCAGCTAACAGAGGTTTTCCAGATGCCACTGGCCATACCTTCACTGAAGGTACCCGATTCTTGATGCCTTACCTTGGACACTTTATGGCCTTCAAACTGTAACGGAAGCCAATCCATTTCTGGTATTTTGCATAATGGCAGCAGTAGCAAACCGGAACATTACCTAACTCATTTTACGAAGCTAACATCACTTTAATACCAAAACCAGGTAAAGATGCTATAAGAAAGGAAAACTACAGGTCAATCTCCCTCATGAATATAGACACAAAAATTCTCAACAAAATACTTGCAAATCGAATCCAAATGCACATTAACAAAATCATACACCATGACCAAGTAGGGTTTATTCAAGGCATGCAAGGATGGTTCAACATAAGAAAATCAGTCACCATAATACAACACATTAAAAAATCAAAAGGGAAAAATTAAATGATCATCTCAATAGATGTTGAAAAAGCATTTGACAAAATCCAGTATCTTTTTTTGATAAAACCCTTCAAAAGGTAGGAATTGAAGGAAACTTCCTCATTATGATAAAGGGAATATATGAAAAACCCACAGCCAGCATAGTACTCAATGGCAAGAGACTGAAAGCCTTCCCTCTAAGATCAGGAATGAGACAAGGATGCCTGCTATCACCACTGTTATTCAACATTGTGCTAGAAATGTTAGCCGGAATAATCCATCAAGACAAAAAAAAAGGTATCCAAATTGGAAAGAAAGAAGTAAAACTGTCATTATTTGCAGACAATATGATCTTATACTTGGAAAATCCTGAGAAATCAATGACACAGCTACTTGAGCTAATAAACAAAATTAGCAAAGTAGGGGGATACAAGATTAATGCACAGAAGTCAGTAATGTTCTTTTACACTAGAAATGACCTAACTGAAGAGACACTCAAGAAAAAGATTCCATTCTCAAGAGCAACTAAAAAAATCAAGTACCTAGGAATAAACTTAACTAAAGATGTAAAAGACCTATACATAGAAAATTATATAACTTTACTAAAAGAAATAGAAGGGGACATAAACAGATGGAAAAATATTCCATGCTCATGGATAGGAAGGCTAAATATTATTAAGATGACAATTCTACCAAACTCATCTACAGATTCAATGCAATTCCAATCCAAATTCTAACAACCTACTTTGCAGACTTGGAAAAGCTAGTGATCAAATTTATTTGAAAGGGAAAGATGCCCCAAATTACTAAAAACATTCTAAAAAAGAAAAACAACGTGGGAGGACTTACACTTCTTGACTTTGAAACTTATTATAAAGCCACAATAGTCAAAATAGCATGGTATTGGCACAAAAATAGATATACTGACCAATGGAATCAAATTGAGAATTTGGAAATAGACCTCCAGATTTACGGTTGTCTCATCTTTGATAAGGTTCCCAAATCCACTAAACTGGGACATAACAGTCTCTTCAACAAACGGGGCTGGGAGAACTGTATATCCATATCCAAAAGAATGAAAGAGGACCCCTACCTCACACCCTGCACAAAAATTAACTCAAAGTGGATCAAAGACCTCAATATAAGAGACAGTACTATAAAACTCCTAGAAGATAATGTAAGAAAACATCTTCAAGACCTAGTATTAGGAGGTAACTTCTTAAATCTTACACCCAAAGCACAAGCAATGAAAGAAAAAATAGATAAATGGGAACTCCTCAAAATTAAAAGCTTCTGTACCTGAAAGGAATTTGTCAAAAAGGTGAAGAGGCAGCCAACTCAATGGGAAAAAATATTTGGAAACCATGTATCTGACAAAAGATGGATATCTTGCATATATAAAGTAATCCTACAACTCAACAATAGTACAAACAGTCCAATTGTAAAATGGGCAAAAAATATGAAAAGACATTTCACTGAAGAGGAAATACAAATGACTAAAAAACACATGAAAAAAATGTTCATCATCACTAGCTATTAGGGAGATGAAAATTAAGACCACAATGTATCATCTCACACCAGTTAAAATGGCTGCCATTAAACAAACAGGAAACTACAAATACTGGAGAGGATGTGGAGAAATTGGAACTCTTACTCATTGCTGGTGGGACTGTATAATGGTACAGCCACTCTGGAAGACAGTCTGGCAGTTCCTTAGAAAATTAGATATCGAGTTACCCTTCAATCCAGCAATTTCACTTCTCAGTATATACCCAGAGATCTGAAAGCAATGACATGAACAGATATTTGCACACAGATGTCCACAGCAGCATTATTCACAATTGCCAAGATATGGAAACAACCCAAATGTCCTTCAACAGATGGGTGGATAAACAAAATGTGGTATATACACACGATGGAATACTACACTGCAGTAAGAAGGAATGAGGTTGTGAAACATATAACATGGATGAACCTTGAAGACATAATGCTGAGTAAAATAAGCCAGACACACAAAAAGAGAGATATTGCATGTTACTATTAATGTGAACTCTGTGAGAAATGTAAAATAAATATTTTATATGTAGAATGTAGGGGACCCAGAGATAGACAGCAACTAGTGATGCGGGAATGATAATCTAATAAGAACCGATAAGCTATTGAGGGTAATCTCAATGTTATGGGAATGCTCAGAAATGACTACGGTTTGCAAATTTTCTTGGGTATAGTAGGAACATGTTGGAAGCAATGCAGTTATTTTAGGTTATTTGTTTTTCTTATTCCTTTGTTTTGTTTGAAATTTAAAAATTTTTTTTGATAAAGTAAAAAAAAAGCTATTGCATTAAAAAATTAGCTTCAATGTAGTTATTTTAGGTTATCCGGTTTTTCGTATGCCTTTGTTTTGTTAGGGTTTGTTAATTTTCTTGGGGTATGGTAGGGATATATTGGAAGCAAGGCAGTTATTTTAGGTTTGTTTTTCTTATTCCTTTGTTTTCTTTTGTTCAAATTGTTTTTTTTCAATTTTTTGATAAAGTAAAAAAAGCTATTGCATTTATAGAAATTATTAGCTTCATTGTAGTTATTTTAGCTAATTGTTTTTCTTAATCCTTTGTTTTGTTTGAAATGTTTTGTTGTTTGTTTAATTTTTCAATAGATAAATTTAAAAAAAAGGAAAGACATCCCAAAGGAAAGTTGCTTCCCAAATGTTGGCAACAACAGACTTTTGTGTGGACATGAATTTTCATTTCCTTTGGGTAAATATCAAGGATTGTGATTGCTGGATTCTATGGTAAGCCAATGTTTAGCTTTGTAAGAAATTCCCAGATTTCCCCAAAGTGGCTGTACCATTTTGCATTCCCACCAGCAAATGAAGAATTTCTCAGTCTTCTCACCAGTATCTGGTGTTGTCAGTGTTTTTGATTTTAGCCATTCTAATAGGTATGTGTTAATATCTCATTGTTTCAATTATCTTTTGATATTTCAAAGTGACACTGGAAGCAGTCTTCTAGTTTCCGATCCAACAAGTTAAGAATTTGAAAGACATAATTTCCATTCCCAAACAAGAAAAACAATCTAAAAAACTGAAAATGAACCCTTCCTGGATCCAAGTCCATCATCTTATCTTATTGTTTATTCAGTCCAATGGTAATTAATTTCAGGAAACTTGGGGAAAGCTTAGAGAGGTCTTAGGAGCTAGAACTACTAATCTTTTTCAGTGTTTACTATGAAAAATATTTCTCTTCTATTTAGAAATATTGATTCATTAAATCCCCCCAGCAGCCCTATGAAGTAAGTGTTATTATTCATCTCAATGTTGCAGATAAAGGGAACTAATCTCCTTAAGTTCATACAACCCATGAGTCACAAACCTAGATTTTAAGCCAGATAGCCTGGATCCAGAGACAGTGCCTTCAGTACAGTCTGTGCTGCCACATCATGAATCTGGTGGCTACAGTGACTCATAACTCGGTGCTACAGGGAAGGAATGGTTAATCTGCATTATGAAGAATTCTGAATATGAAGAATTCTGCACCCAGGGGAGCCCATTCCTAATCCATTCCTAACTCTTCCCCTATCACCTCATATCTGCACAAGCTCCTATGGCAGCCTGGGTGCTCCCTGCTTTGGCACCAGTGGGAAGTTAAGCCATGCAAGCCCTGGCAAACAAGAAAGAACCCTCATCCCCGCCCCAACCCCCACTTCCAAGCCAGTCATGCCACTCTGCTCTCTCAGGCATTTCAGACCCACTTAGGAGCCTGCCCTGGTCTTGCCAGAAAGCCTAGTAATGTGAGTAAAATCCTTTTAATGGCTTCTTGGTGCATGCGTGGCGTCATCAACCTCAACATCCAAACCAAATTTTGATATATCCATCCTGTCTTCATGAATTGACAACACCTAGATGATGATGTTGCTCGAGTGTTCTATATTCTTACTTATATTCTGTCTTCTTGTCTACTAACTACCAAGAAGCAAGAGCTAATCTCTAACTATAACTTTGACTATTTCTCATTTTAGCTTTTTCAGTTTTGTTTCATGTATTTTATATTCTGATATTGTGTGCACACACATTAAGAACCATTATGTCTCCTTGAAGAACTGATTCTTTTATAATTATGAAATATCTACAGTAATATTACCTTTTGAAGTTTCTTTTCTCTGATATTTACACAGCCATTTCAGCTTTTTTATGAATAATTTTTGCACAAATACCTTTTACTATCTTGCTATTTCAAATACCTGTGATTTCATATTTAAATTGAGTTTCTTGTAGACAATTTTTTGGCTAACTCAGTCTAATAACCTGTACCTTTAACTGGAGTGTTAGACCATTTAAAGTAATTATATATGGTAGGTTTTAAACCTAACGTCTTGCTATTTCTTTCCTATTTACTATCTGCCATTTTTCTCTTTTCTTTCCTTTTAATCAATTAACTGAAGATATTTTAGTGTTCAATTTTATCTTCATAATTAGCCGATTGTATATCTTACTTTATCTTACAGGGTTGCTTTAAGTTTTATAGCTTTAACTTATTACAGTCTACCTGCAAATAATATTACACTATCTCACATGTAATACAAATAATGCAAGAACTTTTGAAAGTATACTTCTATTTGACCACTTCTGATGTTTCGTGCACTTTTTTGTTTTGTTTTTTTCTTTCTATGTATGTGTGGGGAAAGAAAACTTACCTGGATTTTTTCGTGTTCCTGCAAAAAGCCCTGGCCTCCTGAGACCCTACAAACCAGGATAAGTAAATCTGTAGCCATCTTTCTATTTTCTATTTTCAATTACTCTGATCCAAAGGATGATAACTCGTATTTATCTTCCTGAGAAGACAGAATGGTACAGCCTGGACAAGACCCCTAGGTTAAGCTCCTAGAAAGACTAGAGTATTTTCTTCCTAGGTATTTACATTTCAAGAAGGAATGAGGCCTTGGAAACTGGAGCCATCTCTAGGTCATAACAGACAAGACAACAGGGCTGTATGGCTTCTGGAGAGATTTTACATACATATCAAAGGACTGGAATAAGGAGGAGACCCATTCAGGAAGGGAGACTGTAAGCTTCTTCCCCCCTCTTAATAAACAGGAGAAAAACCATTTTTCCTCATCCCTTGCCTAGAGAAGCGAGCTACTCATTGGACAGTTGACCTGGTTTTCTTCATATTGTAACTTGCCTAAGGCATGGGACGAGGGAGTGGGGTACAGCACCCTTACTTTCTACTGGGAGGTGATTAATAAGAACTAGGTCTCTGATTCAGAAGACCTGAAGTGCACATTCAGGATAAAATAAATTAAGATATTAAAAACCCAACAGTATGTTAGGAACCCATAATACATTTCTATTATTCATGATTTTAACTGTCAATTATCATTTGAAGACACTTTTACAGTAAGCAAGAGTCTCTTTTATTTACCCATATATTTACCATTTCATGCTCTTCATGCCTTTGTGTAAACCCAACTTTCTATCTGGGTATTATTCTCCTTCTTCTTGAAGAACTTTTTCTTTCTTTTTGCATTTCTTATCAATTACTCTGCTACCAGTGAATTTTCTCAGCTTCTTTTTGCATGGAAAAAAAAATGTATTTCAATTTCAGTTTTGAAAAATACTTCTCTGTGTATAGAATTCCAGATTGACAGGTTTCTTCAGTGATCTTTTTATCTGCAGAGTCTACTCTTAATCCCATCCAGGGAAATTTTTCAACATATACCTCTCCCCCCAATAATCGTTCTTTCCCTGGAGGTTGTCTGGCTTTATGGAATTTTACCTTAGGCATGCATAGATTCAGAAGACATGCAAACATTAGTCCTCAGCTAAAACAGATTAAAACCTGCAGAGAATATTAAAACTGATGTAAAACTATTCATTTAATCCCAGAGTTTAAAAATTCCATGAATATAGTAATAAAATGATTTCAAATCAGGTACAAAAATCTTTCATGTCAATCAAAAGCAGTGTTATATATGGATCTGACATAAAATCTGTGTATAACTAGGCACTTGACAGATGTTTGAGGCACTGCAGAAGATATTAAAATGCTAGTTTTTAGCAAATTTAGTTTTTAAAATGCACATTACAATCCAGAATATCAGAATATCAATATATAAAAAATTAATATGATAAAATCAAAGGTTAAGCAATATGCACTGTTCTATAACAGAATGAGTGGGGAAGGTGAAAATGGAAACAACAGGAGACATATTTTACGAATACCAGCATGTTTCTTAATTTTAAAACATGTCAGAGCATTTTAATTTAATGTTTAACAAAAAGATATTACTCTTATACATACTAAAACTTGAGAATCTAATGATAAAAATGAGTACTAAATTTGTTTACATATGCTAAATAAATTAAAATATTTTAAATTTTCTTACCCACTTTCTGTTACTAAATGTGTATATAGATGTCTATATAGATGTGATGGCTAATTTCATGTGTCAAATTGGCTAGGTTCTGTCAAGCAAGCACTAGCCTGATTGTTACTGTGAGGGTATTTTGTAGATGGTTTTACATCATTAGTCAGTTGACTGCATCTATGGCTGATTGCATCTATAATCAATAAAGGAGCTTGCCCTTATTAATGAGGGGAGTCTCCTCATACAATCAATTGGAGGTCTTAAAGTGAAATTTAGGATTTCAGAAGTCAGAAGAATTTCTGTCTCTACTTCAGCCAGCCAGCTTCTCCTGGAGCATTCAACCTCACCTTCATCGAGTTTCTAACTTGCAACTTACCCTACAGAATTTGGACTTGCCAATTCTTCAGGGTTGCACGAGCCAATTTCTATGATAAATACTCTGTTGATTTGGTTTCTTTGCAGAACACCATACAAGACAATTATAAAATACCAAAATATCTATGGATATTTAGAGTTCCTTCTTTGAATGTTCCCCTTGGGGTTCCCTAGGAAATCTGAGGACAGAGCATTGCTGAAGGGCATGGCTACCACAACACTTATAGAGGTTCATAAAGTCACTGTCTTGATCATCTGGAAAGTTCTATTGCAGAATTTAACATGCTAAAGGCCACATTCTAGGGAGCACTGGTGAGGATGAGAATAGAATTAAGACAAAGCACCCTTTTACTCACTCATCTGAATTACAATATATATTTTTTAAATTATCTGTGCCTCTGAATTCTTCTTCAATAATTATGAGTGTTATGTAAATGGGAAAAAGAAACTAGAGGAAAAACACTGAACTGGTTGAGTTTGTAGAGATGTTCTCTTAGGTCCTTTCAATTTCAAAGATTCTTTTATTCTTGGAATGCCAAAAAAATAAAATCCAAAACTATTTTGGTCAATGTAAGCCTCCCTGGAAAGGAAATAAAGCAACCCAAGATAATTACATTGTAGCCTATAACATTCATTTGAAGGTAAATGTTACAGTATATTAAAATATTGGTAAGTTATTTTTATTAACACATTATACTTGGAATTTACATGTTGTAATTAGAAATTCTCCAATAATTTCGCTGAAAGAGATGCTTATACTCACTGTCTCCTATTCTTTTCCTCCCCTTCTCTCTCTCTCTCTGTTTTAAACAACTTTAGCTATTGCCATTATTGTAAAATATATCGTACATACAGAAAGGTGTTAACTTTTGATGTATAACTCAACAAGCAGTTATATGGGTAATTTCAAAAACTGTTATGGGTTACAGTTCCACAGTTTCTTTCCTTATTATGCAATATAAGGTATATAGAAAAAGGTGAAGACTTTCAAAGCACAATTCAGTGAGTAGCTGTAGAGCAAATTTCAAAGGATGTTATAGGTTACAGTTCCACCGTGTCATTTACCTCCTTCCAGCTATTCCAACACACCAGTATATATATATATGTGTGTGTGTGTGTATACACACACACACACATATATATACACACACACACACATATATATACACACACACACACATATATATATACACACACACACACATATATATACACACACACACACATATATATACACACACACACACATATATATATACACACACACACACATATATATATACACACACACATACATACATATATTTATATAAAGTTTTGGTATACATAGACCTTTGTTCAATCTTATTTGTTGCTACCTCTTCCTCTCACTTAATCTCTTTCTCCATCTTCAGGGGTGTCTAGGCAGTGACTACCCTAACTTGTTCATATTGAAACCTCCCCTTCTCTCTTAAACCAACTCCACTCATAACATCTGTCTCACCATCACTCTACCATAGACCTCTCCATTATAAGTCCAGTGTCAATACTTAGGCTCATCTTACTTGACCTAGCAGCACATTTAAAATCCTCAAAATACTTGATTCTCCACTTTGCTTCCAGGAACCTTAATTCTCCTGGCCTTCATTCTTTGTTGATTCCTTCTAATCTTCTGAACTTTTCAAAGTTAGAGTGCCTCAAAGGTCAGTCCTTTGATCTCTGCTCTTTTCTACCATATTCATTCCTTTGGTGATCCTATCCATTCTCGTGGTCATCAGTCTGTACCATCCAAATGCATAGTCAATTATCTCCATCTGGATTAGTCTAACAAACATCTCAAACATGCATATATTCAAAACTGAGCTCTTAATCTCCATCCCTCCACTCCTACCCTGTACTGCTTTTCTCTCAGTCTTCCCCACCTCAATTAATGGTAGCTCTATCCTTCCAGTTGTTCAAGGCAAAAATCTTGGTATCATCCTTGGCCATTTTCATTCTCTTGCACCACATTAAGTCCATCACATTCAGTTGGCTTCACCTTCAAAATATATCCAAAATTCTGCAACTTCTCACAACCTCCACTCTACCAATCTAGTTAAAGTACCCTCACTTCTGGCCTATATTATTATATTACTGTCCTAGCTGGTGTTCCTACTTTTACCCTTTCCCAGATACAGTTCTCTCCAACACAGCAGTGACAATAATCCTAGTAAAATTCAAGTCAGATCATTTCATTGCTCTGCTCAAATCTATCCAGTAGTCTCATCTCACTTCAAATTAAAACCAAATTCTCTACAATGGCTAAAAGCTCTCCCTTGGTTTGTCCTTAATTCAATTCTTCTCCAAAGTTATTTCTTACTACTTTCCAAAAATGTGCTCCTTCAGGAACACACCAGGCATGTTTCTGCCTGAGAGTCTTTTGCCCTTGCAAGAACTTATGTCTCACATGCTTTTTCCAAGTATCCACAGATCTCTCTTCTTCTACCTCCTGTCATCTTTTTATTGAAGCCTTTAATGACCACCCTAGTTAATATATCAATAAAAACGAAATATTGTTTAATTTCTTTAAAACACCTATCATCTTTTTTAAAATTCAATTTTATTGAGATATAGGCACATACCAAACAATCCAAAGTGTACAATCAATTGTTCACAGTACCATTATATAGTTGTGCATTCATTATCACACACAAAAAAGAATAAGAATTAAAGTTAAAGTAAAAATAAACACCCAAAACATCCCATATCCCCCATTCCTCCCTATTATTCATTTACTTTTTCCTCATTTTTCTATTCATCTGTCCATACACTGTATAAAGGGAATGGGAGACACAAAGTTTTCACAATCACACAGTCACACAGCGTAAGCTATATAGTTATACAATTGTCTTCAAGAATAAAAGCTACTGGGTTGCAGTTCAACAATTTCAGGTATTTCCCTCCAGCTATTCCAACACACTAAAAACTAAACAGGGATCTCTATAAAATGCATAAGAACAACCTCCAGAATGACCTCTTGACTCTATTCGAGATCTTTCAGCCACTGAAACTTTATTTTGTTTCCTTTCTCTTCTCCCTTTTGGTCCAAGAAGGCTTTCTCAATTCCATGATGCTAGGGCCAAGCTCATCCCTGTGAGTCAGGGAGAGAACTACACCCCTGGGAATCACATCCCATGGGTGGGGTTGGGGGGGGGTTGGTGGTACAGTGAGTTCACCTACAGAGTTGGCTTAGAGAGAGAGGCCACATCTGAGCAACAAAAGAGGTTCTCTTCGGGTGACCCTCAGGCACCATTTTAAGTAGGCTTAGCTTCTCCTTTGCAGCAACAAACTTCATAAGGGCAAGCCCCAAGACTGAGGGCTTAGCCTTCCAAATTGGTAGTCCCTAATGCTTGTGAGAATATCATCAGTTCCCCAGGTGGGGAAATTTAATATTTCCACATTTCCCCCCAGTCCCTCAAGGGGGCTTTTTATTCTCTGCCCAAATTACTCTGGGATGTATTGGGGCTTCACAATAGCCTGTGCAAACCAACCAGATTTCACTCCCTTTTCAACATTCCATGTAATTATGTTGTTTGAATAAACTGACGATACAAGTTAAATCATATAGTGGGCTACAAACAATATACATTTTGCACCTAATAAATATCTCTTCGTTTGGTCTCTCATAGAAGTTGAAGTTTTAAAAACACTGCCAATATCATCCTTTACCCTTTAGTCTGATTTACCTTAGTCCTAATCAAGTCCATTTTGTTTATATCTCTAACTGAAGTCTGATCTTTTTTTTTTTCAGACTCCTTAACATTTGCTGTATGGGCTAATGCTGACATTCATAGCTGCCGGACTCAGGCTCTGAGTCTCAGGTGTCACACAGATACCCAAAGTTCCAGGGACTGACCAGGTTATAGACAAAGAGCTCAGCATCTCAGAATTTAGAAATAACCATTACTACTTACGAATAGATGTAACTGTTGTAAAAGCTTTCAGTCTAAGAACCTTTACCATAAGCCTTCCCCTGATAACCTATGCTCTCAGGCTCAGGTCTCAGGGTTTGCACATTATAGTTAGGCCATATTAGTGAGGTGTTATAATGTTTTTCTTTTCATTTCACTCGACATACTGTCCTCAATGTCCATGCATCTCACAACTTCACTCCTTCTTGTAGCATATCAATACTCCATTGTATATATACACCACAGTTCGCTATTGCAGTCATCAGTTGATGTACCCTTAGGCCACATCCATCCACTGCAAATGGTGAATACTGACACCATAAACCCCACTGTGCAAATGTCCATTCATGTCCCTCTTTTCAGTTCTTCCAAGTAAATACCCAATAACCGGGTTGCAGGATCATATGGCACCCCCATGCTTAGTTTCCTGTGGAACTACCACACTACCCTCCAGATGGGCTACACCATTCTACTTCCCCACCAATGGTACATCCCTTTATCCACATTTTCTCCAGCACTTGTATCCCTGTTTATTTTTTAGACTGTTTTATTCACACATCACATATTCCATCCTAAATAAACAATCAATGGATCCCTGTATATTCACAGTTGTACATTCACCACCACTATCTATATGAGAACATTTCCATTTCTTCCACAAAGAGGAAAAAAAAAGTAAAAAGACAAAAGAAAAAGAAAGGAAAGAAAAAAATGACAACTGAAAAGCAATGAAAGAAAAGATAAAATAAAATACAATAAAAATATCAGACAACACCACCAATGCCAAGGATCCCATTAACTCCTCCCTTATATCCCCCTCTTACAGGCATTTAGCTTTGGTATATTGCCTTTGTTACAATTAAAGGAAACATATTACATTGTTACTGTTAACTATAGACTCTAGTTCCCATTGATTGTATTTTTCCCCAATAACACCCCCTTTTTAACACCTTGCAAAGTTGACATTCATTTATCCTCCCTCATATAAAAACATATTTGTATATTTTATCGCAGTTATTGACCACTCTAGGTTTCACTAAGTTATACAGTCCCAGTCTTTCAATCACAGATCTATATAATTTAGGCACGGTGTTTGTATTTGCCGAGTTCGCCATTTCCACGCACAACACAAACAAGAGGGGGGAACCCTGAGAAAAGAAAATCTAAGCAACCCTCCCCCCACCCCCTACCCCCAAAAAAGCCAAGACACTCAGAGGAGGGTGACCCAAGCTACCGCAAGATTAGAGAAAAAATTTAAACAAAATCAAATCCTGAGGGAGTAGGGAGGGCAGCAGTGAGAGGAGGAGGAGGCACTTACTCCTCGCAGAGCCCAAAACCTTGAGAATCCACCCTACCAAAAAAAAAAAAAAAAAAAAAAAGAAAGAAAGAAGAAGAAAAAAAGAAAAGAAAAGAAAAGAATCATGACCCTTCAGGGGTCTGGGGGGCGTCTCTGGTCTCCCACTCCCTACCCTACGTGAAGGAGGAGGGAAACCACCACCAGTGGCCACTCCCTGTGCCACCACTGCTGCCACCAGCTGCAGCTCCAGCCCAACACCTATTATCTTTTAACTTTAACTTTTCAAAATATTTTACTTATTTTTGTTTTCATTGTCTTCCCTCTGGAATATAAGCTCCAGGAGATATAAGCTCCAGGAGAGCAGAAATTTTTCCACGTTAATGACTGTCTCTAGAACTTTAAAAAATGCCTATAGACACTTAATAAATACTTCTGAATAGATGAATATTAATTGACCAGAAAATAAGTAATATACCTGAACTAATAACATGACTAGCATTACAGATAAAGCAGGTTGACAAACTAAACAACAAAAAAACCCTTCTCTTCATTAGAATTTTATTCCAGTGCCAGAATAAAATGACTTGTTCGATAGTCCTTTCAAACAATGATTTAAAATGTAAAAAGTTTTAAGGAAGAAAAAAGAAAATGTTGTATTTCTACCTATTGGATGATATATATATGCTTACATATACACACACAGAAATGCTGACTATAATTATGTTCTTGGAAAAAAATGAAAACTATAAATCTCACATAAAATTAAGGCAGTGAAAGTTTGAAGGAGGCTTTCTAAACTCTCTTTTATAGTATTTTGGTTTATGCACAACTCAAGTTTCAAAGACATTAAAAAGTATAGACCCTTCTTCATACAACTGACCATGGCAAATGTTTCCAATTGGGGAAATTCACGTTTTTCACGGGGTATCTCGTGAAACTTTTTAATGTACATTTTAATTGTGGAAACATATACATAACCTAAAATTTCCCACTTCAACCATTCAACTACAAAAGTACATATCCATTCAGAGATGGAAACTTGAGACCCAACAAAGAGAGAAAATAAGATGATGGTTCAAGGTCAAAAAACTAGTTGAAGGCAAATCTAGCATCTTGCATACCTTAATTAAAGTAGTCAATACTGTCCCTAAAATCTATCTCCATAATGTTTGATTTTTGTTACTCTTATTTCATTCCATTTCAGCAATTTACTTCAGACAGGAAAGATCTCAAATTAGTTTACCCACATAAATATCTTACATATAGGAATTTAACATACAACATCTTTAATACCTTAATACAACAGCTGTTGTCCCCACTTTTAGGTGAGACACAGAGAAATTAAATATTTATTGTATAAGAAGTCAGAGGGAAGTACATGACTTTTTAAAACCTTTAATTAACATACATAAATATGAAGGGTGTCTTTTAAAATGAAAGAGTGATCAAGACATTACCAGATAAATAAAAGCTGAGAGAGTTCATTACCACTAAAATGGCCCTACAAGAGATGCTAAAGAGAGTTCTGCTGGTTGAAAGGAAAGATTAGTAGACAATAGAAAGAAGCTGCTTGAAGAAATAAGAAACTCCAGTAAGGGTAATGACATGGGTAAATAGAAATGCCAACACTACTGTCTTTTTGGTTTGTAACTCCACTTTTTTTCTTCCTACAGTATCTAAAAAGCAAATGCAAAAACAATGTAATGATGTCAGTAGTTTCGGACTAATAATGCACAAACATGCAATTTGTGACAAGAGCTACATAAAGATGGGGGAATGGAGAGGTGTGGGGACATAGTTTGTTCGTATCATTGAAATTAAGTCGGTATTAAAACAAACAAGACTGTTAGAGATTTAGGATGTTAAATTTAATCATCATGGTAACTACAAAGAAAATGTTACAGAATAGACAAACTCACAGAGACAGAAATTAGAGTCCAGGTTGCCAGGGGCAGAGTGACAGGGGGAATGGGAAGTTAATGCATAAAGGGTATGAGATTTCTGTTTGGGGAGACGGGAAAGTTTTCATAATGGAAGTTGGTGAGGTTCTGGAGCAGTGTAAATATGAGTAATCCCACTGAATAATATGCTTGGGAGTGGTTGAGATGGGAAATTTTAGGTTATATATATGTTTCCATTATTTAAAAAAATAGAATGAGGAACTAAATAGACAATGACAATTAAATGCAGTACATGATCCTGGATGGGTTCTAACAATGGAGAAGAAAAGGCCCACAAGGACACCTTGGGGACTGTGCCAATTTGGATTTTTATGTCCCCCAAGAAAATGCCACGATCTTTTAATCCAATCTCATAGGATATTGGGATTAGGTTGTTTACATGGAGATGTGACCTACCCAACTGTGAGTGACACCTTTGATTAGGGTGTGACCTCTTGATTGAATGTTTCCATGGAAGTGTTACCCCACCCATTTAGCCTGGGTCTTGATTAGTTCACCTGAGCACTATAAGAGCTCACACAGAAGGAACTCGGAGTGCTGCATCTTACAAGGATATTTTAAAGATGGCCATTGAAATCTGACGCTGACATTTTAGAGAACGCCATTTTGAAACGCCACCTGGGAGCAAACAGACACCATCCTTCCAAGCTAACAGAGGTTTCCTGGATGTCAATGGCCTTTCTCCACTGAAGGTGCCTGTTGTTGATGCCTTACCTTGGACACTTTAGGGCCTTAAGACTGTAACTTTGTAACCAAATAAACCCCCTTTATAAAAGCCAATCTATTTCGGGTATTTTGCATAATAGCAGCATTAGCAAACCAGAACAGGGACATATGAAAAAATTGGAATATAGGCTATAATCTTTATATCAATGTTAAATTTCTGGAATTTGATAACTGCACTTAGGTAGTTACATAAGAGAATACCCTTGTTCTTAAGAAATGTATATGACAGTATTGAGTGTTCAAGGATCATGATGTATATACACATACACTCAAGTGGTCAGAAAATGGAATGATAAGTGGAGAGACAGACAGATGGATAGATAGAACATTGATAGATTTAAAAAACAATGATGTGGCAAAATGTTAAAATGGTAGATCTGGGTATCTGAGTGAATCGGAGTATGTTAGAGTTCTCTGTACAGGGTTTGTCTTATTTTTGTAACTGTTCTGACAGTTTGAAAGTATTTCAAAATAAATGTTAAAAAAACACATGTTGTCTCTGCAGCATTTTCCTAAACATGGTCACTTTACACACACCATAGGCTCCTATACTAGGGATTACATCAAACAGTTATTTTGTATTTTCTATAATACCTAGTTCATAGGAAGTATCCAGAAAAAAAAAATAAAGTGACTTAAACAGAAATAAAAGTGTACATGAGATTAAAATTTAAGATGAAATAGTTTCTCTTTATTCCCATCTCTTTATGTTTCAAGAAAGACTGACAATATAAAAGGTTGTACTTGAGTTCTGAGATTCAAATGGCATTTCTCATAGATTTTTATTTAAACTTAAAAATGAAATGACTTTAAAGGTTGATACGTGCACTAGATGGCCGCATATCTTTAAAGAACATAATCCTTCAGAGGTTTCCCAGCATTTCATCAAAATGCCTCTTTTGGAAAGTAGCCTACTATTTTACTATTTTTTTCTGGAGTATAATCAAGACATTTTCCAATGCATCCTTCTTTGCAACAGAATTGTCTTTTAAATAATATAGAACTAACCAAACTAACTAAATAAACTTTAAATAAATAAATCATGACTTAATTGTATACAGTGTTGTTAAATAATCTAGTAGTTTTGGAAACTATGACTAGTTATGGACATAAGCATGCTATATGGCATGGGTTTGAGATATAGAAAAATGTTGGTTAATCTGAACCAATACTCTGGCTCATCAATCAAGTAAAACTAAGTTTCAACCATTGTTCCGAAGTATTCTGTCCTTCTTTGACCCCATTTCCAAGCTGCCTTCTCCTAAGTCATTGTTTAGACAGAGAAAATTAATGCTCATGGCCTTGGGCAAATAGTTCAAAATAATGAAACAATTTGGTCCAATATATTAACTTTCTGTCAATTTTATGGAAAGGAAAGTTAAAAGTGTTGAAATATGGTCAAAAGATAGCTTTAGGGTATTAAAAGACAAATACATGCACTCACACACACTCACATATGTATACATTCCCATTCATAAGAAGAAATGAATATTGGAAACAAACATGGAAAACAATGTATAGAATGTTACCCCAGCATACCTCTCACACAGAATAAGCTCATTTATTTCCCAAATAATTATTTAGTGCTTTTATTCTCTATACCATGATAAATTTAAAACATATATGAATGAATGAATGAGTGAATGACCTTCTTAGCCACAGCATATATATTTTTTTACTATTAAGGGACATACAACTTCCCTTTTAATTTTCCCTCTCATGATCAGATTCATGGGAAAATCTCTGGATCTGTTACCTCTCTGACATCTCTAGAACTCTTCTGGGCCAAATGAGCTTTTCCTTCCCTCTGTCTCAAAGAACCCCACTTCGAAAGCCAACAGCCAAATGATTCATTGGTTTTGGCCCCTCCTGACTAGAACTTAAAATTTCCCCCATAGCCAGCATGATTTTCTTGCATGCATGATTATCTTTTCTTTACCATGTTATCTATCTAGGGCTCTGTTCTAGTTTGCTAATGCTGCCAGGATGCAAAACACCAGAAATGGATTGGCTTTTTTAAAGGGGTTTATTTGGTTACACAGTTACAGTCTTAAGGCTCCAAAGTGTCCAAGGTAACACATCAACAATTGGGTACCTTCACTGGAGGATGGTCAATGGTATCTGGAAAACCTCTGTCATCTGGAAAGGTACGTGGCTGGTGTCTGCTCTGGAGTTCTGGTTTCAAAATGGCTTTCTCTCAGGATGTACCTCTCTAGGCTTCAGCTTCTTTCCAAACTGTCACTCTCAGTTGCTCGTGGGGTGTTTGTCCTCTCTTAGTTTCTCCGGAGCAAAAGTCTGCTTTCAACAGCCATCTTCAAACTGTCTCTCATCTGCAACTCCTCTCTCAGTTCCTGTGCATTCCTCCAAGTGTCCCTCTTCACTGTAGCAAGCTCGCTCCTTCTGTCTGAGCTTATATAGTGCTCCAGTAAACTAATCAAGGCCCACGCTGAATGGGCAGGGCCACACCTCCATGGAAATTATCCAATGAAAGATCTCGCCCACAGTTGAGTGATCACATCTCCACGGAAATATCCAATCAAAAGTCTCCAACCCAATCAACACCACTACGTTTCCTGCCCACATGTCCTAGTTTGCTAATGCTGCAGAATGCAAAACACCAGAGATGGATAGGCTTTTATAAAATGGGGGTTTATTTCACTACACAGTTACAGTCTTAAAGCCACAAAGCATCCAAGGTAACACCTCAGCAATCGGGTACCTTCACCGGAGGATGGCCAATGGCATCCAGAAAACCTCTGTTAGCTAGGAAGGCAGCTGGCATCTGCTCCAAAGCTCCGGCTTTCTCCCAGGACGTTCCTCTCTAGCAGGCTTGCTCCTCTTCAAAACATCACTCCCAGCTGTACTCTCTTTTCTCTCTTTGAGTCAGCTCATTTATATAGCTCCACCAATCAAGGCCCACCCCGAATGGGTGGGGCCATGCCTCCATGGGAACATCTCATCAAAATTATCTCCCACAGCTGGGTGGGGCACACTCCAAGCAAATCTAACCAACACCAAAACTTCTGCCCCACACAAGACTACAAAGATAATGGCATTTGGGGGACACAATACACTCAAACCGGCACATTCCACCCCCTGGACCCCAAAATGACACTATCTTTCCAAATACAAAATACATTCATTTCATCACAATATCAGAAAAACTTAAATCATTTCAGTAACAAAAGTTAAGTACAAAACCCCATCAAAATCAATTTAGGCATGGTCAGTCCCAAGGCACAATCTTTCTTTAGCTGTGGATCTGTGAACTTAGAACAAGTTATGTGCTTCCAATATACAAAGGAAGAACATTCATAGGATAAACATTTCCATTGCCATAAGGAGAAACAGTAAGGAAAACAGGGTTAACAGGAGCAAAAAGGTTATGTGCTCCCAATATACAAAGGAGAGACATTCATAGGATAAACATTTCCATTGCCATAAGGAGAAACAGTAAGGAAAACAGGGTTAACAGGAGCAAAACAGTTCCTAAAACCCACAGGACAAACTCCATTAGATTTCAAAGTCTGAGAGTCATTTACAGAACAATGTTGCATCCTTGGGGCTTGAGAGAGCGGGAGCCTAACCCTTCCCAAGGGCCTTTTTGACAGCTGTTTCCTCTCCAAATGCTTGGGTGAGTGCTCCAACATATCCACACATTAGGGAGACCACCTTCTCAGCCCCACCCTCCTCAAACATCGGGGCAGCTCCCGGATTCCCTTCCATCTCCGGGGCACACGCTCAACCCCTTCAGAACAGTGTGGTGGCAGCCAGGCTCTCCCCAATTCCCTGGGAATGTGCTCCAACCTCTTTGGGACCTGAGGTGGCAAAACTCTTCCAGAGCATCGAGGCAGAAAGCCCGCCCTCGACCTCCAGGGCAAACTCACCCTTTCCATGCATGTGGGCTGCTCTGCTCTCCCAGCCTGAGACCTCTTGACTCCAAGACCTCAACCTCCATGGCTCCGTCTTTGAAGAAATTTTTCCTTCAGTTTGTTCCTTGTCTGTCTCCTCCAGTCCAGACCGGCAATGGCTCCGTCTATAAAGATCTTGCAAAAATTCTGTTGGCTTTGCATGAAGCATGCAGGGGTCAAAGCCATCAGACAACAGGAGTTTCCACAAATCCTTTCTGCTTAACTCCTTATCCAATCTTGGCTTGTCCTCACGTTGGGCTGTAGCTTCTGGGATTCTACCCACTGGAAGCCTGTAATTTTCCAAGCCATCAACTTCTGGTTTCTTTGAACCCAAGAGTTCAGTTCCAAGTTTATCTCTCTCTGCTCTCATTTTACTATAAGCTGCAAGAAGACGCCAGGGTATCTCCTCCACATGTAGTCTGGAGATCTCCGCAGCTAAGTATTCCAGGTTGTCACTTTCAAATTCTTCCTTCCATCTGACACGAGGATTCAATTTTGCCAAATTCTGTGCCACTTTAAAACAAGGATCGCCTTTCTTCCAGTTTACAACAACATATTCATCATTTCTGTTCAAGGCCTCATCAGAAGTGTCTTTAGAGTCCATATTTCCACTAACAGTCTCTTTAAAGCAGTTTTGGCCTTTTCTATCAAGCTCCTCACAACTCTTCCAGAAACTCCCCATTATCCATTTAAAAAGCCGTTCCAACATGTTTGGTATTCGCAAACTCAGCAGCAAAAGCACCCCACTTCTCTGGTACCAAAATCTGTCCTAGTTTGCTAATGCTGCAGAATGCAAAACACCAGAGATGGATAGGCTTTTATAAAATGGGGGTTTATTTCACTACACAGTTACAGTCTTAAGGCCACAAAGCATCCAAGGTAACACCTCAGCAATCGGGTACCTTCACCGGAGGATGGCCAATGGCATCCGGAAAACCTCTGTTAGCTAGGAAGGCAGCTGGCTCCTGCTCCAAAGCTCCGGCCTCAAAACGGCTTTCTCCCAGGATGTTCCTCTCTAGCAAGCTTGCTCCTCTTCAAAACATCACTCCCAGCTGCACTCTCTTTTCTCTCTTAGTCAGCTCATTTATATAGCTCCACCAATCAAGGCCCACCCCGAATGGGTGGGGCCACGCCTCCATGGGAATATCTCATCAAAATTATCTCCCACAGCTGGGTGGGGCACACTCCAAGCAAATGTAACCAACATTGAAACTTCTGCCCCACACAAGACTACAAAGATAATGGCATTTGGGGGACACAATACACTCAAACCGGCACACCACACAAGACTGCATCAAAGATAATGGTGTTTTGTGGGACATAATACTTCCAAACCAGCACAGGCTCTTTACCAGTATTCCAAATTACATATGCTCTAACATTTCTTCACGCTATAGAATGTAAGAGGAAAATATGTGTAAGAGAAGACTGTAACCTCAGAGAAAAGTCTTGAAATCACATAGGATCAATAAACTATAAGGTGAAGATCATCCCTAATGTAGGAAGGTTCTAGCTCATGTGCATATCAGGATCATGTGGAACAATTTTAAACCCCTTGCATAGGTGGTACCCCAAAGTGATTACACCTGCTCCCTAGGTGATTCCAATGCACAGCCAGGGGCAGCAGTCACTGCACTAATACCAACCAGGTGGTAAGAACTCACATGAAATGCTTCCTGTTGAGTGAAAGAAGCCGGACACAAAAGGACAAATATTGTATGACTTCACTCATATGAGCTACTTAGAAGAGGTAAATTCATAGAGACAGAAAGCAGAATAGTGGTTACCAGGGGTGGTGGGAGTGGGGAATGGGGAGTTCTTGCTGAGTGAGTTTCTGTTTGAGATGATGAAAACTCTCTGGAAATAGAGGGTGGTGAAAGTTACACAGTCTTGTCAATATACTTACTGTCAAAGAATTGTCCACTTAAAATGGTTAAAATGATTTTATGTTATGTACATTTTACCACAATTAAAAATAAATAATTATTAAAAAGCAAGAGGCTGGGTTTGGAGTCAGACAGACCTCTGTTCAGATTCTGCTCCTCTTCCCAGGCAGTGGCTTGCTGGAGCTGGCTAGGAGAGGTGACTTAAAATGCCAGGGTACTGCCAGCCAGTTGTTAAATAAACCCAGCTGTGATGAAAGGTTAAATTATATTTAAAATAAAGGCAATAATTCCTTAAAAGTCCTTACTTCCTAATTGTTTCGCCGCTCTGTCTGCTATTGCAGATCTTTGCTTCTGTTGGATGTGTGTGGTGGAAATAGGGCGTGTCCGTGTGGGGCTCCCAGCTCCCCCTGCCCTCCTGTGATGGGATGCCACACTGACTGTCAGAAGAGGGCTGTGGTGGGAGTATTTACACCATGGGAAGGGGCAGATGCTGTCAGTCAGGGCTTGATTTGTTTATTATACTTAAGGACGTGATGAGACAATGTTAATTATGTAGATGAAACTTAAAACGGTATCAAAAAAGTGATGGATTACAATTCAATAAAAAGTTCATTTTAAATGAAAAGAATTCACATGAAATAGCTGAAGGAAATCTCTAGTCCCTTACTAGAATGAAAGAGGAGCTAAGTGGGGAAGCCAAGCCATGTGCCATCCTTTTTTCAGTTAGGAGGAAGGTTGGGAGAGAGAGGAAGAGGACCCCATTAACTCTAAAGGTAAAATTCCAAAGGGTAGAATGTGAATTTCTGCATTTGGAGAAAGTTTGCAGTGGTTCAAGAAGAATATTCAAGGGGTGAAAGAGATATAAAATAACATCAAAGTCTGCAGTCTTTTAATAGCTGGGGTTGGCTGACATGTTTATTGGTGACTGACAATGGGTGATACATTTTCCTTTTCTTCAAAATGAATCTAGTTATTATTAATATATCACAACATGCAACAAGCCTAGATATTTTTCCTTTCAAAAATGTTTTCTGAACCATTAATCAGATCAGCACATCTTTTGTCTAAGACAAATCAAAACACTAGAACAACCGCTTTTGATCTGATGCTTTTCATTGCAGAGAAGCACAATTCATTGGGCATAAGCATCTGCAACATTTTTTTTCAGTAAATGTGAACATTTCCACTTTATCAAAAATAGAAAATAACTATTTTAGAAACAGTCAAAAACAAAATCTAAGCACTGACAATGTGAAAGTGAGTGATAAAGATAAAACCTGGCAATGTTTAGTTCTTGTTTGACTATTGAATTTTATGCCTACTATTTTGATGTAAATACATGTGAGGATGTAAGTATGTAAATATATATTTTATATAAATGGACATGATTGATATGATGCCCTCTGTCTTAAAACATTAACATTAAATACCTTGAGATAAATGTGCTATAATGAATTTTAAGTGATCAAAAGTTAAAGTTAAAAAAAAAGATTGTTGTACTATGTAATAATCAATTCTTGCTTTACTAAAATATTAAATTCTTCTCCTAACCTCTTATGATGGTTCAGAATAACAGGCTCATTATTTTCAGCTTAGATAAGATCCTTACTAAATTAAGCATCTCTATGACAGGAATAGAAACACCTGTGGATAAAACTGCTGCCGATTCCTATATGATTTATAACCCATGCCATGGTGCTCAGCACTGATATTTACAGCACCCTGTATCTTGGCCATAAGTTCCGCGAGGGCAAGAACCTCATAGAGGACTGTGTGCATAAGAGAATGTTGACAGGGCATAGTGGGGTAAGTGCTAAATGAGCAGGAGTCAAAAGGCCAATGATGGAGGTCACTGACACTCATTAGCTGCTTGATTTCAGACATATCACAACCTTCCTGAGTTTTTACTACTCATTAAGAAAAAAAGTTTTAGTAGAAATGCCAATAGCAATAATGTGAAAAAGACAGAGTAGCATCATCCATCAAAGAATTGGAGGTTAACATTTTTTCAAACATGTTTGAGAAATGCTGGGTTATACAAGGTTAAATAAGCTTCTTTACTGAAGGAATTTTTAGTCTTTAATGAATCAGTAGACAGTGTGAATCTTCAAATGGTGGAGGAGTTGTAATGTACAACATTTTCCAAACTTATGTGTCCATGAAACCCTCTTCTGGGGAGCACCTCCCAGAAAAAATATTCATCGGAGCATATTTGGATTAGCTCGGGTATAGCAGGCCAAGGGGAATCCCTGACTCTGCCAAGCTCTGTGATCTTGACAGAATGCCCACACTTCTGGGGACCTGCTTCACCTTTCCACAAGGAGGAAAGTGGACTCCAGAAGAGTAAGTTTTTTACATTAAAATAGTTCCTAATAGTTTTTTATTAAAATGATTGACCCCAACTATTTCATTTGCAATTCTATAAGGTATAATTATCTCTGTTTTACAAAGAAGCAAAGGGTGTCCAGAGATTAAATATTTTCTCAACGAACACAGCTACAAAGTGACAGAGTTAATAATTTAAATTTTGTTCTTATAATAATCAGGCTAATATTCTTACCCTTGTATTAAATTTCTGTAATTTAGGATTGTTAGCATGGAAGAAGTTGAATGAATTAGAAAGTATGGGAAAGATTGCCCATTTGTACTGAGTTAAATGTTAAATTAAGGAAAAGTAAAAAATAGATACCTTCAAAGAAAAGCAGTTTTGTTTCCTACTATTTTAAGTACATACAGTGACTAGAACAAGCAAACTTTTAAAATTCTACTTTTATGGCTACATTAGAATAATTTACAATAAAAATAACTATTTTATACCATCTTCAAAGTTTATGAATATAGAGTTTTTTCTTAGATTTTCTTTATATTACTAATTGTTTTAAAGAAAGTTTTACATTATGAGTGAACTTCAGCCACAATTAATTTTGTACAGTAATGATAATGATACTATCTAATATTTATCATGGGATTACTATTGTCATATACCATAGAGAAGTCCTTACAGGCATTATTTTATTTAATCCTCAGAACCAACATCTGAGGTTAGTTATTTTTATCCCATGGTACAGAGAAGTACACAGTGAGTCTTGGAGAAACCAAGCCACAAGCTAACAGGCAGAACTGAACAAACCTCTGACCATCTGGCTTTAGCATCTGATTCCTAACCAACACACTAGGGTAATTTCCAAGTAAAATGACAATAAATTTAAGCCACAGCATTAGTAATTTAGAAAGAATATCTGAGACGGGAGCTTGTTATATATTTCTCAAAAAAATCTAGATTTGTGCATTTTAGAAATGAGTTAAAAATCCTTTTTGAGGGCTCTCCCCCAAAATGAACAAGGTCAGGATCACACCTGTCTGTTGATGTGACAGATCTCACAAAGCCTGCTCACTAACAAGACAGGGTCTTTTGACAACTTGACAGGTTCCATCCAGAATTGCCCCAGGAATACTTCCCTGGTCAAACAGAGGAAGAGAACAAGATTTTAAGAGGATCCCAAGACTTTGTAGGGGCTGCCTCTGGGAGTCAAGCTATATGTAGTATGCCTGTCTTCCCTGTATAACTCTGGCCAAAACTCCTTCAAACTCTGCTACTGTTTGAGTCTACCAGGTAAGTGAACTACTCCCTAGGTATGCAATTACAACTCTCGAGGAGAGACATTACTGCTTCAAGCTCCCTAATTACCAGTTAGTGTACTGGAGATGAAATGTAATATCTGGAAAGCCTTAGTGTTCCAAAGAGCCAAGAAGGTTGTTTCTTATTCACCTTGAAGACTGGCTGGTGGAAGTTATCTAAAAACCAGTACACCATTTTGAAATATGTATCCTGAGAATAAATTTGGGTTCACTTGCCTTTGTCTAAATCGACAGGAAAACTACACACGAAAAATGAAATACAGCACAGAGTGTTTATGAGGGAAAGTGACATTATCTGAAGAAAACTAATTGAAAAACTTTTACGTTGCCTGAAAATTCCCTGAAGATATCATTTATCAAACAAATCTGCGTCCTGAGCTGCTATATATGATGCTCTCCAAACAGTGAGTTGTTAATTCACTGCCTTATTTCCCTGAACTCACTAATCTTTTTTCTCATATTTTACTTTCTCCCAAATCATGTGGTGAAATGTGAGACTATGGGGGTTATGTGTACTGCACATAACCCAGGTGCTCCTAGGACCATCCCCTGATGAACTTAGGGTTCCCTCTATCTTCACCACACTTACTCCCATGTAAAGTAGGACCGTGCTCCTGGATTCAGTTACTCTTTCATTTACTTCTCCAACTCTGGTGGTCCTGTCTCTAACTCACACCACTCTTAGACACACACATAGGTAAAGGGCATGGTTAAACTTGACTTCAAGGTGAGGGAATTTAAATGTTACAATTAATGGCTGCTAAGGGACATGGCTGTTGTAATGTCTGAGTTTTCATCTTGGTTTATAATTTTTCAGATGCCCAATTACTATCAAGGTTGTTAAAACTCAGGCCATAAGTGTATCACATGACTTCATCAGGTTGTGTTTCCCAATCTTTCAGCAAGTATTTGTTGAGGAATTTCTGTATGTCAGCACTGGGGATACAACAATCCTCAAGAATGATATATGCCCCCTTTCCCTGATCTTCGGGATATAATGGAGGTACATACTAGTTGATATAATTCCCTGTGCTGCTCAAGCAAATACCATTGAAATGGGCCGGTTAAAACAATGGGGATTTATTTGCTTATGGTTTTGAGGCTAAAAGAAATTCCAAATCAAGGCATCATCTAGGCAATGCTTTCCCTGAAGACCGTGGTGTTCCGGGGCTGGCTGCTGGTGATTCTTGGTTGGCTTGTCACATGGCAGTGCCACACGCTGGCCTCTCCTAGCCTCTCCATTTCATTGCTTCCATCTTCTTAGTTGGCTTTTCCTTTCTCTGTCTGAATTTCACTCCACTTATAAAAGACTCCAGTAATAGGATTAAGTCCCATCTTGATTGAGGTGGGCTACACCTTCTTCACTGAAATAATCTCATTAGAAGGTCTTATTGACTATTGGTTCACATCCACAGGAATGGATTAAATTTAAGAACATGTTTTTCTGGGGTACATACAGCTTCAAACCACCCACACTAGTCAACACAAAATTTCAAAATGGTGAGTTCAATACTATGATGAGGAAAATCACTGTCAAGGATACAGATACAGTGTCAAGGATACCCTTCTCCTTCCTAGATCCACCTTTCAGTGCTCTTCATGAGTCTTGATTAGATCCAGAATTTTGCCATCTTGAATGATATTAACAGTACTGAGTACTTACTAGGTCTCAGGACTCTCTTAAGCACTCAACATGTTTTACCTCATTTAATCCTTCCAGCAAACCAATGAAGCCAACATTATTACTCTCTTCTTTAAAAAATGAGAGAGCCAGCAGAAAAGCTTATGCTACTTGCCCAATATCTCTCAGTAAGTAACAGCGATAGATTTCCAACCCAGTCAGTCAGGTTTCAGAACCCACACTCTTTAGAAGTTGTGGATTTACAGAACAATCATGCATAAAATACAGGATTTCCATACACCACCCCACACTAACACTTACATTGGTGTGGAAAATTTGTTACAATTGATGATAGCACTTTTTTGTAATTCTACTATTTTTTTTTTTTTTTTTTTTTGTGGAGATAAACTACTTTTTGTTTGCTTTGTTTTTATTTTTTATTTTTTTGTTGAGATAATCTACTTTTTTTTTTTTTTGTGTGGTTTTTCTTTTGACTTTTTTTTTTTTTTTTAATCATCATTATATTGAGATATATTCACATACCACGCAGTCATACAAAACAAATTGTACTTTCGATTGTTTACAGTACCATTACATAGTTGTACATTCATCACCTAAATCAATCCCTGACACCTTCATTAGCACACACACAAAAATAACAAGAGTAATAATTAGAGTGAAAAAGAGCAATTGAAGTAAAAAAGAACACTATGTACCTTTGTCTGTTTGTTTGCTTCCCCTACTTTTCTACACATCGATCCATAAACTAGACAAAGTGGAGTTTGGTCCTTATGGCATTCCCAATCCCACTGTCACCCCTCATAAGCTACATTTTTATACAACTGTCTTCGAGATTCATGGGTTCTGGGTTGTAGTTTAATAGTTTCAGGTATCCACCACCAGCTACCCCAATTCTTTAGAACCTAAAAAAGGTTGTCTAAAGTGTGCGTAAGAGTGCCCACCAGAGTGATCTCTCGGCTCGTTTTGGAATCTCTCTGCCACTGAAGCTTATTTCATTTCCTTTCACATCCCCCTTTTGGTCAAGAAGATGTTCTCCATCCCACGATGCCGGGTCTACATTCCTCCCCGGGAGTCATATTCCACGTTGCCAGGGAGATTCACTTCCCTGGGTGTCTGATCCCACGTAGGGGGGAGGGCAGTGATTTCACCTTTCAAGTTGGCTTAGCCAGAGAGAGAGGGACACATCTGAGCAACAAAGAGGCATTCAGGAGGAGACTCTTAGGCACAAATACAGGGAGGCCTAGCCTCTCCTTTGCAGCAACCGTCTTCCCAAGGGTAAAACTTATGGTAGAGGGCTCAACCCATCAAACCACCAGTCCCCTATGTCTGTGGTCATGTTAGCAACCATGGAGGTGGGGTAGGCGAATACCCCTGCATTCTCCACAGGCTCCTCAAGGGGGCACTACATCGTTTTTTTTTTTTTTTTTTTTTTCCTTGTTTGTCTTTTTTCTTTTTTTTTTTTTTTAACTTTCCCTTCTTTTTTCAAATCAACTGTATGAAAAAAAAAGTTAAAAAGAAAACAAACATACAATAAAAGAACATTTCAAAGAGACCATAGCAAGGGAGTAAGAAAAAGACAACTAACCTAAGATAACTGCTTAACTTCCAACATGTTCCTACTTTACCCCAAGAAAGTTACATACTATAGCAACATTTCAGTGAACTTGTTCCTACTACATCCATCAGAAATTAACAGACCATAGTCATTTCTGGGCATCCCCAGAACGTTAAATAGCTTATCTGTTCTTCTTGGATTATTGTTCCCCCTTCCTTAATTGCTCTCTACTGCTAGTTCCCCTACATTCTACATTATAAACCATTAGTTTTACATTTTTCAAAGTTCACATTAGTGGTAGCATATAATATTTCTCTTTTTGTGCCTGGCTTATTTCGCTCAGCATTATGTCTTCAAGGTTCATCCATGTTGTCATATGTTTCACCAGATCGTTCCTTCTTACTGCCGCGTAGTATTCCATCGTGTGTATATACCACATTTTATTTATCCACTCATCTGTTGATGGACATTTGGGTTGTTTCCATCTCTTGGCAATTGTGAATAATGCTGCTATGAACATTGGCGTGCAGATATCTGTTCGTGTCACTGCTTTCCGATCTTCCGGGTATATCCCGAGAAGTGCAATCGCTGGATCGAATGGTAGCTCTATCTCTAGTTTTCTAAGGAACTGCCAGACTGACTTCCAGAGTGGCTGAACCATTATACAGTCCCACCAACAATGAATAAGAGTTCCAATTTCTCCACATCCCCTCCAGCATTTGTAGTTTCCTGTTTGTTTAATGGCAGCCATTCTAACCGGTGTTAGATGGTATCTCATTGTGGTCTTAATTTGCATCTCTCTAATAGCTAGTGAAGCTGAACATTTTTTCATGTGTTTCTTGGCCATTTGTATTTCCTCTTCAGAGAACTGTCTTTTCATATCTTTTGCCCATTTTATAATTGGGCTGTCTGTACTATTGTCATTGAGTTGTAGGATTTCTTTGTATATGCAAGATATCAGTCTTTTGTCAGATACATGGTTTCCAAAAATTTTTTCCCATTGAGTTGGCTGCCTCTTTACCTTTTTGAGAAATTCCTTTGAGGTGCAGAAACTTCTAAGCTTGAGGAGTTCCCATTTATCTATTTTCTCTTTTGTTGCTTGTGCTTTGGGTGTAAAGTCTAGGAAGTGGCCTCCTAATACAAGGTCTTGAAGATGTTTTCCTACATTATCTTCTAGGAGTTTAATGGTACTTTCTTTTATATTGAGATCTTTGGTCCATTTTGAGTTAATTTTTGTGTAGGGGGTGAGGTAGGGGTCCTCTTTCATTCTTTTGGATATGGATATCCAACTCTCCCAGCCCCATTTGTTGAAAAGACCATTATGGCTCAGTTCGGTGACTTTGGGGGCCTTATCAAAGATCAGTCGGCCATAGATCTGAGGGTCTATCTCTGAATTCTCAATTCGATTCCATTGATCTATATGTCTATCTTTGTGCCAGTACCATGCTGTTTTGGCAACTGTGGCTTTATAATAAGCTTCAAAGTCAGGGAGTGTAAGTCCTCCCACTTCGTTTTTCTTTTTTAAAGTGTCTTTAGCAATTCGAGGCATCTTCCCTTTCCAAATAAATTTGATAACTAGCTTTTCCAAGTCTGCAAAGTAGGTTGTTGGAATTTTGATTGGGATTGCATTGAATCTGTAGATGAGTTTGGGTAGAATTGACATCTTAATGACATTTAGCCTTCCTATCCATGAACATGGAATATTTTTCCATCTTTTAAGGTCCCCTTCTATTTCTTTTAGTAGAGTTATGTAGTTTTCTTTGTATAGGTCTTTTACATCTTTGGTTAAGTTTATTCCTAGGTACTTGATTTTTTTAGTTGCTATTGAAAATGGTATCTTTTTCTTGAGTGTCTCTTCAGTTTGTTCATTTCTAGCATATAGAAACATTACTGACTTATGTGCATTAATCTTGTATCCCGCTACTTTGCTAAATTTGTTTATTAGCTCTAGTAGGTGTATCGTCGATTTCTCAGGGTTTTCTAGATATAAGATCATATCATCTGCAAACAATGACAGTTTTACTTCTTCTTTTCCAATTTGGATGCCTTTTATTTCTTTGTCTTGCCGGATTGCCCTGGCTAGCACTTCCAGCACAATGTTGAATAACAGTGGTGACAGCGGGCATCCTTGTCTTGTTCCTGATCTTAGAGGGAAGGCTTTCAGTCTCTCACCATTGAGTACTATGCTGGCTGTGGGTTTTTCATATATGCTCTTTATCATGTTGAGGAAGTTTCCTTCAATTCCTACCTTTTGAAGTGTTTTTATCAAAAAGGGATGTTGGATTTTGTCAAATGCTTTTTCAGCATCTATTGAGATGATCAATTGATTTTTCCCTTTCGAGTTTTTAATGTGTTGTAATACATTGATTGTTTTTCTTATGTTGAACCATCCTTGCATGCCTGGAATGAACCCCACTTGGTCATGGTGTATGATTTTTTTAATGTGTCTTTGGATTCGATTTGCAAGTATTTTGTTGCGGATTTTTGCATCTATATTCATTAGGGAGATTGGCCGGTAGTTTTCCTTTTTTGTAGCATCTTTGCCTGGTTTTGGTATTAGATTGATGTTAGCTTCATAAAATGAGTTAGGTAGTGTTCCATTTTTTTCAATGTTTTGAAAGAGTTTGAGTAAGATTGGTGTCAGTTCTTTCTGGAAAGTTTGGTAGAATTCCCCTGTGAAGCCATCTGGCCCTGGGCATTTATTTGTGGGAAGATTTTTGATGACTGATTGGATCTCTTTGCTTGTGATGGGTTGGTTGAGGTCTTCTATTTCTTCTCTGGTCAGTCTAGGTTGTTCATATGTTTCCAGGAAATTGTCCATTTCTTCTACATTATCCAGTTTGTTGCCATACAGTTGTTCATAATATCCTCTTATAATTTTTTTAATTTCTTCAGGATCTGCAGTTATGTCACCTTTTTCATTCATTATTTTGTTTATATGGGTCTTCTCTCTTTTTGATTTTGTCAGTCTAGCTAGGGGCTTGTCAATCTTGTTGATCTTCTCAAAGAACCAACTTTTGGTGATATTTATCCTTTCTATTGTTTTTTTGTTCTCTATGTCATTTATTTCTGCTTTAATCCTTGTTATTTCTTTTCTTGTACTTGGTTTAGGATTGGTTTGCTGTTCATTTTCTAGCTTCTTCAGTTGATCCATTAGTTCTTTGATTTTGGCTCTTTCTTCCTTTTTAATATATGCGTTTAGTGCTATAAATTTCCCCCTTAGCACTGCTTTTGCTGCATCCCATAGGTTTTGGTATGTTGTGTTCTCATTTTCATTCGTCTCTATATATTTAGCAATTTCTCTTGCTATTTCTTCTTTAACCCACTGATTGTTTAGGAGTGTGTTGTTTAACCTCCAGGTATTTGTGAATTTTCTAAGTCTCTGATGGTTATTGCCTTCTAATTGTATTCCATTGTGGTCAGAGAATGTGCTTTGAATAATTTCAATCTTTTTAAATTTATTGAGGCTTGTTTTATGTCCCAGCATATGATCTATTCTGGAGAAAGTTCCGTGAGCACTAGAAAAGTATGTGTATCCTGTTGATTTGGGATGTAATGTCCTGTAGATGTCTGTTAAATCTAATTCATTTATCAGATTGTTTAGGTTTTCAATTTCCTTATTGGTCTTCTGTCTGGTTGATCTATCTATAGGAGAGAGTGATGTGTTGAAGTCTCCCACAATTATTGTGGAAACATCAATTGCTTCCTTTAGTTTTGCCAATGTTTCTCTCATGTATTTTGTGGCACCTTGATTGGGTGCATAGACATTTACGATTGTTATTTCTTCTTGCTGAATTGCCCCTTTTATTAGTATGTAGTGGCCTTCTTTGTCTCTCAAAACATCCCTGCATTTGAAGTCTATTTTATCTGAGATTAATATTGCTACACCTGCTTTCTTTTGGCTGTAGCTTGCATGAAATATTTTTTTCCATCCTTTCACTTTCAGTTTCTTTGTGTCCCTGTGTCTAAGATGAGTCTCTTGTATGCAACATATTGATGGTTCATTTTTTTTTGATCCATTCTGCGAATCTATATCTTTTAATTGGGGAGTTTAATCCATTTACATTCAACGTTAAAACCGTGAAGGCATTTCTTGAATCGGCCATCTTATCCTTTGGATTATGTTTGCCATATTTTTCCCTCTCTCTATTAATATCCTTTATTGTACCCATACCGAATCTCTTTAGTACTGAACCTTTCTCCAAGTCTCTCTGTCCTGTCTTTGTTTCTCTGTCTGTAGGGCTCCCTTTAGTATCTCCAGTAGGGCAGGTCTCTTGTTAGCAAATTCTCTCAGCATTTCTTTGTCTGTGAAAAGTTTAAGCTCTCCCTCAAATTTGAAGGAGAGCTTTGCTGGATAAAGTATTCTTGGCTGGAAATTCCTCTCACTCAGAATTTTAAATATATCGTGCCACTGCCTTCTCGCCTCCATGGTGGCTGCTGAGTAGTCACTACTTAGTCTTATGCTGTTTCCTTTGTATGTGGTGAATTGCTTTTCTCTTGCTGCTTTCAGAACTTGCTCCTTCTCTTCTATGTTTGACAGTGTGATCAGTATATGTCTCGGAGTGGGTTTTTTTGGATTTATTCTATTTGGAGTTCGCTGAGCATTTATGATTTGTGTATTTATGTTGTTTAGAAGATTTGGGAAGTTTTCCCCAACAATTTCTTTGAATACTCTTCCTAGACCTTTACCCTTTTCTTCCCCTTCTGGGACACCAATGAGTCTTATATTCGGACGTTTCATATTATCTATCATATCCCTGAGGTCCATTTCGAGTTTTTCAATTTTTTTCCCCATTCTTTCTTTTATGTTTTCATTTTCCATTCTGTCATCTTCCAGGTCACTGATTCGTTGTTCAACTTCCTCTAGTCTTGTACTATGAGTGTCCAGAATCTTTTTAATTTGGTCAACAGTTTCTTTAATTTCCATAAGATCATCCATTTTTTTATTTAGTCTTGCAATGTCTTCTTTATGCTCTTCTAGGGTCTTCTTGATTTCCTTCATATCCCGTACTAGGGTCTCATTGTTCATCTTTAGTTCTTTGAGTAGCTGCTCTAGGTGTGTCTCTTCTGGTCTTTTGATTTGGGTGCTTGGGCTTGGGTTATCCATATCGTCTGGTTTTTTCATATGCTTTATAATTTTCTGTTGTTTTTGGCCTCGTGGCATTTGCTGACCTTGATAGGGTTCTTTTAGGGTTTGTAGACCAGTTGAAGTCCTTATCTCTAATTTATCAGATCTACAGCTTCGTGGAGTACACTTTCTCTAACTAACCAGCAGGTGGCGTCCACGAGCCACCTGTTCTCCACAAGCCAGATCTCCCCTGCTTAGCCTTTTTGGTGAGTGGGGGAGTGAGTCTTGTGGGGCCCAATTGGTGTCCCAAGCTTGTGTGTGTAGTTGGTGTTGCCTGCCCTGTATGTGGGGCGTGTTTCTGGGCAGTCGGGGAGGGGGGGGTGGCCCTAACAATCAAATCTCCCTGATGATCCTAGAGTTTTAAAGCTACTGCAATAGTCTAATCCTTCAGTTCAGTCCTGCCACAGTTTGTCTCTGCCACTGACCCACAAGTCTTTGGTATTGGCGTATGGCTCCTGAGACTTGCAAGTGGGCCCCTCTTCCAGGCTGTGCACCCCGGGTCCTCTGTTGAGGGATGACTGTGCTATGTCGCAGGTGAGTGCCGTCCCCCCAGGGCAGTTCTGGGCTGCTGGGCTGTGTTGGGAGGCTCCCAGTCTGCTCAAATGATGGCTGAATGGGGCTCTGTTAATTCACACTGCTCCCCCTTCCCAGCTCTGGGACATTCAGCTGAGGTTGCAGGGAAGGCTAATGTCCACGCCCAGTTTTGTGGTGTGTGCCTGTTATTTGAAGCACTTCCGTCACACTGGGTTGTCTGGGGCAGCTCTGGGCTATGGGGCTGGCGATGGGCAGGAGTGTTTCCTGTCCACCAGGATGGTGGCTGTGAGTGGACACCCCCCTTTTCTTGGGAAGTTGTGTTGTTTAGTGAATTTTCTCAGCCACTGGATTATTGCCTTTTGTCTCAGAGCTCTCTTAGTTCTGCTCTTGACTTGACGTGCCCAAATTTCAATTCTTTGAAGCTTTCTGTATTGAGCTTCTTAGAGTAATTGTTTTAGAAAAAGCAAAAAGGATTTAAAAAAAAAAAAAAAACAAAAAAAAAAAACAAAAAAAAAAAACGGCCCTCCTCAGAGATCTAATGGGTTATTGAAATGCTAATAGACAAAGCAACCAGGGCCATTAAGGAAAGGTGCCCAGGGCAGAGAGATCAGCCTTGCTTCGGGATTTGCATATGCGCCTCAAGGCCTGATCTCCGCCCTTCCCCTTTCTGTGTTCACCAGAACTCCAAAAATCCTCTGCTTTTATTTTGGAGTTTTTCGTGTTGTTTTTTTTCTATGCCTGTCTCCTCTCTGCTGGGCTGGCTGCTCTCAGAGTCTCTGGTGTCTGGCCTCAGTCTATCTATGGTTGGAGTTTGAATCAGTAGAATGAGTTTCCGGTAAGAGCAGCCACTGCAATTCTCCCTTCTCCTTCCTGGAGCTGACAGCCCCTCCTCCCCCGGGACTGAGCCTGGCAGGGAGGGGCGCGGGTCCCCTGGCCGCAAAAACTTACAGATTTCGCTGATCTCAGCAGTTCCACGTTTTCATGAGTGTTGTATGAAGTATGCCCAAAGACAGATTGCTCTGTGGTGTCCAGTCCACGCAGTTCCTGGCTTTTTACCTACTTTCCTGGAGGAGTAACTAAAACATACAGCTCACCAGTCTGCCATCTTGCCCCGCCTTCTACTATTTTTTAATAGTGGTTACATGTTACAATTGATGAAAGATTTTTAAAGTAGTACTATTAACTATTGCCCATAATTTACGTAGGAGTATTTTCCTCCCATATTCCCAACCTATTATTTATTACTTTTTTCATATCTGCCTTTATTTTATTACTCATCTACACATTCACTGGATAAAAGGGGTGTCAGAACTCACACTCTTAACCTCTCAACTAAGCTCTGTGTTTATTTTTCTGTACCTTCTTCATTGGGATAGTCTCCAAATCGGTCTAGTCATTTACTAAATGCATTCATATATTTTATAGGGGTTTATAGGTATCTACCTGAAAGGTATTGTAAGGTCATAAAGATTAAACTATAAAGATGACACTGCCCTTGCCCTCAAGGGAATTTATAGCCAAATTTGGGAAACAAAGAATTTAGGGAGCAAGGTCAACATAATTCCATCAGAAACAACACCTAACTACATCCAACCTTGGGGAGAGAAGAAAATTTTCTCAGTATTTAATCCTTCTCCCGCAGATAAAGTGTGAGCAAGCATTAGCCAATGAAGGGTCTTGCAGAGAGAGAGATCATATCCATGAGTTTGAAGAGAGAGGGGGAGCTTGGCATATTCCTGAAAGGCACTGAGCTGGTGGGTTGTAGAACACAATTATGTTGGGGAGAGTGGGGATTACAAGAAATGGAGAGGAAAGCAGGTGTTAAATCATGGGGACTGTGTGTACCTTTTACTCTGAGCAAATGAGGAGCCACTGACAGACCAAACAATTTTAATCAAAAGAGTGACATAACCAGATCCTTGTTTTATAAAGATAACTTGGACTACATGTCATTTCCTCTCTTTATAATATCACCAAGTTTCCTATTTGAACATAGAAAACAGCAGTCCACTCCCCACTTTCTACCTTATTAAGTCTGTAGAAGTTCACCAAGAATGAAGAATAATTGCTCTTGAAAAGGATATTTCCTTAAAATTCTGCAATAAAATTTAAGTTTGGTTCTTGCCCTCAAGCTCCCTTTCTCACCTTTTTCCTTTGATTTCACAAAGTAGAAATGGAATACGTAAATGAATAGAATAAGAAAACTCTTGCTTTGGATGAGATGAATGGAAGTATTAATATTGTTAATATATTTCCCTTGAAACATTTTGTTTTAGGAAAAAGATTAAATAACTAACAAAACATACCAAAAGGTAAAACATACTAATTTAACTCAGCTCAATCACCTAGTACCCATTTATAATTCAAGCTTTTAGTGACATTATCATTTCACCCTCTGACAATATTTTTAAACACAGTTTCAGGTACAATATTCCTGTGCCTTCTTTGTGTTTCAGAAACCACTCCTCTACTGCATGTTAGTGGTGACACTTTTTTCTTTTTTGCTCTTTTGTATGAAATCATGTATATAGAACAGTTTATAGGATATATATACACACGAACATATATATATCTTAATAAAAATATGAAACAGACACTAGTGTACCCATTATTAGCATAGTGTATAAGAAATTGAAATTTACTTTAAAGCCCCCATGTGCTCCTCTCCAGACCCCTTCCCCTTTTCCAAGGTGAGGCAACTCTTCTAATGTTTTTGTTAATGCCTCCTTTGCTTTTCTATTTGGTTTTGGGGGGTTGAATCAGGTTCCCCACAAAAGATGTGTTCAAGTCTTAATCCGTGTTTCTGTGGGTGGGAACCATTAGTAAATAAGACCTTTGAAGATCTTATAAGTTAAGGTGTGGACTCAATTGTGAATGTGATCTTTGAAGATCCTATTTAGACAAAGCCAAACTGAATCCGAGTGGGCCTTCATCTGTATGACCAGAGCCCTTTAAAGAGAGGACACTTGGACACAGGCCATCAGAAACAGCCAGAAGCCAAAAGAAGTGGAAGCCAGAGTCAGAAAAACCCAGAAAGAAGTGAGAGTTCACCATGTGACAGAGGATTGCCATCACCAAAACACTACCAACTCCAGGAAAAGCATCTTGATTTTGGACTTCCAGCCCTCAAAACTATGAGATAAATTCTCATCATTTAAGCCAACCCACCATGTGGTGTTTGTCATAGCAGCCTGGACAAATTAAGAAATGGTTAATAGTATTTATGGACTCTCAGAATAATAGTTTAGCTTGGACCATTTTGAACTTTGTAGAAATGAAATGAAAGCGAGTAAGGGTGTGCCTCACAGATCCTGTCAATCATACAACAGGGTTTCCAGGAAGCTCAAAGGTATTTCCACTCAACTGTTGCAGTAGAAGGGTTTATCTGGAAGAGGTTTGTGGGTGTGGCCTTTGTTTAATGAGATGAATACTAAGAAGGTCCATAGGAGACTTAAAAAGTCCTTAAAAGAGTTATATGTGTAGCAACATCCTAGCTTGGCCTGAGGGGGATGGAAATAGTCTGGAATGAGGAGAGGCCTTAGACACTAAGAATTCTACTGGCAGGAAGCAGGTGGAGAGAGCTGCTCAGCTACAAATGCATGCTCCCTTTTATGGAAAATGAAAGATGAGTCAGGGGTGGAAATAAGAGCCCAGATGGGAGAGCTACCAACCGTGGATAATTATTCCCAGGCTTTGAGATCTAATCAAGAAACTTGCAATATTTGCCTGGCCAAATTTCAGAATTCTTATGGAACAGTGACTCCTCTGAGGCTCCCTCATACCCCTTTTGGACAGGAATGTGTACAGCAGTCATCCTTTGCATGTATCTACCATTGTATGCTTGGCGCATGGGGGAAGACAACTTGTCTGTTTGGTTTCACACATCTGTAGACCAAGTGTAACTGCACTAAGGAGCCATACCCAAGGAACTGCCCTGAGAAGCCTCATTTTCACCTGGACCTGGTTTAGAGGATGAGATGCTGGTAACCTCTAGACGGTTCCTATCAACACCTGCATTTTAGTATTTAAACCCTTGTACATCCCCTTTGAGTACAGATTAGATTAGGTGGCTCTCTTCTAATGAATAGAACACGGTAGAAGTGATGAACTGCTACTGCCAAGATTAGGTTATAAAATAACTGTGGCTTCCGTCCTGGGTTGGTTCTCCCTCTTTTTTTTCTCTCTCTCTCTCTCTACATGTACACACACACACACACACACACACACACACCAGGGTTGATTTCCTCAGTAACAACTGCTTAAAGAAAAGGGATTATAGCAGTAACAATGAAGTGATAGTTATAATGATACTTTACATTTATGTTAGGTTTTAGAATTTACAGAGCAATTTCAGATAAATGACCTTTTTTATTCTCAGAAATAACTCTATGAATGTGGCTATCATTTCAATTATAAAGATGAAGAAATTGGATAACAGAACAAGTTAGATAGGCCCAAATGCATCCTGTATAAGTGGCAAAATAGGCATTGAACTCTTGCCTTTTCACTCCACAAGTTACCCTCTCTGGAGTTGTCTGGGTTTGATACAGAAGTGTGGCACCCTATGTTTGTACTGACCTAGAGAATAATTCTAAAATGCCAGCTCTTACTCAGTATTGTGTAAATAACAACTGTATCAGCTCTGAGAATGTTCTAACTTGCATAGGTTAAAATAGCTGATAATTAAATGATTCTATTGCTGGAAAACATAATTATTGGGTTTTTTTAACAGCCCAAATTATATTAGATGAACCTTTATTTCTCTTTAGATAGTCTTCATATAAAAGAAAGCAATTCAAATTCAGAGCCATGATGTTTGCCTATGACTATAAAACTAGTAGTTATCTTAAAATAAAAAATCTGATCACATCTTCTCTCAATTTTTACCACTACATTCATTCTAAAATATTCAGGGCTCCAATTTGCCTCAACTTGCAGAAGGCATTGAAAGTAATTTCCTATAAAGAAAGTCTGTTGCAGATTATTGCTATCACATATATCAAAATAATGTAGCATTCCATTCTCAAGTCAAAATAGACCTAAGGGACCCTGTGGTTTTGCATAGGAGGGATTCGAAAAAATCAACAGAATACACCTCAGGACACATGCACACACACACACACGGTGTGTTCTCAAAGGAAACATTCTAAATACTACTGTTAAGTTTTTAGACCCTCACAAAATGGGTAAGCAAAAAATGTCTACATTTGTTTTACATCTCCTATCCACCAAAAACTTTCTTAAAATTTATTTTTAAAAGGGTTTTTAAATCGTAATTTTGGAATAGAGGTGTAAATGTAATTTTCATTTTTCCATATCAAAGATTTTGGATTTTTTCATTTTGCATTCTTAAGGCAAAAAAATTGGTATTTTTAACATTTTAAGTTTCTCAAGTCAGAGAAGTTTACTCCTAGTAAGGTTTCAGATGCTTAGTGGAAACTTGAAAATTCATTAAGTTAAGCAATTTCTACTTTACATAGTACTTTCAATGGACAAATTTGTGTCTTTTTCTTTGAGTTCTTTTATCATTAAAGATATTTGCATAAAAATAGAATCTGCATTTTTAAGAGTTCGTCTGTTCCTCATTCTTCTTTACTCAAAATCATAACATTTTGTTTATAACATCATAATTCCTTCCCCTAGAACAAAATCTTATGTCATAAACAACCATTATGATTTCAAGTAAGTAACAAGTACAGGCAGCAAATAAACCCTTCCATGGAAAGCAGCTCCATTTACAAAAGGATCTCACAGGATTTGACAGAAGAGTCAACATCTTACACCTGTGTTTTTTTCAGTAGCTATCCAACACATTTCACGCTTTTAAAGGCATTATGTAATGTCTAATTACATGGAAACTATTTCACTTTTACATCTTATAAGGAAAAGCCTTCATTTCTGGTTCTCTAACAAAATCATCTTTCCCTTTCAGGGATGAAAAGGAGAATTTGTTTTAACTCTTAGGGAAAAAGTTCTGCTGAAGGTGTTGTCTCTCTGGAAGCTCTTTAAAGGGTCACATACTTCGTTAATTGCAGTTTTAAGCATAAAGATCAGATTGGATTTTTCTGCACATCTTTCTAAAACACACATGAGATCACATCAGTTCTTTTCTTAAAACTTTCCAAACCTCTCCCCTACCTCCACCCTTAAGACAAAGTATGAGTCTTTTTGCATGAGCCCTTCATAATGTGGTCCCTGAGTATCTAGCACCATCTCAAATTTCCACCCTCCTCCTCCTCCCAGCTTCTTCACTGTTCACATACTGATTTACAGTTTATTGAACATGGAAATTCTATTGCCTCTTCAATATCATTTAAAGTATTTATTACCGGGTGAAATGGTAACTTGGAAAATGTCTTCCAAGACTTAGTAGCTGTGTTAGTTTGCTAGGACTGTTGAGGTCAAGAACAAACTGGATGGCTTCAAACAACAGAAATGTATTTTCTCAGTTATGGAGGCTACAACTCTGAAATCAGGGTGTTGACAGGAATATGCTCCATTTGAAGCCTGTGGGGGCCTCCTTTCTGGCCTCTTCTACTTTGGGAGTTTGCCTGCAATCATTGGCATTCCTTGGCTTGCAGATGTATCTCTGTCTCCGTCTGCACTTGGCCTTCTCCCCTGTCCTTGTCTGTGTCTCCTCTCCCCTTCTCATAAGGACACTAGGCATTTTTCATTAAGGCCCACCCTAATCCAATTTGGTCTCATCTCAACCTATAGCATCTTCAAAGATCCTATTTTCAAGTAAGGTGTCATTCACAAGACTGAAGTTTAGGACTTCAAGACGTATTTTTGGGGAACACAATTCAATCCATAACAGTGGGAATGCTATCTTTTTCCTTAAGCATTTCCTGTCCTTAAGGCAGAATATATTATTCCCTCTTCTGTGTTCTCAGAACACTTTGTTCAATGATAGTACTGAAAAAGCCAGGTTTTAATTATTTGTTTCTCTATTCTCTCTCCTTTTTAGAAAGTGTTTTCCTTAAAATCTGTGTTTCCAGGACAGAACAAATGGAAGATAATAAGGCAAATGTTTATTGATGGATGGATGGGTGGAAGAAAGGAAAAAGGGAAGATGGAAGGAAAGAAGGAATGTCTGACTTTATGGTTAAATGTATCTATTTATAAACGGAGAGCATACTTGTGACCAAAACTCTGATACAGATAAGGAAGAATAGATGCTGTATGATTTTTCCCTTTGTAAAAATTAAAATGATTACATAAAATTTTCTTGTAAAAGAGAAAGAGTACATAAACTGGCTGGAACAAAGTGGCCAAGATTATCATTGCTAACAATTATTGAACTTGTTTTATGTACAAGGCACAATCAGTACTATCTCACTTAAACATCACAGAAATGTTATGAGGTAGATTATCGCTAGTCCTATTTCACAGATGATAAAATTGATGCCCAGGAAAAGGGTCGCTGCTAATAACTGAAAGGAACTGTGACTAGACTTAAGTCTGTCAGTCTCCAAGAGCTGAGTACTCACTTCTATGCTAGAAATCATCAGATAAGTCAGAAAATATAAAGCATCAACTATAGTGCATATATCATAAAAATGGTTTTATGAATATTACATTATAAAAATGATGTAAAATAAAATTCTCCCAAACATTGGGTTATCCGAGCCATGTTTTTCTTTGATAAATTGGAAAGAAACACAGGAAGCAGCAGGCAGCAAGAGAGGGCCTTCTAAACACTCGATTATAGTGTTACTTAAAGCAAGTCTTTCTGTCCCGAAGTATTTCCATGAAAAAGCATGCATCATTTTATTTGCTAATTAGCTGGCCTCATAGAAATATTGAGCAAAACACTGAGTTCATTTTCATGATACTTTTTAGATATTCAGATTAAATATTTAGATTCAGATAAACATAAACTATAATTATTATTAGCAATACTACTATTTCGTCTTGCAAAAGAAAACGTTTGCTACTTTAACCGGAGTTAAAATCCCAAGTATTACTTCCCTATGATTCCATTCAGGTGAATATTTCTTCCAAATGACTTGCACATAGACAAACCTTCTAAAGTTCAACTCAAATTTATGCATCTCTGACATACATAAACAGACCCAATAGCTGCCATTAGATGACAGCCTTAAACATCACTCAGAAATTCCCTGCACACATATATCCTCCAGGCAGATAAATGGTTTTTGCAGAATTTCTTTTCCAGCAAGAAAACTACAGAGCTTATTTTGTCTCATTATGCTCATAGCATGCAAGTATAAAGGAAACCAAAAACACCATCTTACCTGATCGTTCTCGAGGTGTGGTCTCTGGATTATCAACAACAGCATGGTCTGAGAACCTGTATAAAATACAATTTCTTGGGCCTCACTCCCAGATGCAATGAATCAGAAACTCGGGGGTGAAACCCAGCAGTCTGTGTTTTAGCAAGCTCTCAAGGTGATTCTAATGCAGGTTGAATTTTGAGAACCATTGGCCTACTCTTTGCTCTTGTGGGGAAAGAGCAAAGATTGGAGACACTGAGTTCCCAGCTTCGGTAACTAATCTAAGTAATTATAATTCTACATCATAATTTCTTGTCCAAAAGCCAATAGTGTCTCCCAGTCTTCATTTCCCCCTTCACGGATTACCATGGGAGTCAAGCCTTTAGGGTCAGTAATACAAAGATATCACTGCTGGTTTTCTGGATCCCACTGCATTGAAAGACTTAAAATCTGGACATACAAACAGAAAACAACACATTTGAACACTATATTCCACCATTAAGAATCAACAATTCCAAAAACTGCCCTCAGACATCATCTCTACTACTGATTTACTATTCAAAATGAGCCTATTTTTACTTCCCTATAGAGTCAAGAAGCTAAAGACAAAATTTCCCCTTTCTTAAAGCAATCCTTAAATTTGGCCATTTCCACTTGCCACATCCATCTGGAAGACTCCTATACAATAGAGGTACAGAAGTTGAACCACGGCATGTGTGGGAATTTAAATGGGTTGGGACAATTTGGAAAAACTGGATATTTGGGTTGTCTAATCTGAGCCCTTATCATCCTTGAATTCCCTTTACAGTGTGGTCCTAACCCTACTAAATCCATTAACTGAACTGTTACTAAGTCTCTTAAGGCTAATAAACATTTCCTCATCACCAGGATTTATTTGTTTACAGTATTTTAAATTACTAGAGATCATAAAGGATAACCTTTCATCTCCCTTATTGCCATGACCTTTCAGAATGAAGAAAGATATAAAATAATAGTAATAAAAAACCCCTCTGCTGCAGCATTTCAAATCTTTATGACAGTGTCTGGCTCACAGTTTTCTCAACAGCTTGCTGCTTTCCTAATGATCCCTTTTTCTGTTTTATTTCCTCAGACTCATTTGTTTTCAGATCTGCCAAGGGCATACACTTTTTCTCTGTCTCTAGACACAATATACCTGTTTCCAGAGATTAAATAAAGTCTAATAACAAACTGAAAGAATTTAGGAAAGGGACGCCTGTTAAAAAGCACTTACCCAGCAGCTCTGCCTCACACACCTCAGAAGTCATCAAGTGCAGAGGCCTCTCCTTGCTGGGCCAGTGGTCAGATGAGGCTCATTAAGCAGAAAAAGCCGACGATAGTTCATTCTGGAAACAGTGGTTTGTTAACGTGCTTTTATATAATAAAAACTATTAGTGGCAGCCTATATTATCATGCTCAGTGAATTATCCACATATTATGGGGTTGTCATGGCTTCATTTGCTAAAAGTTACTGAAAAAATAGAAAGGAAGGCTACCAAAAGAAAAACCTCAGACTGATAGTCAACCAGGTTAGCTTTTAAAAAAAGTAAGATCCTGATAAAATTGTACGGAAAAAGCCATGGGGACCCTCATAGTCAAAATAATAATAATAATAATAATAGTAATAATAATAATAAAAATAAAAATAAGAAAAAATAAGAAAAGCCCATGCCCTACATTCAAAATTCTCTTTGGATTCCGTCTTGTTGAGTTTTCTCTTTATCTTTTGAAATTTGAAATCCCTAACAAGGCAGCTGAACCATATAGCTAATCAAGCCCCTAATTCATTAGAGTTGACCCAATACAAAATAAGGCACACCTGTCCTAAACCTGGCCCTGTAGGATGGACAAACCCTTGTCCAATCAATAGGAGTCAAACTACCTTCCTTTTCATGTCTAGAAAAATTGTTTGCTTTCCCTAGAACCCTGAAGCTACTTCCATGCTTGCAAGTGATCAGGCTTCCTTTCCTGCAGCAAAACTTTGGTGTCCCGAATAAAATGCTGTAGTCTGCAAACTCGACTCCATTTTGTCTTTTGACAATCCCCTAATATTTACCTGGGCTTTATATTTTGTGTGTTTGTTTATTGGAATTTCCACCTTTTTTTAAAAAGCAGTTCTATTGAGATATATTCACCATACAATCCATCCAAAGTGCACAGTCAATGGCTCACAGTATCACCACAGAGTTGTACATTCATCACCACAATCAGTTTTAGAACATTTTCATTGCTTCAAAAAGCAACACCCCACACCCCTATACACCCCTATTATTGACACAGCATTAGCATGTTACCTTTGTTACAACTGAGGAAAGAATATCAAAATATTACTGTTGGCTATAGTCCATAGTATGCATTAGGTGTATTTTTTATTAACACCTTGCATTAGTGACAGAAATTTGTTCTAGTTGATAAAAGAACATTCTTATATTTGTACAATTAACCACTATTCTCATCCTCAACAGGGCTCACTGTGTTATACAGTCCCATGTTTTATCTTCTAGCTTTCCTTTTAGTGACATAATAACCCTAAACTTCCTCTTTCAACCACAATCACACTCATAATTCAGCAGTTAATTACTCTCATAATAATGTACTTTCATCACTCTACCCAATTTCAAATATTTACAATCAACCTCATTAAAAATCCTGATAAATTGTCAGCTCCTCATTCTCTGCCCTCATTTTATCTCCTGGGAACCTATATTCTGGATTTGAACTCTATGAGTTTGCTTATTTATAATTAGTTCATATGCATGAGATCATACAATATTTGCCTTTTATGTCTAGCTTATTTTACTCAACATAATGTCCTCAAGGTTCATCCATGTTGTCACATGCATCAGGACTTCATTCCTTCTTACAGCTGAATAATATTCCATCATATGTATATACCACATTTTGTTCATCCATTCATAGGTTGATGGACATTTGGGTTGTTGTCATCTACTAGTAATTGTGAACAATGCCACTATGAACACTGGTGTACAAATATCTATTTGTGTTCCTGCTTTCAGTTCTTCTGAGTATATACCTGGTAATGGGGTTGCCAGATCATATGGGAATTCTATACTTAGCTTCTTGAGGAACTGCAAAACCACCTTCTAGAGTGACTACACTATTCTACATTCCCACCAACAGTGAATAATGTGCCTATTTCTCCATATCCTCTCCAGAACTTGTAGTTTTCTGATTTTTTGATTATGGCCATTCTAGTAGGTGTGAGATGGTATCTCATTATGATTTTGATTTGCATTTCCCTTGATGTTGTGTTTTTCATGTGCTTTTCAACCGTCTGTATTTCCTTTTTGGAAAAATGACTGTTTAAGTCTTTTGCCCATTTTTAAATTGGGTTGTTTGTCTTTTTATTGTGAAGTTGTAGGACTTCTATGTATATTCTGGATATTAAACCCTTAATGGATATGTGGTTTCCAAATATTTTCTCCCATTGAGTAGTTGCTTTTTCATTTCTTGACAAAGTCCTTGGGAGCACAAAAGTATTTAATTTTGAGGAGGGCCCATTTATCTATTTTTTTCTCATGCTTGTGCTTTTTAAAGTCTAAGAAAACATCACTTACCATAAGATATTGAAGATGCTTACCTACATTTTCTTCTAGGAGTTTTATGGTCCTGAAACTTCTGTTTAGATCTTTGAACCACTTTGAGTTAATTTTTGAAAAAGGTGTGAGATAGGGATCCTCTTTTGTTCTTTTGGATATGGATATCCAGTTCTCCCAGCACCATTTTTTGAAGAGATTGTTCTGTACCAGTTGAGTGGACTTGACAGCCTTGTCAAAAATCAATTTATCACACATGTGTGGGTCTATTTTTGAACTCTCAGTTTGATTCCATTGCTCAAAATATCTATCTTTATGCCAGTACCATTCTGTTTTGACCACTGTAGCTTTGTAATATGTTTTAAAGTCAGGAAGTGTGAGTCCTCCCACTTTGTTCCTCTTTCTCAAGATGTTTTTGGCTATTTGGGGCCCCTTACCTTCCAATAAATTTTGTAATTGGCTTTTCCATTTCTGCAAAGTAGGCTGTTGGGATTTTGATTGGGATTGTTTTGAATCTGTAAATCAATTTGGGTAGAATTGACATGTTTACAACATTTAGTCACCCCAATCCACAAACACAGAATGTCCTTCCATTTATTTAGGTCTTCTTTGATTTCTTTTGGTAATGTTTTTTTAGTTTTCTGTGTACAAGTCTTTTACATCCTTGGTTGAATTTATTCCTAGATATTTCATTCTTTTAGTTACTATTGTAAATGGATTTCTTTTTCTTGATTTCCTCCTCAGATTGCTCATTACTAGTGTATAAAAACACTACTGATTTTTTTTGCATGTTGATCTTGTATGTCTTTCCTTCTTATCATGTCTGTTATGTTTCTTTTTATATATTCAAATTAGACACTTCTAAGAGGACACAGTGTCTTCTTAATATCCTGTATGTCTTTAGCCATACTTTTCTTCATCTCCTTGAATTGGTTTATGAGATTTATTTGAACATCATTGACTAGTTCCAAATTCTCTGTCTCCCCTGAAGTTTTAATTTGTTCCTCTGACTGGGCCACATCTTCCTGCTTCTTAATAAGACTTGTAATTTTTTGCTGGTGTCTAGGCATCTGACTATCTTGATGAGTTTATTCTGAAGGTCAGTTTCTCTCTCTTGCCTAATGTTTTCTCTTTGATTGGCTTTGTGCTAAGGCTCTTTTTTGACACTTAGTTCAACGTATTCTAGACATTTTGAATAGCTCATTTTTTACTGTTCAGGTTTTTTCAGCTCTTATTCATCTAATTCTTGCTCTGGATATACAGTACAATTTTTGAGATTGCACTATTTGTGCAATTGTTTCATCCCCAGGAGAAAGCTTCCTTTCCCCTATTCCTCCTTCAGGAATGTTGATCTGTTCTGTTTGTTTTTTATTTGCCTCTTTATTTTTTAACACTCCTTTCATTGTCTCTAGCTGCTTTTGCCTGGAAGGCAAATTCTGGGATGCAAGTTGCCCCAGTGAGGACTTTCTCAACTCAGTATTTCTCAGTCAAAACAAGTCCAAGGACTCACAAAGAGGGCATAGACTGATTCCAAAGTGCCCTGGGGAGGAGCCCAGGAATGATGCAAATGTCTCTTTGACTGCTCCCTGAATCTGTGCTTTCCCGACCTGTCCAGTAGATGGCACTCTTCAGCAAACTGTTCCCTGCAGTCATAAGGTAGTACTGTGCCTTTAAGTCTCAAACAACTCCACCCTTGCTAGGTATGGCATTGAAACGGAGGCTGTCAGCTGCTTTTTGTCCTGGGTGGGTTGAAACTACAGCTGCCCTCAGAGCTGGGACCCAGTGATCTGAGTTTGGTAAACAAAATCCATGATCGGTGTTCAGCCTTGCCCCCCACCCAGCTCCATTCTTGGGGAAGAGGACTTTTATTTTTAGCAAGGGGCTGGATTCTGAGGCTGCCTATCACAGGAGGGGGTGTGTGGGCACCCCCTCTACAGCTTGGAGAGCTTTACTCACAGCTCTTCCCAACAGTTTATCAGTCTCTTCTTTCTGCTCTTCCCTGGATTGTGTACAGTGTTTTTCTGGTCTCTGGAGTTCCTGATCAGTTGTCTCTGACAGTTCCTGGCTGTTTACTAGCTGTCCTGGGGGGTGACCTGTGTCCTGGCTCTTCCTACTCTGCCATCTTGAAACTCCAAACTGTTTCCCCACCTTGTTTGATCCATGAATTTCCCATTTTGGATCTCCCTGGAGTTTTCTGTAATAATCACACTGGCTCCCATTTCTGCCAAATGGATCTTCAGTCTTTGCTGAACATATTTCCATGTTACAAGCAGACTTGAGAAAGGTTTTAGAATGCCAAGTCTCTCAGAAGCACAATAAATTATTCAAGTTCACAAAATGAGATATTCATTATACTGGAGACTCTCACAGTGAATACAGTTCTTTTCATTCCTTTATAAATATTTTTGAGGACTTATAATATGCCACTTGCTGGACTAAACAGTTGGGGATTTAACCATGGGATCTATTTTACTCTATCAGCTACATTTTGAAGGAGAATCAAATTTAATATATTTTTCATGCTAATTGGCTACAGAGATTTGTTTTATTACCTAGAAATAAATACCTTTCCAAAGGAAATAGATTTCTAGAAATATAAGAACATTCAGAAGTGAATGACCCCTCAAAATATCCTCAAAACCGTCAACAATTTGAGCTTTTATTAAATGAATAAATCACTAGTATCTGTTTTTAAGGATGTCATAAATATAGGAAGTGGTCCTTCTGGAATGAAAGTGCTGGTCTTTGCTGCCCCAATTCTCAACTCTACTTCCTTCACCTTCTCAGTGGTCCCCACTATGTCTGTGAAATGGAGGCACCTCTGGGAAGCCCCACTCCGGCCTCCCCAACTGTTCTTCAGAGAAACTTCCACATTCCCCTTTTTAAGCCAAACTATTAAAACCTGTTTAAAGTTTCCTGCTTAGGTTAGAACACACCATCTGTGCTAATGAGGCAATAACTTTAAATATGAAAATTAGTCACCCCTCCAAAATAGTTTATTTGTAATTTAAAGAGACATTTCCTTAACCAAAAGGCTTGCACCAAAATACCCATGTCATTCATACATACATTCATTCATTCATTCAACAATATTTATTTAGCCACTCATGTATGTTAGGCACTAAAACATATGCTTGAGTTTTAATACTATAATATGTGTCCTCATGGAGTTTTCAGTCAAGTAAAGTTAATAAGAATGAAATCTATGAAAAGTTAGAGACTAAGGGTCTGTAATTCCAAGATGTGTTAATCATACTTCATAAAAAATTTCATGCTATATTACCACCATAGAATTAAGTAGCCTTATTAAAATTTTTAGTTACAAATTAAAATGCTATAAAACTAACTGAAAGTTGGCCAAATGAATTTTAAGTTAAATCCTGCAAGAAATAATGCATGGAAACTACTTAGGTCTATGCCTGACTTATAGTAATCTATCATAGTTGCAGTTCTTGTGTTTATTTTTGACCTGACTCTAAATTTCTAAAATTCTCTAGAAATTGCTTAAATAATTACTGCTAACTTGCTGGATGATCACTAAACTCAACAGCATGCCAGGATCCATCTTCTAACTCAGGGATAAAGATAGATTTTCAAAACTTTAATTCATGCATTTATTAGCAAAACAAAACCATATGCCAGGCATTTGGAATATGAAGATGATTATTACATCCTTGCCCTCAAGGATTTCATAGTCTAGTGGGAAGACAGATAAGGGAACACATGATTTCAAAACAATGAGGTAGTTGTTAAACTGGTTGTCTTTTGTGAGTGCATAGAAGAGAGACTGCCTACAGCTAACCTATGTGTTGTGCTCATGGACATTCTAGGCAGATGGAGTAATAAAGGCATGGAAGAATGAGAAAATCAGTCAGGAATGACTATGACCGATTTACACTGATAGTAAATTTGAAACTTAGGCTACATGTGACTAAGTTGTCTATAAAATATAGCTTCCAAAGACTCAACAAGTGGGAGAGTGTCAGATGACGAAGTGCCCATATGCTATGCTCAGGGACTTCCTGGAGGCAATAAAAATCAATTAAGAATCCTTGTCTTAAGATGGGAGATAAAGGTATCTCCACCCCTTCTCTTCTCAAAAATTGCCCCCAAAAATTAAGAAAAAGAGAAAAAATACTACCGTATCTCTAATGAAACTAGAAATAATTTTAACACAAAATCACGATATATAAAGACTAAATTAAATTAATATACACTCAGCATTTAAAAATGAGAGATGAATACTTGAAGACATACTTCAAAATGTCAAAAGTAACTGCTCTTTATTAGGGGAATAGGAGTAAAGCAGGAAGGAAAAGGCACCTGCTATTTTGTGGGTTTTTAAAAAAATTTTAAGATTATTTGACTTTGTTAGCTGTGCATGCATATTTCTTTAATAAAAATAAAAATCAACTGAAAATATACAAATAAATTTGCCTAGGAGCTATATGAAACAAAGATGAGATCACGGGAGCAATATAATCTTACTACAACTTTATAAAGAACAATCTGGCAATACTATAGAGAATGGATTGGTGTGTAAGGAGACCACAGTTTCAGAGAGAGATGTTGAGGGCCAAATTAAGGCAATGACAAAGGAGATGGGGAAACAGAGTATAATGAAGAGATGTTATAAAAATATAATTTGTAGGCTTAGATCACTGATTTGATGTCAGACATATGGGAAAGAAAGGAGTCTACCATCCTGCAGTGTACATTTGTTGTTGAGTGGGTCATCTGCTTTGCTTGTTTAGCTTGCATGCTTGGGTACTTTGTTGTTTGGCTGCCATTACATCTGAACTCACTTCTCATGGTCTATACTACATGTCCTTGGGGAAAGCACAGTCCACCTCTCACCTCTGGCATAACAAATCATACCAAAACTTAGAAGCTTAAAACAACAATCTTTTAATTTTTTTTTCTGCGGGTCAGCAACTTGGGCTGATCTCTGCCAGCACGGCATATGCAGCTGCAATCATCTGGCTACTTGACTTGGCTGGACGGCCTCGGTCTCCCTCACATCTGGCAACCAGCTCTGGCCATCATCCGGGCCACATGTGAGCAGGCCAGCCCAGGCTCCTTTACATGCAGATGAGTTCCTAGCATTAAGAGAGGACAAGCCCCAATGTGCAAGTAGTTGTCAAGGCTCTGTTTGTCATTGTGCCCCATTGACCAAAGCAAGTCTCACCAGTCAATGTCGGAGGGCTTGCACAAGGGTATAATAAAGAAAGAAATGATTCACTGGGGATATGTCTGTAACAATCTATCATTTTAGGGCAATCAAACCGGGGTACCCTGGACTTTGATCTAGACTGACTTAAAGGAGAAAGGGCAGTGGAAAATTTTTTATGATGTCAGCTTGGCTTTCATAAACACTGCACTTACCACCATTTAAAATTATATACTTATTTATGCACTTATTATTTTAATGTCTCTCTCCTGCTCTAGATTAGAAGCCTCATGAAGACAGAAACCACGCCTCTTTTAAAATTTCATCTCCTTTATCCCAAGAAGTAGCAAAGTTCCTAGCCCAGACTTTTAAATGAAGGAATGAAGGGAGTGACAAATGAGCAGCAAATGTCCACAGAAACAGGCCAAGTTCAGGATCCAGGAGAGCACTGAAGACAGGGATGGGCCAGCAGGCAGCTATTTTAGCACATTGGTGGCTGTGAGGAATAAATCACGTTCTCTGTGTTTCTCACACATTTGGCAGTTCAGTAAACCTTTGTTACTGATGAATAACACAGAACAGTATGATGCTAGGTAGGGCTTTGCTCTCTGCCTTGTTTAGATGCTTCTGTAAGTGTGTGAAAGTCTCTGCATTCAAAGATGTTTGATTATAGCAGCAGTCCTCAAACTTGTTGGTTCAGAAACACTATACACTTTCAAATGTCACTGAGGACACCAAAGACCCTTTATTGACATGGGTTATATCCATCAATATTTTTCATATTAGAAATTTAAACTGAGAATTTTTAAAAATATTCATTTAAAAATACCATTCACAAACTCATTACATGTTAACACAAATAACAATTTTTATAAAAAGTTACTTTATATAATTTTCCAAAACAAAAAAATTTAAGGAGAAGAATGGCATTGTTTTACATTTTTAAAAATCTCTTTTAGTGTCTGGCTTAATAAAAGACAGCTGAACTCTCAATTTCTTTCTGTATTCAATGTGTGGCAATATCAAGCTTTTCTAAAATTGGTAGCATTTTCAAGATAATGCAACCCCAGAGTATTTAGAATCCAAGGAAACAAACTGAAATGTTAGGATTTTTGGTACCAAACAAAATACCATTCTAAAAGGTCTATTAATCTTAATAAGTCCACTACTTAACAAAATAAAATTGGACTTTCTTAACAGATTCCTCATCTATAATGTGAGCTGCTTTTCTGTTCTCTGGCCAGTTATATAAACTTAATGTCTAACTGTTTGCATTCTCTCTTCCTTTAACTTTTCAGTAAAACTGAAAACAACTCTACAGACAGTTTTCTTTTTGAGGACAATCATAATCTTGTTATTTATGAAATAATTATCATGAGCTAAGAATAGCTAATGTTTCTTGAGTGTTTAATATGTTCCAGGTATTGTTCAGTGTGCTTTATTGCATTATTTTATTTAATCCTCAAAACAAATCACTGAGGTAGGTCTTATTCTCACAGAGGAGAAAAATGAAATCTAATGGGGTTAAGTAATGTGCCTGATCTCATAGAACTAGATAAAACACATCCCAAGCTTTTGACCACCGTTCCAGGCAACTTCCTAATCATTAGAGTGTTAAAAGCAATATTTTCTAATATTTTCCTTTTAACTGCAGTATTTTTTATTATGGATTTAAATGTCTTTTGAGGTTTAGTCTGAGAAACTAACCTTGTTTTCAGAATCTTTCCAATGTAAAAGTGTATTCCCAATTCTACACGCCCCCACCCCCATCACAGAAAGAGACATTTGGATGTCGGCACATTCCTGTACTCACTACCCAGCTACATTACAAATAATTCCTTCTAGATCATACCTAAAGCCATAACACCTCCACCTCTGTTATTTCTCTGCTCCTCCTTGCCTCTCCTGTTTGAGTTGTTCAGGATCATTAACGACAGAGTGAAACCAGCCTGACAGTGATGGTGAAGAAACTTCCAGTCGTCTAATTGCCAACATCATCGCATCTGGGACAATCCTGTAGCATATATGTCACACCTTTACTCTTCTTTTCAGAAACCCTGTCAGCAACATCTTTCTGCAGATGCCTGTGACTTATAAAACAGCCGCTCTATAAACTGTGTAGAAATGAATAGCAGATGTGTGTTAGCAGTCCTGGGAAATTCAGGTGTCAGTTTAATATCTTGGGTGTTGCTACCTGAACCTGGAAAGTCAATTCAGGTTATAAAAATTTCAGTACATAGCTACAAATCCCTGAATGTTCCCTTCAGTTCAGGTAAAGCAAAGGCAATGGGCCACAGGAGAAAAGCAGGGGGAAGAAAAATGGAGGCCACCTCACTAATTAAAAGCTGGCTCTCAGAAAAAGTATGATGATACTAAAGACCCCATCTCTCCCCATAATCCCTAATTTTAGAGTAGCAAAAATATGCCTGAGTGATCAGACACCACAGTGTAATAGCAGGCAAGTCAGACTGCAATCATCAAAATTTTATTTTCTTCGATTATAGCCTTATTTGTGCCAGGTATTGTACACGATCTTTGCCTCTTCATTTGCCAAGGATGTTAATAATCAATTATTTCTACTACAGATAGGATTGGCACGTATTTAAATTTTGAGAAAATCACAAGGGCAACTTAAATTAAGTAAAAGAACAATGTGCTTTTCTCATACATTTTTCTTTAGCTTACTGCTTGGGGTATATATGTTGTCCTTGTCAGATAAATCATTCACCTTTTAATCTGAATCCATAGGAAGCAGCTTCATTTATTACCAAAAAGAGATCTCCATGTTATTTTGACATGAATGTCCCTACAGAACCTAGCTTTCATGAAGGATACAGGAAAATGGGAATGTCCAAAGCATTTTTCTCTTCTGTTAAGTATGGATACTTAACCATCCTATCACCGAACTGTTATTCATAGTTTTCCAGTTAATGCGGCATTTCACTGATGCCTACATTGAGTATTTAGAATCAGTTTATTCTTTATTTATGACACAACCATTTACTAAGCCAAGACTCTGCCAGATGCTGTAGCTATGAATACTGATTAGTTGTGGTCTCTTGTCCCATAGACTTCACAGTCACATCTGATGGACCCATATGTGGACAAACTGATTGCAATACAGAGTGATGAGCTTTATAATAGAAGTGTGGAGAGATCATCTATGGGAACACTGAAAAAGAGCCTAACTCTGCAGAGAGAGATTAGAAGTTTCAAAACTTTTAAAAAATGTTTTTCTGAACTCAAATCAAGTTGTTTTAATCAATTGGTTTATTATAAAATGCAGTGTCAAGTGTTATCAATATCATTTGGCTATCTATCCATAAATAGATGCACTAGCAATCAAAGCAACACATGAACTCAAAGATTCTGTCCTAACGACAACAGCAACAACAGCTATTATTATTTTCTTTATACTAAGTAAATGCTCTGTGGCAGGTACTCATTTTATCAAACTCCATAATCACAAACACCCTGTACAGAGGTCAGAACTATGACCATTTTACAGATGGGCAAAGGATTAAGTGATTGCAAAAAGATTAAGTGATTGCCAAAGACTGAACTGCTAGTAAGTGGAATATCTGGAATGGAAACTAATTCCCTGGGTTTTCCTGCTCTGCTGGACTATGCAGAATGATCTGCCCAACCATCTATTAGAAATGTGTTCTAGGTACATCCTCAAACATTCGTTTACATGATTTAATTAGAAGCGCAGTGTTGAAATGTTTGGGCATTACATTTGAGCATCTGAAAGGTAATACCACCTTGGTGGGAAGACTGATAGCAAAACGACTCTGGAGGCTAATCATAACAAATAAGATTGGGGACTACAGCAATTCTGCGTGTTGCATTTGCTGCCTTACATGATTGACTTCAAAACTGCTTGTTGCCTGCTATGTTCCTGCCATATTTCTCTACATTCATTTTCATTATGATATACTCTGAAATGAATCTATCCTCCAGGCAGGAAAAAGTAGAATAAGATGTACTGCAATTATAATCACCTGAATATAAATGGGAAATCCATTGGCAAAGTGATCTATTACGGTCAGAAAATTAATGTTGTAAATTACATATACAGTAAACAGATAAGACCCCGTGTACCCAGAGAGGTAGTGGGACATGGAGGTTAAGAGTGTAAGTCCTGGAACCGGACTGACTGTGCTCCAACCTGGCTTCTGGCGTACGCTTGCTGTATAATTTTGGGCAATCTTAATCTCTCTCTAAAGCCTGTGCTTCAGTTTTATCATTTTTAAAAGAGAAATGGTAATAATAGTACTCACATCAAAGGGTGGTTATGAAGATAAAATGAGTTAATACTTGTTAAAGCCTAGAACAGTTCCTGGCTTAACATAGTGTTCCAGAAATGTGTGCTATTATACTAAATCTAAAGTACTTTTTTTATGACTGCAATATCATTATGTGGTATGATGCTATCTTCTTCAGAAAGAATATGTAACAAAGTTTAGCCCTTAGAATAGGCATGCCCGCTTTGAATTAATTTTCAAGGAAACACTGCCAATTCTATTTGGTATTCTATTCAAAGAGGAAAAAAAAGAGCTTATTTTAGTCCGGATAGTCCTTACGACTACTGCCTTACATAATAGTGATTTAACCAACTACACTCTATCCAATGTCAATCTGGAAAGATTCTAAAACACTCTGCTTTGGGTGTGCTGGACTGCATCCAGGTTCCTAGTAAATAATTTCTAAGGCTCCTGCTGTCTTTAAATTCAGGATTAATATGGAAAAGATTCTGAAATGTTATTAAACCATGCAGTTGAGAGTGTTGCTTGTTTCAGCCTTACAGGAGCAGGGAGAGAAGGGATGCTGCAGTGTGACTAGATGATTCCATGGTGCATCTCCCTTTATTTCTTCCTCCAAACAGGTAAAGAGTATGATATTCAAGCCCCTATGCTTCTCTCTTCTCATCAGTGTCACTTCTGTCAATGTCCTCAAAGAGGTAATTAACCTCACACTGAAAGGCAATTTTCTCCCAAGAGCACACTTTACTAGCCTTCTTATGGCCATTATGCCCTGGACAGGGATCGTGTCCACCTCCATGTTCCCTTCAATACCTGTCAAGGCTCTGCAAATATTATTAGGTAATAACTTCTCATTAGCATTCCCTTTGGCTTTAATTGATGATGCTAAATTTAATTTTGCCATGATGCCAGCACATAAAATCAAGATATCACTGGCCAGGTCCAAAGTTCCTTAATAATACAGATACTATTTCTATATTTTCTTAATGTTCCTAGGCAACTCCTGGGATAACTTCTATGGAAGGTGCTTAGACCTACAAGTATGGACAATGAGATGTCCTATCAAGGTTAAGCCCTGCAGTGGTGTGACATTTCCTTCCAACCCCTCCCCCCACCATCGTAATACCCATTATCAATGACAGGACACATATTTCAGTACAAAATGATGAGGACATCAAGCAATTATCTGGAAAACATGCCATATTGAAACTTGACCTCCAAATTTGGCTTCGCCAATTATTGTTTTTTTAGTTATTTCTACCAGCTGCTTTAATTGTTCTGTTAAGAAGTGAGTTATTGGATCTTTGACATTTGCAATCCTTCCAATTTTATAGATGAGATTCAGACAATTTAATAATAACCCTTTGCTTTTACTCCTTTAGGGAGTAGAAGGACAAGAATAGAATTTTAAGAAGACACGGATTTTATTTTGGCTCTACTACCTGTGAGCTGTGAATCCTTAGAAAAGTTATTGAACCTCTCTGAGCTTTAAGCGTCTCACCTGAAAATTTTAAAGAGCAATAAAAATAGCAATAATATCTACCCCACATGGCTGGTATGAAAAGAAAATGGATGATGCATATGGAAAGAGATTTTATAAATGTTAAAGACCTTCCTAGTAAAGGGGAAGAATTCTGACATTGCACTGATTTTCAGAGATGAGTGATGAGTCAAAAACATCTGCCTAAAGCCCAGCCCAAGGCCTAGGATGTAAGACCCAGGACCACAGGAATGTGAATTAATTTCTTCTCTTATTTATCCCACTCTATCTACTGAGAAGAGGGAAGGCCTGTACATTTCTGTTAGAAAATACAAAAAGTGTTATTCCAATTGATGATGTAGAAAAACATTTAGCAGCAAGAGTAAATATATTATTGAATAACGAAAAGGAGGGGTAGATTACAAGAATGTAGGTATAGGAGGCCATTTTGTTAACATATATATGGATAAGATAAAAATCTGGAAATATTAATAGTAGTTCTCTCTAGGTAGAGGATTACAAGTAATTTTTTTCTTTTCTAAACTCCTTCATTTAACATATTTTCTTCCATTGATATATATACTTTAGTCACCAGTTAAAAATTATATTATATCCAAAAGAGAAAGAGAGCAAAATCCTAACACTGTCTGTTTGCATTTTCCTGGGTAGATCTAAGTCCTAACACCAGTTGTCCCCTCAGCTTTCCCACCTACCATTTTCCCTCAGTCACTGTCACATCCCTTCTCAGTACCCTAGCGTCTATCTCCACATTTTCAGCTTTTATGCTCTATGGTCCCTGATGATCAGTAGAATTTGGTGTACGATGTTCTCCTTTGTCTTCTCACTCCTCACCTCACATTCCTATGGAGTTCCCAAACCTGTCTTTGTAAGCCATTGCTTTCCTCACCCCATTCTCCATGATTTAGACCCACACCTGACCTAAACATGTGCACCACCCCAACGTCCAACCATTAACAGCATACCCATCTCATGCCCTAGTTTTCCTCCTTCCATTCTTCCCTCAACACTATTCATATTATTAGGGAAAAAACCCCATGTTATTTTCCAACATATCTATAAACTGTTCACTTTTTCCTCTGCCATTTCGGCAACACAAGCACCCACCTAAAGCTTCCCCAGCTGTACTCACTCACAGACTCACCATTTCCCTCTAACAGTGAAGGGGGTGTATTGGCTCCTTCCTTTCTTTTTCTATATCCTTTGTACTCTCCAGTCTAATGTCTCAAACCAACAACCCTTCTTTCATAAATGTTAAAACAATGTAACTCACACTCAATTTCACCAGGCAATTTCTCTTACACAAGAATCTGCATTTGGTTGCTTTTGCCATATCATATCCTCCTTTACCACTTTTCATCTCCAGCACCACCTCACATCATAACATGGGGCTCTAGAGAGGATGTTTTTATTTTTCTGCATGGTTGCTGCTCTCTGAGCAAGCTTTATTGACACTCCCCTGGAATAAAAGTCAAAGTTAAATTATGACTGAATTGATAGTGAGAAGTCCAGAGAGATTTTCCTACTAGGAAATATATATTTACACTTCCAGTAGGGATAAAACCCCAAACAAACCCAGGGTTGTAAATTTAGGAGTGCTAACCTTGTCTTCCCACTATTGACACATATTTACATTCCAAAGGGTGAAAACTCATAATCTTTCTTAAGGGGAATTTGTTTACATTACGGAGCAATGGTTTCTCTCCAGCTCTCAGGAAGGTGGGGGCACCGCTGTCCCTCTCCCATATAATCTCCCAGATTCTTAATCCAGGCTTTCTCACCTCAAGTGCAGATCCTGGTATGTAGAGGATGACATCTGGATCTCATCCCACTGCCCTGGAAAAGGGAAGCTGGGGCATGAGGAACCGGCCCAGTTATTGTAAGTAATAATTATTTTGTCCCTGCCCCAGAAATCTCCTATCTACCCTTAGAACAATACAAATAGACATAGAAATTAAGCACTTATCACACACTAAATCCATCTAATCAAATTCATTCCCCCATCCCTCCCCAGTCCCTTAAAATGTCTCTTAAAATGTACTATGTACAACACATCCTGCATGTCATGTCATTGGAAATGTTTTTATCCATTTGAAATACCCTCCTTTCTCTTTTTAATCAATATATATTCTTCTTCTCTTTAAAATTTCAGGTGTTTACCCTGAGTAAAACCCTTCACTTTGCTCAATTTATTGAACCATATATTCCAGAGACTTCCATGTAATTAGTAAGGGTAGGGACCAGGATTCAGACCTGTCTGCTTGATGTAAGCCTTGATCCTGTGATTTTCTTTGGCCAATGAAATGTGATTAGAATTGGCAAAAGCCACCTCAGAGCAGAAGAATGAAGAGCTGTTGAGTGGTTCCTTCTGCCACAAGCTCAGCATTGTCCCAGATGGTTCTTCATCACCCAGCATCCTTCATAATGAGACTGTGGATCTGAGCTACAGTCTAAAACCCATGATATACAGGTACCATAATTGAGAAGTAAATCTTTGTTAAAAGTCACTGAAATTTCTTTATTTTTGATACTACAAAACAATTTAGGGTAAGCTAAATTTAGTAAAACCAGACATAGAACCTGTTATAAGGAATGCAGTGCAACCATAGTAAAACCCTAAAATATATGGTAAAATTGTCCTCTGTAATAACCTGATTAGCTTGTGATTCAAACAAAGAAATGCAAAAAACCATATTGTTAACAGGAATTGGCTACTATTGGCTGTCTTGGCAAGGTCCATCTGAGATGACCTCACAAAACATTTGGCCAATTTGCAAGAAGAATCGGGGAGAAGAAAACCCACAAGAAAGTCCAGAAATTGTAGGACTTCCAGAATCAGAAGATGCAACTTATATTCATTCCCAACTGGTAAATAATAAACCTGAGCATCGAATGCTGATTAAAATCCAGTGTCATTTTAAGGCCCCATGACAAAGGGCCTTTTGTGAATAACCTATGAATTGATTAAGATGGCGCACAGTAAATCCCTTAGTTTTACAAAATGGTAAAAAGAAAACAGACTAAGCATATGGCTCCCCCATGAAAACCTGACAATGACAAAGTACACATGGAAAGCAGAATAATGGCCCCCTGAAGATGTTCATGTTTTAATCCCCAGTGAATGTGTATTATTTTACATAGCAATGTGATTAAGTTAAAGATCTTGAGACAGGAAGATTATCCTGGATTATTGGGGGGTGGGGGATGTAATCACAAGAGTCCATATAAGCACAAGAGAGAGGCAGGAGTGAACAGTCAGAGAAGGAAATGTCTCAATGGAAGCAGAGATAAGAGTGATGCAATTTCTAGGTTGGAAGGTGGAAGGGGACCATAAGCCAAGGTATGTAAGCAGCCTCTAAAGGTAGAAAAAGCAAGGAAACAATTTTTCATCTAGAGCCTCCAGAAAGGAACTTGGCCCTGGGAATACTTTGATTTTAGCCCATTGAGACCTGTTTTGGACTTCTGACCTCCAGAACTGCAAGATAATAAATTGGTATTAAGTCACTAAGTTTGTGGTGATTTGTTATAGTGGCCATAGGAAACTGATACAATACCCATAACTAAGTCTAGACAGGCCTATTTCAAAAGAAATTGTGGCTATGGCTATTGATAAATACTGATCTTGTCAATCAAATTTATAAAAAGCTGACTCAGTTCTTGAGAGAGTTGTAATATCAAAAGAGCCATGAGTCTAGACTAAGAGAGACTGTAACTATTTGGGAATTGAAGTGTCCCTTTGATTTCAATGATCAGGAAGCAGACAGAGAAAGCTGCTCAGTCTCCTAGCAGAGGATATTCTCCAATTTCCTCCTTAGACATGTCAAAAGAGAATAAATGGGAATGTTCCTTCCCAGAAGGAAGGAGCCTCTGGAGTGTGGAGCCTAATGTTAGAAGGATTGTGGAAAGCAATGGACTGGGCCTAATCAAGAATATTCTTTGTGTTAGGGGACCCCGCAACACTTCCTACTGGGATTTCATAATTTCTGTGATCCATAACTTCTTGTGCCTCCAATTCATTTTCTCTCCAAATGGAGGTATTTTCCAAATGGAAGTATTATCCTGTCCCTACTCTACTAGTGAATACACAGTAGAATATGGAGGAAGGAGGATGGCCTGGCATTTTTATCTTAAGTCTGCAGATCAAGAGGGACCGCATCCAGACCTGATATGGGACTGTCATGCCATCCTCGGCTTTCAGCCTGGTTGGATGGGACTGTTGGATTGTTTCCCTTGGAAGAGGGTGAGTGCATTTTGGATGCAGAAGGGAGAGACGTCAATTTTTGTGACCAAGACAGTGGACTAAGGAAGAATTTATTATTGTTTCCAAATATTTCCATGACCCTCCCCGTGGGATAATTGTACCTCCTTGCCCCTTTGAGGTTGGGCTTGTTCACGTAACTTGCTTAAACAGTAAAACATGAGTGGAAGTAACATATGCCATGCCTGAGGAGAAGCTGTAAGAGCCATTGCAAATCTAGCCTCTCTCCTTTCTCTCTGCTAAAAGCTCAGTAATGCCACAGAAAGGGGCTGTTCTGACAGCTTAAGCTCAGAGTAAAAACACTGTGAAGCAGGGCAATGAGCAATGACCCACGACTGACATGTAACGAGGAGGCAAGGAAGCTTTATTATTGTAAACCACTGTGGTTGTGATTGTGAGGTTGAATGTTACTGTGGTGTAACAGCCTAAGCTGACTGATACAGGTGAAGTCAAAGAAAAATGACTAGTGACCACTGCTCCTGATAAAATGATCCAAGGGAACGTACTGTCAGATATATTTTGATTACTTTAGCTCAATAAAAAGCTCTGACCATAGAATAATGCAAAACTCATTCTGTGTTCATAAGTGGTTTAAATGTAATGTGATAGGCTCTGAATTTTATATTTGAGAACAGCTGCAAGAAAAAGAATTCCACATGGTACAAGACAAGTCCAGAAGAGAAAGCAATCATTCACTTGGGAAAAAAAAAAAAACAAAAAACATTTAGTAACAAAAGGGTGAGACATAATCTGTGCTCCAATCTGGTGAAATGTTAGAGTTACAATTCTTCCACAACAAATGGTGGGTTTCCAATATGACACAGGGAGAAAATAAATGGGCCTTTGACATCACAGTCACGTATTTCCTGACCATATTGTGTAAAGGGCTGGCATCCACGAACCAACACGACTTACTTGTAATAGCTGCATCACCATGCCATTGAATATGCATCACCACATATTTCTGAAGTGCAACCGCAAAACTAATCCTTACAACCCATTCCTAGAACAGAAGTTTAAACTTGCAACAAAGAAGATCCATATATGTATATGTCAAAAACAAAGCAGTGAATATCTGGCCCAGAGAAAGCAGAGCTGTGGGTTAAATCACAAGAAATGCTCACTCCCCCACTGTAACATTTGAGTAAAAGTAAAATTATGACTCCATGAACATCGAGACTGCCGTGTAAAGGAAAAATTTCCTAAAGTGCCCTCATATGCATGATTACATACAGATAGTCCCATCCTCTCATCTTGTTAGGATTGGGAGGGAAAGGGGGCTGATAATGAGTGTGAGATTGCAAGGCTGCTGCAGATTTTGCTCTCGGAGGCCCAGCTCTCGCTCCTCTAATCACCGTTTTATTGAGTCACTGCCTGTGGTCTGGACAAAGAATATATTTTGAAGATTGTGAATAAGACACAAAGTAGGAACAGCTCTTATACTTTGGATTTTATTTCCCCAAACCTCAGCAACATGCTTTGAGAATTGAGCACTCTGGCCAGAAGGCATGTCTTTAAATGAGCAAAATGATTTCCATGTAGCTCATGCAGCACACCAAGTAGGTGGTAGGGTTGAAGCTTGTCTCCCCATCTAAATGCTCGCCTACAGGGAAGAAACTGACAATGAAGGATACAAAAGCTGCCAAGAATGGGAAGCATAAAAGAGAACAGTTTTTATTAATGGTGAATAAACTTAATTATAGCATTCCTTCCAGCTTAAGATTCCTAAGAATACTATGTTCAACTTGCAATATGCAACAAGATTCCTAAACAAAACACCCAATTTATATTATGCATTTCAATACTATGATACCAATTACCTTAGCTTTAAAATAGGAGTCACAAATTTGATAGCTGTAGGAATAAGACTTGGAAAACCTAAGTGTGGGAAAGAGAATATAAAGCAGTGGGAGCTATGGCAAATCAGAAAACCTACTAAAGGGGGCAGCTACCACAAAGCTTCCACCTACTGCTGCTTTACTGAAAAGTGAGCCTAGGGTAGTCATCTAATTTTTCAAGAGAAGCAAGAAATCTAGAATTGTATATGAAAATTCTTGATTTTTAAAGGCTAGCCACTAATTCATAATAATAATAATTATTATTATTTAAGTCCTGTGCATGGCAACAATTTGTGAGATCAACAAAATACATCCATGTGCTAGACAGATTAGCACAAAGATGCAAGTTCCCAATTTCTAGGCTACTGTGGTTGATCCTCTTCACTCTCAAGCCCTTTATCAAATACCAAAGGAAACCACCAGTGTAAAGGGAGTTTCTTTTTGTTTGACCTAAAACTAAATTTTACATCAAAGGAAATACATACATTTTGTCATTAAGCACCTTGCCTATTAAGATTCCTGGTTTACAATGAGCATGTTTGTGGTGGACCGATCTTTCAAGGTTATTCTTAAATTTCAACCAGGAATCAAATGTAATTTTTACAGAACTATTTCGTGCGGAGCATGAGGTAATTGAAATTACACATAACTAGGATTTAAGAGAGGCGCCACTCTGCTGCTTTGCTCTTAGAGGGCTGGACCCTCTAAGACAAAAGGAAGAGTGATTGATCCTCTAAAATTTGAGGATTTCGCTATATTTACTGGGTAACTGCTGTAAGGGCACTTGATGCAATGAGTGATCTGGCAGGGATGCAGTTGCACTAATGGAACAACTCGGGGCCAGCAGTTTCATAGGGTCCCATCAAACATGAAAGGAGATTAGGAAACTTGTTGCAGATGTGTTACAATAATGTATGGAAATACCTTAATGAATGGGATTGGAGGTGGCTGTCTATAAATATTTGAATGGCTTACTAGGAAATGAAGATGTTAAGGCTACTTATGTGGTTCCCAGGGACAGAAGGAGAAATGGCAGGAAGTTGGCACCATTGAAAGGTGGATCCCAGTAGTCATTGGGCCTCAAGTCGTTCAGTTACTGCTGATGAAAGTATTTAAATAACAATTTGAAAATCTCTTAAGAATGATGTCATTTGGAAATGTTTCACACAGCAGATGAAAGAAATGTGAAGGAGCCATATACAGGCCTTTTCCAGTCTAAAATTCTAGTACTGAGTGGAGCCTCAGATGGTGGTTACATTAAATGATCATTTGGGTCCTTTGAAACCCTTAAATTCCATGATTCCACAGCTTGGTCAGGGGGTTGACTGGGTCTCATTTCCACTTTTATAGAATAAGAATGTTGAAAAAAATAATATCTTAGGTTTCTTCCTGTTCTAAAATTCTATTTTTCAAGGCCAAGCTTTTCATAATATACTGTTCACTTCTAACATCACATTCTCTAATTTTTAAATTTCTGTTCAGTATTTCATCTGTAGAAATTCTCACCTGCTCTATCTCATTCATAATTTTCTTCTTTTTTTAATTTGGTTAGTCTTTCATTTTTGGAAAGAAAAAAAATCTCCCAGAGTTTTCTTGTATATCAAATATTCCATAATTCTAACAAAGGCCCTAAATCCCTTTACCCTCTCATGTCATCTTTATTCAGTCCAAGGAATTGGACCCAGAATGTTGCAATGGACGGCATGCCATGTACATGCCCCTTTAAACCAGATGGATGATAAGCCTATGAAACCCGTATGGAGCACTGCCACCAAGGAAGACAGTCTGAGGTAACAATCTTATTTTCCTGTAACCCTATTTTTCAGGACAGGCAATTTAGCCTCTTGAGTGGTTTTACTAGTAAACGCTCAGAAACGCATCTTTAGACAATTGAGGTCACTTTTGAATCTATTCATAACTGGGCTGGCAGCAGTGGACCGTGAATCTGCCTGAAGTGAGAGAGCACCCAGTCCATCAAGTGATAGTATCTGGGCAGAAACCACCTTAGCCTTTCTCTCTAGTCCTAAAAAAGACAAAAAGGGTGGGGGGGGAGCAGATTTTACCTTGTTTGGTTATTGTCATAATTTAAGATTACATGTTTCATACAAAAAAGAAATGTGTAGATGTGTGTGCCTCTAAGAAAGGCAAAGCAAAAGACCAATGAAGAAAGAGGCCAAAACGAGTAAGACAGAAAAGAAAGACAGAAAGACAGGAAGACAGGAAGGAAGACAGGAGGAAGGAAGGGAGGGAGGGAGGGAGGGAGGGAGGTAGAAAGGAGGAAGGAAGAAGGAAGGTAGGAAGGTAGGAAGGAAGGAGGAGAGAAACAAAGAGATAATGCTATATCATGAGTAAAACAGTATAGAGAAAGAACTGTTATAATAATTCCAATAAAGTAGCTAAAGCATTGCTGCCATATTTTTCTTCTCTATTAAGCTCTATCTTGACAGTAGGTAGCATGATTTAATCATCTTTGAATTCCTGAACACAGTGCCTAGGCTGTAGGTGCCTGTTGAATGTTGCTTTTAATTTAACTGAAGGATGTTATTTATTTTCTTTCGTTACTCATATCAATACTTTTCAAAAAATCATGACACTCTAGAAGGAAGCAGCAAACCGTCTCATACTAGAGCATGAGAGTGGCCTTCATTCAATGTGAGATGTCTTGGGGTGGTAGGAAAGGTGAAAAGCAAAAGCTAAAAATACTAGTGGACATGTAAATAGAAAAGGATCACCCATCCTTCCCTAAAATAAGATTGATTCACCCTTAAATATGTCCAAGTATATTGGCCTTCACCTAACAACTTGAACCGATTGCTGGGAGAACACAAATAAGTTTAATACTAGCAAATGTCTGGATTTACAGCTAGGATTACTTCATTTAATCATGGAGCCAAAAGTGATAGGAAACCTTTCTGTTATACTCATGATCATCAGTAAAGTCCAAATGTGTTGTCTCCCACTTCCCTTACCTCATCTAAAATCAGGTTGTTTTATGATATTAACAGCTATATTGGAATCCTTATTATCAGTTCAACCAATTATTTTATAAATGAAATTGAAAATAGGATGAATATATTGCTGTTTATATTACAAATCTGTCTCATTATATTCAACAGCCAATATTTACTAAACAATAGAAAGATTGGTAAATAACAATTCCTGCCCCAAGGGAGATTATTCTTGTCAGATATATACACAATTAAATAGTGTGCTATAATCTAGTGCCCTGAGCACTATATCAAGGGTAAACAGGGCATGGGGATCAGGGGGGAGGGACAGATGAGTACAAGTGAGGGGAACATAACCCAGATTGGGGTAGCTCTGGGACTGACATGGAATTTTTCCTGAAGACTGCTGACCTTTATATTAAGAATATCATTTATTTCTATTACGCAAATTAGGAAATGTCTTAGATGAAGGAGGTTAGATTTTCATGTAAGTAGGCATCATAGCAAAGTTAACTGTAAGGAACCTCTTTCAATGCTTCTTGGCCCAGCCAAATTTGATCTTCTAATGATCCAGGTAAATGATTCCAGAGAGAATAGAATGCCTCCAAAATTAAGGACTAGTATTGAAATATAGAACTGATCTCCAATCCAGGCTGAAAAAAGACTCATACCCACTGGGTTAGCTGAAGGTGCCACCCACATCAAATCTGCTGACCTTTTCTGCTGTGAAAAGTTGCATTGGTGTTCTGCTTGTAAGGTCAAAGAAGTAAGTTGAAGGTGATGCAAAAAGAAGCATCACCCAGAAAGGGAACAAACTAAAAACAAGGTAAATAATTCCAGAAACTGTCATAGAAGTTTGCATTACCTGATGTCAGGTAGTCGTGAGTGTGATTATATTTAGATGGTCCAGAAGAAGATAACTCCAGGTAATCTATTTGTAGTAAAAGGCAGCATCAGTGGCCACAAGAGTAAAATCAGTTTCCTTTTATTGTCATCTATCCATGATTTGTAGAGATGTTATCTAAAGAGTCTTCATCCAAGATTACTTAGAACAACATGTGTTAGCCACATTTATATTGAAGTAACATTGATGAATATTTTGTATGGGCACTTCACAAAGCTGGGGCCACCAGGAAGCACGTGGCTGTAATATCACTGCCTCTTGTAAAAGAGATGGTTTAAGACCTCAGGAATCAGTCTTTAATGCATATATCCTAAAATACCAGTTCTCAAACTTCAATGTGTATCAAACATTATGTGGAAGGCTTATTAAAATGCAGGTGGCTGAACACCACCCATAGATTTTCTAATTCAGTAGATCTTGGTGGGGCCCAAAGGTTTGCATTTCTAATAAATTCCCAGGTGAGGTGTGTGCTACTCATGGGGGAACACACTTTTTGAGATCAGCTGCTTAAAATAACTCAATTATAGGCTATCATTAACAAATTTACAAATGTAGTCTCAGGAGATTATTGCTGACAAAACAGTAAATTAATGAATTTATTAGAACAGTATGAAAAATATTATAATAGATAGATCCACAGTACTCTTCAGAAAGACAGAGAAAAGTCATCTAAATCATAATGGGAGCAATGTCAGAAAATGTTCCTGAGGGAAGGTGATGTTGAGTTGTGTTTTGAAGAATCACAATGTAGATGAGGAAGGACATTTCAAGTGCAGAGAACTGTGTGTGAGAGGAGACAGAGACCTGGGCTTGGGTCTGCTCTCTGTCACTTATTCTCAAGTACATTATTCCGGTTTGCTAAAGCTGCTGGAATGCAATATACCAGAAGTGGATTGGCTTTTTCAATGGGGATATATTAGGCTGCAAATTTACAGTTCTAAGGCCATGGATATATCCAAATTAAGGCATCAAGAGGTAGATACCTCTCTGAGGAAAGGCTGATGGCATCTGGGGTTCCTCTGTCACATGGGAAGGCACATAGTGATGTCTGCTTGTCCTTCCTCTCCTGGGTTCTGGTTCCAAAATGGCTTTCTTCTGGGGGGTTTTCTTTCTTAGCTTCTCTGAGCTCTCTCCAAAATGTCTCTGCCTTTTATCCTCTCATAGAGGAATCCAGCAAGGGGATTAAGACCCACCTTGAATGGGCAGGATCACATTTCCATGAAACAACCTAATCCAAAGATCTCAGCCACAATAGGTCTGCCCCCACAAGATTGGATTAAAAGAACATAGGCTTTTCTGGGGTACATAATAGGTTCAAACCAGCACATACATCCTTAATCAAGTTTCTTGGCCCTCAGTAAAATGGGTCTGCTAATAGTATCTGTACAACATGGGTCTGTTATTGTGTTTACATGAGATAATATGTGTGAATGTACAAAGCACAATGCTGGGTTCAGAATATGTGCTCAACAAATGCTGGCTACCAGTGATAATGGTGTGATGGTTATTGTTTATACAAAGCTGTAAAATATCATGAGCCATGCCAGATGCTACTTATCAAAAATGCATTTACATTTACTGATGTAAAAAGAAGTGTTGGGGAATAAAAGTTGAGGACAGAGTGGTAAGTTATGATCTATTTCATGTGAGCTTCATGTGCTAAGTTATGTGGTTTGCCAATTATCATGAAGATGGTGAAAATCCATCAAAAGATTTAAAGCAGGGAACCCATAAGAGGCTATAGATACATGATTGATAGATTCATGGGGCTATGTAGGAGCAGGGATATTGGCTGGGGATCCACTGAATAACACAACCTAAGCTAAGGCAGTGGTAGGGATAATGAACATGAAGAGCAGGAGCTAGATTCAAGAGATACTTGTGACAAACATGGAGAGTAAGGATAGAGACTGGGTAAGGTGGAATGGTCAATAATGACTTGCAAGTGTCCCTTGAATCTTTAAAAAAAACAACAAACCTCAAGGTTTTGATCAAAAATACATTTAAATCTATTTATACATACTTCATGAATCATACCAGTTGCATTCAGATTCAAAGCCACAATACAAATGCAGAAGCCTGAGAAAAATCAAACAACTAGAAGTCATTATAAGATCATGAACTGCATAGAAACATCAACATTTCTTGTCCTAGAAATAAATTTTATTAATTACATCTCAAATTGCAAGCAACAAATGAAGTGCTTAAAGAATCACTGTCAATAAATATTGAATAACTACCCTTAAAAGAAAAACCTGTGCAAAAGAAACCAAAGTCATCCTGAGCTCACATCCCCCCTCAACCTTATTGCCCTGTCCCCACTAGCCTCCAATCCCACCATCATGATGAATGCCCTTGGATTATGAATTTCTGCATTTAATCAGCTTGGTCTTTCTCTTTTTACATGTACCAATGGACTACTGCAAAAACACCAGAAGATATTCTGTTTCAAGGCTTCTTAATATATTTTGGGTCATTGACACTTTCGATATTCTGATAGAAACTATAGTTAGACTCTCTCCAGAAAACTCATTGAATATAAAATTTCAGGGAATTCAGAGCTCTAAGGATATATAAATCCCCAGATTTGGAATTACTGCTATAGAGAATACAACATAGACCCATTATAGGGTGGAAGCATTGAGAAAGAGAGAGAGAGAAAGAGAGAGAGAGAGAGAGAGAGAGAGAGAGAGAGAGAGAGAGACTTCAGTTATGTAATTATACTGAAATCCTCTAAGGCAAAGTTATATAAGATCCTCACAATGGATATAAGGGAAATGAATTAGATAATATACTTTAAAAATGTATTTATTTTTTACAACAAAATAGATTATACACTGATATCAAGCAAGAGCCCAAGGAAATATCTTGCAAGAGCCCAAGGAAATAATACCAAGGACAAAACTAAGTCACATGAATCATAGATAACAGAAATTAGATTGTGAATATTTAATACTACCAATTTTCAGAAAAGATGCTACAAATAAGAGAATCATAATTACAACTCTCCATAAAGATTAAATTCTAAAGGCTTTATTCATTGAGGACTCATTTTAAATTATATCTAGAGTAGGAAGGGTATTAGAAAAGAAATTACCATTAGAGGTGTTTCCCTTAGGATAAAATAGAATCACATTTGCTTATATAACTAGAACCATTTCTATTGAACCAGTAAAGTACCATTGGAAATACCCAAGATAAGGGCTGAGGAAGATGTTCAGAGGCATTCATTTAGCTGTGTAATCCTCACCTATTTCCACCTGCTTCACCCCTAGATCATCTTCCAGATGAATGACACTGAAGTTGCACCTCCAGTATTTGTGTTACTCTCCGACATTCCCAGCACTGCAGTGGGTGTCCACTTACTTTTTTGCTGGTCTCTTACCCAGTCTCCTCACTCTAGCACTACTCCCTTTGAATGAGTAACATTGGTGCAATGAGGGTAGACAGGAATAAATGAAGCAGGTCATATTTCCCATATTTCTGTTACTTTATTACCTACAGCACACACACACAAGGATGTTAAGTGCACATTAGATTTTACTGAAGCCTTGGGAATAAATACAGAAGGTCCTCAGAATGGACATAAGGGAAATGAATTAGAAAATATACTTTCCAAATTTATAGGAAATAAAATAAACTGTTACATATAGGGGAAATAAACTGTTAAATATTACTTTTACTATAGTCTATGGGAACAGATCTAAGAAGTGAAATCCTTCAAAAGGTACCCCCTTTGAATATTCCCAATATTCCCGCTCTCCTATCCTCAGGTCTACCTCTCTAATACTCTACCTGCTCCACATATAATAGTCTTTTCTCCTTTCAATCTCTAACCATTTTGAGAAAGCTCCTTGCCCCCCAGAAACAAACAAACAAACAATAAAACAGGTGTGTTAATCTGTATTTTATTTTATTAGGTAGGGATATGTATGGTCCTTTAATCATACTTCTTCAAATTGTGCCCTCTTTGGCTTCATTAGGATAAAATAAGGCCCACTGTCAATCCATAAGCTTCTTAATGACTATTCCCTTGATTTACAATTTCTTAACCAAAATTCTAAAATAATGACTTTCAAGGGACTGATTTTTTAAAAATCTTGAACAAGGCATCATTCTCAGCCCCCATGTCAATTTAGGGATAGGTTTGGAGAGGCACAGGGTGAATGTAGGTTCAGTTAAACTAATTATTTTAAAAATTGTATTTAGCCATTATATCTAATTAAAATCTTGTTTATCTAATGATGTTATCAGCAACATAATTAACATATTCCCCCTAAAATGGGCCACATAATTATAGGGTATCAGTATTCATTAGACCATCCTATTTTATCTTAGTGTCTAAATTTTTCAATATCCTCACCTTTTTTAGGTATTTCACTCTCTCATACTAATTTGTGTATTCTTTCTGTCCTGTGTTTGAAGTGTTTTCCATCATCACCTCCCTCTTCTACTCTTCAACTTCTCAAACAACCCACATTAAAACTAATTTAAATGAAATGATTGGCAGAAGGGCCTTCATATTCCTACTATGGTTTACAGATTCATGAAATTGTATTGTGTCAAGGCAAGGAAAGCAAAAATGAATTTGGTGTTTCCCATCATTTTTAAATTAAAGGAAAACATAAAATTTAGGGTAACATGTTAATTATGTGCATGAATAAATATGGTAAGAAATAAACCCATCACGTAATAATTACTAGGAATAAGTATCATAATGGTTACTAGGAATAAGTATCATAATGGTTACTAGGAATATGTATCATAATAGTTCCTAGAAATTAGTATCATAAAGGTAAGCTTTCAATTGATAGGGATATTATGTTTAGGAGTATTACTTTCCCAGTCAATAAACAAATAGCAGAAACATGAACTTGCAAGCCATGTAAATGAAATGTTATTAACGAAGAAGAATACTGTCAATTGTTGTACAAGCTCTGAAATCCCTTTTTTATATGAGCAGATATTTCCCAAAATATGAAAATACCCAGTTGTTATAACTGTACTCTAATTCCATAAGATCTTACAGTTTATAATGCTTATATTTTATAGAAGAAAAATTGAAGATTCTAATCAGTTTAATAAAAATTCTAATTCTTTTACCTAAATTACAATGGGAAATGGTCAGAAAATAACCAAGATAAAAACTTAACCCCTAGATTCAAATAACTATAACTAAATTTTCATGAAAAATATGTAGCCAAATCATACATTGTGTTAAGGAAAAATATTCATTAAGACAATTTCCAGGTTTTAAACACTAATTACTAAAAATTGACCTATCTCACATAAAAGCAAAGGTATTCATTCCTCTCTTAAAAAGTCAATAACTTGGCTATTTGAACACTTTTAAGTTAAAATAATAATGATTGCAGCAGTATAAGTTAGCATACATATCCAATTCAGCAATAGTATCCTGAAATCATTCTCAATAGAAGAAAAAAAAAAACAACAAAAACCCTGAATGTATAATTTTATCACTTGATTTCAAAGCAAAGTTCCATTCCTGTCTTTAAAGCAAGTAAGTGAAACAGACATGTAGTCTCTGGTGTAGGTAGATTCTCATTTGTAGTTAGTTATGCCTTTGAACTCCTCCATGTTGCCATAACAGTTACATGGGGAGATCACTGAATGATTTGCCAAGTGAATAACCAGCAAAGTGTTTAAGGGAGCTGAGGTAAATTGAATGCTAAGGCAAAATGAGCATTTGAAAGGGATCTGTCAATTTAATCCCAGAAATACATAAGTAAAAGGAAAGCTGCTGATTGGGAAAAAGAGCTGGAGAGAGAAAAGGGGGCTTCTAAACAAGAAGTTCCACAATCCAAAAAAGAAGAGAAATAATGGAAAACAATAAATCTGAATCGCTGCACTCACATGGGTATAAAAGAATTAGCTAAAATTTAAAAAGATGGAAAAGGCCACTCCTGGAGAAACATAAATAGGTGTCACTGTTCTGAGAGGGAGTGTGTTAGGTTTGCTAATCTCAATTCTCTCAAATGCAAGATGAGCTGTTGCACTGAGCCATCAGACAGAGTTCCATTAGTTTACACCAACTGTATAAAAGAATCTGCCTTAATTGTCCTAAAATCACTCAGGTTCCAAAAGTAATCCTTTATCCATGTCTTTGAAGGCTTACTAAATAAATTGGTGCCCACATTATCCATGTGGCAAGTATTTTGGCTATATTTTCTGGGGCCTTCCTAAACCCATTATAAGGGCAGTGTAATACCTGCAAGTGTAGTGTAGATGTATTGTAGTCTTACTGAGGGGTATTATAATGATGTGTTTTCTAATATTATTCTTTTTTTTCTTTGTTAGAGAAGTTGTGTTTACAGAACAATCGTGCATAAAATACAGGATTCCCATATACCACCAGTGCTAGTTTGAATCTATTATGTCCCCCACAAAAGCCATGTTCTTTAAGGCAATCTTGTGGGGGCAGGCTTATTAGTCTTTAGATTAGGGTGGGACATTTTGATTAGGTTGTTCCCATGAGAGATGTGACCCACCCAATTGTAGGTGAGACTTTATGATTAGATCATTTCCATGGAGGTGTGGCCTTGCCCATTCTGTGTGGGTCTTAATTAGACCACAGGAGTCCTTTAAGAGCGCTCAAGGAGAGAAGGAACTCAAAGAAGTTGAGGGAGACATTTTGGAGAGAATCGAAGATATGTAATCCAGAGTTTGCCCTGGGAGAATCTAAGAGCTGACACAGACCCAGATGCTTGGAGATGCTGGGAGATGCAGAGAGGAGGATGTTTGGAGATGCTAAGCTAAGAGATGAAGTCCAGAGTTTGCCCCAGAGAAGCTAAGAGAGGACCCCCAGACACTTAGAGAGAAATGTCCTGGGAGAAGAAGCAAGGATGCACAGAGGCTGAGAGAGAGAAGCTAAGAGAGACAGAAGCCCAGAGACATTTTGGAGAAAGCCATTTTGAAACCAGAACCTGGGAGCAAAGGACCAGCAGATGCTAGCTAAGTGCCTTCCCAGCTGACAGCAGTGTTCCAGATGCCATTGGCATTCCTTCAGTGAAGGTATCCTCTTGTTGATGCCTTAGTTGTGACATTTTTATGGCCTTAGAAACTGTAAATTTGTAACATATTAAATCCGCATTATAAAAGCCAATCCATTTCTCATATTTTTCATAACAGCAGCTCTAGCAAACCGGAACACCACCCATCACCAACACCTTGCATTGGTGTGGAACAATTATTATTACAATTGATGATAATGCATTTTTATAATTACACTATTAATTAAAGTTCATGGTTTAATTTAGGGCTCACTGTTTGTGTAATATAGTTCCATGGATTTTTTTTAAAAAACTTATTCTTTTACCTTATATACAATCTAACATGTCCCCTTTAAATCACATTCAGAAATTTACTTCAGTGAGTGCTGTTAATTGCATTCACAATGTTGTGCTACCATCACCACCATCTATTACCAAAACATTTTCATCATTCCAAGTAGGATTTTTGAAGACATCTCAAGTTTTGTTGGTGTTTTGGACTTTTAGCCAAACTTGACACATTGAATGAAGGCCTTTAAAAATTTCTCAGAGGATCAGGATGGCAGAATGAGAAGCTTCAGGGATTCAAGCCCCCATAAAGGCTTTGAACAACCAGCAAGAACTGGCAGAAACATCTTTCTCAAACTCGAGCAAACTTTTAAAGGATTGCAGTAACAGGGCAAGTGCCAGATCAAGAAAAAGGCTATTTAAAAGTGATCTGTACCTGAAACTATTAAACTACAACCCAGAACCCATGAATCTCGAAGACAGTTGCATAAAAATGTAGCTTATGAGGGGTGACAATGGGATTGGGAATGCCATAAGGACCAAACTCCACTTTGTCTAGTTTATGGATGGATGTGTAGAAAAGTAGGGGAAGGAAACAAACAGAGAAAGGTACCCAGTGTTCTTTTTTACTTCAATTGCTCTTTTTCACTCTAATTATTATTCTTGTTATTTTTGTGTGTGGGCTAATGAAGGTGTCAGGGATTGATTTAGGTGATGAATGTACAACTATGTAATGGTACTGTAAACAATCGAAAGTACGGTTTGTTTTGTATGACTGCGTGGTATGTGAATATATCTCAATAAAATGATGATTAAAAAAAAAAAAAAAAAAAAAAAATAAAAGTGATCTGACGTCATGGTGCCCTGTCTGGCCTCTCTGTCATCCCTCATCAGCTTGGCACAGAGGCCCACCACACTCCCAGTAGAGATTCCTGGTCCCAGTTCTGGAGAGAGCAGAATAAACCTGTGCACATACTAGAAGTCTCTATGTCTGGTCCAATCAGTATAGTGATGGTCTGAGGGACTCACCATCCCAGAACTTTCCCTGTGTGTAGAAGGCGGCTCACAAGCTCTCCTCCAGAACGCTGTGTTAGAGCTGTCAAGTCATGCTGCCTGGGGCAAAGGATTGCTGGCCGTGGCATATTCAGTGCAATGCCTGACACCATGAGGAAACTTTCCTAGGGAAGAGGGGACATTCAGAACTGTGTAAACAGGAGTCTTTCTAGAGACACCTGTGCACATCCAAGAGAAGACACATGCAGAGAGGATCAGGGAGGCCCCTATGCTTTGGCCTTGAGCTATTCTCTAAACTCATTTTTGAATAAACTCTGAAATAGGTCAATCTGCAGTGACTGAGAAAGCTGTTTTCTTTTTTCCCCTCTTTTTTTTGTTAGTTCCTAGCATTCAAGGGAAGCCCTGCCGTAACACTAGCTAGATACAATCTTAAGGAACAGATGCCTCAAGGTCAAAATTCAAGCAACAGCACATTAAAATATCAATATGTCCACATTTGAACAGAAGATTACAAAACATACATAGAAACAGGAATGTATTGCCCAGGCAGATGAGAAGATTAAAGCATTAGAAACCACCAATGAGGAGAATCACACCTGGGACATTCCACACAAAGACATTTTTAAAATTTTCATTTTGGTGATTTGGAGCTGTATACCCCAGAAAAACATGTTCTTAAATTTAATCCATTCCTGTGGGTGTGAACCCATTGTAAACAGGACCTTTTGATGAGGTTACTTCAGTCAGGATGTGACCCAACTGACTTAGGTTGGATCTTAATTCTACTACTGAAGGCTTTATAGGGAAGGCCACACAGAGAGTAAAAGCAACAGGGCAGCAGCCAAAAGCTGGAAGACAACACATCCAGAAAAGAAAGGAGAAGCCAGGGGCAGCCCCTATGTGCATTGCCATGTGACAAAAATGCTAAGGACCAAGGATTGCTGCAGCCAGCTCCAGAACACCACAGTCTTCTGGAAGAAAGCAGCACCTTTATTATGCATTTATTTTTTGGGACTTCTTTTAGCTTTAAAACCATGAGCCAATAAATTCCAGGTTTTTAACCCAGTCCACTGCATGGCATTTGTTTTAGTAGCCAAGAAGTTAAAAAGTCCTAAGTATGCTTAAAAAGCTAAAGGAATATGACAAATAACTCTACACATATACATTTGACAACTTAATGAAGTAGTACAGTCTTCAAAATGCTACAAAATGCTACAACTCACACATACGAAATAGATCCTTTGAATATCCTTATGAATATTAAGAAAATAAATTTGTAACTTAAAAACTAAAAAAAAATCCTCATGCCCAAATGATTTCACTGCAGAATTCTACCAAATGTTTAAAGAATAATTAGCACCAATTCTACACAATCTCATCCAAGAAAATGGAGGAGGAACACTTCCCAATTCATTGTATGAATCCATTATTATCCTGATAGCAAACCCAGATAAAGGCACTACAACTAATAAAACTAAAGATCACTATCCCTCAGGAATATAGACACAAAAAAATCTTTAACAAAATATTCGCAAATTGAATCAAGCAATATTTAAAAATAATTAGAGAACACGACCAAGTGGAGCTTATTACTGGGGTACAAGTCTGTTTTAATATGATAAAGTCAAACAATATAAACCACCACATTAACAGGTTAAAGAAGAAAAATCCCATGATTTTATTAAGTGATGCAGAAAAAGCATTTGACAAAATTAAAACATTTAAAAAGAAACTTATAATAACAACTAAGAAAAATAGGAATAAAGGGGAACTTCCTCAACTTGATATTGAGCATCTATATAAAACCTACAGCTAACATTATATTTAATGGAGAAAGACTTAATGTTTTCCCCTTAAGATCAGAAAGAAGGCAAGGTGTCCATTCTCACTACTGTTATTCAATATGTACTGAAAGTGCTAGCTAGTGTAATAAGGCAAGAAAAGAAAACAAAAGGCATATAGATCAGAAAGGAAGAAATAAAACTATCACTGTTTCCAGGTCACATGATTGCATAGCAAATCCCAAGAAATCTACAGAAATCTCCTTGGAAATAACAAATGAGTTAAAAAAATCACAGGATACAAAACAAGCATACAAAATCAATTGTATTTCTATATACTAACAATGAGCATTTGGACACCAAAATAAAAAAATAAATTATCATTTACAGTTGCTAAAAAACATAACAAAGATATAAAAATAATAAAATAATAAAACATGTATAAGACTTTTATGCTGAAAACTACAAAATGCTAATGAAAGAAAACAAAGACTGAAATAAATGGAGACACATCTCTTGTTCTACCCAAGTTGATATACAGGTTTAATGAAATTCTCACCAAAATCCCAGTAAGATTTTTATAGTTATAGAAACATTATTCTAAAATTTGTATAGAAATATAAAGGAAATAGAATAGCTGAGAACATTTTGAAAAATAATAAAGTATGATGAATCAGTAAACCCAATTTCAGATGTACTATATAGCTACAGTAATAAATCAGTAAACCCAATTTCAGATGTACTATATAGCTACAGTAATAAGACAGTCTAGTATTGGCAGAGGTATAGACACATGGAACAGAATAGAGAATCCAGAAATAGAGCCACACAAATATTTCCAACTGAATTTTTACAAAGGTTCAAAGACAATTCAATAGAGGAAAAAGGCCTTTTCAACAAATGGTGATGGAGCATTTGGACAAATGTAGGCAAAAAAGTCAAAATGAGCTTCAATCTAAGTCTCATATCTCATAGAAAAATAACTTAAAATGGATCACAGGCTTAAATGTAAAACATAAAAGTATAAAACTTGTAGAAAAAAATAGGCCAAAATCTTTGGAATGCAGGGCTAGGCAAAGAGTTCTTAGATTTTTTTGTACCAAAAGCAAGATCTATTAAGCAAAAAACAAACAAACAAACAAACAAACAAAAATAAAAACAAGATACATTGGAATTCATCAAAGTTAAAAGCTTCCGCTCTGAGAAAAACCCTGTTGAGAAGACAACAGACAAATTACAGACAGGAGAAGATATCTGACACACACCTAACAAAAGATTAGTGTGTAGAATATGTGAGGTACTCTAAAACTCAACAGTAAGGAAACAAACAATACCATTAGAAATTAGCAAAAGACAAGAACAGACATTTCACCAAAAAGAATATACAAGGATCAAATAAGCAAATAAAAAGATGTCTAACACCATTAGCCACTAGGGAAACACAAATTAAAACCACAATAAGATTTCATTATACATCTGTCAGAATGGCTGAAATAAAAAAATAACAATTAAATGCTGGCAAGGATACAGAGAAACTGGATCCCATCTACATTGCTTGTGGGAATATAAAATGGTACAGCATCTCTGGAGAAGAGCTTGGCAGTTTAAAAACAAACAAACAGACAAACTAAATAAGCAGTTACCTTATGACCTAGCAATTGCACTCCTGGGCAAAAACCTATATACAAAAACCTATATAAAAATGTTTACAGAAACTTTTTTTGTAATAGCCAATAATTAGAAACAATCCAAATGTCCTTCAGGATGAATAGATAAGCAAACATGGTGCATCCATACCATGGAATACTACTCAGCAATACAAAGAAATGAACTACTGATACGTATGGCAACCTGGATGAATCTCAGGAAAATTCTGCTGAGTGAAAAAAAAGTCATTCCCCAAAGGTTACATACCATATGATTCCATTTATATTACATACTTGAAATGACAAAATTATAGAAATAGAGAAAAGATTAGTGGTTGCCAGAGGCTAAAGAAAGGGTGGAGGTGGGAGGAAAGTCCATGAGCTAGAAAGGGCAACGCGAGGGATCCTGTAGTGATGGAAATGTTGTATGTCTTGATTGTATCAATATCAGTATCCCAGTTGTGATATTTAATTCTACTTTTGCAAGATGTTACCTTTGGGAGAAACTGGGTGAAGGATATATAGGATCTCTCTGTGTTTTATCACGTGAATTAGGATTTCTCAAAATGATAGTTTAGTTAAATAAAAATTAATTATCAAGGAAGTCTCAAATCATTTAATAAATGGTGTTATAACATTTGGTTAATAACTTGAACAAGAAAATCTTTTTTAATCTGAGATAAAACAGAATTCCATATCATACTTCTTCTGCAGGATAGAGGTCTTTTTTAAATATTAAAAAGATAGAAGAAATATTTTAAAAAGTAAATTATATTTCATAAATTGTTAGGCTAGGTCTTCATTAAAAGTAAATTAAAACTCAAACACACAGCATATATTACAGAGTTAATGTCGTCATAATAAAAAGGTCTGTACAAGTTTTTAAGAAAAACACTAAAATCCCAATGGACAAGCAGGCTAATGAAATGGAAAAAAAAAAATAAAACAATTCACAAAGAGGAAAAGCTATTCGTAAACAAACAGATGGGAAATGTTCACACTAACTAGAAATGAAAAATGCAAATTAAAAAAACCTGAAGTTTTTTTTAACCTGTCAAATCAGCTAAGTTTTGCTACTGCTACTGTTTAAGATAACATCTAGAGCTGGTAACTCTTAAATGAAATGAATATTCTGACAAATAATAAGGAGAAGGCAAATACAAACCATTTGAGGGGTAATTTCTAAGTATCTATAAAGAATCCTAAAAATATTCACATGATCTTGAGATATTATTTGCTTTCCTGGGAGCAATTAAATAAATAACCCTGAATATGAAAAAAAAAATCTGTACAAAATAGTGTTATATAGATTTAAAAAAAAAAAACCCAAAACATCTGTAGAATTTATTTTATACCAAGACAAATGCTTAATATGGGAAGGGCTTGTTGGAGATGGAGAATCAGATGCTGTCCTGAAGGACAAGAGAAGGGTGGGGCTGGCAATAACCACACAGAGTCATGATAGTACTCTCCTCGGAGTGGGATGGATGTTCAGGTCTGCCACGGGCCAAACCCAGGGAGAACTGAGTAAGAAGCAGGAAACAATTGGGTATGAGGGTTCCACGAGGTACCCAGAATCCAGGGCTTCACTAACCAAGCCAGCAAAAGAAAGAAGCCAGGAGAATCTCATGAAGGAAAAGAGGTGAGCAAATGACTCATCCAGGAAGGTGGCTTCAAAGCCATGGCATGTTGTCTGGAAGTGTGTGAGATAAAGAAACCATGTGTGAAGAGAATGTGCATAGACCTCCCAATGTAGATGTGTTTCTCAAAGTTACACCATTTCTCTGTAGCCTCTGCCCACTGCTCACCTTCCCGTGGTTGTCCGCTGCCTTGAGTAAGACACAGATGCAGTAGTGGAGAAACCTGGTTTTTCATGGGTGGAGTGGACATTTCTGGTGGAGGATAAGGAATTTCTGAGAGGGGCCAAAGACAAACAATGACAAGACCTAGTAGTGGTACGTCTCAGGAACACTCACACAACTGGAGGGACCACAGTTACAGCTGCTGTCAGGCTAATGAGAAAATAACCATAGTGCTTCCAATTGGCATTCTGACTGCAAGTATAAATTGGCATGGCCTAAGGAAATCCCTTCTCACATGGTGAATTATGAAAAAGATGGGGTAAAAAAATTGTCTGCTGGGGCCAGGATTAGGGCGAGGTGAATGAGTCAAGCAAGTGTAAGGGTCAGATACTATCTTTATTTGCAATCTTGATATTTTGTACATCATGGATTTTTTTTGCATTAGTTTTGATTTTTTTTAACACATTGCATTAAAAAAGTATTTATCTTGATTGCTGAGGTTTTTGGCACTCCCTTTAATTTTGCACCCAAGATGAGTTCCTGACTCACCTCACCCTAGTGAGGTCCTATTGTCTGCAGCAAGGAGACTCAGCTGTCACCTATAGGCCACAAGACAGCCAATGAGAAAGTATCACAATAAAGAAAATACAAAAACGGAAGGGAAGAAAACGAACAATGTCAACCTGAACATTTGAGAAGGAAAGATAATGGGATCCTAGGTGTGGGGTTTACACCCTGGAGGGCAGGTTTGGATTCAGATCACCCTTTGCTTAGATTCCGGAAGACAACAGCAAGAACTACCATTTAGTAAGTCTTATATAACATTGGGGCCTTGGGTTAGGAATCTCATATGTATCATCATAATTAATACTCACTTTTACTCTATTAATGGGGTACTAATATCTCCTAAAGTACATATTAGAAAACTTAGGCTTGCTCAGTTAAGTAAATTCTCCAGTTGAGTACATTTTCCAAGGTCATGAAGTTAATAAGTGGAAGAAGTGAGGTTGGAGCCTGTTCTGGTTTGCTAATGCTGCCTTTTTGCAAAATACCAGAAATGGATTGGCTTTTATAAAAGGGGGTTTACTTAGTTACACACTTACAGTCTTAAGGCCATGAAGTGTCCAAGGTAAGGCATCAACAATAAGGTACGTTCACTGGAGAATGGCCAATGGCATCTGGAAAAACTCTGTTAGCTGGGAAGGCATGTGGCTGGCATCTGCTCCAGAGTTCTGATTTCAAAATGGCTTTCTCCCAAGACATTCCTCTCTAGGCTTCAGCTTCTCTCCAAAATGTCACTCTTAGTTGCTTGTGGGGTGTTTGTCCTCTCTTAGCTTCTCTGGAGCAAACGACTGCTTTCAAAGGCCGTCTCCAAAATGTCTCTGTAAGCTGCAGCTCCTCTCTCAGTTCCTGTGCATTCTTCAAAGTGTCCCTCTTGGGTGTAGCAAGTGCACTCCTCCTGTCTGAGGTCTTATAAGGCTCCAGTGAACTAATCAAGGCCCATGCTGAATGGGCAGGGCCACACCTCCATGGAAATTATCTAATTAGAGTTATTACCTACTGTTGGGTGGGTTACATCTCCATGGAAACACTCAATCAAAGAATTACAATCTAATCAACACTAATACATCTGCCCACATAAGACTGCATCAGAGATAATGGCATTTTGTGGGATATAATACATACAAACTGGCACAGAGTCTGTGTATATTTGAGTTCAAAATTCCACAATCTTAACCATTGCCCAATAAAACTACCTACCAAAGAGTCAAGAATGGATAGCAGAAAATAAAAGTTGCAGAGAGTCAGTGCTGGGATATAAAAATTCCATGTCTGTCTTCTGAAAATGCCATTTCTTCTCCTAAACTAGTTTACACATAGCACATGTTCCCAAACTGGGAAGAATAAAAGCTTGTCTAAACTTCAAGAATACATAGTCTATGTGTGTAGGTAAAGCTGGAAAATCATCCATTTCACCAACAATAGAGAGAAATGCAGAATTAAAACATCCAAAGTACTAATGCTTGTTCTTACCCCAACACAATCAGAGGAGAACTAAAGTGAGCAGTCCAGTTGTTCTGGTTTGCTAATGCTGTCATTTTGCAAAACACCAGAACTGGATTAGCTTCTATTGAGGGAGGTTTATTCGGTGTCAAAGTTACAGTCCTAGGCCATAAAGTGTCCAAGGTAAGGGATCAACAATAGGGTACCTTCATTGGAGAAGGGCCATTGGCATCCAGAAAAACCTCTGTTAGCTGGAAAGCCACGTGGCTGGAGTCTGCTTACTCCCAGGTTGCATTTCAAAATGGTGTTCTCCAAAATGTCAGCATCAGCTTTCAATGGCAGTCTTCAAAATGTCTCTCTAAGCTGCTCTGAGTTCCTTCTGTCAGCAATTTTATATGTCTCCAGTGATTTAATGAAGACCCACCCTGAATGGCTGTGGTAACACCTCCGTGGAAATTGTCCAATCAAAGTTCTTGCCCACAGTTGATTGAGTCACATCTCCATGGAAACACTCAATCAATAGGTGCCAATCTAATCAACACTAATACCTCTGCCCCTACAGGAATTGCATCAAACAACATGGCACTTTGGGGGACATAATGCATCCAAACTGGCACACCAGTGATGGAGACTGTTTTTCTTTCTCTTGACCGAGCTGCCAGCCTTACTCTTTGGCAACCCTACTGGCTCCCTCAATGGTCCTCACTACCTTAAAGCTAATCTTGCAGCTAACCAGACTGCAGAGAAAAAGTTTGGACTGCAACAAAAAGAAGGAAAAAGATGACTTCAGAGCCTAACTTCTAAATATCAATCTTGCCCCTGACCTTTCACTCCCCTTCCCCTTTCACCCCAGCTATCCAGGCACCTGAGAAGTCCCTAACTGGGTAGTCCCTTATCTCCCTCTTTCCTTCTCTTGGCCCTTACAGACTCCAGCAGCCTAATTACCACAAAGGGAAGCAATCCGAACCAAGTGGTCCATAATCACAACCTCCACAAATCCCTCACCCATCTCGGTGTAACCAGAACATCCTAATTGCAACCTCAGTAAACCATTCACCCACTCCAGTGACCAACCCCCCTTACTATCCTCCAGGGCTTTTCCTGCAATCCATTCCCAGCCATTAAAAAGCTTGCTGTGCTTTGTTTCCCTGGAGGTGAGTTCTGCTCTCTCTCCCCTGTTACAGCAGCCCCTGAAAAAAGTCATCCTTGCTTGTTTAACATTGTCTTGTGCAGGTTTTTTCTTTGCCACCAGGAAGAGTATCCCCCAGCCCAAAGAGACTTCTGAGGTTTGGGGACTGGAGTATTTGTTAGAACCCCTTCTAACTCTCCAGGCATAACAAGAAGGATGCGGCACTGGAAAATGAGAGTAAGACAATTATGCCATGTTTTTTTTCCTCTTCATTTAGCTCATATGTCTGATAAAACAGAACAAACAGTACACTGAAAGGCAAATGAGTTCCCCTGAGGTTGACCAAATGAGGCTAATAATTCATTGTGTTCCCCAGCCACACTTTTATTTTTCTTGGTTCTTCAGTCTATAACCTCTAAAGGGAACATTTAGAAGGAAAGATAATGGGATCCTAGGTGTGGGGTTTACACCCTGGAATGTGTAATTGAAATAGAAATGTGAATTGAATAATTATGAATAAAGCTATCAGAGAGCATGTGCTAAAGGGAATTATTCAAAAGCATTTGTCAGAAACACCAGGATTATGATGACAGTTGGTGTCAAAGCTTTCTGGTTTGTAGGGAAGGAGTTGAACTCACACCAGAATTTAGACTAATCATAATGGAAACTGTTAATATGAAAGGGCTTAGGCATCATCTCTCAATAGAAAGACTGGAGAACACGGCTTTTGTCTTGTTTCAGTGTGAAAGTTTTATTTACACAGTAATCTTAATAAGGGGTCATAATTCTTTGTTTTACTAGTAAATTATAGGCATTTAGTAAATGTTTTCATCATAACAATAATATCAATTTTAAAGTTTCTAAAAATCGAATATACTTTTTTGATTTCAAAGCTAGATAGTGTCTATTTATATTGCCTAACTGAATTTTACTAAAAGGTTAATATGAATTTCTGACAAGCCACTTCTCTTTTAAGAATGATTACACTGAAAGGATTTTCTTCTTAAACTTACACTTGGGGGAAGGTACAGGAAAAAGATAAAGTACAAGCAGGAGTACACCTTGGGGTAATGCTTAAATCAGCTTTATGCCCCCTCTCAAAAAAATCAGGGGTGACAGGAGGGCCAATAAGATTAAATGCAGATATTTTAAGGTGGTATTTTATTAACAAAACACAAATGTTAGTAAACATTCAGCATAATCCCATATTTATCAAAGCCTGATTACAGAGCTGTAAGGAAACACTGACACACCCGGACTCCACAGGCTTGACTGGCAAGAGATCCTGAGCTTTTTAAGACCAAGTTAATTTTCTTTTAGAAACAGCTTGAGCCAGATAAGCCAAGGCTGGCAGACAGAACAAAAAGGAGGCCCCCTTATTTCAAATCAGTGCAGGAGCATTAAGCTTCCTTCAGAACTATCAGCAGTACTTACCATGAGGCTGTGCCTTCAGCCAGCTTTGACAGCTAAGCTCTGTCCAGCTTGGTTTCTGTTGACCTTTCCTCCCTGCTTCTACGTGCTATAGACACCCCATCACTTGATATCTTGTTCACCTAAATCTAACAAATTTCTCAGTGGTCCTGAGAACCCAGCGCACACAGCCCTCATCTGAACATCCTGAGACAGAGCAATAGGAGGGTAAGGGGTGAGGAACAGGTGAGGAAGGAGAAGAAAATAACTATTAAATACATTGTTTAGAGACTGTTACGATTAAAGTAAAAATGCCTTTTACATTTGTTAAATAGATGTTGTTCTGGTTTGCTAATGCTGCCATTATTTAAAATACCAGAAATGGATTGGCCTTTGTCCTGGGGATTTATTAGTTTACAAATTTACAGTGCTAAGCATAAAAGTGTCCAAACTAAGGCATCAACAAGAGGATACCTTCACTGAACAATGGCCAATGGTGTCCGGAAAAACCTCTGTCAGCTGGGAAGGCACATGACTGGTGTCTGCTGGTCCTTTGCTCCTGGGCTGTGTTTCAAAATGGCTTTCTCCAAAATATCTCTGGGCTTCTGTCTTCACTCCTCTCTCTCAGCTCCTGTGCATCCTTGCTTCTTTCTCCCAGGGTGTTTCTCTGTAAGCATCTGGGTGTCCTCTCTTAGCCTCCCCAGGGAAAACTCTGGGCTTCATCTCTTAGCATAGCATCTCCAAATGTCTTTCTGTCTGCATCTCCAAGTGTCTCCAAATGTCAGTGTCCATGTCGGCTCTTAGCTCCTCTCCAAAATGTCTCTGTTTCTCTTTGGGCATTTTGTCCTCTCTGCTCTCTATGTGAGCTCTCTTTAAAGGACTCCAATGATCTAATTAAGACTCACCCTGAATGGGCAGGGCCACACCTCCATAGAAATAATATAATCAGAGTTCTCATCCACAGTTGAGTGGGTCACATCTCCATGGAAACATTCAATCAAAAATGTCACACTCTAATCAAAAGATTAATGTCTGCCCCCACAAGACTGCACTTAAAAACATGGCTTTTCTGGGGGAGATCCAAACTAGCACAGATGCTAATGTGGATTGTTTTTGTTTTTGTTTTTGTTTTTGGGGGGGTGGGGTGGGGTGGAGTACTTATATTGTCAGGGATAGAAGGGCAAAGAACATCCAAAGTCATATAAATGGTTATGCATTTTCCCATGCAAGAATGCAGACTTTAGTTGGAAACAATATTACACAGTTAGCAGTCTTCAAAACCAAATCAATTCTAGGAGAATTCTTATAACAAGCTGTTCTAGTTTGCTAATGCTGCAGAATGCAAAACACCAGAGATGGATTGGCTTTTATAAAAAGGGGGTTTATTTGGCTACACAGTCACAGTCTTAAGGCCATATAGTGTCCAAGGTAACACATCAGTAATCGGGTACCTTCACTGGAGGATGGCCAATGGTATCTGGAAAACCTCTGTTATCTGGGAAGGCACGTGGCTGGCGTCTGCTCCAAAGTTCTGGTTTCAAAATGGCTTTCTCCCAGGACATTCCTCTCTAGCAAGCTTGCTCCTCTTCAAAACGTCACTCACAGCTGCACTGAGTTCCATCTCTTTGAGTCAGCACATTTATATGGCTCCACTGAACAAGGCCCACCCTGAATGGGTGGGGCCATGCCTCCATGGAAATATCCCATCAGTTATCCTCTACAGTTGGGTGGGGCGCATCTCCATGCAAACAACCTAATTCAAACATTCCAACTTAATCCCCACTATTATGTCTGCCCCACAAGACTGCCTCAAAGAATATGGCTTTTTCTGGGGGACATAATACATTCAAACTGGCACACAAGCACTATACAGGGCATGTTTGAGAGCCCCAAGAAGGGCATTAAAGGGATGATGAACAGCATATGATAAAGTTGTAATTAAATGTTTAGGTGAAACTGACTAGAAATTTCTTGAGCTTGATGTTTTTCTCCGGAGGGGGATATCGGGGTGGGACACAGATACTTGTTCTCCCAACCAGCTATTCCAACCCAAAATATTCCCACCCAAGCTTTGTTCCTTGAAGGTCAAAGCTTCTTATCTTGGAATGGGATTCAGGACCCACTTGTATGATCATGATCACTGGCTGCCTTGGTTCACAACACATGTTTTTCTCGGTTCAGTCGTTGCCTTGTGGCCCTGACAGGCCGCCCGATTCTGAATACTGAATATTGTCGTCAAGGATTGTTTTTTTTCACGGTATTTCCCAAATAATGGGATCTGATTCCTGATGGCATTAGAGTACCCATCCCCATATGAGTCATTTTTTCTCCCTAAGTCATATTCAAGACAAATTGTTCACTCTCAATTGCTGCCAAAGTAATAATCATAGAATCGGAAATTTCCTTGTTTCCTGAAGCTCCCTGAAGAAGTTACCATTGCAGAAACTCTGAGAAAATTTGAAAAAGCATTAAAATGTGTTTCTGTTTCTCTCAGTTCAAATGGTCTGAAAGGAAGAGAACATTTATTTCCACAATTACCTCAAGTAAAGCTTCAAATCTTCTGGTTCTCTGAAGCTTTTGCTTTTGTGTGAGAAATTGTACTATGTTTCATCAACAACCCACGAGGACTTTAGCGCTCTGCAGTCCTTATAAGCAATCCCAAAATGACTTAATGTTACTTTCTGGGTTTTGTTCTTCACCTCAACAACCATTCAGAGAGGATTATAATGAAACCATTTTTGTTTCCAGGCTTCCAATTGCTTCACAAAATATGCTTTTAAAAGAAATAAAAATTATTTCAATGCTACAAAACTGTGTCTATAGTTCTGTATGGGTCTGGAAAAAGCCTCAAGGGTCCGTAACAGGCAATTTCCCACCTGCAAAGTGAAATCAGGGTGAAGGCATCTCAGAGAAATAACTATTTCACCTTCTTATAAAGACCCATAAAAGTGGAGATTCCACAATCTCTTTCAGTCACTCACTCCAAATGTTAACAATCCTGAGTGCTGGCAAATATGTGCTGACAAAAAAGCCACGTAAAGATATGCAAGAAAATAAAATTACACACCAATATCCTTTATGAATATAGATGAAAAAAGCCTCAACAAAATACTAGCAGACAGAATTCAAGATCAGAAAGAATTATATACTATACATGATCAATTTGATTTATCCCAGGTATGCAATGGTGGTTCAACAGAAAAAAAATCAATTAATGTAATATACCACATTAGTACAATGAAGGATAAAACCTCTTGATCATCTCAATTGATACAGAAATGGCATTTGACAAAATCTGCCCACCCCTCATTGATAAAAACTCTCACAAAACTAGGAATAGAAGAACACTTCCTCAACACAATAAATGGCATATGTATAAAATCCACTGCTATCATCATATGCTATGATGAAAGACTGAAAACTCCTCAAAGATCAAGAAGAAGACAAAGATGCCCACTGTCACCATTGCTATTCAACATTGCATTGGAATTCTACCCAGAGTAATTAGGCAACCAAAAGAATTAAATGGCATCAAAATTGGAAAGGAAGAAATAAAACTTTCCCTATTTGCAGATGGCACAATCCTATATACAAAATATACAAAATCCTGAAAAATCCACAACAGTTACTAGAGCTAATAATGTGGTAGGGTACAAGTTCAACATGCAAAAATCAATAGTGTTTCTATACACTAGCAATGAATAATCTGAAGAGAAAGAAAAAATCCATGTACAATAGCAACTGAAAGAATCAAATATCTAAGAGTAAATTTAACCAAGGATATAAAGGATTTGCATATTGGAAAACTATAAAACATTGCTGAAAGAAATAAAAGAACACCTAAGTAAATGGAAGGACATTCCATATTCCATATTCCAAGATTGGAAGATTAAATATGTTTAAGATGTCAATTACCTCCAAATCTGTTTACAGATTCAATGCCATCTCAATCAAAATTTCAACAACCTTGTTTGCAGAAATGGAGAAGCCAATCATCAAACTTATATGGAAGGGTAAGGGGTCCCAAATAACCAAAAACATCTTGAAAAAAGAAGAAAGAAGTTGAAGGATTACATTTTTCAAAACTTCATGGTACTGGCACAAGGACAGACATATAGACCAATGGAATCAAATTGAGAGCTCAAAAATAGACCCACACATCTATTGCCAACTGATTATTTGACAAGGGTGCCAAGTCCACTCAATGGGGAAAGATAGTCTCTTCAAGAAATGGTACTGGGAAAACTGGATATCCATATGCAAAAGAAAGAAGGTGCATCTCTACCTCACACCTTATACAAAAATTAACAAAAAATGAATCAAAGACCTATATATAAGAATGAAAACAATAAAAGTCCTGGAAGAAAACATAGCAAGCATATTTAGGACCTTGTGTTAGGCAACAATCTCTTAGGTTTATACACCAAAAGCAGGAGCAACAAAAGAAGCAAAAATATATAAATGGGACTTCATCAAAATTAAAAAGACTTCATCAGGAAAGTAAAAAGGCAACCTACAGAATGGGAGAAAATATTTGGAAACCACATATCTGATAAGGGTTTAATTTCTAGAATATTTAAAGAAATCCTACCTCTCAACAACAAAGACAATTTAAAAATGGGCAAATGCCTTAAATAGACATTTCTCCAAAGAAGATATACAAATGACTAATAAGAACTTAAAAAGATTTTCAACATCAACTATTAGGGAAATGCAAATCAAAACCACAATGAGATATCATTTCACACCTACTAGACTGGCAACTATTTAAAAAAAAATGGAAAACTACAATTGTTGGAAAGGACGTAGAGAAATGGGAACACTTGTTCATTGTTGATGGGAATGGAAGATGGTGCAGCCACAGGGAAAGACAGTTTCGTGGTTGCTCAGGAAGCAAGGTATAGAATTGCCATATGATCCATCAAGCCTACTCAGAAGAACTGAAAGCAGGGATGCAAACAGACATTTGTACAACAATGTTCATAGTGGCATTATTCATAATTGCCAAAAGATGGAAACAACCCAAGTGTCTGTTAACCAATGAATGATTAAACAAAATGTATTATATACATATGATGGAATATTATTCAGCCTCAGAAAGGAATGAAGTTCTGATACATGTGATGACATGGATGAACCTTCACAACATCAAGTTGAGTAAAATGGGCCAAACACAAAACAGTTTACCAGGGGTAGGGTTATCGGTAGGGAATGGGGACTTAATTCTGATTGGTTGTGATGTACAACATTGTGAATGTTATTAACTCCACTGAATTATATATTTTAATGTGGTTAATAGGAGACATTTTAGGCTGTGTATATGTAAGTAGAATAAGATGTAAAAATAGTATAGGACTGTACAACATATTGAACCCTAATATAAATCATGGACTACAGTGAATAGTGTAATTATTATAATATCATTTCATCAGTTGTACTGTGAGGGGGGATATATGGGAACTTGATTTTCTACAGGATTTTTCTGTAAATCTATAACTTTTCCAACTTAAAAAAGTAACTAAACAATGGAAAATGGAAGGCAACAAATATATAGAAGAAAAAGAAAATATACCAAACATGAAATGCAGCTAAATCAATGCTTAGAGGGAAATTTATAAGTGTATATAATTAAGTCAGAAAAAAGGAATGACTACAAGTCAAGGACATAAACTTTCACTTCACAAAACTAGAAATGGAAGAAAAAATTAAATCCAAAGCAAGAAAAAGCAAAGAAATGAAGATAAGATAACCACTAGTTCATGCAGGTTTTGTAAAATTAGTACAGAAATTTCTACTTATTGAAGGCACCTGAGGTCATGTAAAACTGGCATACTAGAAACTTAGAGAGGCCAAAGATCTTAATTAAGAAAGTCCTTTCAGGCAAGAACCATACAATATTTTTTACATGCACTTTTTTTTAATGCAATATTATTGAGATATATTCACATACCATAAAATCATCCAAAGTGTACAATCAATTGTTCACAGTATCATCATATAGTTGTGCACTCATCACCACAATCAATTTTTTGAATATTTTCATTACTCCAAGAAATAAAAATAAAATTAAGAATAAAAGTAAAAAAGAACACCCAAAACATCTCATATTCCCCCCACCCCATTATTCATTTACTTTTTGTATCCCTTTTTTCTACTCATCCGTCCATACACTAGATAAAGGGAGTGTGGGCCACAGGGTGTTCACAATCACACAGTAAGCTTGTATAAACTATATAGTTATATGATTGTCTTCAAGAATCAAAGGTACTGGATTGGATTGCAGTTCAACAGTTCAGGTATTATCTTCTAGCTATTCCAATACACTAGAAACTAAAAGGGATATCTATATAATGCAAAAGAATAACTTCCAGAATGACTTCTTGACTCTATTTGAAATCTCTCAGCCACTGAAACTTTGTTTTGTTTCATTTCTCTTCCCCCTTTTGGTCCAGAAGTCTTTCTCATCCCATTATGCCAGGGCCAGGCTCAACCCCTGGAGTCATTTCCTACATTGCCAGGGAGATTTATACCCCTCAAAATCATGTCCTACGTGGTGGTGGTGGTGGGGGGCGGTGCAGTGAGTTCACCTCAGAGTTGACTTAGAGAGAGAGGCAACATCTGAGCAACAAAAGAGGTTCTCTGGGGGTGATTCTTAGGCACAATTATAAGTAGGCTTAGCCTCTCCTTTGCAGTAACAAGCTTCATAAGGAAGAGCTGTATCATTTTTATCTGTCTCTTTCCACAGCATCTGGAAAGGTGTTTTGGACACAGTAGCAGTTCAAAAAATGTCTGTTAAATTGAATTGTATGGAGTCACTATGTGTGTTTCACTGAAGCAGTCTCTGAATCCATCAATTTTGCAAACACACTTACTGTGGTATTTCTACTGGTTTGAGAATTAAAAAGCCCCAATAGCTGATAGTGTGCTATCAAAATCAGTAAACGTTCAGGCTTGGAACTTCTTCAAATATTAGAATCCATTTCTAGAAAAGCTCCATCAGCTGCTTCTGTGCCATAAATGATTAGAATATTCACAGACAAAAATAAACAAATATTTGATCATGAGGAAGAGAAAGCTAATTATTGAAGCTGCCATGACTGATTCATCTCTGCAGGAAAAGGACTTATGTGACCATTGGTTGGAGGGCAGTTTAATCAATAGCTTCTTACCCATGAACTGAAATAGGACAGCCATTTGAAGATGGGCTAGGCTCTATTTATCATCTGGCTGCTACTACTCAAGGGAAGAACACTGAGGCATTTTGAGTGCTCTCCAACTCCAAATTCAAGAGGCTTTGTCTGTTGTTGGGAAGCATGGAAGAGTAGAATGGGGTTGGTAGATAGGAGGAGAGAGAGAAGCCTGAAGTTTAGGTATTTTCCTTCTGTTAATAAAGGTTGTGGGTAGGAAAAAAACTATTCTACTAGGTGGTTGAAAAGCTCACTTGCAATTCTTCAGCTTAAGTATCATTTCCTGAAATAAAGCATTCTCTAATTTCCAGGCTAGTTTTGTTCCTCTGTCACATGGTTACATAGAGCTGTTCTTTTTTGTCACACTAACTGGGCCTCTAAGAATCTGTTCAATGTCTATCGTTTTTGGCTAAATTCTAAGTTCCATGAAGGCAGAGATTGTGCTTTTTCATTGTTGCTATTACTAGATCCCTAGAGCCTCTTCCAGTGTTTGGAACATAGAAAGTGGTCAACAAACTGTTGAATGAATGAATCAATAAGATTAAGCAATGCCATTAGAAGATTTCTAAGATGACACCTTAGAAATCTTCTTTTCATTTTTAAATCTGGCTCTAGCCCTTTTGTGTCCAACTTTATGATTTTGATTTCTTTTAATGAATTCTGAAGGCCTAGAGATAGGATAGTAGTAGCAGTGATTTAGTTATTTTGTATAGATCTCAGGCACAACACAAATCTATTTTATTTCAAAAACCTACCTTGCCTGTAACAATCATAATCAGTTAGTTATATTAATACTTGAATATATAGAGTTCACAACTCAGATAATTTGCACATTTACATTTTGTCTACATAGTAAGCTATTATCGTCAAAGGTTGTTTTCCAGAAGTTTAAACATCTTTATTGTACTCAACAATTACCCTAAACACAACAAAATCATGTATAAAGTCAACCCTTGAGCCTATTATAACATATTCAATTCTTGGTAATTAGTCAATGCACTTACAAATTCTTTAAATAAGGGCTTGTAGCATAAATTTGGAAATCTCTGATAATATCAAAGAAAGAATAATTTTTTTGTCAATCATGCAGTGATTAGCCAAGAACAGTCTTAATCCTTTCAGGGATCCTGCAGTGCTTTCCAATTTATCCTTAACGCTTCCGTAGTAACACTCTGTATGAGTTTATACAGGACTCTTTTCAGGGTAGAAAGCTGTTGGGCATAGAAGGTCTTTTGTAGTTGAGGAAGATGGAAGAATTTCACAATGTTGACTCTCTGATACATTCTCCTCCTTCTAGGTAAGAGTTGTTTTACAAATGAAAACTGTCAGGTATCCCTGCTGCCATGTGTGCCTGGGATTTCTCTCCACTCCTTGCACCCTCCCTCTCAAAAGAGAAATGTGGGTGTTTGTACAGTACTAAATACAGATCCCTTTTATGATCTCTATCATATACTCAACATGAGATAGCACTAGTAATTGGATCTTAATACATGCCTAATTGCAGGTCAAGTATCAGGCAGGTAGTTTATAGTACACCTTGGCTTCCAATATACTTACCTGTCATTTCTACCAGCTAAAATACTTATTAACATGAAGTTTGGGATTTCTCTTACAACCATGAGTAGGACATACAAACGTTTTCCCAGAGGCTAAGTGTAACCTTACACAGTGCAAGACAGTCCCAACTTTAGTGAAGCAAAATATTTTCATCTTTTGGGGGGTATATTGTGCATGGAAATGATAATGGCACAAGTTCATCTGATTAGCTATAATACAAGTAAGGTCTCTGGAGTCAGACGTTAAAAAATATGGTAGAGGGTTAGGACTGGATCCAGGAAATATATTTCTGTGTTCTGAGGATAGTGCTAAATGTACTTTCATATCTAATAGTTTCTAGTGGCCTGGAGCACATGGAAGAGAGATAATGTGTAAGTTCTGCCCACTAATTTTCCCCAGGGCAGTATTAAAGAGTTTTCCCACTTTAACTAACAGATACCTCCAGAGTCTTCAGAACCCCTGGAACTTCATTTAGAATTCCAGCAATAAAATTTTAATGTCATTATGCAGGAAGAAGACAAACTTTTACTAATGTGTGTGCTAGGCACTGCACAAATATATTTTTTCCTTTTGATGCTTACAGTAACTCTAGAATACAGATGTTATTGTACCTTTTCAGAACAAGAAGCTATAACTTCCTTGCAGTTACTCATCTCAGAAAGAGAATTTGGCTGTCTTTTATCTTACTCCACAATGCAGCTTTCTCCTTATCCAATCCTGCTGCTCAGGAACTATCATGCAGAATAGGTTGACAAGCCATTGTGTGGTTTTACTTAAAAGGATAATAAAGCACTGCATTAAAGATTTAGACTAGCAATAGAGGAAAATCTCCTTAACAGTAGCCTTTTTAACATTAGATGCTAAGGGAGGTTGTGGAGTTCCTTCTATGAAGATCTTTGTAAGTTAAGTGAAATATACTGTTCCTCATGTTTTTATCACCTAATAAATGACAACATGAACTTCGAGGATCTTTGTTTTTACGTTAGCTGATGGGTTTCCCTGACCATATCCATACTCTTTTCCTTTGCTTCTTATCACAAAAAGAAGCTGTCAGAGAGCTATTTTGTCTGGTTGTGTAGAATATGATCATGAGACTATTTCTCTGTGTACAAAGGAAATTAGAGGGCCAGTCCTCACGGTGTTGGCTTCTCTAGAACCAGGCTGCACCCATCCAAGACCACAATTACTCTTATTCTCAGATACTAAAATTTTTTTCATCCTTTTAAATATATCTATTTATTCCCATTTTTAGGTAATTGAAATCACAATTAGTCCTTGTGAGAGTCATCATTTAACTTGAGTCCAGCTCATTTCTTAACAGGGACCTCTCAGCTGGTGAGCTTTTCAATAAGCACATTGAAATTAAGTGTCCCATTGGGCTGTGTTGCATAGTTATTTAGAGTTTGTGTTCTCACCTTAGGTACATGTAATTCATTGTCAGATTTGTTTTTATGACTAAATTGCATGTTTCTATCTCACTTTTAACTTGGCTAATTTAAACCAAGCCTTGTAGGATTTGAAAACTGCTTCATTTATCCTTACGCAATTAAATTTTAAAACGACACATTGGTACCTCACTAGATAAGACTACCATAATTTATCAAATCAGTTATAATGGTGGTTCCATTAGAATAAGAAATATGGTCACAAACTCTCCAAGTTAAAATGATCTATTGAGCATTATAGTTGGCTGTATCTTCACACCTCAGCAAAAAAATGCCTTTACAGTTGAAGACAGTATTAACTCCAGAACTAAACATGCTGAAGGTAAGGAACTGATTTTGTACCCCAACTGTGAACTCCCAATTTTAGTACGAAACACAGACAGAAGGAAGACAAGCATTATTACATTATATTCACCATACATTTCTCATCTAAACCTTGGACCAATAATCCCCCAAATGAAAAATATATGAAAAATTTCTAACTTAGAATTGGATTATATTCCAAAGGCTCATTCTGTTGATATGAAAATTGAAAACAATTGGAAGGGAAACCCAAATGCATAGGCCTTTATAAAACTGGTGGCTGGTATTCTCTTGTGCACATTAGCATAGGACTGGAAAGGGTTTTTTTTTTCTTTTTTTCTTTTTTTTAAATTTAGGAACACTCCTACACTAGTGTACAATAACTTCTAACTTATGTGTGTTTTTCCTACTATTTCCTATAATTATTTGAGCTAATGAAATAACTTTCTAAGAACTTGAAGGCTATTCAATTTTTCATTGTAAACCACAGGTAAAGAAACTAAGTCCCATTTAGGCAGTGTGACAAGTTCTGGACAGAAATTCATTGATATATAAGCCCATGCTTTTTGGTTTTTAATTTGGAAGTAAACCTTAAGAATTAAAGTCTTCTAATAATTTAGAAATAGTTCTTTGAATTACACCTCCAGGAGTAGAGGTGTAATAAGAGAAAGTGAACACAGATCCAAATCTAGAAGTAGTTTTCCATGGCCACTGATTACATATGTCTAATCCCGAGTCTTTCAGGCAGGGCATGCAAAGAGTTAGTCTTTCTCAGAGGGAGGGTCTGCTCTTAATTGCTTTATTAGCATTTAGCAATTTGGTTAGTTTTATTTTATCCAAAACCAGTATATACTGCAGTGTTATGCCCCATGTGGTATGTATGAATTTATCAATTTTTAAGTTGCTTGAATTTTCAAATCTTTGCTCATTCATCTGTTCATTCATTCATCAAAAATTACTTTTTTGCGAACACTTATTGAATGATCTTGGTACTTGGAATACAACAATATACCACAACAAAGAGCCTTGGCCCTCATTCTCATGAGGGAGACAGGCAATACAAAATAAACATAACAAATTAAGTATATGAATTCATAAATTATATACTATGTTTGAATGGGAAAAGTACTATAGGAAAGTGGAAAAGTGAAGGAGATTAGGGAAGTTGGGATTGTTGGGGAATGCAATTGCAATTTTAGATTAGGGGGCAATTCATTGAAGTTGATTGAAGAGGGAGAGAGAGCTGTGTGGGAACCAGGAGGAAGAGCATTGCAGGCAGTAGGGAAATATCAGTGCAAAACTCCCACTGTCTGGTGTTGTCACAAAACAGCAAGGAGGCCAGTGCAGCTGAGACAGAATGAGAAGGAGGAGTAGGAGACAGGATGGAAGAAGAAATGGAGAACAAGGTTTAGAACACTATATAGACTTTGTGCCTTATTCTGAGTATCCCCAAAAGGGGCAAGCCTGTGATGAATTATTCTACCAAAACTTTCATGGCATTCAAAGACAAAGGAGAGAAAGGTGATAGAGATAAAGTGATTAGGGAATTCAGAAGGAGGGATTGGCTTTTGTGTTACATCTTTCCCATCAGCTTAGAAAGCACCCAGGAGATTTGAGGTGGTTCTCTGCATGTCACCTGCCTTTAAATAATACCTCAAGTTTTTGTCATGGGCATGTGTTTTTAATTTTTTTTGTCTGTAGCTCTGTTTCCATTTATATTCCTTTCATTGGTGATCTCATTCATTTCCATGGCTTAGATGAACATTTGAATGCTGATGACTCCCAGATTTATGATTCCAGCCCAGCAGTCTCTGCTGACGACAAGACCCCTAATGTCAAATGACTACTTGGCCTGTGGCAGCAGAAACTTGACATGGATACATTTCACTGAACTAATTGCTAATCATCTTTCAAGTCTTTGCTTAAACCTCAGTGAGTTCTGGAAGACTTTGACTTCCATTGTACGTTTCTCTGACAGTCCTCAATGTACTTATAGTCATTAGATTAATGCTGTCTTCTTCCCAAAACTACAGTTTCTATGAGGGGAGCAGCTCCGTGTATTTCACTCTCACTCTATCACTGGTGTTCAATAAATATTTTTGATAAACTGACAGTCTTGCTTTCTCATAGGGTTGATATTTTATACATTTACCCATTCAAAAGGTACTTGTTTGAGAAAATAATTCAAAATATGAGAATTAATTAAGGATTGAAAATTTTATCTAAGTAGTAACATCATTCAATGTGATTATAATCAAATTGCACTATTTCAGTTGCTGTACAGTTTTAGCATATATGGAAGCCTGATCTGAAAAACTGACATCACTGCAAAGGAGAGAGGCATACAGTGGCCAATAATTGGAGTTGTATAAGGAGCATATCCTACCTTCACTTCTTCTTACCTCTCTAAACATAATAGGAATGCTCCTGTGATGATTTAAAGAAAAAAGCATGTACTTTGCATACAATTTTTTTCTGACCACAGTTCTGTTTATCAATCTTCTCAGAGAGGAAAAACATATGAGTTTGGGGATTATTTTTTCTAGTTTTATAGGGCTTTGGGAGCCAGAAAAACTGAAATATGTTACAGAACATGCATGGAAAAGACTCCTGTTGTAGACCGAGATGAAAAAATATAGGAAAGAGTCAAATGTGACTCTCGGGTTTCAGTTCAATGGAAAAAAGGAGAAACATTAATCTTAGCAATTTCTGAGTATATTAGATATATAATCTTAGAGAGAGGGAGAGATAAGAACTGGCATTGTAGATTTGAAAGTCATGTGTATATAGGCAGCAGTGGAGTGGTGGTTTAACCCTATGTGGAAAATTGAGGAGATAGGACATAGAAAGCATGTAGTGTTGAAATTCACTCATCATTGTCTGATGCTATTGTGACATTGTTCTACTTGTTAGGTGGAGTTAATACAGAATAGAGACTGGAACTGTTCAGGCATGCCTTGAATTTCCTCTTTTCTTTGCCTTTTACAATTAGTGACCTATTAAGGAACCATTAAGATAATTAATAGGTATTCACTACAGTTATAACTGAACATAGTGTATAGATTCTGTCATGTATTCATTCCTAAATATGAATGCTACACAAAAGCTGCTTTTGAAGGTTGAAATTACATTAGGAAGTTTAATCAGCACGTGCCATATCTTAGCCCAGTGTTCTCTGATTAAATAGTAGTCATTTGTGTAATGACATGAGTTTTATAACATATTTTTGCAAAATTGAAAAAACATTGAATGTTTTGATATGCTGATAATCAAAATTCATTTCTTTCAGTCTTTCTTTTCCATCCTGCCACACTGACAAAATGTTCCCTAACATGTGGCTTAGGTATGACATGCTTTGTACAGCCTCCACATCCTCTGTTTTGCTCTGGAATCAAACAGTCAACAGGAGCTCCTATCAGCAACCTGGGTTCATTGTTTCAAATAGGGGATTGTTGGCTTTGCACTCTGCAGACGTGCACTTTGCAGGTTTTTTTCCCTAAAAGTCTGCATCACTGAGTATTCTCTGCATTTTCTTGCACTCATATGTGACCTTCACTGCTTAGATAGCCGTATTTCCTATTTTGTGATATAGGCTTTTTAATGATTCCTACTTTTATCAAAGTTATTTGCATGTCTGTGATTAGTAATGTCTCAGACAGGCCTATTCAAATATTCAAGTAACTCATCGAATGAGAAACACTTCTCCCTAGGAAGTACAATACATTTTAATGGCCTGAAATTCCAATGGCTTGCAGATTAACACTTCATAATTTTTAGCCTTGGGTTAAGTGATGGGCATTTCACATGGCCTATAATTTAATAATTAATACACTGATAGCCTTATCCTGCCTTTTTGCCCCCATTTGAAGGATATCTCATTATGCTCTCATTAGCTTCAATTCTGACTTCATGACGTATCTTACGGAGCTAACAAAGACTAGAAGCAGAAAATGGAATTTTAATTTTAAAAAATATGTCAACCTTATTTGGTGTATGCAAAAGCTATAAGTAAAAACATAAAAATATATATTCAGTAACATTTAAAAAATACCAATTCAGACTACCTTCATTTCTAATATTTGATTAATGGTTTAATAGTTGATACTTATCACCAGTAAAGCACTTTCCAAGTGTCATAAATATTTCTTAGTGCTTTCATTTATTAACTCATTTAATCCTCATACAAACCCTGTGACATAGGTACTAGTATCATCATTTTACTGTGCCACATAGAGGTGAACTAATTTGCTCAGGGGACATTAGGAAAGAAATAAAGACTTATTCTGACCCTCACCTATTCCTAGCCCCCAAAGAGACCCAAACATACTAATTTGGCCATTATTTCCTTTCTCAATTAATGCCAAGCATTCATCTTTGCAGATTTTGCCATTTACTCAATTGGTAAGTATACATGTATTGACTCTAACTGTGTAACAGGAGCTTGGAATATAATATCAGACAAGACAAATGTGATCCCTTATCATATAGAATTTACAGTCAATGAGGACATGGAGAAGTCAACAAGTAGTTTGAATGCCTTATTGTAAAGAAGATAAACACTGATCTGGAGCATATAGATCAGGCACTTTAGACACGCTTGGCGAAAATGGGAAGTGACCCCTAGGCTAAGAACTGAAACAAAGGATAGGAATGGGATGGGTGTGAGTTTTTCAGGCTGAGAAAGCATCTCTTTCAAAACCTAGAAGCAAGAGATCCAGGAACATCCAGGTAATTAAAGTAATAATGTATGACTTTAAGACTGGGTGTGGCTCTACCATTTGAAGGCCCAGGGGACAGTGGAGGACATTTGAAGGCCCAGGTCAATGAGGGACAAAGAGACTGAAAAATGTGGACAGAGACTGTGTTTCCAGCCCTGGGTCTGAAAGCCTTTCCCCAGCCCTTGAGGGAAGCAGCAGCCACTCCCTTGCCTTGGGGACAGCTGGAGTACTGGGTCAGCCAAGGGAATACTTTGCCACAGGGAGAGCCTCAAATCAAATCAGATTTTGGCTGACAGTGAGGGATCAAAATCCTGCAGTTTCAACTCACCTGTGTAGATGAAGCCTGTGCTCGGAGGCACAGCATTTTCTGAGGATGATTAATTTACCGAACAACAGCATCTGATGGACAATCTGGAAGATGAAAGGGAATAGAAACACTTTTAAAAAGATGCTCCAGACCTTTTCTTAGGACCGCAGGAGCTGGTCTACACACCCTATACAGAAACATGGCCCTGTTTTGGCTGAGAAATACAGAAGACTCAACTTAGAAAGCAGGGTTCTAAAACAAACCAAGTCTTGCTGGCTGCACCTCTGGAAACCAGGAGATTTGTATTATCACACACAGTGAATCTGCTGGGTGCCCAATGCCTATCTCCCATACCTGTGGCAGGCCATGGTGGGTACCTGACTTTGGAGGGAAGACTTGGGGGTAGAGCCAATCTGACAACTGGCCAGTGAGAGAAGAAAGAAAAGATGTGACAAAAGAGATGAAGGATATAAAGAAAACACTGGGTGACCATAAGGAAGAATTTGGAGGTTGAACAAACAAATGGCAGAACTCATGGGAATGAAAGACACCATAGAAGAGATGAAAAACACAATGGAGACATATAACAGCAGACTTGGAGAGGCTGAAGAAAGGATCAGTGAACTAGAGGACAGAATATCTGAAATCCTACACACAAAAGAACAATGGAAAAATATGACCAGGGTCTCAGGGAACTGAATGACAATGTGAAGTGCATGAAGGAGAAGACAAGAGAAAAAGGGCAGAAAGAATAATAGAGGAAATAATCACTGAAAATTTCCAAATCTTGTGAAAGACATGAAATCACAAGTCCAAGAAGCACGGCATACCCCAAACAGAATTGATCCAAATAGACCTACTCCAAGACACTTACTATTCAGATTTTCAAATGTCAAAGACAAGGAAAGAATTCTAAAAGCAGCAAGAAAAAAGCAATCCATTACATACAAGGGAAGCTTGATAAGACTAAGTGCAGATCTCTCAGCAGAAACATGGAGGTGAGAAGGCAGTGGTATGATATATTCAAGATACTGAAAGAGAAAAACTGCCAATCAAGAATCCTATATCCGGCAAAACTGTCCTTCAAAAATGAGGGAGCATTTAAAATATTTACAGATAAATAGACACTGAGAGAGTCCATGATCAGGAGACCTCCTCTACAAGAAATACTAAAGGGAGTGCTACAGACAGATAGGAAAAGACAGGAGAGAAAGGTTTTGAGAAGAGTGTAGAAATGAAGATATCAGGGGCTAGAAAAAGGATAGAGATCGGGCATTTGATGCTGAAGGAGTACAGAATGTTCAAGAGGACTGATTGTATAGATCCAGAAAGGGATGGCACAATACTATGTGATGGTAGCACAATATTGCCAGTGCATTGGACAAAGATGTCTATGAGTGTGTTTGAGGGACAAAGGTTAGGGGTCTGTATGACACTAGGGGGAAGGATGGAAGATAAAAGACTGGGCTGTATAACTTAGTGAAACCTAGAGTGGTCAAAGATTGTGATTAAACGTACAAATATAAGAATACTTTTACATGAGGGAGAACAAATGAATGTCAACTTGGCAAGGTGTTGAAAATGGGATGGTATTGGGGAAAATACAATCAATGCAAACTAGAAAAAATAAAAAATAAAAAAAGATATTTAAAATAAAAAAATGACTGGGTGTGTAAAGATCAGTGAGAGGTGGTGAAGGAAGGCATGAGAATGTAAGGTAAATAAAGTTTCTTTTATTATGGAACACACAAGTATACATGGATTTGGAGCTTGATTATTAAGGGAGTGAGATGCTATTTGAAAATTTTTATGCAAAGGAGTCAAAAACATGTTTTTGATTTTTGAAGAGTCTCAGAGAAGTGGAGAGTATCCTGGAGGAGATGAAAGTGAAGGTAGGGATACCAGTTAGCTGGCTGCTGCAATGCTTTTCTGGGAAAAAATGATGGACTGAACCAGGCGGAGAAAAGTCAACAGGTTTTATATCTATAAAATTGGATATGGTGGATGGGGAGGGAGAGGAATATGTCAAGAATGTTACCCATTTTTCCAGATTAGGTAACTTGGGTAATACACATGAAATGGGAGCTTTGTAGGGAAGATGGAGAAAGAGCTAAATTTGTCATTCTGCCTATGGTCCTATACAAGTGCCTGTGTTTGGAACATGTATTATTCTAGTTTTACCTAAGTAATACTTGAGGGAGCATGGATAAGACCAGTTTGGCTTGTGCTGAAAATGAGATGTATTAGAATTTTATATCCAGAAATAAAATGTGAAATCTTGATTTCTCATCTACTCTTCTTGCTGCTAGGTAATCCAAAATTGTGAACTTAATCCTAAATAAAAAACAGAAGGATATAATTTGTTTCATCTTTCAAAAGGCTTTGATAAAGTTAGAATAAATTATTATGGAAATTATGTAACCACAAAATTATTATGGAAATTATGTAACCACATAAAAAAGAATCCTGTTGTAAAATAATTAGGACAGATTTATAGTAAATTTTTATTTGTGCAACTTTGGAAATTGTGGTTAGATAAGAGTTTTAATGCAAGTGCTTTCTTTTTTGTTCTCTCTCCAAATACATATATGTATATTTGTGCATGTACATATGTAAATGTAAATAACCAAGTGTGTGTATATATATATATATAAACCAGATGAATAATAAAATTTAGATAGAAATTGCATAATTGCTAAACTGTATCTTTTATTTTAAAACAGAACTTTTAGATATAAAAGAAAAAGGTCTATTTTAAATGCATTTCCTAAAGCTTTATTTAACATTTTGGGTGCACCTTTGCAAGGAGTATTTGGCTTGAGATTATAAAGGCTTCTTGTGAAATAATGCCTGGAAAAATGTGCATCCAGCTACTGGCTCAAATCTTTCCCAGTATTTACAGTTGCTTATTACCATTTTGCATTTTCGGTAGTTAACACTACAATTAGCTCTAAGCAGGTGTGTACAGTTTTACAGTGCTTTTTCAAAACAAGGGACTTTGGCAACCTATGTGTTCTCTTTATTGTAAAAGAGGCCATAAAGTGAACAGTGCTTTTACATTTGAAATAGATTCCCATTTGCTTTGAATAATCTTGCTATTGAATAAGCATTATTCTTTTACAGTGTTTGTTCATGGCATGGTGTACTTGTTTTGGATCTAGTTGATTTAAATAAGCAGTGTATCAAAAAATGTCTAAAAACAGCTTTAACTCTCTAAATGGTTTCCATTTGGCTACCTCCCAAGTAGAATTGTAATTGGGAAAAAAAGAAGTTGAAGTTTTAGTGTCTTATTTTTGTTTGTGTAATATTATATTGCAGTTAGCCCAATCCTCTTTATGCCGCCTTGCAAGATAGAATTTTCAACTGATAAAAATGAAATTGGCTGCACGACATGATATTGAATGTAAAGGTTGGGAATGGAATTTCCAATGTCAAGTTAGCTATAATATTTTTAATCAGAGTTAATTGATGCCAGCTGTGTGATCCTGTATTGTTTTTTTTTTATGCATTTATGATTGAAGAAAGGTGATGTTTCTGCTATTTCAACTTAGAAAGTAGAATTAGCTGCCAGTCATTAAAAACCTATGGGTAGACAGTCTGGAGCTACAGGCTGACAGATGACACCTGCTGGGCAGAAAAGCACAGTGACTTGAGGCCTCACAGGGTGTGCCAATCTTCTAAGACAAATCCTCAGGGAGACATGATACTATTGCCTCCTGCTGAGACCTGAGCCTGTTCTGGTTGGGGAAAACCTGACTGGGGTAACCAAGGAAATCAGATGCCTAGACAACAGAAAACTACAACCTACACTAAGAAAAATGCAGTTATGGCCCAGTCAAAGGAATAAACTTACACTTCAACTGAGATACAGGAATTTAAACAACTAATACTAAATCAATTTAAAAAGTTTAGGGAATATACGGCAAAAGAGATGAAGCATATAATGAAAACACTGGGCATACATAGGAAGAAATTGAAAGTTCAAAAAAACAACTGGCAGAATCTATGGAAATGAAAGGCACAACACATGATATGAAAGACACAAAGGAAAAATACAACAGCAGATCTCAAGAGGCAGAAGGAAACACTCAGGAACTGGAGAACTAGTCACTTGAAAGCCTACACACAAAAGAACAGATAGAGAAAAGAATGGAAAAATATGAGCAATATCTCTGGGAACTTAAGAACAAAATGAAATGCAGGAATGTATGTATCATTGGTGTCCCAGAAAGAGAAGTGAAGGGAAAAGGGGCAGAAGCAATAACAGAGGAAATAATCAATGAAAATTTCCCATCTCTTATGAAAGGCATAAAATTATGAATCCAAGAAGTGCAACATACCCCAAACAGAATAGATCTTCATAATAGATTATCAAATGTCAAAGATAAAGAGAGAATCCTGAAAGCAGCAAGAGAAAAGCGATCCATCACATACAAAGGAAGCTTGATGAGAGTATGTGTGGATTTCTCAATAGAAACTACGGAGGCAAGAAGGAAGTGGGATGATATATTTAACATACTGAAAGAGAAAAACAACCAACCAAGAATCCTATATCTGGCAAAACTATCCTTCAGATACGAGGGAATGCTTAAAATATTCTCTGACAAACAGACAGTAACAGAGTTTGTGAACAAGATACCTGCTCTACAGGAAACACTAAAGAAAGTACTGCAGACAGCAAGGAAAAGACAGGAGTGAGAGGTTTAGAACACAGTTTTGGGAGATAGTAGCACAGCAATGTAAGTACATTGAACAAAGATGACTGTGAGTGTGGTTGAAAGAGGAAGGTTAGGAGCATGTGGGACACCAGAAGGAAAGAGGAAAGATAAAGACTGGGACTGTATAACTTAGTGAAACCTAGGGTGCTCAACGACTGTAATAAAAGCTACATATATGTTTTTACATGAGGTAGAACAAATGAATGTCAACATTTCAAGGTGTTAAAAATAGGGTGGGATTGGGGGGAAATACAATCAATGCAAATTAGAAAAAAAAGTATTCCAACAAATTTTAAAAATGCATATTATAATGAAGTTGACTTTTCTTAAGTCTTCTAAGAATAAATTTTTGTTTTATATGCTTTAAAAAATCAATTGACCATAGATGTATAAGTTTATTATGGACTCTCAATTCTATTCTGTTGACTTATATGTCTGTTCTCATACCAGTACCACACTGTTTTGTTTACTATCGCTTCATAGTAAGTTCTGAAATTAACAAGAGTGAGTCCTCTAACTTTGTTCTTCTTTTTCAATTCCTCCAATGGGTTTCAGTTCCCTGACAGCCTATGCAATTATTCAAACAAGTCAATCACATTTTCCTGTGGGAAGCAGTGGGGGAGGGAGGGTACCTCACCCTCTTGCCCTTCTGCAAAGCCTACCTCCCGCTGACCCTGGTTGTTCACTCTGTTACCCGCTTGCAAACCCTGTGTGACTTTGTGACATGTGGTGTCCTCCTCTCCCAGGCTATGAATATATATGACTAATAAACTTCTGTCAATAAAAAAAAAAATCTGTAGGTAGAGATTACTATACAGGGAATATACTTCACTGGTTCAGGTTGTACATTGCAATTTGGATTATTAGTATAAAATGTTTTAATTCTTTCAAAAATTACATAGGAGCAAATAATAGACCTGCTATCTACTTTTATGACTGATTTTAGGAAAATATTTTAGGTGTCCATGATGATGCCATTTTGTTAAGCTATTACAGTAATAGACCTAAACTTTCTTTTATGTCCAAGTCCACCACTGCTTCTTCTCTAAACCCTGTTTCTGTAGATTAACTACTACAATTATAGTTAAACTCAGTACAATTTGAAGTGGCATAAATCTGGGCTATACACAAAATGGTTCCTCAAAAGACACACACAGATAATATACTCATATGATCTACACATGTACTCAACACACACATCAACAAAAGACACATACATTCATGCTCAAGGAAATTCCCAAATCAGTTGGTCATCAGGAAAAGGCACATAAAAACCATAAGATATCACTTCATATCCATGAGGATGGCTATTCTTAGAAAAAAGAAAAGAAATGTTGGTGAGGATGTGGAGAAACTGGAACCCTCATATATTGCTGGTGGGATTTTAAAATGCTACAGTCACTATGGAAACAATTTGGTAGTTCCTAAGAAAGTTGAACAAAATTACCATATGACCCAGCAATTCCACTTCTTAGTATATAACTCAAAGAATTGGAAGCAGGGACTCAAATAGATATTTGTACACCAATGTACATAGAAGAATTATACACAATATCCAAAAGAGTAAGCAACACAAGTGTCCATCAAGAGATACATAAACAAAAGGAAGTTTATATACATAATGGAATATTATACAGCCATAAAAAGAATGGCATTCTGATGCATGCCACAACATGGGTTGAAGCTTGAAGACATCATGCCTAGTGAAATAAGCCAGACACAAAAGGCAAATATTCACTTACATGAAATATCTTGAATAAGCAAACTTAAGTAAATTTATAGGCTGAAAACAAATTACAGATTACCAGGGCTTTGGGCTGAGAGGAACGGGGAATTATTGCTTAATGAGTACAAAGTTTCTGTTTGAGGTGATGAAAATTTTGGGTAATGGATGTTGGTGATGGTAGCACAGTATTGTGAATGTAATTAAAAATACTGAATTTTATATCTGAATGGGGTTAAAATGGGAAATGTTGAGTTGTATATATGTTAATACCCTAAAAATAAAAAATAAATAAGTCAAAGTAATTGTGAAAGTTGTTCTGATAACACATTCAGATGAACAAAATTGTTTTAATTGCAGGAAAGTGACAGTTCTAAATTTTCTGTTGTATTTCACAAGGATTTATTCCCAATAGTCTGTCTCCATCAATGTTCGCTGCTTCTAGAAAAGAAAAGGTGTCACACAGTTATCATATGCGCATTATTATTTGCATTGAATTGAGACTTCTTTCATATGATGAAACTACACATGAACCTATGGCCAGCCTTCAGATATCCACGGATACTTTTTGTCCCCCTCTGCTTTCACTTTAGAGTGCAGGTATCAGAAAAGATGGAGGACATTTTGAGTATATAAAATATTATCATTAATTACTTGAACTTAGCCTACATCATTTTTGCTTCATGGTCAATTTGTAATCAGTAGCTTTTAAATGGTGAAAGATTTATTTAATAATCAAAATCTTCTGTCTGGTACCTATTTATTTTCAGAAGGACTTAATTTGACAAGTTGTTAAATTTTGAAGATGGTTTGGGTTAAAAATATTGGTTTCTCAAGTGCCCATTTAATGTGCCCAAATTCAGAGTGACATTTTGACCTCACTATTCTAAATTTTTAACACATCTAGAAAATTCCGTTTAAGAACCATGCCTCTCTCATATGGTTATTTCATCGCAAAGTGAAAATAACCAAAAGAAAAGTTTATCCCATGTCTATTTTTTTAATTGAAACTTCTGGTGTAGTGACTTCTAATATCACACTAGACGGACTTTTCTCAGGTGTAAAAAGTAGCATGAAAGATAGTTATATGGCCAATGGAATAGAACTGAGAGTTCAGAAATAAACCCATACGTCCATGTCCAACTAATTTGGGACAAGGGTGACTAGTACATTAATTGGGGGAAAGAATGCTGTCCTTAACAGATGGTGATGGGAAAACTGTATAGTCATTTGAAAAAGAATGAAGTTGGACCCCCTACCTCACACTATAGGCAAAAATTAACTCTAAATGGATCAAGAACCTAAACATAAAACTAAATTCATAAAACCAGGGGCTGGAAGCTCAGGGAGAAGAGGGAGTTATTATTCAGGGGGTGCAGAATTTCTATTTGAGGTCATGGAAAGATTGAAATAATGGATATTGGTGATGGCACAATATTGTGAATGTAATTAATAAAACTGCATTGTTCACTTGAAAGCAGTTAAAATGGGAAATTCTGAGTTGTACATATGTTACTACAATAAAAATTTTTTTAAAGTAGCATGGAATATGAGAATTTGTATCCAGGGTTTGTGAGGACATTTTAATTTTCCTTTCTACTCATACCTAGAATGAAGCCCACTCTTCCTACTTCAACAACTTTTCTCCCTTCTTATACTTTTTTCAGTATAAAGGAGATTTAGATATTTTCTTATCCAAATAATTCCACTTGCAAATCTTTAAGATAACGGAGATTAAAAAAAAGGTAACCCAACTTTTCAGTGCGTAAGATTTTGCCAGTCAGTTTGCATTAAAATATTTTTCAGGACTGTGTTGTTATGTGTAAGATGAATTTGTTTTGAAAAAACATAGGCTGGGGTTATTTTTATGCTCTTTGTCATTTCAATTGAAATGCAAAATAATAAAATGGTTTGTTTTCAATGTTAACCCTTATAGAAAAATTCATCTCCATTTCAAGGTAACCATAAAAAAATATAGAAACTCTGTATGGTTTTCCTCTCAGTTATATGTGCTTTTTATAAATGAACTCAGGGTATCATTGAACTTTTTCTCCTGTATTATTGGGATTGCTCCACATGCAGGTGGATATACAATAAGCTTAATGCCAAAAAGACCTTTCTTTCTTGTTTCATTTTTAGAACTTTCAGATATAATAACAATGTTGCTAATCAGTTAAACACACTATTTACTAAAATGCAAATCTTTTTCTTCTCTCTTTAGCTAAAGAAATAATACAAATTATTTTCATAAAAATCTTATTGCCTTTTTGTTATATCTCTAATTGAAAACGAAAGGCATTTGTACTCAGTTCTTTGGCTAAGGAATGTTATTAGATTAAACCTTTCAGTTTTTTATTGATCTTCCATTTTGATATATAAAAGGTAAATAATCAGTTGGATTTATTTAAATTTAACTTTTTGCATAATCATTAAAAAATAGTTCAGCTGGAAAATTGAACACACTCTATAAGATAAAAGATCAGTCTGGATTTGAACAGAATTACTGATTTTTAACCTCTGAAAAATGAGTAAATCACACTTTCATTTCCATTTCTACCATTATCCTTGCAGGAAGTTAAGATGCTTTTTATGTTTATTGCTTTAAAAAACCTATTTAGAATCCGAATTGCATCACCCCAAATTGGATATCCTCAGGTAGAACTTGATTTGAGTATGAATCAAGCATAATGTGAATGAGTACATGATCCAAATTTATATGATATTTAAAATGATTATATATATATATCAGAGAAGAGAACCAAGAGAGATCTTGCTTCAATTTTTCTATATTTACTATTTCTTGAGTCACAAAGTAAACAATGTGTTACCTTTGTTTTCATTGAATCAGAAACCTAGAATCCAATGGAAAATATTTTTTAAAAGATTATAGCATGTATTCAATAAAAAATCATCTCAGAGAAAGTGTTATTTTAAGCTGAGATCTGAAAGAAGAATGTAATCAGCAAGCTGATGAGTTGGAGTTCTAGGCAGAAGAGAAAGAAAAGAGCTTAGAGATTTTGAAGACCTGAAAGAAGGCTAGGCAGGGTCAATTAGCAGAGGGACTTGAGAACTGTATTGTAAAGTCATTGAAGGGTTTTATGCAGGGCAGTGACATGAGTTCACCTGTTTTAAGTTGATTGCTCTGGTTGGAAATGGCTTGGAAAAGAGCCACAGTGGGAATGGGAAGAATAGGTAGGAGGATATTGCAATTCAGAGGAAAGATGCTGAGACCTGGGCTTGGATTTTGGTAACAGAGGAGAAAAGTGGATAGATTTATTTTCGAAGTAGAGTTAGCAGTACTTGAAGATAGATAAACTGTGTGTGTAAGAGAGAAGATATCAGAGATGATCAGTAAATTTTGCCTGAAGGTAGAGAAGACCTGAATCTTATGTCTCTGTTATCAAAGCCTGGGCTCTTGGCCACTACTTTATGTTAACTATCCCGAACACATCTGTGATGGTTAAGCTCGTGTGTCAACTTGGCTAGGTTTTGGTGTAGAGTTGTTTGGTCAAGGAAGCACTGGCTTGATTGTTACTGTGAGGATATTTTGTGGATTTAAATCATCAGTAAGTTGATTGCATCTGTGGCTGATTACCTCTGCAATCAACAACGAAGACTGCCTTCAGCAGTGAAGGAAGTCTCAACCCATCAGATGGAGGCCTTAAAGGGAGAGCTGATGATTTCAGCAGCAGAATGGAGAATTTCCATCTCTACTTCAACCAGCCAGCTTTTCCTGGGGAATTCATCAAAAACCTTCAGAGTTCCCAGCTTATGGCCTGCCCTATGGAATTTGGACTTTCTCATCCCTACAGTCTCATGAGCCAATTACTATAAAAAATCTCATAATATTTACATTGTTTCTCCAGAGAGCCCTGCCACTAAGACGTCATCATTTTTAAGCATGGAGTGGAGTGGTGGCTACTCACGAGGAGGAGCACATTACAATCACGTGTGGGAACTTTCCTAACTAATCTCCCACTAGAAATCGACATCCCTCCAAATGGTTAATTTTATGTGTCAATTTGGCTGGGATCTAGTATGCAGTTATTTAATAAAACACTAATCTTGGTGTTTCTGTGAAGGTGTTTTGTAAATATGGTTAACATCGACAGTAAGTTGATTTTAAGTAAAGGAAATTTCCCTGGATAATATGGGTGGGCCTCATCCAATCAGTGGAAGTCCGTAAGAGCAAAAACTAAGGTTTTCCAGAAAAGAAGAAATTCTGCTTCAAGACTGCAGCATAAAATCCTGCCTGAGTTTCCAGCCTGCTGACCTGCCCATGGATTTTGGATTTGCTAGCCCCCACCATTGTGTGAGCCACCATCTTACAATAAATAAAAAAAAAATTTCTTTGAAATAAATCTCTATATGTATATCATCTATCATCTAGGTCTCTAGTTTATTGGAACTGTTTGTCTTGAGAACTCTGACTGATACACAACGCCTGGAGACTCAATGCAAAAGTGAGCATCTGGTATCCGTGGGGGCATCCTGTACTTTTCCCAGATACGGAGGGTTTGGGAAAACTTATTGAAAACTTGTGACCTAAATCATTCAGCGTGAGAATGGTGTCAGAGTTTGTGGCAGAGATCAGTGGCCCTGAGGACCCAGGGAAGACTCTAAAATTCAAACCACAACATGGGAATAAATGGTTCTCATGAATGAGTGTGGCTATATTGCATTAAAAACAACAGTATAATGAGTGTTTCATATTAGTATCTTGTAGTTCAATTTCACAAAATCAGCTAAGCAATTTGAGGAAACATTTCCTAGATCTTTTTAATACTGAAGCCATTCTATCCATAAACAAGCCCATTCAATATATACATTCTCATACTTGCAAAAGGGAAAAAATGAGGATATTTAGAATGATATGGCCATGTAATTTATGTCCTCATTTACTATTAGCATTTATTGAGTCCAATTCTCCCCTGTATTCAAATCCGTCATGTGCAGACTCTTGGATATTTTGAAAAGTATATTGATTGCTTAAGTCTATGATTCAGAGAAGCACATTGTTTTAGTTTATAAAGCTGACAAAATGCAGTATACCAGAAATGGACTGGCTTTTAACAATGGGGATGTATTAGCTTACAAGCTTACATTTCTGAGGCTGTGAATATGTCCAAATCAAGGCATCATCAAGACAATACCTTCTTCCTGAAGACAGGCTGCTGGTGATCTGGGGCTCCTCTAAAGCAGGGTAAGACACGTGGCAGTGTCTACTGGTCTCTCCCTTCTCTTCTGGGTGTTGTTGCTTCCAGCTTCTGGCTTCAGTGGCTTCCTCTCTGTTTCTGTGGCTTTCTCTCTCAGCTTCTGTGTGTTTTTCTCTGAATTCATCTTCTTATAAAGGACTCCAGTAAAAGGATTAAGACCCATCTGGGTATGCCTCAACTGAAATAACCAACCAAAACATCCCACCCACAATAGGTCTACACCCACAGGAATGGATTATCTTTAAGAACAAGATCTTCTGGGTCCACTCAGCTTTAAGCTACCACACTCCACTCTCTGGACCCCAAGAAGACATGCTCTTTCCATATGCAAAATACACATTCGTTCCATCACAATATCTCAAAAGGCTTAAATCATTTCAGTAACAATATTAAGTACAAAATCTCATCAAAATTAGTTACAGCTGTGGTCTGTCCTGAGAGGCACAACTCCCCTTAGTCTGTGGACCTGGGAAACTTGGAGAACAAGTTATCTGCTTCCAATATACAAAGGAGGGACACTCATAGAATAACCATTCCCATTGCCACGGGGTGAAATTGGAAGGAAAACAGAGGGCACAGGTCTCAAACAGTTCCAAAACCCTGCAGGATATAATCCATTAGTTTCAAGATCTGAGAGTCATCTACAGAAAGATGTCTTGTGCTCTGGGCTTGATGGAGCAGCAGCTCCAAATCTTCTGAGTGCTTGTGCAAAAGCCATGCTCTTCCTAAACCCTGGGGTGAAGACTCTCCAAGCATTTTGGTGGTGGCCAGGATCTTGGCTCCACCCTCATTAAGCACCGGGGTGGCTCAGACTTCTGCCATCTATGGGCTCAGGTTCAACCCCATCAGAACAGTGGGGTGGTGGCCGACTCTCCCCAATCCCCAGGGAATATGCTCCACCCTCTCTGAAGCAGCAGCATTCTTCCTGAACAGTAAACGGGGTGGAAAGCCTGCCCACTGCAAGCTCTGGGGAACTCACCCTTCCTTCATACATGGGTAAGTCCACCGTCCTGGCCTGAGGTGTCTTCACTCCAGACTTCAGCTTCCATGGTTCTGCTTCTGAAGTCATTTTTCCTTCTATCGGTCCCTTTTCTGTCCCTTCTAGTCTGGGCTGGCAGCGGTTCCACTCATATAGATCTCTCAGAAAACTTGTCAGTTTCTCATGCAGCACATGGGGGTCCCAACTGTCAGATAGTAGGACTTTCCACAAATCCTTCCTGTATAACCGCATTTCTAATTCTGACCTGCACTGAAATGACTGACTGGTCCCATGTTCTGTTAAATCCTCACATGGGGCACTACTCTCTGAGGACCTGCTTTCTGAAAGCTCAGAATTTTCAAGCACCTCAATTTCTGGTTTCTTTGAGCCCAGAAGTTCAGTTCTCACCTTATCCTCTTCCCATCACATTTTAGGATAAGCTGCAAGGAGAAGCCAGGTTGCACTTTCCACATTTAGTTTGGAAATCTCAGCTAATTTCCAGCCATCCTGATATTCATTCAACCAAGGGACACTTTTTATAGTTCGGTTTTGAAGGTTTTTTCAACATGAATGAAAATAAACATATTCCCTCTTTTCTCCCTCTTTTATTAACTGGTGCTTTCTAACATGATTTATCTGTTTAGTAGCTTGAAATATATTTATGGACATAGTTGTGATATAAATATCAAGTATATTTACAAATAATTAAATATGTTATAATTTACTTGTAACACTTTCCACAGTAGTGGCTTGAAAAATTATTTTGTGCTCCTTAATTAATCCTAGTTCACGGAGCAGGAATGAGATTTGCCAATTCCCATTTATTTTTCTCTCTTTTCTTTTCTTTCTTTTTGCTTTCCATCCTGGTCTTCTGAATGTCATTGGCAACTTATTGTGGATAATCTCCTTCTTTTTTTTTCAACAACTGAAGACCTTGTTATCTTGTAATGACTGTTCCATAGCAAGGTGATTTATTCTGAGCCATTTGTAAAGAACACAGCACAATGTTCCAATCATTGTGTGCAGATACGGTCAGGCTAATACAGAAGTGTATTAAAATGGCAAGATGCCAATTTCCTTCATCCTTTGTGAAATTCTGAGTTATTTTCTTGCTACAATTATCAAGATGAAGCCTTTGAAGCACATTTCTTTTATTGCTCTCATTTTATTCCATACCTTTATAAAAATCTACCAGGCCACAGGCCAGAGTAGGTTGTATATACTTCATTAGGAAAACTATTTTTAAAAGAACTGTCAAGTGATTGAAATTTAATTATTTGGTAGCCAAGACAATTACATTACTAATCAATAAAATAGGGGAGAATAACAGCTAAAACTTCAGGCAGTGTCATGTGTACTATAAACACAAAAACCACAATTTATCATCCAGTCAAAAATGATTCCATCTGCTCTGTAAGAGAAAAGTCAGGTTAATTTCCAAGATTTACTTTAGCAAATTTTAAAACTTGAATCATGATTTTATGATTTTATGAGACAGTACACAAATCTTTAGATTAGAAACCAAATTGTTACTTTTGTTTTATAGTCCAAAAATGCACGTTTATATTGAGTTTGCATTGTTGAAAGTAAACAACATTTACTGGGAAACACATCTAGATGAAGAATCTGGATTTTTTTTTTTCTTTCTTTTTTTTTTTTTTTTGGCCTTTTAAAAAGTAGTTAGAACAGGTACGAAACATGGCAATGTATTGCATCTATATAAACAAAATGTCTATGTATTTAAGGGAGCAATAATCTACTACCTAACATATTTAGAGGAAGAGGCAGGCTGGGAAAGAGACATGGCAGTCACTGGATATTTAAATCTAGCCCATTGGTATTATAGTTTGTGCAAATCCCTCCCAGATTCTGGCAAATCTTTCCCAGATCCTTCCATATGATCAACTTTTATGTACATTCTTCTATGCTGTTGGATGTGCTCATCTTCATGTTTGTCCAGATGGCTATTTCAGTAAAATGTTGGAGGATGAGAAGTAAAGAGAACTTGAGAAAGTCAGGGATAATATGAAATGGAGTCAACCAACCATTGTAAAAACATACATGTTGAAGAAATTTCAGAGAAATTCCTCTGTGTGTGTGTGTGTGTGTGTGTGTGTGTGTGTTTTCAGAAGATCTAGCAGTCTATATCTTGTTTAGAAGCTGGAAAAGTTTTCTATCAAAATAATCTGACATAGTTTTCAGATTTAAATAATATGAAACATTTACCCATAGATCTTTGTTTAAGGACTATAAATTCCCATTTCGGTGATTTAGAAAATTTTAAAAGCTATAGAGTTTAAAATATTGATCCTGATAAATACGGGTGTAAAATGACTTCAAAAGAAAAATGTACCTACATCAAATTCACTCAAGACTATGGAGAAATATTATAAAAGTGGTTAGTCATCAGAAATCCATTCTTCTCATTCTGCTAAGAAGGTGAAGTTTCTCAAACTGTCTGCCAGGGGGTGTTTTGCAAAATTGAGATGCTTCAGGCCAGCACAAACTGCACAATTGACATTTTAGCAAATGGGGTTTTTCTTTTATTCATTTCTAAATATCAGTACCTACAAGGATTATACTTAACATATTAGAATAGAGACTTTTAGGGATTTTTTTGTCCTTTCTGTTCTCCAGAGACACCTATAACAGATCTAGGTGTAATGCAATAGGTCAGTGTGATATCCTTGCTGAATAAAACAGAAACCGAGATCCTTTATTTTAAGCTGTCATTATACCTAGATGATAACTGGTATTTTTCCCAAGAACTTTAAATTCTCTGCTTAAGCAATAAAGTAAGGAGAATGAGCACTGAACTATTAAAATATATATTTTTCTCAAAGCTTTAGAAGGTAATTTTTCAAAAAGTGTAAAATAAACTAATATGCCCTTGAATGAATGTTGTATGGATTACGGCATTCAAAAATCCATATAAATTTGCTGCATATAAATTTGTCTTCCTTTCTGCCCAGAAGTAACAAAGGCATGTTCAGGGAACAAACAACTGGGTTTGTGGGACCTGAATCTTATACAATTTTGGAGGTACTTTTTAACAAAATAGCATAAAATTATAAATGCATAATTAAGTATAAAAGTATCTATTTAGAATGAGAAAAAGCAAAAATAATACCTTTTTAAAAACCACTAACATCGCAAAAATTCTGGAAAATTAGCACTGTATTTATGCAACTAATTGCATGACACACTTCTAAATACCTTTTATCCTACATTTTTGGCTACATACTCTGACATTTCTTTGTATTACAATGGCTTTCTTGTATATTTTTCTGTAGAGAGAACAGAAAAATAATCAGTCTATTCGCTAGCATGTTTGAGCAAAACATATTTATTTTTGTTAGCATATAAGAGTTCCTTTTAAATTTATAACTCATTATTGAAAATGCCATGTAGTTTTTAGAACTGTTTTCAAATTTGGGAAAGCCTCCATCAGGTTTCTTTTATACATGAGTGGTATTCAGAAAAATTTTACACAGGCTGGCTTCTGGCTCCAGACCCTTCTCAGTCAGTTTCTTCTCCCCAACCCATATGTTTTCAGTGAAGGTGCTATAGGATCTGCTTATATCACAGTATGACTCTGGTCTTGTAACACCTTCAGGTAGTGAGTAGAGGATTCCTGAAAACTGTTTCTGTACTGGGACAGCGAGCAACAATCTTGTGCATAGAAGTAACTCTGAACCACGTAAATATTTCCCAGTGAACTCATAAGTGTAATCCCAAATCAACTTCCCCTTAGCCATATCCCCAAAATGCCCAAAGACCTACACTATATAACATGGGAGAAGTTGAATAGAAAATGACAGTGTTCTTAACCAACTGCAGTTAAAATATCTTACTTTTGCAAACTTTGGAAAATTACATGTCCATATGAACACATTGCTGGGCTTTTCCATGGGCCTTGGAAATTGCCTGTGTAAGAAAGGGAACTTGATATTTAGGCTCCTTTAGCTTCATGATGAATCTGCCTCTGATCAGGACGTGAAGGTTAGATTAAAAGTGTTGCTTTCAGTTCTTTACATCTGAGTAAGAGATGACTTTCTATCATTTGAACAATCTGAAATGTAAAGTTTCATAAACAAACATTTCCTTCCCTGAGTAAAGCAACATGACATTATCTTTTCATGCTCTGCACTATCCACAGGTGACTTCAACCAAACCCTATGGTCCTATATAATGATGATTTCTTGATGTTTGTTTCAATCTTTCTCTTGAGATCCAGATCTGAGAAACCTATTGTCATTAGTTAGCTATTAACATCTTAATATTCTAAAGGCACAGTCCACCAGATTCTATGTCAAAAATGCTTTTCACCTTTATTTAAAAATGTAATCCTGTCATGAGTGAATTTCAATCCATAGTCATGCCATTTGGAGGCCTCCACATGCAATCCTTTACTTGTGTTTCTTCCTAACTCCATCTCCATTGCAGCTACATTAGTTTGGGCCCACCTTCCTGGCCTAGATGATTTCAATAGTATATTGACATATTTACTCACCTGATATCTCAATCTCTCATCATGCTGCCATGCTGCCAGATTAATCCTGCCAAGATGCTACTTAGATCACTATGTAAAGTTCTTTAAAATTCTTCTTTGGTTTCCAGATTTCAGGGTAATTTTCAAACTTCTTAGTTTCTTACATAATAAGGTTTCTGCCCCCTTTTTTAGGCCTATCACCTGCTACTCTCCCATTTGCACTCTCCACCAATGCGATGCTAATTAACTTCCTGTGTTTGGACTGGTTGCTAACTCTAAGGTTTGCCTTCCTAAATGCTGTTCCTTCTGTCTGAAACATAACTACCCCTCTCTGCTTGGGGAAGGCCTTCACGGACTTAGGAATTCAGTTCAAGAGGATTCAACCTCTTCTAAGTAAACTTCCCACTTCTCATGGGCTAAGAAGTCCTATCCATATCTTTGCTTTTACAGAACTTGAAAGTAGTTAACAGATCACATTGTAATCACTGTTTGTTTGTTTATTTTAACCCATTTCCGCATGGACCATGAGTCTGAGTTCCATACCATCACGGAACATATTCATTTCTGCACTCCAATAGTGCCTGGTACATCAGAGTTGATCTTAAGTATTTTTTGAACGAATGGATGATTGCATGAAGGAAAGTCCTGAGGTATGGGTCAGTTATTAATCTATAGAAACTAAATTTACAGAAGGGTGGAAAAATAAGGTTCACATCAGATCATGTGATTCCAAGCAGCAGCACACATAGCTTTTCCTTGTAGTTTGTTGACAAATTGTAATACTAAGCCAACTACTTTTTCTCCCTTACCTTAAGATTAATCAATCTTAAGGTCTTAAAGTAAAAGAAATTGAGTCAGTAGCAAAATGGTGAATTGGAAAGTAAAGAAATAAGCACAATATATTAAAAGTGTAATTCACAAATTGGAAACCCTCAGACTGTGCAAAAATTGATGCAATATCTAAGAGGACCTAATGTACTTGAAAAGAGTATTCATGATTTGAGAGACTCTGAATGAATAAAATTCCATTACTGATTATAATGGTTATGGAAAATAGACTGCAGACAGTTTACTAATGTCAATATTTAGAAATGATAGATTTACTTGTTTGTCTACCTCACTACATTGTCTCTCCCTCTTTTTCTATACACTTCTTTATCTCTCTAATATATGTACATATATATACATAAATATAATAAAGAATAATGGGTGCTTTTGCTTTATGTGTGTGTGTGTATATATATATATGATCCATCTATATATAGATATTTGATCATATCTATTAAAGTGATCTTCTCGAAGTAAATATAACCCCCTCCCCGTTACACGTTTTATGTCTTGCCTAAGTTACTACTGGTCTATTCTTTTAAGATAAGCATTTGTTTATTGATAATGTCCATCCATCTTAAATCCCTCAGTGTTTCACCCAAATTTATGACATGCTCTATCTCATAACACATCTAGCTATAAAACCCATTTGGATATTTCATCTTCACATTTAATATAGCATATGGAGGTACTCACAAGTTATTATAGTAATTAGGAATAATGTCATATATCATTAACTATGTCTCGTTAGTTAAGAATTAATGATGATTTGAATAGAAATGATGCTAAAATTTATTTTTATGCTCAATGAAAAAATCAGGTTAAACAGATTTATAATGTACATATAAATTTTTGAGGGTTGTGTAACTGAAAATATGATTTTAGCACTTAGCAGTATCCCTATGAATGGGTTAATTAAAATTATTTTACTTTACATACTTTCTTTTACTTTACATTCCTTTACCGTAATTAGAACTTTATCTCCTTCTTATACTATTTAGAATTAGTAATGATTTTTGTTTTATATGATTTCATTAATCCCAGAATTTTAAATATTCTCCAGTTAAGAATTTTCACATATTCAAATTGTTTTTTTTTTCAGTTCTTTCAAATTAATGAGATATTTCTACATAATTGAATATTACAGGTACCAGGAATTGGTTGGATATTATGCCAAGATAAATTAATATTTAAATGCTTCAATTATAACTGATTACATTCTACTTACTTATTATGTAGGCAGAAATAAATAGCTAGTTCAAAGTTAATTCAGTTTTTGTAATAGTTTGCACATGATAAGAAAGTCAATATATATGGATTCCCTAAAATTATTTATTATTATAAAGAAGAATGGCCACTCAAACTTAAGTCAGTTGCTAGGAGAGTCTTTTTTTTTTTTTTTTTCTCTTCTGAATGTAATCTTTCCTGATGCCAAAAGAAATTTATATTGTTTAGATGCTTTACACTAATCTACCTACATTCAAGCTCCAACTCTGCCACTTATGAGCTCTGTGATCATGACCAAGTTACTTTATCTCCCTAAATTTCAGTTTGTTCATTTGTAAAAAGTAGATAATAGTAGATACTTTACGAGTTTTTCATGAAAATTAGATAAGAATATGAGTAAAATGTTCTTAGTATGGTACCTGGCATATATTAAGCACTCAGTAAAGAGTAGGAAAAAATAAATGAGTTTAATATAATCAAATATAAACAGTATAAAATTGAATAATGTGTTACTTTCAGTTTCAGTTATAATTCTTAAATAATGTATACTAAAGCAGACATTTACATTGGCTCATGTATTGTATGTAATTAAAAGTTTTTTTTTAAATTTACTAAAATTGTAAGTAGGGTATATTCCCAGGATTAGTAGGTGGTCTTGGCTATTAAAGCACAAGCTGTATTTAGTTTTAGTGATTCATTTTACTTAACCTTATTTCAATAACTTCCTTGGCAACGCACTCCTTTTGCCTTTGATCACATTTAACTGTGAAGTCCTCTCCAACTTCTTATCCCTTAAATTTTGACTTTACTCAGTGAGGTGTTCTCACTCTTCTCTTCTCATCTACCACTCTCCATATGACCTCATTCATTTCAAGGGCTTCAGTAACTCTCTGCTTACTGATAATCCCTACATTTGTTTTTCTAGCAAGTAGCACTTTAGATCACAATCTCTAACTCCCTACTTGGCATCTCTAACTTGTTGTTTACAGGCACTTTAAATTCAGTGTGCTCTAAATTTAACTCAACACCATTGCATGTAACCTGTCTCGTGCTTATGGTTCTTATTGCAATAAAAGGTACCACCAACAACACAGTTGCACAAACTAAACTTGGGTAACAACTTTGACTTATCTCTCCATCTCAGTCCCCACATCACTCAAACACCAAGTCTACCAAATTTTCTCCATCCCCGGTGCTACGACCATGAACTAGATCATATGAACTATTTCTTGGAACTCAACAAGATTCATAAACAGTGTGTTTCCTACCAGTCCTTTGTGGCCTCCATTCCGTTTTCCACAATGTAGCCAGGGTAATCTTTCTAAAGCATAATTATGATCATTGGGCCCACTCCTAAAACTTGCAGAGCCCAGGCAAGAGTGTAAATAGGAGCCCATGGCTCTTTCCCTTCTCTGCCATCATCGTTCATCCCCTACTGGAGGGGCTTCAGGCTCTCATACAATCTGGACAGCAGATCTTTGCCCACAAGCCATCCTTCCCCAAGCAGCTGTTCTGAGGCCTTCCCTCAGGCCTAGAGGTGAACCCACAAGAGTTGGATCTGCCCTTATTGGAAAAGACCCAGGAAGAGGCCATGCAGCCTTGGAAGCAGGTCATGATCATCTGGGAATGGAGTTCTGGGTGACTGGATACACAGAGAATGCTCTAGAAGTGTGGGCATGGGTGTCAGTTGGGCTTGTGCCTTTTCCCTTAGGAATCCTGGCCCTGGGGGGAAAGGCATGGTCAGAGGAAGCCATGGGGGTCCCAGGTTGGGTCTATGTGTAGTGGTACTGATATCATTATTCCCTATTTAAAAGACTTTAATGACTTTTCATTTTTGGGATCAAGTCCAAACTCCTAGTATAAATTAAAACAGGTACTAGTCAGGGTTCTGGATTGTTAAAGGAATTGGCTCATGTGACCATTAGCAATCTGAATTCTATTGGGCAGATCTGTGGGCAATCTGTCCAAATTCAGTAGGACAGGCCGCAAGCTGAAAACTTAAAACGGTGATTCTCAAATCTGGCATATCTGATGAGGGTAGGGTGGGCCACAAACTGGAAACCCTGATGAAGGTGATGCTGTGTTTTCTAGGACAAGCTGGCTAGCCAAAGAAGAGGCCTAAATTCTCCTGCATTCTAAAACCTATAATTCTCTCATTAAGACCTCCAACTGATTGGATCAGGAGACTCTGTTCATTGCTGAAGGTAGTCTCCTTTGTTGATGGGAGCTGCAATCAACCATAGATGCAATCAACTGACTAGGACATTTCATAGATGGATTAACATCTATGAAATGTCCTCAAGATATCATTTAGGTCAGTGCTTGTTTAACCAAACTGGACACCATAACAAAGCCAAGCTGACACATGAAATTAACCATCACAGAAGGCCTTTTATTAGCTGACTCTTGTGTATTTCTGTGCTTTAAGTTTCAACACACTCTATCTCATATTTTGTAATCTAGTAAGTCAGAACTTACTTGTTACTTGAATTCGAAAATGCTCTCTCTTGTATTGGGCTTTTACGTAAACCATTTTCTCTGCCTTCTGTACTCTCCAGCTCCTCTCCACATGAATATTTCCTTTTCATCTTTCAAGTTTCAACTTAAATGACAATTCTTTCAAGGAAGTTTCTCTTAGACTTATCCATGATAAGACCCTGTACCTCTTTGGCATTAAAGGTTCATGCAACCCAGGTCTCACTCCCTTAAATGTTTTATTTATTTAAATGTTGAACATTCGCTTTATGACTCTAACTGCAGTCCCAGAGAGTCTCTGATGAATTCCACCTGGTTTTGGAACATAACCTGCATTTCACTGACATAATCTGTGGGGTTGTATGTTCTGCTCCCTTTTCCCCTCACCTATGGCAGTTTTGTTCCATCACCTACACTATTGCAAAATTTGGTCTGAACTGATTTCTACAAAATGCATTTATACCAAGTTTATAATAGAATTTTGTTGAGGGTAATTTTATGGATGATTTCAGGGGTCATCAGGAGGAGGCACAATTATACTGCACAATATTTCCAGTGAAAACTCGTTACACATGGTTTTCCTTTGAAGTTTCTCCTTGGCGCTCCCTCGCAATATAGATATTCTGCTCCGTTAATCCTCCTCCATCCAGCCCCTAACCACGAAGTACTCTTTTTCCCAGATTTCTTCCAGAGAAAACTCAATAACAACCCTCCTTAATTTTTCAGATATTTTAGCTCTGCCATAGTTTCTAGGCCTCATAAATCTTGTTGAAGTACATTTCAAATAAAGCCAATCTCCCTTTCAAAAATATTTTAATGTCAGCTACAAAAGAAAAATGTCTGTCTGTGTTTACATTGTGGTCAGGATGTGCTAAAGAGTTGGGTCCAGCATGCAGCTGCTTCAGATTTATTAGGAAGTTGAGGTAGAACAATTATTGCAATGCTTGTATCTGAGTTGAGTAAATCCTGAGAGTTATGCCTCCATCTCATTAGAGCAGCCAACACTTCAGTAACAAATAGAGGTTAACCTAATAAGACTTTGACCCATTAAAGATGAGTGAAAATTGTGTGCTAATGTGTAACTGATTGCCATTAGCAACATTTACTCATAAAACAGATGTCTCTTTGCTCTCCACAACATTGTATCTGTGAGATCTGCCATCTTCTGAAATGAATCCTTCATTTATTGTTGCCCCAGGCTAATTGAAATAAATGTCTCAGCTTTGTGATTTGTGCATATTGACTATGTGGTCAGGGAAGGAGAAAAAAACAGAGACTTTATGGAAAAAGGTCCATCTGGGTCTTATTTTGAAAGCCAAATAAATGTGGTGCAATCTGTGGTAAAATGACAGCAGTCACAGACTTCAGTATGTGAGTATTAAAAAGAATCATATTTAAAAGCTGGTAATTGACCTATAATTATTTTTCAGGTCATATTACACCTCATCTTAATTTCTGCAGACATCTTGAGGCAATGACCACACTACTGGATGAAGACAATATTGGAAGAGAAAGGTATTTTTATATCTCAACTATCGAAAACCTTACACAAATGCTCCTCTTTAAGCTGAAACTGCTATTAAATTATTTCTTTCCTTTTTTTTGTAATAGAAAATTCACTTCAATATAGTGCAATAGTATAAGTGAAAAAAAAAGTTTTATGCTGAATTTGTTATAATGTATACATGCAACTTAGTATGCAGCAGAAGGTGCATTTTGTTAATGACCCAGGCTTTGAAACGAAAATCTAATTTTGGATATTGTAAATGATATGCCGTAGGTCCACTTCTTATAAAGTTAATGTAAATTGGTTAAAAGTTAAGGTAAACTGGTTAATTTGAGTGAGTCAGTCTCAATGTGGAAAATATTAATGCAAACTCGTTTCTGTGATTGATCCACACGTATGATGTAATATCTTAAATGGAACAGAGCTTCTTCAATTCACCGTTTTCCTGGTTTTTGTTTTTTTTTTATATTTAAAGCAATGACAGTGTAACAAATGTTAACATGAAGCTGGAAAGATCTCAGCAGCTGGCATTCAACAAACATCTTCAGTCACACGCAGCATATTAAGACATTTATGAGGATGGGATTAGGAGGGCAATAACTGAAGGAGAGTCAAGTGATTTCCTGGAAAAATTACAGGCCTGGGGCTAGGAAAGACCTTAGAAACTACCTAGCCCAAATCTCTCACTTGCAGATGCATAAATAGAGTCCTAGAGAAGTATACTTGCTCAAGGTTCTGTAGAAAATCAGTTACAACGATTGAATCTCCTCATGCCTACTCTTTCTATTACACCAAGTAGTAGTAATAGCTAACATTTAATTAGTGCTGGACCTAGTTTTAAGTACTTTACATATAATAATTCATTTATTCTTCACAGCACTATAAGATGTTATTATCAAGGTCACAGGGCAGGTAGCTAGAGGAAATGGAATGCAATATGGCTGCAGAATCTGTAGCATGAACCACCACACTGTATCATGCTCTTTAGTTGATTATCTCAATCCACATTTGAGCAGCTCAATACAGTCATTGCTTAGAAGTTCTTTAAACTGGTGATTTATTATCTGTATATAAAAATGGACATTACTTAAAAATTAAATATGCATGCATGACAGTATTCTTAAGTCCTTTTTAATATCCAAATATCCCAGGAAACAGAAAGTAATGCACATCTCCCACTCATGTTCAAGGAAGCACAAGCTACAAAAGTCCTAGTGAAAAGGGCCAAGATTTGCTCTTTTTTGCACAAGTGGGAAAGGAGGAGGCGAGAGGGTTAGATATCGAGGTTGCTGTTTTGCTTTCCATATTTGAACCCCTAATCATAATAATAATCATAATCATAATCATCCTCTATCCTTAAATAATTCTCATCTCTCAAATTAGTATTACATAAGAAACATTAGGGTAGATTGGTAAAGACAAAGCCATAAAAAGTAAAGAAAAAATTGAATTACACATATTTATACACTATGTGTATATGTAGGCATGCTTGTATATGTGTGTATGATTAGATCTTGTCTTTTAGAGGACTGTAATTGATACCTGTGAAAAACCTGAAATTCAAGAATATAAAGGTATTTATACAGGCTCTCAACTTATTCATAAATCACATTTTGTTTGTGTGAGGAATCATTTATTACAGATTTCATTGAAATGTACTTTTCATTCAATGATTGTTTTTCACAGAAATGAAGATTTTGGCACTCGACTAGTTTCTGCAAAGATAATTATTGGGGCAAGAACAGCAAAACCAATTTGAAATGCAGATGCTGGGCAGCCTGATAAACCCAACTGCTAGCTGAATAGCACTTGTACTTAACCATCCTTGAAGTTACACAAATTTGTGTCTCAGCAAATGTTCCAACTATCACACATAGTGTAATCTTTGGTATTCCTGAGTGGGGGGGGGGGATAGGTATTAAATCTGTAAATGCCAGGTGACTATGCTTTATAGAAAGATACTTAAGATATATTTTAATTAAGAGAGCACTGAGTTCTCTATTATATAACTCTCAAATTTCAGAGGCTTAACTCCATAAAACATCTTTTTCTAAATTTTTTGTCTCAGGCAACAGTGCAGTCAGTGCAGGTGATTCTGGTTGATGGGCAGCTTTCTACATAGTGATCCTGAGACTCCCACTTTGTATCTTGTGACACTTCCATTATCTGGGGCCTCAGCACCCTGTGCTGGATTCTCTGGCTCCTGTTGGCAGGTGGGGGAGGACAGTGTGAAGAACAAGTAGAGAAGGTGCACTTGTTCTCGACCAAAGCATCCCTTCTGCTCACATTCCAGCGGCTGGAAGTAGTTACCTCACCTCACCTAGAGAGAACAGGGTTGAAGGGCTAGGAATGCAGTCCCTTCCCAGCAATAGCTGTCACTGTGGAAATAGAATTCTTTGGTGAACACACAATTGTTATTGGCACAGGAAAGTTTTAGAATATATACATATTTACATACACACATATGTATGTGTACATAGATACACAAACACAGTGTGTGTATATATATAAGTAAATGAACATAGGTCTTATAGTAAGGGATAATTGTTTTATTGTTTAAAGATCTTTAGATAAAAAATGAATTTACTCATTGTAGAAGATTTCAACTTTAATATATGTGTTGACTGTTAATGGTCCATTGAGATTCTTAGTTTCCTCAGGTAGATTTTTTCCATGGCCTGAATTGTTGTGAATTTGGCCTAGCAGGAATTATTTTGCTAATTTTCAATTATTTTGTATAAATGGAATCTCCCAAACATAGTATTGAGCAGGAAATAACAGAAACAAAAGATTGTACTTCTCTCTCGTTCACCACTATGTTTTGAGATTTGTCTACATTGCTGCAAGTAGTTGTAGAAGGTTCATTCTCATTGTGGTTTAGTACTCAATTGGGTGAATATGTCATAGTTTATTTATCTGTTTTAGTATTGATGGGTATTTGAATAGTTTCCAATTTGGAGCTCTTATGGATAGTGCTATCAGGAATATTTTAGAACATGTCTTTTGATGAACCTATGCACACATTTCTATTGGACATATGCCTAGAAGTGAAATTTCTGGATTATAGGGTGTGAATGTGCTCAGTTCTTATATTCAATTTTCTAGCCTTTTTTTACTTGCCATTATAAAATGATCATCGATAAATAAAGCCATTTTTCCTGTATGTCCTTTTTTTTTGTTGTTGAACAAAACTTTGGGTAAATAATAAAAAATGCACTAAAAATTGTGAGGAAAGCCCTGCTAATTACATTAAGTTCACATATGAACTGTTTTATTTTTTCTGTTTTCTTCTCAATATTATCTATCTTAATTAATAATAATATGGGCTTTATTTTAAGCTTTTTATTTGATATTATTTAATGAATATTTGTACATATTTCTGTGCTTTTCAAAATTCTGACTTTTTTTTACTGCATTAAGTTCATTTACTAGTAGTAACAACCTCTGAATTATAGTCTACTTAAAATATGGTTAATTTCCACAAATTCTTTTTGAACCCATTTCTATTGTTAAGCAGTTTTGTCTCTTGGGTAACTCAGTTTCTTGGGTACTATGTATTTGGGGAAAGAAAGCAACACATGTTTTCTGTCACTGACCTTTAGCAAGCTGAGAGAAAAGTACAACTTTTCATAAGAGTACATCAACATCCTTACCTTCACCCTAACTTACAAGTATCCTGCCTCAAACCTGAGTGACATTACATTTCTTTCCAAAAGGTTAAACTGGTAAGATCTCGACAACCAAATTCTTGGTTGAAAATTGGGCATCCAGGTCTGCCATGATTTTTACTTCTTTGTCATGAAATTAAAGCAGGAACTATGTTTTTCAATGACAGATTTTTAATGCAGAATGTGAATGGACATTACCCTAATAAGTAATCAAGGCAGAGAATAAGCTGTCAAAATAAAATAAAGACAAGGAAAAGAGGCACAAAAAGATAAGCTCAATCAGTGTTTACAGTCAATTATGTTTTGACGGTGTCACTATTATTTCTAAAAAACCCTGGATTTGCATCTAAATGATTAAGAAGGGTTAAAAGGTCATTGGAATAGCCTAATTTCATTTATTTTTTTCTTAATATTTCTTTCAAAAATTGTCAATAACAATATAATATTTAAGAAGGTGACTAGAATAGTTTGGAAATCCTAGAAAGGATGAAAAACCACTTTTCTAGAAGAATTAATAACTTTAATAGTCATACAAGGCAATTCTGTTTATTTTTGAGTTAAGTAGCTTGTATTGCTAAATGTTTTGAGCTCACTACTTTCATATGTGTTGTCTACAGTATAGGAATCATATTCTTATCTTTAATCATATAACTTTTTAGCAGACCCAGCAAGTAAGAAATCTCTTCTTTAGTCACAAGTAAAACAATATTGCTTAAAAGCTTAATGAAATTCTGGAATGAGGAACTTTACTAAGAAGCTTTGATATTTAAATCTTCCAGCATTTCTGTGCTTGCTTGTAAGACTTACACAGTTTTATATTATGACCTATTTGAGTTTAATTACCAAAATTTATGTTGCAGAGTAAATTTGTCAATGTGATCATCTCCTTAAATTTTTCTCTATGTGAAAAACGATAAAATATGCACTGCCGCTTATCAAATAATTCAAACCAATAAAAACATTTTTTTTCTAAGAGAGTTCTGCTGAATGTGGACAAGTGTCTACTTTTCTCAAGGATAATCAGTTATACATGAATATCTGCATGACCTCAAGGATAATCAGTTAAACTTGAAAGAGTTAATTTTACAATACATTCAAGGGTTAGCATATTAAAGACCCAAGAGTATTCTCTGTTAAAATAAGATATATTATTACTGATTATTAAAGTTTTGTCTTAATGCCTGACTAGTCAGTTATTGACACAATGCTTTGTGCTTTACCAGCATGAAATTATAAAAGACTGCATTGTAGAGATGTCTAAAATGTCCTTGAAATGAAAAGAGAAAATGGCTTGGACTATATTTCAAAAGGAAGCATCTATTTCTCATTACAAGGAAATAATGAATTAACTTTATATTCATTACACAGTCTTTGAAATAATCTTCAGTTAAGCAGACAATATATTGCCAAGTTCTACAAAGATAAAACCTTAATCTTACATAGAAAAATTTCCAGCATTTGCTTACTCGTCGTGCTTTACTTTAATTCTTTTCTGCTTCTATATAAGCTCATGCTAACAAATACTTTCTGGGAAAGGAAAAGGTACTGAAACAGACTTAAATTTCTAAAGGAGCTAGCCTAATGTTATCTCTTATTAGCATTACATACATCAACCTTTGTTGATTAAGGAATACAGAAAGGTGAAAAATCATCTTCTTTTACAAGTAATTTTTAGAAGAATCTGTCATTTATTCTCAAAATGATGTGGCAAATATGGCCCACAATTACAACAATCTGAAATATTTATTGAACTCATTACTTGCCAAACGTCTCACTTAAACCTTATAGAAACACTTTGAGTTGAGTGCTATTGTTGAGCCTTACTCTGCAGATGTGGAAACTGTTAAGAAGTTATAAGCTCCCAAAGTCACATAGGTGTAAGGGCCAGAGTCAGGATTTTTACACAGTTGTGTCTGCCTATAAAATGCATGCTCTTTCACATTATATTGCATCATTTTCCAAAGTATTACAAGGTCACTTCTTCTGTTTCTATTGTTTTGGTAGGAACAATAAAAGAACACTTGGAGATTTACCTGTCTTAGCCTATCAAATCTGCAACCACACATCATTATTGAGTTGTATGAGGTAAGTGAGTAGAAATGTAAATATGGTATATTTTATTTCCTTATGTAACATTCATTCTCTTCTCCATATATAATTACATGTGCATATCAGTGATTTGTTCAGGATTTGGTAGGATTGATGGCACAATGTGATTTACAATCTACATTTCTTTTGATGCAGTATTCAAATGAAAGTGATAGCTATGCTTTATGAGTCCTATACTTCAGAGCTTGAGTATTTTAGCATGAGATATACATAAGGATTTTTCCTAAGAGATTGATTACCACAGCTAACTATTTGAAAATGTGTTGATTCTCATGGTTTTTGGTTAGATATTTATACCAAAATGAATGGTTATTTTCTATAAAACCATTTACAGACAATCTTGTAAAGCTAGTTATTAAGGGAGTTATAATTTTTAAAGCTGTTTCAAGTGAGAGAAAGCTGAGGAGGGATGGAATAGATGAGCTACAGCAGAGGGAGAGAGATGTGGCTATGGGCGCCTCCCTGGATGGCAGTTAAGATCCAACGATGAATCTTGGGTGCATATTGATCCTCTCCTTGTCCCTCTAGCATAGTCCAAGGGGCAAAGAGAGGGCTCTGGGTTTTGATGTGTGAGGCATTTAGAATCAGGAAGACTGAAGGCATTAGTAGGACCTCTAGATACTAGAAGGTGCTAAATTAATTGGCCCATCTAGTCATTTATTCTTTCATTCAACAGATATTTATCAAACTTCCCTTTGCACAAGCCAATGAGCTAAGTGCAGGGGATATAACAATGACAAAATTAAACATAACTGCATATCTTATGGAGTTTTTCATTCAGTAATGGCTAAAAATTAATAAAATTAATAAATGTCAGTGTGATAAGTACGGTGATGGGGATTTGATTGGATGGCATATGATGGGATTTTCAGTTTCTAAAATCTGTGGGCCCCTTGAAGTTCTGGATGGAATTTCTTCCTAGAAATGGGTTTAATTTCTCATAGGAAGAGCTTAGTATTTGTAAAATGTTTCTGGGACAAGGTTAGAGGCCCCAAGAAGAGTTGGAAAATGGTGACCTCATAGGCCATAGAGACTTGGGTAGGAAAAACTGAAGACAATGAAAAACTGTTGAAGAGCCTGAGGAAGTATCATGAGCAAAGGTATATGAATCAAGAGAGCATAAGATGATTCCAGAGACATGGAGAGGTTTACAGACCCTCTGAGAGGGGCACCAATTGGATTCACAGAGTGAATGCTCAGCATTTTACACAAATGACTGGTGGAGGGTCCTTGGACGCTGATAGTGTTTGTTCAAGAGTATTGGGATCAAGGAAGGGAGGGCTGGGTGCTAGAAGGTACTAACTTAAAGAAGCATCCAGGGGCTTACTGATGCCAGTGGCAATGGCATTGTTATAGCTCAACAGTGAGGCTCTGCAGGTACCTATTGACATGGAGCTTGGGAAGAGGGGCATTTGGGAACATAAGTCTTTTACATGCTGTATGAGAAAAACAAATGGAATCAATATTTATCTGGAAAAAAAAAACAGAACTGGGGGGATCAGGCATGAAACAACAAGGGTCAGAAAGATTTGATTCTAAGGTCAACATAACAGACATACTTTTATGGAGCATCCTTACATCATTTATCATGGGAGATAGGAGATAGTGCCTGATGTGATGGTGGATTTAGATCTTATTGAGGATATCTTACATAATAGTTAGTAAGGGCTCAAAAATTTATATTTTACCTCTCTCCATTTTGGTGGGCTGCTTGAAGATGAAATCCACTGAGGAGGAAAGCCTAGGTCTTCAGCAACCCGTGTGCAAGGCCAGAAGTGGCACTGTGAAAACCTCAATAACATCTGCTGCATACCCCCCTAAAAATCAAGTGGGCTTGGAGTTTGACATTTCTCAGTTAAAACCTGATGGGACTAAAAAGAGATGATGTAGCTCGACGTGATTCCCAGATAGAAGCTGGTAATTTGATATCAGAGAAATGAAATTTCAAGAGTTCAAAACTAGATCCAAGTCTTCTTTCTCAGACTGAAACTCTTGGGTGCTATAAGTCTTGGATATACAATTGATGATGACTGCCTTTTTCTTTTAAGCCTGAATGTAGATGATTCTTCACATTAAAGATGAAAGCTGACATTTCTCACGGGAAGTGGTCTCATAGAATCAACTTGCAACAATGTAAGAGGCACAAAGGAAAGAATAAAATACTTCGTCTTCTATCATTATTAGATTCCGTCCTAGATTGTAAACTCCATGAAAGCAGGATATCTTTCTTATCTGTAATGCCTGGCTCAGAAAAAATATTCAAAAAATTTTAAAAAACTTACATTTTAAAGCAGGGAATGATGCTAGAAGACTGGATATTAGGAGCACGTCTCTCTTTAAGAACACTCTTATACTGTGTTCTATTTGTCTTCTTCTAGCCAGAAATGTAAGTGATGGGGATCACTTATCTCTGTATCCTTAGTGTCCAAATAAATCCTTGATACATAGTAAGCACCAGTAAATTTTTGCAAAATAACTGTGTAAATAAAAGAAAGCCTACCCTGAGGCCAAAATGATCACAAATGTAAAGTTTCCCATTGGTGCATTCACTCCCATGGTTTTCATGTAGTTTATCCTTCCTTCTAGTTTAGATACCCAAACCCCTAGTAGTCTATGCCCTCCATTTAACAAAGCCTGGTTAAAGAAAATCATTTGCTAGTCATAACTTAAAAATACCGCTCAAAGAACAGTGTTGAATCTCCTAAGGGCAATCTAGTTTTATGCCTCATCTTTAACTATTAGAGGATAGATGCTATTCCTCAAGTATCAGAGACTGGGTAGAAGATGTATTTTGGTGTCTGGAAAGGTTCCTTTGACCCTAAAAAGCCATGGCACATATTGATCCTAGAGGTAAGTCGTGTTCTGTCTGGATGCTCAGTAGAGTTAATTCAGCTTTAACGTTTCTTGGGAAACTATCACCATTTTCCCAGCCTACGGTTGCCTGACAAAACATGGATTTCTAGAGTGTGAAAATATGTGTAAAGGCAAAGTAGTAGTTTGTAATCACTATATATTTAAATGTAGTCAATCTTATGATATGTTTTTAAGATAAAAAATTTAGGATCTCTTTTAGATTCTGTTAGTCTCTCCTCACTCCTATCCATCTTTCTCTTTCCTGTGAGAGAATATATCTAGGTGCAAATTATATTATGCTACTTGCTTTAAAAATTCAATTAAAAAATACCTAACCAGTATTCCAAAAGTGTTTAGAAGGTGTTAGTTATTAAATTAAATGAGGCTACAAAGATTAACCAAAGAACCATATTCTTTCAGAGGAGAAAGACAAGTGAATATATGAATAAGAATAATATGACACATATGTAATAGCATTATGTATAAGATATTAAAAAACACATAGCAGGACAAGCAATTCAGTGAAGGGAGAGGCTGAGGTATCGGTAAAGAAGAGCATCTCTTGTGAAGCTTGAGTTGTATCTTGAATAAATGTGAATTGGAATTTTCTGAGTTGAAGATTTGGGGAGATTCCATGAAAGAACATGGGTGAAGACACAGAGGTAAGGCAGGGAAGCAAGTAGTCTGGTGTGACTAGATGTCAGGTTGCAAATAAGTGTAATGGGGGAGCTGAAGCTGGACTGTGTGAATGGATCAGATAATGAAAGCATATATGCCTTCTTGAAAAGGAGGCTTCTCTATTCCAATGTCTGTGGGGTCCCAGGACCCATTTTTGTGGGCTACAGAAAGCCACTGAAGGATTTGAAGCCATGGGGGTATATAACCTAATGTGTGCATTGAAAGAACATTCTGATTACAGTGTGGTGGGTGGAATAGAAGAGAGTAGGAAAAGAGGCAGAAGCACTAGGTGATAACTAATGAGAAATATTGCCTCTCATTGCTTAACATGTGTAACAATGTTCTTTCACCCAAGAAACTACAATGAGGTGTTGACTACAGCAATCAAGTGTGCATCAACGTGGAAGTTGCTTGGGAGCTACAGTCTGGAATGCTGCAGTTAAAATGGACACTAATGACTTCAGTCTAAATCCCTGGAGCAGGTGGGGAAGCAGAGCTTCCTGGGGAAGTCCAAAAAGTCATTATATCTGGCTGCTGCAATTGGATCCCTGAGCTGACTCCCCGAAACCTTTGCTTCAAACACACACTGCTATTCCCTCTGCTTTGTTCAAATGCCCTTTTCCTCTCTGCTTCTGAGTTTTCACATTTTGTTCAAGTTCCTACCCAAAGTTTTCATATGAGAAACAAGTCATTATACTTCCAAGCAAAATTAGCTTTCCCTTCTTTGTTGCATCACTTAGGAGAGTATTCAGTTGTGTGAAATAGAACAGTGGCTTAGAGGTGTAAGGGGTTTTTATACCTCACACAACAAAAGATTCAGGGTTTGTGGTCAAATGCTAGGATGGACAATCAATATATTTTTCGACCACTCTTAGCACGTGGCTTTTGACCTCATGGTTGTAACACAGAAGACCCCAAACGAGATATCACATCTACATTTCAGGTAGGAGGAAGGGGAACAGGGAAGAGACCGTTGAAGCAGATGTGTGCTTATTTCTCTTTAACTGGAACTGAAACCCAAAGCAGCTCCTAGCCACCAAGCATCCTAGTTAATAGATTTTTAGCTTATAAATATCTATAGAAGTAATCAAGGGAGAAGGGGGTAAGCATTTCTTTAAATTAACATACAGTGTTGCCACATTGTGTTTCTGAAAGCACTTTGAACAAAACTTCCACAATGTATCAAACTTACTTATGGTCTTTTCTATCTTATGCAATAGCATGTCATAATTACAGGGGCAGTGACAATGTCTCATTCATTTTTCTATTCCAAACATCTAGAATATTGTAGAATAAATGAATGAACACTCTGTGGGAATAGATTGAGATATTAATAAAATAGAAGTAAGCATTCTTGAGTAAATAGATTCAACCAGCTGATGAAAACTTCAAGTCCCAAAACTGGTGGATGTAATATAAGTGACTGAAATGCTGTGTCCAAAACTGGCAGTGCAGATGGCACAGAATTAAATAAGCTAGAAAGAAATATTGTAATGGCCCCTAAATAGTTAAACTAAGGACATATGAATTGTATTTCCAGATCAAAAAATACTTTCATGGTTTGTTGGTAATCCTGCCATTTTGATACAGAGCACAAGTAGTGATGCCATTAACACTGTACACTTTTTAGATGCCATATTCCCAATCCAGGACTATTATATTTATTTATCAGAAATACTAAATAAGCTAAAACCATATCCTCTCCTTTCCTAATTCAGTAATTTTGATTTCTGAGTCCTATCACATGTTATTTATCTTTATAAATCTGTAAGAGAATAAGATTTTCTCTGAATAAGAGATGATTTGACAATCCAAACACACCATTTTATTTACAAAGAAGAGGAAAATAATAGACTTAATGAGAAGCATTTTTTTGCATGACTGAATAATTTGAAACTCTGACAGATGCAGGGACTTTTGAATCAATTCTTATCAATTCACTTAATACACATAATTCATAGCTTGCATGAAACATTTTATATTTGTACAACATATCAAGTTCCAATATATCCTGAGAAACATAATTTATTATTTGGGTTTTGTTTTTCTTCAATTTCTCTTCTAAACACTGTCTTCAATTCTCCCTCTCTCCTTGTCCTCATACCCATTCTGTGTGTATATATATACAATATGACATAGTTGTTTTTTGTAGCTTTTATTGTCCAAGAACAAAGATAGCTTTGTGTTCTTGCTGGAAAGAAAGGAGGCAAGGCAAGGCCAAAACCTAAACCAAAAACTATCTTCAAATATTTAATGATCATTTAATGTCCTCAAGGGAAAAGAGTCTATAGTCTTAAATGATTATTCTTTGAAATTAGGTAATCAAATTAGCCTTGAAAATATTACAATAAATCCTTTACAGTAAAACCTTTACTGTGTTATTGCAAATTACATTGACGTTCCTAGAAAAAAGATGGATGGAATTATACATTTTGAGATAGGAGATTTTCTTAATATTTAATAGTCTGTAGCTTGTATATAGAATTTAGGCATTTTTTGGTGTATTTTAGACAATTTCATTTGAAGATGTATAATCCCATAATTCACACACTCTCTTTAATATAGGGAGTTACCCAAATCTAGTTCTCCCTGAATTAACAAAGGATTTCCTTGCTTTAATCAGTTATCAGCCCTGGAATAGTAAAGAAAATAATTATTACTATTGTCACTACTACAGAATTATAATACTTCATCCATTTAAGCACTTTACTATAATTGATTTATTATTGATTAGTTGTCAATGTTAAATTATCATATATTTCTCTACATCTCTCTGTCTCTGTCTCTTTCTCTCCATTTCTCCACCCTTTATCCATTCTTTCAATACCCATTGTATTAGGGTTCTCTAGGGAAACAGAATCAATGAGAGGTGTCTATGACTATCAAATTGTGAAAGTGACTCACACAACTGTGGGTATGCACGAGTCCAAATTCTGTAGAGCAGTCAGCAAACTGTCAACTCCAAGGAAGATGTCCAATGAACTCCTCAAGAAACGAACCGGCAACCTTGATGAACTCCTCAGGAAATGAACTTGGATCTTCAACGAACATGTTCGATGAACTCCTCAGGAAACAAACTGGCAACTTCCATGAACTCCTCAGGAAATGCTTCACTGGGCAGCCGAAGAAGAAGTGAAGGTCCTCTATCTGTCTTGCTTATAGGTCTTCAATTGATTAATTGGATTACATCCAGCCAATTGCATTCTCTCATTGTGGAAGACACATCCTTTGGTGAGTTATCAGTCACAGCTGCAGTCAATTGACTGATGATTTAATAAACCAGCCTGTTGGTTTATTAACCAGCCACAAATGCCCTCACAGCAATTGTTAGGCCAGTGTTTGCTTGACCAGACAGCTGGGTACTATCACCTGGCCAAGTTGACACATGAACCTAACCATCACACCCACCATATGTAGTATTTCTTCTTTATGTAAATAGCTGAATTTGTAATGAAAGGAACGCTAAACTAGCTATCAGGATACTGCATGTTTAATCTGAACTCGATCTTAGTTTTGGAATTTTAGAAATTCATCTGAACTTTCCATTTCTCAGCTTCTTCCTTTGTAAAATTAAAGCAGCATGCCAGCTATCCCACTTCTGAAATTAGAATGTTAGCCTGAGCAGAGTAAGAACTCAATCTGGTTTATTCACTGCTGTATCCTAGCCCTTGGAACACAGCTTGTATGCAGTAGGTCCTCAGTAAATATTTGTTGACTTAATAAATTCTAGTCCCTCGAACTCAAATCTCAATTTTTTAAGTATAATCACAAAAAGCAGTATTTCTAATACATGTGCAAGGAGGCATAAAGAGTAGACAATACAAACACCTCTAAACTCACCACCCCAAATAAGGAAGAGAATATGACCAATTCCCTAGAAGTCTTACTCCATCTCTCTTTTCTTCCTCATATGTAACCACTCTTCTGAGTTTATGCCTTTTATTCTCTTGTTTTTCTCTACTCTTTTACCACTTGTGGATGTACTCTTAAAATATGTCATTTAACTTTATGTAACTTTGAACGTAACATAAATGGAATAATAATGTCTCTTTTCTTCCATTTGATATTTGCTTAAAGTTATATTTGTAAGATTCATCCATGTTGATGCATCGAATTATATTTTATGCATTTTCACTATAGTCTGTATTCTCCATTCTGTTTTATTGGTATATTTTCCTATTCTCGTATCTATACACCATATTTGTATTTTTTGTATTATTATATCTTTTTAACAGTTCTTGATATCTGGTCTGATAAGTCACTTCCCATAGTTCTTTTACAGATGTGTTTTGGCCCTCTTGGCTGTTTCCTCACCCCGAAACATGTTAGATTCTATTTATTCAAGTTCCAAAAAAGTCCCTATTTGTATTTTAATCAGGATGCCACTGAATATATAGACAATTTAGACAAAATTTAATTGTTATTGTAATATTTGTCCACCCACAAACAGTATAATCCTTTAATCTTTAAAAATATCGTTATTTTAGTCTTTTAAATGTATTTTACATCTTTCATTTATTTTCCATTTCTTGGCTGCAATTTAGACATTTTTATATATTAATCTTCACTTTCACTAATTGTTTGGCCATGCATACTCTGCTCTTTAATTTCAATTATTAGTTGAAATTATTTCATAACTAGAATTACATTTGGTTCTTTTTCAAATTTTCTGGTTATTTAAAAGATCTCTTGTTCATTGATCATATTTTCATTCCTCTCTTTAATTTCTTTAAGCATGTTAACATATATATTTTATATCCCATATCAGGTAATTTCAGTATCTAAAAGCTTTGTATATCTGTTTCTTTCTGTTGTTTTTTTGGATCTTATGGTGCATTATTTGTGTGCCTTGTGTTTTGTGCTAGAAATTTTTTCAGTGATGATTTTTTGAGAAGACATTTGATCCGGGAAAGATTTTTGTTTCAGTGCTACTAACCAACAGTCACTATATATTACGTTTTCCTGAGGATTTCTGAACTATCCAAGTAGTATGATTTGAGGATGCACATTTATTTGATTGAAAGCAAGCATGTTGTTAGAAATTATATGAGAGAATATTTTTTCTTCTGTACTCAGTAATGAGGTGGAGAAAAGAAAGACCCATTGCTGCTTCTTTCCTCCTGCACAGTGGATTTATTTCAAGTTCACCCTTATACAGAGTGTGCACTGCTTTAGGTTTTCCAGCCTTATGCAGTGGTCTCTTATTTGACTCATTAACTCAGGTGGATCCTCGGCTTCATTTCTGACACCCTGTACTCCCTGCAGACTTGAAAATGGAATCTCCATCACCAGGGCTCTGTTTTGGCTTTGATATTGGCCTTTGTGGATTTCCAATTCTCCTGAGAATTCTGAAGATGGCTTTCAGATTTTATCCAGCATTTTGAATTATTTTAAAGGGAGAGTTATTGAAGATATTTTATCTATCATAATGCTGAAAATACAAATCTAGATCTTAGGCTTTTAAAGAACTATTAAAACCTATAGAAAGTGATAGCCAACTTTCAGTCAGTCTTCCAAAATTTATTGAGGGCATAGCATGTGTCAGGTACTATGCCAGGGATTGGGGATGCAAAGAGCAACAAGATAGGGTCTGGTCTGCCTTCCTGGAACCTGCAATCTCCAGGCATGGAGACCTGGGAAACAAATAACTTAAAGACCACAAATCCAATCAGTTTTAAAAGAAAACAGTCCTGTGGGAACTTAGAGGATGGACCATTTTAGTGGACCTTGGGGATCTGAGAAGAGCTTAACTGAAGAAGAGGTAGAGGGCCTGGTTCCCGATGTCTCAGCAGAAGACTGTCTTCCAAAAACCTGGGCTTAGGGGATTGCAGGAAGAAGAAACAATAAGGACAAATTTGGAGGTTCTGTGGAGTCAAGAGTGTTAATGTTCATGAAGAGTAGAATGTGGCAGGAATTCAGGGTATGCATTTGGCTGGGTAGTGATAATATTGGAAAGTTAGATTTGGGGATGGACTGCTGGTTTAGGTGTTGAAAGGAGGTTTGTGGTGTTGAAAATATGCAGTATGTCAGAGTTGCAAAAAAAAATAAATGCATGAGCATGTTAGAAGATGTCTGTGGTACATTTGTTCTTTGAAGAAATTGAAAGACAATTGAACAGCTTTCAGCTTGAATAGAGATTTGTTCAGTTTGCTTTACCATAAGTTAAAGCTAACAATGAAAGAAATTTAGGCCTTCTCCAAAATTAACCATAATTTATGAAAAATGGTTATGTACACACAGATGATCTATGTCTACATCTATGTCATGCATACCTATAAAATACCTCCTGGAGTCCCCTTTTTTTTTTTTGCCAGATAATTTTCTGCTGAGATTTCAAGAACTAGTGCATGTAGACTCATATGCTCAAAAACCAAAACCAAAGCATTCAAAATTTGTTATCATAGTTTTCTGATGCTAGACTCTTTCAAGAGGATTTTCTATCCTTTAGGACCTAAGATATTATTTTCCTTATCACGTAGGAATAATGAGAAGAACCGCAAGCAATTGTGCAGCAAAAGAAGAAAAACTCATCTAAAGCCTTAGAGGATGAAATACCTGATTTCCTGATGAAAATGTTTGCCGAATCACTGGCTGACTTTAGAGGACATTAGCCACGACAGGTGAATTTGCCGAAGCAGCATGAAGATGGGTGATTTAGGCAGCATAGTGAGTCCTGTCAAGGAAATCAAACACAATACATTTGTAGCAGCTGCTGGACTCCAAGAAACCTTAGGGTTTCTTGAGATGCTGAGCCAATTTGTCTACTAGCCTTACTGCCAGGATAGTGTTAGAAACTTGAGAAGCCAGCATTTTTCGAGCAGCATAAAATATCATAGGAGTCACAGTGGAGAAATTGAGATCCTGATATCTTAGAGAGGGAGACAAAACCTGAGGTAAGTTCACAGTGATAAATATTTGTTCCTTCAATATATAAACTTTTGGACTAACTGCTGAGGCCAGAGTACAGATTAATGTGCCAACATGGAAAAAGAAAGAAAAGAATCCCAGTCTTTTGGGAGGTAACCATCTAGAGAACATGATCTGTGCAGATATAATATGTTCATGATACAGTGAAAAGAAATAGAGAAGTGGCCAAGTAAGTGTGAAAAACAAGTTCTATCCAAGTTGTTAACAGATGGATCATACAGAGCTACCATCGAGGGGCAATGCTTAATAGAAGAGGTTGGACTGGACCAGTGTTGAAAGCTGAGTCTGTTGTGGCCCAGGAGCAGAGATTTTGCGAGGGCGAGGTTTCCTTCTCCTTCAGCCATGTCCGACATTGGCAGGCAGTCATGTTCCCACTAAAACTGGAAGCAGCCTTACAAATGATTCTCTGTATAGTGTTTCAGGAAAACTCTATCATTCATCCCTAGATAGCACTAAAGTAGAAATCTGATTACCATCCCTGATTTCTACAGAAAAATTAAGGAAGGACATTCCATGCCTAGGGCAGAACATATGCAAAGTATTGTGTTTAGGATTTGTGTTGTAGAGACATTAAGAAGCCAGGATTTACACAGGAATAGGTGAAGGGGAGGAGGCATTACAGCATGGCCCAATAACGGAAGGGCCTAGATGCCCAGTTTAGGATATTCGGTAAGGGGGAAACAGTGGGTTTTCTAAAGCAAGGGCATGACAAGATACTGGAAGCAGAGTTAGAATGTTATATAAGATTGATAGGAGAGGGAATTTATGTGGGATTTTGTCACTGCTTTAGAGCCCAACATTGAAACTACTTTCCAAGAATTTTGGAATTTTCCAGCTTATGTGGCAAAGCTCATCTCTCATTACAGAATCTATAACTACTCAGTGTCCAAGTCACTCTTGCAGTCAGGCAATGGGCAGATGCCCTAGTGGGGCTACCAGGAGGAAGAAGAGTTCATAGGATTCAGTCTGGGGATGTGTGGCAGCAGCAGCTACACCCCATTTCCAGTCAGAAGAGGCAGCCATACACCAGGATCAGGGGCAGTGGAACTGGCAGGACCAGTAGTGCCTGTGCCGAATGGGGCCAGAAGGTCAGCAATCTGCAGCACTACGCTGTGGCTCTCAGCTGTTCACCTTAACACCATAGTCTGGTGCTCTCCCAGTGTTTTAAAACTTCTTAAAATTGTGGTAACATTTATCTATAACCTCAAAATTTCCATTTTAACCAGTATACAATTCAGTAGTATTAATTACTTTTACAGTGTCATACTACATCACACCATCTGCTATCAACCCTTTTCATCACTCAAAACAGAAACTGCACCCATTAAATAATAACTCCCCACTCCCCCTCTCCTCAGTCCCTGGTAACCTCATGCCTAGTTTCTGTCTCTATTAATTTTCTCATTTTAGGTATTTCATGTAAGTGAAATCATATAATATACTTTTCCTTTTGTCTTTGACTTATTTCACTCAGCATAACATTTTCAAGGTTTATCTATGTTGCATGTACCAGAGCTTCATCCCTTCTTATGGCTGAACAATATTCTGCTGTACGTATATATCACATTTTGTTTATCCATTCGTCTGTTGATGAACACTTGGGTCATATCTACTTTGCTATTATGACAATGCTACTGTGAACATTGGTGTACAAGTATCATTTGAGTCCTTGTTTTCAATTCTTTGGGGTATATACCTAGTAGTGGAATTGCTGCATCACATGGGACATCAAGATTTAATTTTTTCAGGAACCACCAAATGGTTTTCCATGGTGCCTGCACCATTTAACATTCCCTCACAGTTCCTCCATTCTTGCTAACACTTGTTCTTTTCTTTTCTTTCTTTTTTTTTTTTTTTCAACAGTAGCCATTCCAGTAGGTGTGAACTGGTATCTCATTGTGGTTTGGATTTGCATTTCCTTAATGCCTAAATATGGTGAGAATCCTTTCACTTGCTTATTAGCCATTTGAATACCTTCTTTGGAGAGATGTCTATTCAAGTCCTTTTTCCATTTTTTAAAATTGGGTTGTTGATATGTAACTAAAATATGTTACCTAGGGTGAGTATTTGTAATAGGTCATATACATATTTGTTATGTAATAGGGTAATGTCCTAGAAGTATTGTGACATTAATCCTTTAGGCTTGCTATGGCACATGTGGCTGTATAATATTTTGAAATATTAATTATTTTCCTTGTCCTTTGCCTTCAATTCATTCAAACCATCAGCTAGGGGCAAGGTAGGCAACAAATCAACCAACCAATCAACCAATTAATCAACCAAATAATAAAAAAACAATAAAAAGAAAGATAGACACAGAAAGACAGAAAGAGAGATAGAGAGAGGGGTGGAGAGAGAGAGGAAAAGAAAAAGAGGAAGAGAGACAGAACAAGAAATACAGGATCAGAGAATCCAAGTCAGAGATACAGAGACAGCGAATAGAGAAACAGAGAGAGTGAGATGCAGACTCATAGAAACAAAGAGATCTCTGGCTTCTGAGACAGGCAGTAGGTCTTAAGCTGTCTAGCAGCACTGCTGGGCCTCCCAACCAGATCAGGGTGAAGAGTGCCCGCTTAGTAAATCTAGGGTGTAGTGGTTAGGGATTATGTACACCATAAAAACATGTTCTTAAACATATTCATTCTTGCAGGTTTGAACCCATTGTAAGTAGGACTTTTGGATGAGGTTACTTCTGTAAAGGTATAACCCAACCCAATCAGGAAGGGCCTTAATCCTATTATTGGAGTTCTTTAAAAGCAGAATGAAATTCAGACAGTTATAGACAGAAAGCCAGAGGAAGCAAGAAGCTGAACATTAATAGAACCCAGAAGAGAAGAGAGAAGTCAGAAGAGGCTGACATGTGCATTGCCTTGTGACAGAGGAGCCCAGACCCAAGGATCACCAGCAGCCAGCTCCAAAATGCCAGGTTCAGGAAGGATGCATCACCTCAATTTTGGAATTCTCTAGCTTCAAATCACGAGCCAAAAAAATCTCACTGGTTAAGCCAACTCATTGCATGGTATCTGCTTGAGCAGCCAAGGAAACTAAAACACAGGGGGACCAAAGAAACCACAACAAATATTCTCATTCCTCAAACATGATATGGAGACAGCAAGACCTGACCAGACCACATAAGTGGAAAAAATATATGCCCACCCACCATATTAATTTTTGCATTCCCTAAGTTCCCTAATCCATTTCCTGATAAAGACTGAAGTTATTTTTATTTCTCACTAAATTGATGGAATGGATTCACAGAGTCTGTAATAATATTGTTACACAAAATATAAAATGCTTGAGTTCTTACACACCTGGTCTGGTTACTGAGATTCATTAATACACACCAGATGTTTACTTAATTTTCTCTCATTTAAATACAACTTAGAGATCTTACTTAAGACTTGTGCTTTACATATCCCCCCAACACTTATAATTTTACCATTCTACAATCAGAGTCACAAAATAATAATTGCCTTGCTTAAATCATGTATTTTCAAATAACATTTTGCCATTATTTTTCATTCACATCTAACCTTCTGTGGTTAAACTGAAAGGACATAATCATCTGTCCTTTTGTGAAGGCAAATTGATAAATAGATCAGTAAGTGACTGTAAACTCAACAACCAACTTTTAAGAAAGACAGTGATTTAAACTAATAATTATAAAACCATATGTGGTAGGGATTCTGGGAAGATGGCGGCATAGAAAGAAGTGGAAGACTTAGTCTCCCCCAGAACAATTCATAAATGAACAAAAAAACAGTAAATAACCTAGAATAACAGAGGGGAGACAAACGTGACAGTACACTCAACATCCACCGACATGAATTGGGAGGAATGCCTGAGATCACAGCATAAAATCTGTAAGTAAAACTGCGGACCCATGCTGAGAGCCGAGAACCTAGAGCCAAGAGCCCCTCCCTCACGGAAGCTGCGCCGTGCACTTTCTCAGACCAGCTCCAAGTGAGGTTTTAATATTAACTGCTCAATACAGACAGCGAATCCTCAACAAGCAGACAGAGGCTTTTGGTGACAAATGACCTTGGGAGAATCGCAGGATAGGAAGCCCAGAGGATCGGGTGCTATATCTGGCTGACGGGAGAACCTGGGAGCTTTTCTGTCTCTCGCTCTCTCTCTGTGGAGAAAACCTCAGCTGTTCTCAGCCCACAAGGCATTGCAGTAAAGACAGCCTCATACATTCTGCATTCTGAAACGAGCTGAGAGCCCCACGGCGCTGCCCAGTGGCCCAGGGCTTCCCTTAGGGAACGGCACATACTGATGACGTAGCACGGCATTTTTCTCTCGGCTGAGGGAGGATCGCAGCTGGGAGTGGGGGATCTGCTCAGAGAGCCCGGGAGCACTGTGCCAAGTCCAGTGGTTTGTGGGACACCGAGAGAGAACTGCCCTTCCTCCCTGGCCACTCGTGCATGTGCCCCACATCCAGAGTGGACGGCTCCAGCGGCATACCCAGGCTGAGTTCTCCAACTGAACATACAGGAATTGTTTCTCCACACTCCATGGAAAAAAGGTTCAGAACTGACTTGAGGGACATAGGTGACTCACAGATGCCATCTGCTGGTTAGTTAGAGAAAGTGTACATCACCAAACTGTGTCTCTGAAAAATTAGATCAATATCCTTTTTTTTTGATACAACTTGAAAGAACACTATCAAGTAAAACAAATGCCAAGAGGCCAAAAACAACAGAAAATCTTAATGCATATGATAAAACCAGACGATATGGAGAATCCAGCTCCAAACACACAAATCAAGATTTCAGAGGAAATGTTATACCTCGCAAAATTAATTAAAGAACTACAATCAAAGAACGAAAACATGGCAGAGGATTTAAAGGACATCAAGAGGACCATGGCCCAGGATATAAGTGCCATAAAGAAGACCCTAGAAGAGCATAAAGAAGACATTGCAAGAGTAAATAAAAAATAGAAGATCTTATGGAAATAAAAGAAACTGTTGGCCAAATTAAAAAGACTCTGGATATTCACAATACAAGACTAGAGGAAGCCGAACAACATCTCAGTGTCCTAGAAATCCACAGAACAGAAAATGAAAGAACAAAAGAAAGAATGAAGAAAAAAATTGAAAAAATCACAACGGATCTCAGGGATATGATAGATAAAATAAAACATCCAAACTTAAGACTCATTGGTGTCCCAGAAGGGGAAGAGAAGGGTAAAGGTCTAGAAAGAGTATTCAAAGAAATGGTTGGGGAAAAGTTCCCAAACCTTCTACACAATATAAACACACAAAACATAAATGTCCAGCGAACTCCAAATAGAATAAATCCAAATAAACCCACCCGAAGACATATTCTGATCAGACTCTCAAATACTGAAGAGAAGGAGCAAGTTCTGAAAGCAGCAAGAGAAAAGCAATTCACCACATACAAAGGAAAGAATATAAGACTAAGTAGTGACTACTCAGTGGCCACTATGGAGGTGAGAAGGCAGTGGCATGACATATTTAAAATTCTGAGAGAGAAAAATTTCCAGCCAAGAATACTTTATCCAGCAAAACTCCCCTTCAAATTTGAGGGAGAACTTAAATTTTTCACGGACAAACAAATGCTGAGAGACTTTGCCAATAAAAGACCTGCCCTACTTCAGATTCTAAAGGAAGCCCTACCAACACAGAGACAAAGAAAGGAGAAAGAGATATAGAGAATTTTAACAGACATATATAGTACCTTACATCCCAAATCACCAGGACACTCATTTTTCTCTAGTGATCACAGATCTTTCTCCAGAAGGGACCATAAGTTGGGACATAAAACAAGCCTTAAGAAATTAAAAAAAAAAAAAAAAAAAAAAAAAATTGAATATACACAAAGAACATTCTCCAAACACAATGGAATACAAATAGAAGTCAATAATTTTTGAACTATAACTCCATTATTTACTTCCTACATGATAAAAAATACACAAACTCTAAGGACAAATCAGTGGTTTTGAACTCAATGTAAAATATGTAATTTTAGACAACTATATAAAGGTGGGGGGATGAAGGAGTATGGAACATAGTTTATGTGTCCTATTGAAGTGAAGGTGGTGTCAAAGAAAAACAAGATTGATAGGGATTTAAGAGGTTAATTTTAAGCCCCAAGTAAACACAAAGAAATTATCAGAGAATATAACCATAGAGATGAAATTAGAGTTTGGGTTAAGAGAAATGGGGGAAGGGGCAATGGGGAGTTAAGAAAGGAGTGTAGGGTTGCTGTCTGAGGTGAAGGGAAATTTCTAGTAATGGATGGTGGGAAAGAGCATAACATCATTCTAAATGTGATTAATCCCACTAATGGAAGGCTAGGGAGGGAGTGGAATGGGAAGATTTAGGCTGTATATATTTTTCCACAATTGAAAAAAGAAAAAAAATAAATAAACAGTCTAACTAGATGACAATTGAATGCTAAGGATGAACTTGGATGGGATTGGAGGGTGGATGACAGGTGGCTCGAAGGGACACAGTTGAGACATAAGGAAAAGGAAATACAGAATGTAAGCATTGTATCATTGTTGAATCTTATACTTCTTAGCTTTGCTTAATGGAATTACATAAAAGAATGTTCTTGTTCATGGGAAGTACATACGTGAATTATAGTGTATGTTCAAGGATGTGTGCAGCTAACTCTCATATGTTCAGAAGACAGAAATATATGATGGATGATACATAGGGAGGGAGGGAGGGAAAGAAATAGTGATGTGACAGCATGTTAAAGTTGGTGGATTGAGCTATCGGGGGAGGGGGGTCAGGGTATGATGGAATTCTGTGTATGGGGCTAGTATTGTTTTTGCAACTATTCATGTAACTTTGGATTTATTTCCAAAAAAAAAAACAAAAAAACAAAAAAAAACCATATGTGGTAGATAGAATTATGGACCCCAATTTAGACATGATCTTAATCTTAATCTGCTGTCCTGTGGGTGTGAATCCATTATAAATAGGATCTCTTTAAGATTATTTTTAGTTAAGGTGTGGCCCAAATAAATGAGGTTGGATCTTGATCTGGATTACTGGAGGCCTTATAAAGAGAAAGAAGCCAGAAGCCAGAGTCAGAGAAAGTCATGGGAAGGGACTGAGAGCTGCAAGTGAGCAGGAACAAGGAAGAGAAGGGAGAGGGCATTGCTGTGTCACAAAAAAGCCAAAGAACTCAAGCATTGCCAGCCAGCCAGAATGCTACCAACCAGGGAGGGAGCAATGCCTTCATTTGGACGTTTGGATTCTGAAACTGTAAGTCAAAAAATTTCCATCATTTAAACTAATCCACTGTGTACTATTTTTCATAGCAGCCTAGCAATCAAAGGCACCATAAAAAGAAAATGCAAAATTTACATTTAAAAAAAAGTCTAAATGAATGGTGAATTTTAAATTGATGTGAATATATTGCATTGACTGGTTAGAATTGCAATATACAATTATATATGCATGTAAATCAAATATACATTTAAGTGTATTAGAATATAAATTTCCAAATAGTTTCAAGAAGTCACAAAGTGGCAGAGTAAAAACATGCTAATATTTTTCAATGACACTGTTCATCAACCATATTTATTTCCTATTTCCTGAATAATTTCTTTATTACTCCTAATGTTTGTAGAGCCCCAAGTTAATATTACACAATCTTATAACTAAATTATTTGCTTCAGAAGTTGAGATAATTTAAATTCTGGGGTTAAAATTCTGTTAAATGGCTTCCAAATAACCATCAGAAAAAAGTTAGAATTAAACAAAATGATGAGACTTTTTCTAATATACTGAAAGTTGACTTCTATCAGACACAATGAATTTTCTTTACTGTACTTCCTTTTTGTGTTAGCCCTTTAGTCTTTTTTTTGTCCCCACAGAGAAGACTTACAGTCTCTTAAAAGCTAATAAATAATAGAATGTGCTTAGATAAATGTGAAGATATCTGAAAAAAAGAGAATTGAGATGTTCATGGAATATATTCACTGAATTCTTGTTTCAGTAGGCACATTTCTATTATTATATTTGATTTGAATATAACCTATTGTCTCTATCCTTTTTTTCCTCTTATTCTCTTATTGAATTATTGATGGTAGATAAAAGCCATAAAAAAATCTCTTCCTTTTTTTTTTGGTTAGTGAACCTGTGCTCAAAACAGAAGAAAAAGGTTATATCACACTTCCTTCATGCCAGTTATCCTTGGTAAGTGCAAGTACAGCTTTATTTATGCAATAAATGATTATTAGAGTTTCGTGTAAGTTGAATTAGAAAATCAAATTGTTAAATATTTGTAGGAGTGGCTATACATATGTTGCTGCTCAGTCTCTAAGAAATATTTCCTCCAGGTTTTGGCCACTTTTTCCTTTGTCAAGGGGCAAAGTTACACCTTCACTCTCTCATTCCTTTACTCTCTGCTTAATGGTTTATAGCAGCCTGTTGGATGGAAAAAAGAAAACACTAATTCTCCATAAAATGGTCTCCAATTAGGTAAATACGCAAGAGTTTGCGTATTTGTTTTTGCTTATTTTTGATATTCTGTGACAGAATTGAAGGGATAAAAAAATTGTTTCTTTGAGAATTCACTTTTAGAAATAGAGTAAACAGGAAGATATGGGAGAGAAATTAATATTAAATGAATGCTGTGATGTTTAATTTTATATATCAACTTGGCTAGGTAATGGTGTCAAGTTGTTTGGTGCCATTGCCCTGGTTGTTGCTGTGGAGCTGTTTCATGGATGGGATTAGCATCTACAATCAGTTGACTATAAAGGAGATTAAACTCCACAGTGTGGGTGGTCTTCATTCAATCAGTTGGAGGATTTCAGAGAGAAGGGAGTGTTCCAGGAAGAAGAAGGAATTCTGCCTCAACATTGTTCCCTCCACTCCTGTCCAAGTTTCCAATCTAAGAAATTCAACATCACTCTTACTGGAATTTCCAGCCTCTGGCCTGCCCTACAGAATTTGGATTTGCCATTGCTCACAATTGCATGCGCCAATTTACACACACATATATCCTGTTGGTTCTGACTGATACAGATGCCTCTTCTAATTACCTTATGTAATCATGCTCACTCCATAGGAAAGCATTGCTGTAATTCAGGTCACAGATAAAGAATTGGAGGTTTCAGAAATCTGAGATGAGGCAAGATAGCACAGAGCCAGGACTAGCTTGAGGTCTGACTTCTGAGTCCATACTCTTTACTTTACAATATGCTGTCTTCTACAAATGATAGAAGCTCACATTTCTTAAGCACTAACCATGTGCCAGGAATTCTAAGTATTTTAAAGGTGTTAATGCTCTTCAGCCAGAGACCACCAGGAACCAAGTTGGGATCACGACTTGCAACAAGGATCACCATCCACCATAGAGAAACATTGGGCATCTCAGTAAGAGGGTGTTAGACTGGATGTCTAGGATTTGGAAATATTATCCTATTTGGATGATGTTATGGACCATTTGAGAAATCAGGGCTTTGCTCTGAATTGGATGCTGTTGGGAAGTGTGGGCTAATTTTATGATTGGTATGTTAATCTTATTTAGAAGGAAGGAAATCTAGACAGAAGCTAAAGCTGTGTTGGTAGGAGCCAGCAGCCATTGGCAGGATAGGAAAGTGTTTGGTCATCATTGTAGTTTGGACAATCTCCAGGTATTTGTATATTGCACTTTCTTTTGATCCCTTATGGTCAGAGTGGCTTTTTCTGATGTCGATGTTCTATGAAATTGTTTATATGCACTAGAGAACACCAATGCCTGGTGGATAGCACCAGACCAGCTCCCAACTGTCAGGGCCTACTTTTCTGTTTCTTAATTTCTCCTTTTGGCCAAGGGCAGATGAAATGAGGCCACAGGATGTTAATCCATGAGATCCAGATTTTTACCATTGTCAAGACTTTGCTGATCAGGACGTGGTTAGAGAATATAGCTTATAGTAGACTAAGGGTAAGTCTCTGCAGCTCCTTTTGTTGCAGGATGAGTTGCTGAATTCTCTGAAGGGACTTTGGTCATACAGTTCCATTTAAGAGTGAACAGGATACACTGGCCAACTGTAATACAATCAAGGATCAAAAACAAAATGATTCTTAGTCCTTGAAATAAGTTTGAGATAAGGGTCGTACATTATAAAACTCAGGTAATGAATTCAGCTGGGTGTGAAAAAACATGTATCATTGTAGGCTTGTTTATTACATTGAAATCTGACATAGGAAAATGATCTTAATAGGTATGAATGGTGTTAAAAATTATAGTGCATTAATGAAGTGCAACACTTTTCATCCAGTTAAAAATGATGGTGTAGATAAATATCCATTGACCTCGGGAGATGTTTATGAAATACAGTTAAGTGAAAAACTCAGGATACTAAGCAGTATATTATCATTTAATATATATACATAGAAAAATACGTGGAAAATTTTATTAAAGTATTAATAGTTTTCCCTAAGAGGTGTGTTTATGGAAGATTTTAAATTTATTTCATCCTTTAGCTTATATGTAGGGTTTATTTGTCCATAGCTTAAATGTACTCCTTTTGTAATGAGAAAAAAATATAAATATTTCTTTGTATTAGGGAATTATAATTGACATCTATTTCTTTTAGTGTGTGTGTAGGGTAATTGGTGATTTTTAAAAATATCTGAAATTAACTATTATCAATATTATTAAAGAAAATATGAAAGCAAAAACAAGGCAACATTTTAAAAATCTAAATAAAATATGGAATTATGAAACCAATAAATTAAGAAGTGACTGCCAATGCAAATGTCAACTAGTATATATACTGCTATGGCTTTAACTGTTTGAGTGTTATATTAATTTTTAATATCTTATGAGTTCTGAATAATGATTACTCTTCATTTTCAACTATCTTAAGGAAGGAAGAAGGTCCTTTGTTTCCTCAATTTCCATTGTGATTAAATTCACAAGGTTTCTTTTCCTTCTACAATTATGTAATCATAGTATCCGAAAATTAAAAACCAAATTCCTCTTCCTTTGCAATACATAAGGCTCTTATTAAATCTTAACAATTTTGAATAATAAGAGTGATAGTGAGAATCCTTGTCTTGTTTATGACCTTAATGAAAATGCTCCAATAATTTCCTCTTTAGGTATTTAGTAATTTATTAATTCACCTAACATATATTCTAAATGCATAGTGCAGATACATATCTTGAAACATGTTTTAAAGAGTATTCTATATTTTATTTTATCTTAATATCTTAAATAAGTAATTAATGCTGAATTTCATAGACAATCTTTTTGGGCATTGTTAATATGATTACACTGAACATAATCCTAATTTAGTCCCATCCTTACATCCCCAGAATACACATGAACTGAATACAATCTATTATTTTATAATAGGAACAGAACTGATCTGAATTCCATGTGCTGATTTTTATTTGGGATTTTTGCACCTTTATACATGAATTTGTCTGTAGATTTCTTTATATGGTCTCCTCTGATTTTCACATTAGGCTGATGCTGGATTTATTCAAATAATTAGGCTGTTTTCCATACTGTTTTGTCAAGAACTGCAAAGTTCTGAGATTTTACCCTACTTGCAATCCGACAAAGTTATTCTGCCACAATTTCACAGATATTGGCAGAAGATAGGAGCCCTCCTGGGTTGGAGACAAGAAACAATGTATTACTTGCAGCAATAGCAGTAGCTAGGGTAATGCTACACTGCTTCCGAGCCCTAACTCCCACAAGGCAGCAAGATAACGGCCAGGTGATGCCTTCACAGGCAGTGGAATGCTTTGCAGGAGAACTCTGAGTACAGGGAGACTGATTTTATTTAGGGGTCTGCAAGCAAACAGTGTAAGCACATCTGCTCTAGAGGAAGATCACATTTTATTGTCCTGGCTGGTAAATAAATCTGTTCCAGAGGTAGGCTGTGTCTTTTATCTTCCAAGGCTGCTAGCTGTACAAACATCCTTGAATAGATAGCCCAAAGCAAGTTCAATGTTAGTGACTTCTTTCAAAGATGAGGCATACATAATCATGAGATCCATGAAGAATTGTTTCTCTACCTTTTATATTCTGGATTAGTTCAAGTATGCCAGGAATTAAGTGTTCCTGGAAAGTTTAATAGAAAATATGAATAAATATCAAAAGCATAAAGTATTGGTTAAGAAAGTAATTTTTTTACATTGTTTTAACATTTTCCATTGATTATTCTTTTTCATTAACCTTTTCAACCCATATTTGAGTCAGTTTGGGCTACTTATTTTCTCCCAGATAAGAACTAATTTTATAGGATTTTCACATTTATAAGCATAGAGTTGTATAATCTCTTCATTTATAAGATTTTTATCCTTTTCCATATTTGTAGCCATAATTCTTTCTGCCTGGATTGATGTACACTAGTGGGGGAAAGTATGTTTGTCAATAACATTGTTTAGTTTCTGATGCAAGGTGACAGTAAAATGACAATCAACTTGCGATGAATTTGCTTATTGTTTGAAAACTAAAAGAAAATGTATTTTCATAAATCCTGTGCCCTAGGTGGACCACTTACTACCACATCCCCTCAGCCTCTCTGCCCATAACTTAGCCTGTAACATTAATCTTTTAAAATGACTAATTCTACTGTTTAAATTTCCTAGTAACCTTTTTCTTTTACCTTTATAAATTATTTCCTCTTAATTATCTTATTCTTTTGACCAAATTCTATCTAAATTCTTCTATTAAATGTTTAATTATTATATTTGAATATTTATTTGATAATAAAGATTCCAGTCAATACGTTTTCTGTTGAGTACTAGTTTGTGTATATATGTTTTGTATTCTCTTTAAAATTCACTTCCAAAATATCTGGAGTTGCAGTTTTTAAATATAAGAATTATTTAAGAAATTATTAATCCCAAAGCATTTTTATTAGCTGTTATGATTTTTATTTTATTTTATTGTAGGAGTAATTGGGATTCTGTGCCTCAAAGGACTTTGTCAAAAAGGAAAAGAGGCAGCCAACTCAATGGGAGAAAATACTTGGAAACCGTATATCTGATAAAAGACTGATATCAAGCACATATAAAGAAATCCTACAACTCAATGACAGTAGTACAAACAGCCCAATTATAAAATGGTCAAAAGATATGAAAAGACATTTTTCCAAAGAGGAAATACAAATGGCTAAAAAACATATGAAAAAATGTTCATCTTCATGAGCTATTAGGAAAATGCAAATCAAAACCACAATGAGATGTCATCTCACACCAATAAGAATGGCTGCCATTAAGCAAACAGAAAACTACAAATGCTGGAGAGGATATGGAAAAATTGGAACCCTTATTCATTGCTGGTGGGAATGTATAATGGTACAGCCACTGTGGAAGACAATTTGGCGGTTCCTCAGAAAACTAGCTATCGAGTTACCCTACAATCTGGCAATTCCACTTCTCGGTATATACTCAGAAGATCTGAAAGCAGTGACACGAACAGGCATTTGCACACTGTTCATAGCAGCATTGTTCACAATTGCCAACAGATGGAAACATCCAGTGTCCTTCAACAGATGAGTGGATTAACAAAATGTGGTATATACATATGATGGGATACTATGCAGCGGTAAGGAACGAGGTCACAAAATATATGACAACATGGATGAAACTTGAAGACATTATGCTGAGTGAAATAAGTCACACACAAAAGGAGAGATAGTGTATGTTACCACTAATGTGAACTCCGTGAACAATGTAAAATAAGTGTTTTATAGTGTAGAAAATAGGGGACCTAGAGCTAGGCAGAAGCTAGTGAAGGGGGAAAGATAACCTAATATGTACAGATAGGTTAATGACAGTGAACTAAAAGATATGGGAATGGACAGGGGTGATGATTGATTGTTAATGGGATTATAAGTATCAGTGCTGCATTGAAGGCAAACATGATTGAAAGTGGTTGTTTAAAGGCATGTATCCCATAGATTATCACTACAAATATAAATAAGTGCTTGCATAATATATTTGTAAGTTACGACACTGGTACAAAGTGTTAACAACAGAGTGGTATATCGGAAAAAAGTACCTATTACATATTATAGATTATATTTAATATAAATACTTTACCAGGACTACACTAATAATAGGTATAAATAATTAGGAGCTGATAAAAGCTTTGGGGTGTTTTGTGTTCTGATAATTGTTTAAAATTGAGAGTGATGATGATGATACAACTTTGTGAAGATAATGTGAGACATTTATTGTTTATCTTGGACAGAATATAGGCTATGTGAAACTAGGAACCCCCTACTTAATAAGTCAAGCCCTTGAACTTATGGCTATAAAATGGAGGGCAAGCCCACCTATAATTATGCCTAAAAGGCACCTCCAGAGAACTTCTTTTGTTGCTCACATGTGGCCTTTCTTTCTCTAAGCCCAACATGGCAAATAAATTCATTAACTTTCCCCCTCTACATGGGACATGACTCCCAGGGGAATGAATCTCCCTGGCAATGTGGGACAAGACTCCCAGGAATGAGCCTGGTCCTGGCATTGAGGGATTGCAAATGCCTTCTTGGAAAAAGGAGGAAAACAAAGGCAACAAAATAAGGTTACAGTGGCTAAGATATTTCAAATAGAATCAAGAGGCTATCCTGGATGTTACTCCTATGCAAGCTCCAGCTAGATATTGCAAATGGCTACAGTATGCCAAGCCCTAACCAACAGTAGTCTCAAAATACCTAGGTCCCTATTTTGAGACTCTGTAAAAGATTCACTCAGTAAGTTTATTTTTCAGAAACTTAAATCCTCCACAGTGTTCCTGTGTCAGATAAGTTCCAAAAGCCAGAGGCAATAGCTTCTTCAAAAACATCAAACAGATGCAGCCCCCTTCCCTATAATGTCAACACCTCTTTTCAATATGAACAAGTTAGGGTGGTCACTACCTAGATATCCCTGAAGACCTAGAAAGTGATTAAATGGGAAGAAGAGTAGCAACCCACAAGATAGGATTTAACAAAGGATTATGAATACTGAATCTTTATATAAATTTTTTTAGATGATAGGATATTAGAATAACTAGAAGGAAATAACTGAAATGGTGGAACTGTAACCCATAACATTCTTTGAAATTTGCTTTGTAGCTACTCATTAAATTTTGCTTCGAAAGTTATCACTTTTCTGTATATGTACTTCATAATAAAGAAAGAACTGAAACTGTGGAATTGTAACCCAAAGCATTCTTTGAAATTATCTATGTAACTACTTGTTATATCATACTTTGAAAGTTTTCACCTTTCTGTATATATGTTATATTTCACAGTAGGGAAATAACTGAAATTGTGGAACTGGAACCCATAACATTCTGTGATATTTGCTCTCGAACTACTTGCTAAATCATACTTTGAAAGTTACCACTGTTCTGTATATGTGTTATACTTCACAATTAAAAATGTGAAAAAAACAAACAAAAATATTCTTAGTCTTGTATGTCCAAAGTCTGATAATCATCATTGATCATTGGATATTTATCTTGTTCCTTTGGATGGACCACCATTTTCTTTTGTTTGTCTTGTAACCTTTCATTGCACACTGTACATTTATGTATTTTAAAGTGTTAATGCTGGGATTTAGTTCCTGAGTTGTCTGCTCCTTAAGTTTGTATCCAGCTTGTGTTATGACAGAGATTTCCTTGAATGTGAAGAGCTAAGAAAAATAAACAAACCAAGTCACAAACACATTTCATACTCTGCAAATTGGCTTTGCTTTGGATGGTGGTCTCCTTAAGAGGTCTCCTATTAAGAAGATCAACCCAAGTTACATACAAAGTGCAGGTTTTGTCAGTCTTACCTGAGCCTGTGTGGAGCCTGCTTCTTGACCTGGGCTTGTGTTTGCTCATGGCCTCATGTACATGGTAAGTGGGTACCCCATCTATAGGAATTCAAATGCCCCCTCTACTCCCTATGAAAATAAGACTTTCTCCCCACTTTAGGTGCACTATTGTAAGACAGTGCAGGCAATCCTTTGCCCCAAGCTGCTTTTACTTAATATGTTTCTTATACTGCTTTGACTGTCTGCAAGAGGCTTCTGCCTGCAGGATAGTTCTGGAAGGGCAAGCCTGAGTTAAGCTTCCTGGTTCAGCCTTTCATGCCACCACCCAAGAGGTTGACACTGACATACAGGCACTCCACTATGCACACAGAGGTTACTCTGCTCCCTCCAGACCAGGGGGTCAGGAACTGAAAATAGGAGCATAGATTGTTTCTACACTGCAACAGGGAAAGGGTGGTTGAGGATATCATGAGATGTTCCTACTTTTATTAAAGCTGTGTTTTGTTGATTTGGCACTCACCCAATTATTACAATACTTTGTTTTCTGGAGTTTGAGGAAGATGGCTTTACCAGTTTGTGCTAGTTGTTCAAAGATTCTGTGGTGAAAGACACTGTGGAGCATCTTATGCTGCCTTCTTAGTTGACCAGAACTCACTACCTATCTTTCTTAAGAACAAATTTAACACACAAAATTTTGTTGGAAAAGAAGCATTTTGTTATTTATTATTTAAAAAGTCACATATATTGTGTCTCTGAATGTAAAATCTTCATGAAATTTTATGATAAAATAAGAAAAATAGTTTGAAAATTCTTAATGTGTGACAGCAAATTTAGACCATATTCTCAAGCTTCACTGGGGATTATTTTTTCTCTCTCCACACTCATTAATGATACTTTATTAAAACTGTTTTAGGATCACTTAGAGAAAATCTCTATTCCAATTATTATATTTCTTTCTATGTCTTCTCATATCTGCATTACAAGTTTTGTAATTCCATGTATCAGAATTCATGGTATCACAGCTTGCCCTCCTTTCTTATTGCCAAGCTGTTTTCAGGTAAGATAAACTTGGGGGCAAGAAGGGTTGTGAAAATTACTATACTGAGCAATATGGGGTTTCAGCAACAGTTAAAGAAATATCTCTTTCAATTTGCTAAGAAGGATTTGTGTATTTCCAGGCATAAAATTATCTAACTACATATAAATGAATGCATGCACGTGCTTGTTTATATATTCATGTATATTCACAAACCCACTTGGGATAAAATCTAATACTTAAGTGCTTACTATGTGTCTGGAATTTTTCTAAGCAAATTTATTTATTCATTTCATTCCAGCATATGTAGATATTTGTCACCTCCATTTTATTTTAAATATATTTTAGCATTTACTGCATCATTAAATATTCATTTAACTTATGATTTTAATTTGCAAAATATTCCACATGTCAGAATATTTTTTAACTGTTTCTCTTCCCTTGCAGTTTTAGGTTATATCCAAGTTTATTTCTACCTTTTCTTTATTGTAAATTTCCTTTTGATTAGCATATTTGAATCTTGCTGCTCAAATGTGCTTTATCACTTGCCACAAATTATTAGAATTTATTGGATCAAAGTACACAATTATGTTTAATGCTAATTATGCAATCTTTTCTTCCATAGAAGTAGTGCCGAGTCACACCTGAAAATATTTTATTAGCGTTGTAGTTCCTCTATACCCTCATTAACTGTCTTCTAGCTCTTTAAAATATCTTTGCCAGTTTTAAAGGTAATATACTATGGATACTGGTTTTTCCCAAGTCTCGAAGAGGAAGCCCCACCTCTCACATGGACATAAATCTCTGGACATGGCTGAAGGGATTGGAAGTGTGAGGCAACTGACCCAACCCAAGTACCATCAAACTTTCTTAGAGAAATTAAAATTGGGACACAAAACTACATGATTTAACTGAAGAATCTAGTAAAACCATCATTATAAATGAAGAATTAATGTCATCATATTGGGCAACTCATGACTGGATGCGTGTAATGAGATAGTGAGTGAAGTGGATGTGCGAGAAAACAAGTGATACACGTACAAGAAGAGCCAAAGAGAACAGGAGGATAAAGAAAAACAAAGAAAATGGCAGATTGATGGTCTCCCATTTCTCTAGGTCTGGATATTCTTCCTAAAATTGGGTTCTATGAATTATTCTGTATCACTTTCAGTTCAGCTTATGAACAGTCTGTTTGTAACCTTTGCCATAATGTTCTTATTTAAGACATATTTTTAGCAGATAGTTTAAGTAGGGAGGCAATCAGAGCTTGTTTCTCCCTGAATCTCTGAAGCAGGAGTATCAGCCAACCATTTCATCTATCTGAGAAAAGACAACCATTTTCAGGTTCTAGATGGGCAGATAGGAGTTCTGTGATCACCATTCCAGAGGGGCACAGGGAAATCGCTGGAGTCCACACAGAAAAGGTCATGCTACTGAAACGATGTTGATGTAGTGCTAGAAATAGAGGGGGCAGAGACATGCTGTTCAGGTATTTGGAGAGAAAGGATGGACAAACGAGGTAGCTAATATCAATTAGAAAATTTCCCTGGTAATAGAAATAGAAATGTAAGTCATATTGAGCCAATCATTGGAAGAGTTTCTGGAGGATAAGAGATGCTTTAAGATAATGTGCCCATTCTCCTCCAGGAAGTGTTGGTCACTGCAAAGAACCCAGGAGGTCAAGAGGCATACGTCCTCATCTTTTGGTCATATATACCTGTATATATGACCTGGAAAACTTAAAAAAAAAAAGTATTTTCTTCCTTTAGCTAATTGTGAGAAGAAATACCTGATCTCCTTATCTAACAAGGTCGTTGCCTGGAGAAAAGGAAATAAAGGATCTATAAAAGCTCTAAACAATTAAAGCCCTATTGTCATCAATTTATTATATTGTTATATGCAGAGACCATCTTGTTAAAATTTTACCACTGTTACTAGATGATCAGGTTAAAGTTGGAATTCACAGTAAGTACTATGTTATTCAGTCTGAAAAGGTTAGCAGAATACTGATGAGTGCTTATTCTTGAGCTTGACAGCTAATAGCACCCTAAAACCTACTATTAACTCTACAAAACTGCAAAAAAATTGATACTTAGAAATAGGATTTGGCCATTTGACATTCTGTTATTTTCAACTGGCTGAACAGAGCCAAATTCTTAATTGGAAAATTTTTTGGAAGACGAAAAATCTTTTGGAATGTCTTAATCAAGATCATAGTTAGACTTTTACTTCAACTAGTCTAATTGGCTAATGGAGCGTGATTTATGAAAGGCTGCACGATCAGGTAACAAAATAACAATGGGGTGAAAATGTTTTCTAGGATTTATTCCCTAAAATATTTTAGCTCTAGCCAAAATACTTTCATACATTTATGTCTGAATGACTATATTAGATTAATAATCACTGCATTTTTATAAAGCTTAATATTAAATTGACTTTTTTTTTGAAGATTTGCATTATGTATGGATGACAGAGCAAATAGTCCAAGGTATATTAGTGTTATTCTGATCTTACAATTTTTATAAAAACATAATTTAAGATCATGAGTCTACATTGTATTACAATTAGTATGCATTTTTGAATCATAAAATGATTCCAAGAACAATTATTTGAAGGTGAAAAGGTTTAATTCTTTGAGGATTTTATTATTTATAAATGCTAATGAACATGACTGTTAGCCAAATTCTTGCTTCAAGATGTGCATAGTAGTATTGAGTCATAGTTTTAAACTTTGAATAATCTATTTGTTATGATAACTATATAAATAATTAGTTTCCTATACTATAAATTTCATTCTAATAAAAATCTATTTTATTCTTTAATAACATGAGTTCCCTTCTTTTAACATGCATAGCTTCAAATGCCTTTTTATAGGTCTTGTACATTTTACTGTTAAGTTGTAATATACTGATGTTTCAGTTTGAAATAATTTTTCATTTTTTTTCTAGAAATAGAATTAATTCTTCATAAAGAGTACCTAGATTCTTTTCTGGAGAGCTCTTATGAGGGTATTCTATTATTCACAATTAACATCAAAATTATAGTCAATCTCTATTACCCTTTTAAACATTATTCATAAAACGAGAGAAGTAAAATCTAATTTTGCAGTTAAAATATTCATTTTAGTTGGAAGGCTACATTTTTTCATGCATTTAAATGGATGTGGAATAAAATAATGAACATAAATTCAATTTCTAACAATAGTGAAAATATTTTAATTTGAAAACCTCACAAATCAATGTAGATTTTAGTGCTTCCCTCCACACCTACCAAAACTTCAGAAAGTGAATCATAAGGGCAACTAAAATAACAGAGTAAATTGTTCAGAGAAATTATTTTTTTCCACAGTGACTTAGTAAAATGGTGAATAATGGTTGCACTTTAACTGATATGTTAATTTTTATTATTTCTTATTTTTTAACATCAAATGAAACTAATTAGGCATCAACTAGATGATTACAAGTTCTCTGGGAAATTATTTTCATGCATTAAGGTTGGAGGTAGTTATTCAGAATGCAATGGAGGTTTCATTGAAAATTTCTCCTCAGGGGAATAATTTTATAAAGTCTGTAATTTTATACGATGCTTCTGTCCTGTGATGAGATGAGTAGTGTTTAGTATGAACTTGTAGGCAAGGAAACACATTAGGGGAGTTCAACCTTCCAGGCAAGAGATACTGAGGATCAAATCTACTGCAGTGATGATAATGGAAACGGATAGTAGAGATATGCAAAAGTATATGCAAAAGAGATTTCAAGTGGAGTCAAGAGGTCGCTCTGGTGGACTTTCTTATGCACTATATAGATAACACCTCTTAGGTTTTAATGCATTGGAATAGCTAGAAGTAAATACCTGAAACTACCAAACTCCAACCCAGTAGTCTGGACTCCTGAAGACAGTTATATAATAATGTAGATTACAAGGGGTGACAGTGTGATTGTGAAGGCCTTGTGGATCACACTCCCTTTGTCTAGTGTGTGGATGGATGGGTAGAAAAGTGGGGACAAAAACTAAATGACAAATAGGGTGGGATGGGGGGATGGTTTGGGTGTTCTTCTTTTACTTTTATTTTTTATTCTTATTCTGATTCTTTCTGATGTAAGGAAAATGTTCAGAAATAGATTGTGGTGATGAATACATAACTATATGATCGTACTGTGAACAGTTGATTTTATACCATGGATGATTGTATGGTATGTGAATATATTTCAATAAAACTGAATTTAAAAAAAAAAAAAGTCTATGCAAAAGGACTTGGGCACTAAACAGTTTGGTATAATGATTAGTGAGATAATTACTTTATTCTATAATACTAGAAGGATAGCCAACATATAAACTGAAATAAGTAAAACAAGCTTCAGAACAGTTCAAGTGGGGGAAAATAATTATTTAGTTGGGTAAATGTAGGATTTAAGGAATTGTCAATTTGTGAGATAATAAAAGTATTTGAAGTCCTTGTATTAAATGAATTAGGGGCTGAATAAGGAGGAAGAAACAAGAAGACCTAAAACTACCCAAGTAAAAATTAAAACATAGCAAACAGAAATATTGAGGGGGGTGCGGTGGATATGATACTGTTGGAGAAAGAAAAAAACATGTATGGAAAATTGAGGGAAAATAATGTGATTTGTTTACAGTTAGGTTGCTCTCAACAGTCATTTTAGTGGGTGGTTGAAGATATATTTGGAAAATGTTGAATTGACAAAGCGAAGAGGAGATGACAAGCAAAATAGAAGCAGAAGCAATAGATGTCTCACCTGAGTAGTTTAAAAGAAATGAGAAAAAGTAGAAGCTATATAAAGATTTATTGCAGTTTTTGCTTATTTATTCTCCTTAGGGTTAAGATTGGCGTATGTTTGAATAACAAGGACAAAACCCACCAGGAGGAAGCACTAATGATCTGGGAAGTGGTGAAGGAGAAGTATAGAGAAACATGATACCTTGAATGTGTAGTAGTCACAGAACAGGGATGTCTCAAGAGGGACTGAAATAGCAAAGCTTCTGACAGATTTATGTCAAGTAAAGATTTATTTCAATTACATTAGAGGGAATCCAAACTACAGAGGGACTAGAAGACATGCTTCTTTTTGTACCTTCACATCCTCCTTCCCTTCTCCACCCTGCCCTGTGCCTTGGGGACGACTGATACAAACTGCACAAGCAGGGAAGGTTTGAGGTTGGCAAGTATGCGAGGAGGGTGTTTATTCCACAGCTCCCTTCTTTGCTAGGTTGCAGCCAGGTGGTTGTCCACCTCTAGGTTCTGGTAACTGCCCACTTCCCTTTCACTTTGAGACATAGGGGTTGTTAAGATTCTTTGCAATTAAGAGCTACAGCATAGGACCAGCTCTCCTCCTTCATATATTTAAAAAATAGTCCTCCGTCAATCTCTCCTCACGCTATCCACTTTTGAATGTGTCTTTGGTTTCATGCCAAGACCATTATTGATAGAGAAGTTTGCCAAGACTAGAAGAAATGAAATGAAGGAACAACAGATCTGCAGGAACTACTGAGTAAAGAGAGCCAGGGTGTGGATTCTAGATTAAAAGAATACTTGCAAAAGAGTTGAAAGTTTTATATGGGGGAAACTTGTCAAAAATCAGATCTTTTTGGTTGTATTCAGCTTTTCTCCATTAAAATTCTGTTGGCTTTTAGCCTTCACATACACTTCCATATTTTCTTTACTTGGATCTTGGTTTTTGAGTCTTACATGGTCATGTGTGGATTAAAAAAATATATCAAAATCCTCCCTTGTTTGCACAACCCTGATAAAGAGGAATTATAACATTTAAATAAAACATAGCTGTCCTGATCTAGCTAGAAACCATCTCCTCCTGACATAGAGATTTTTACCCTGACATGAGTTTTGACTGCGTTTTTATAAATTGCATCACCTTTGAATCAAGTCATAATTGCATATTCAGTTTTTAAAGAAATAATTATTGAGTACAGTTGTAGCTTTGGAGATAATAGAAAACAAGACAGAAAAGGGCTCTACATATGAGGAACTTACAATCTACTGGGAGAGGCAGAGAAAATAATAAATGGATGAATAAGGTAATTTTAGCTAGTGCTTAATTCTATGAAGAAAAGATCCTAGGGTGATATGGCAACTAGGGAAGATTTCTCTTACATTAGACCAGAGGCTTAAAGGAGAAAGGGTAAGCCACACAAAGATCCTGTCCTCTAAGAAAGAAAAGGAAAGAGAGAATGCAAACTCCTATGGCAAAAAGTGCTGGAGGAGCAAGAAGGCCAGCATGGCCTGAGCCCTGAGCAGTAGGAGATGGGACCAGAGAGACAGGCAGGGACCAGACCATGGTGCTTTTGTAGTTCTTGTTAAGGGGTTGGAAATTTATTCCAAGTGTATGGTAAGCTCCTGGAGAATTCAAGTGCAGTAGCAAGATGATTTGTTTTAATTTTTTAAAAGATTCATTCTGCTGCTTTGAGAAGCATAGAGCAAAAGTGGAGAGACCATTCCAGCTATTTGCAATAGTTTCAATAATAATGGCATTTGAGTGTTACCATTGCAAAGCAAGGCATTATCTCATTTAATCTCAAAACACCCTATGGTGTTTCAGATACTATTATAAGCCCCAGTTTAGAGATGAAGCTTCTGAGTTACAAAGAAAGAAGCAATTACAGAGAAAGTAAGCAAGCAGCGCTAGGCCACACAGTTAGCATGTGGTGGAGCCCAAGTTCAAACTCAGTCTGATGCCACAGCCCTGGTTTTTTGCCACCAGACTGTGCTCATAACTCTGGAAATGTATATTCATTAGACTTGGTTGTAATCCAAAGAACACTATTAAAATCTTCAACAATAGTCTTATCATGTGAAAAGAAGTATTGTTGGAAGATGCCAGGGATAGAAAAGACTAACATTTACAGCAAAGAAGGACAAGATAAGACATAATCAAACCTTAATATTTTTAGGACAAGCTGTGCTCTTACCAAAGTTCTCCCTTGTCTATATTTAAACCTACGTGTGTGTGTGTGTGTGTGTGTGTATCTCACCTCTATTTTCCTTGGAAACATCTATTATTAATCCATTTTGGGAGTAAGAATGCTAGATTATTTGGAAAATTTGTTAGTTTGGAAACTTCAGTGATTTCACCTCAAAATCTCAGAGAGCTCAATACAGAAGTTCCCCACATATGAAGATTAAAAAATATCCTTACTCCAATGACTCACCAGCCAAGAATTTTCCTTTTTAAAGCACATCCAAAAATAAAACAAAATTTGGATGAGGCTTACAAAGCATAGTTGTTCTGGTAAAATAAATGCAAGTGGGAAAGAGGTGGTGAGGACTAATTCATTAAAGATGACCATATATAGTTTAGTCACATTTGGCTAGAAATACTCCACATAAAGTGAGAATACCCCACAAATAGCAGAGTGCTCAGAAGCCTGTGGATTCATCTGTACAAGTTACCGAAATGACCAATATCCATCCATTCCCTTTGGTCCTTCAAAACTTGATAATGTGATGCTAACCCCCCTCTCCCCATTTACTTCCCTAACTAGGGTATAGACGGTGCTGAATTACTCTGAAATAGTGTTTAAATAGACTTATTGTTTTCCTCTGAAACATGAACAAAATTTATAGAAAAGGATATTCAAATTTTGAACATACCTGTATTTCAAGATTTAATACACAGGAAAAATAAAGCCTTTTGTCTAAATCTTTATAACTTTTCATTTAAACTTGCAGTAATATAACTAATTAAGGCTTTCTAAAGAATCTTGATTTATTTTTCCTATAAAACATAAAGCAATGTGCGATTTCATGTGACGGCTGGACCTATTTTGTTGACTAAGTTCTAGAACTTTATATTGTCCTTTAAAGAAATACCTTTTGATAAATAGTTCCCATTTCCCTCTGTTATGCCTCCATTCTAGAAGCCACAAGACAATTATAAAATGTCATCAAGATTGAAGACCAAGATACATTCTTTTACTCAGTTTGAAGGGTGCACTGCCCATATGACCTCAGAAATTTTTGTGTTTTTTCAATAGGCAACTTAGAAAATCTGATGTTGAATTATTTGAAGAAAGCAATTGAATCAGCAATTGATTAGTATAGTTAATTAATAATTAAGAATGTGGCTTGATTTTTTAAACTATATTAAAATATTTATATTTTGAAACAGGTTTTTAATAGTGTTTAAAGAAAGAAAATGATGGAAGTGAACATATATATTTTTAAATGCACTCTGTTTTCCTAAAATCAGCATTTGTGGATAAAAGAGACATCAAAGCAAAACAAATTGAATTGTTCATTTTTCCTCCTCATGGGACAAGTATCATCTTTAAGTTTTTTCTTAAAGAAGAGAAAATGAAATTGGTCTTTCTCAAAATTACACCTGTAAATTTCTGTTTCAAATTCTGGTTAATAAACAAACAAACCAGAAGGACTTTTAAAAGCTCTGTAAATGTGGAGTAAATGCCATTGGAATTAAAAGTACAAGTTAAAATACTTAAATTATATATTTTACATCAAAGAATGATCCATAGCTTTAACAAAAAGACCAGGAAACCAAGTGAAAATCATTTTTGGATATAAGAAAATAAAATTTGATTTTGAAAGACAATAAACATTCCAATTTTAAACAAAGATAAATTCAATTCTGATATGCACTTAATGACATTCTTTTTTAATCTCAGTTGTTTTAAGTCCTGATTGTTTATCTATTTAATATTTTCTGTCACTTAGGACTCAGCAGCACTCTAGACAAATTTTGTAAGGTATATAATATGTGAACAGATGAAGCTATTTTTGAATGAATAGTCTTCTCTTGGGAAAAAAAATGTTTTTTATTATAAAGTTCAGTCTAAAATTGTAGTGAAATTCAAAACTTCTCCAGGCACAAGTTGAATTGCTGTTTCAGATGCTCAGTGGCACCCCGTGATGGAAGACCAAGGAAGATTCTGGCAGGAAAAGAACAAGACCTTTTGAATAAGACCTGTGTTTTAATCCTAGAGCAAAATCAATAACTGCCAAACTTTTAAAAGAGCAAGTTAAATTAATATAGTGGCAGTTTTTTTTTTTTTTTTTAACAAATTCTGTAAATCCTGGTGGCACCAGTGAAACTTCTGTTTCTTATCAGCAATGAACTAAATAGTTTTACTTGCAAATTGGAACCATAGTATAAAAGTTTTTTATGTGTAGTTAAGAAAACATTACCTTCAGGAATGGTATTGAAGCATTAAGGAAGAAGAGAAAAAATTACATCCTTCTCTAGATCATGAAGACCATTAATCGAAAGTGCCATAATAGCTGATTCACATGGCACAAATTCAGGCGTCATTTAAATCTCAGAACTAGTCTTCAATTATAGGAGAAAATGCTGCTTAATGATTCACCCACACTGTGATATGTATCATTGCTATTTCATTGCTGAGTAGCATTTCATTGTTTTGTTATACAAGAATTTGTTTATCTATTCACCTGTTGATGGATATTTGGTTTGTTTCCAGTTTTTTGATCAATCATTAACAAGTCTTTATATGAACATATGCTTTCAATTCTCTTAGTTAAGTACCTAGGAGTATAATGACTGGATTCCATGATGTGTGTTTGTTTAACTTTAATAGAAACTGCTCAACTGTTTTCCAAATTGGTTGCTCCATTTTACTTTCCCACTGCATGACAGTTCCAGTTCCTCCATATCTTTTAACACTTACCAATTCAAGTCTTCCTACATTTCAGATAAATTTTCTTGTATTATCTTTCTGGATATTTCCTGGTTCATATGTTGGATTCTCTATCTTGGAGACAATAATATTTATATTAAACAATTTTGTGTGTACTACATACTTTTCTTTTTCTCATTAGTTGTTTCTATGTTTGCCTCTTTAAAAATTCATTTTAATGATGTCAAATTTCTTCATATTCATGCATATCTATTCTGTTCCTTGCTATTTTTTAACTTAATATATCTGGAATGGTATTGTTTATTTCTACATTTCTTTCCTTTACAGTATCTCTTTTCCATCTCATTCTAATTTTTTTAATTATCTCAGTTTTAAACATCTTTCCATTATGCTCATTGTTTATGTTTTCCTGTAGCATTTGTGTAATGCTGCTTCTATTTCTTAGATTTTTTTTCCTTATCGAGCTCTTTGTCTCCCTTCTGCATGCTTCCTGTGTTGGTTTTCTTCCTTCTTACCTTTGTTTGTTCTTTGTTTCTATAGTATGTTTGCAAAATTGCCATGCCACTCCTTTTCATTTATTGCTCAGATATACAGGCATCTTAATCCAGACCTTCTCTTTGCTCTGGTGTAACATGAGAGAAGTCCTCTTGATGCTATTTTACCTGGAGTTACTTTGCCTTCCCCTCCCCAAGTTAACAGTTTTTTCTATCCATTTTCCTGAGGTCTAAGATTGCTGGGGGATGGAGGGTTAAGTTCAGATGCAGTTGAGTTCAGTCCTTTGTGAAAACTGATCTATCTTCTTAGATCCAATTACATTTTTTTTTGCAGCAGAGTCCAGTCCATTCAAGGAGGAGTGAATTCCCAGTTGGGAAGGGTGATTAATCCTTACCTTTCTGACTCTCGTGAGTAGGAAATCTTCCCTAAATCCATGTGACCTCTTTTCCACTCTTCCCTCATACCTATGAGAATATATGGAATGCGCTTTGCTTGGTGTTTCCAGCCAGAGCCAGGGAGGTAGGCAGGCATGGCTAAGCTACTCTTTCCCTTGGGGAACCAAGGCACCTTAAAGACACATTAGCTCTGTTCTGCAACCCGTAAATTAACTTTTCTGGGGTGGGACATCACAGGTGAGGCCTGAAGGTTTACAGGTCTGTTTGTGAATGCTTGGGTAAGTCAGTCTAATTCTATGATTATAGTATTAGGAAGCCTACTTTCTTGCAGGTATATGCTATAACCCCCTATGCAACTTTATTAGTAATAAGGCCATCTTTCTGTCAATAGGACAGTTATTTTTCTTGTCTTTTTACTAGTTCAGTGACCACCTAAGGGAAAGAAAGATTTATTCATTGGCTTCTCAGTGATCTCCAACACCTCCTTCCATGGTTTTGGGCTCATTCTGCCAACTCAGTCTGGAATCCTGGAGAGCTGGAAGTCCTTGATGCCTCCTGTCTCTACTTAAATGATATGTCAGGGCTTCTACTCAGGAGATCTTGCCTCTTGACCTTTCTCATTACGGTTCACTCATGACCCCAAATCACAATTAATGAGGATATTTTTCACTCAGCTCTTTACTTCATATGGCTTAGGCAGGCATGAGAGCAACAGAAGGAGTGAGGACCATGAAAACCCAAAACTTCTTCTTTTGGCTATTGTATTTCACAATTGTTTGACTGCTGCTGGTATATTTTTGATTGTATATTTATTTATTATACATTGCACATTTTATTAATTAGTGGAGCCAGGGGATTCTGAGAGCTTACATACTCTCCAAGATTTTCACAGATGTTACAAAGAATACAGAAGTTTAAGGTGGACAGATTTTAATAACAGTATTTTGGATATAATTTTCCAAGCCTTGTGAGTCTTATCGCATCATGAACTTTGGTCACTGAAATATGCTACAGAAATAAAGAGCTTGACATTCCATGTTCCAGCTCACCTAACCAAGATAATCTTTGTTTTCTTCCTTTACTGCCCAAGAAACATACTCATTTCCAAAAGGTATTGGGTTCACTTTTAAAAGACCTGCCCTAACTGTACCTTAATGTTCTTAGATGCTGAGATAAGCTGCTGATTAAAGACTATGTTAAATAATTGGCAAGTAGTAGCTAAAGAATAAACAACACTTAATTAGACTTTACTTAATCTGTGCCAGATTCACCTAGGAATCCTATTACCCCAAAGGTAACTTATTAATGCTAATTATGATTTATTTTTACCTAACAGCAGGGTCTCTAATACAATAGAGCAACATTAAGCAAATAGGACACAGGAAGGATAACATAACAAATAGAGTGAAGGTCCACAATCATCTTTGACCTGAAGTCGTTGCTGTCCTTTAGGGTCCTAGTTTTATCATTAGTGTCAGGAAATGCAAAGAATTATCACTGAACTTCTAAAAGAGTTTTGTTTCCTGGTAATTTTCTAAGCTGCTTTTAGATTAGGCAGCATGTGAAGGCACTAAGGAGCTCTAAAAATTTCAGAATACATGCAGAATATTTAGCAGGAAGCAAGTCACTAACAATCTAACCACATATTACCAGGATGTCAGCATAAAGGAACCGAAGACAACGTGGGTAATTTAATAACAGTGACCCCTGAGCTAGTTCGCAATCAAGGCAACACAAAAGCCAGCAAGGGGAAAAAATTGCTTTCTGTTTTCAACCTTAGCTGTTTGAAATGTGAATGTGCCCTGGTAGCTGGATAGATGACTGAATATTAATCATCCTCGCCTGTCTGGCAAAGCATCCTGGCTTTCTTGGCTGCAACTGGTACACTGGTTAGCTTGTTTTCCAGACTGGCATCTGCTCATACCCTGGAGAAGCACTCATGCATCTCTTTCCCTGCCCAATGGAAAGTTTTACTTTTCCAAGTTTCATCTCTTACACTTAAATCAGTGAACACAAAACCCATCACTAATGCCTTGTGCTTCCATCTCATTCATCAGACTACAATCTGACATCCTGGGCTGCCTCAGTATAGTTTTTTTATTCTGATTCTTGGCCTGAGTTGCCCCAAGCAAAATCTAGCCAAAAGATTAGTAATACTTCCAGCTAGCTTCTCAGTCTTCTATTGTTTATTTTACAATGTTGGTTATCTGTATCACTATGGCACAGTGCCTTTCACTTAGTAGGCACCCAGAAATGTTTTTCCAGTGAACGATAAGAGAATGATAGGTATTTGATAGTGGGTATATAAAATAATGTAAAGCTTAAAAACAAAATCTTTCCTGCATGGTATTTAGAGGAGGAAAGGAGGTCTGTGCGTATAGGAGGATCTTTGTTTGAATTCTAGAGAATTAATAAGAAAACATGTGCTCACCCACTTGTTTTTTTTTTTTTTTTTTTTTTTTTTTCAGCATTGAAGAAAAATAAGAATGTTGCTTGATTCAGTAAGATTTCCAAATGAAGTAGGGCTTATGAGATTCATCTGAAACGTCACCTTTATCATCTGGTTTCATTTTAGCTTCTGTTTTGCACTGCAGTTTTCTAAGGAAACAAATTGAAATAAATAAATTCAGTGTGACAGAACCACATGTCGTTCAATAGCCATAGACACCATTTAGAATTTTCTATTTAAGCAGTATGTTTGAAATCAAATTTATTTTACTAAAATGATATAACTCCTTGGAAGTACTTTCAAAAATTAGACAACTAGAAACAATAACAATTTTAAGTTTAGAAGAGTTGAGTTTCTTTATCAGAAACAATTAATTTAAAATATCAAACTTTGATTTCCTACCCTACTTAAGGAGTCCAATAAAAACGAGATTAAAAAGGAAGGTGTCCAAAGTGAAAATAAGGGTTTCTGTGACCCCAAGAGCAGAATGTGACTTTTTGAATTAATGTCTAAGAAAAAGTGTAAAAGAGCATCAATGTTAAAGAATAAAGTGACTATTCCCTTATTAGCATCAGCATTTTCCCCATCAACAACAAATAATTATGAAACATTTGTAGTAAACTAAGAACATTTACTCAATCCAATATGAAAAAGTGATTTTGCATACTTGGATGCACACACACATGCACGAACACATATTTGGTTGCAGAAAAAAAAACAAATTTTCATAGACTATTATGTTAAAGTTTAATACTAAAGGAATGTACCTCTTTAGAAATGTTTTATTGTTATCTAAAATTTCTTGATTTCTTTGGTCTCTGCATGTTACTTAATGTATTCTCCACTTCACTCAGATAATCTAATTGGAAAATATTTTCTGATGTTTGTATCTCTTTGAAAAGGTACTTTGACCCTACTGATCCTGGAGTAGACTGACCTAGAATTAAAAGCAAATATAAAGCTGACATTTTCAGGTTAAATTCTATTTCCAACCTACTGTGTTCTATGAAATTAGGATTTCTTCATCTTACAGAGTATTAACTCAAACTAATTTGTTTTGGCAGACACAAACAGTGATTAATGCAAATGCTTTTCCTTCAGAAATATTTGAGAAATTGGTCATTTTAATAAGGAATGTGGTCACTGTATTAGTTTCCTACTGCTGCCATAATAAGCTACTCAAACTTGGTGGCTTAAAACAACACTAATTTATTAGTTTACAGTTCTGGAGGTCAAAAGTCCAAACTGGGTCTCACAGGGCTGCATTCCTTCTGGAGATTCTAAAGAGAATCCCTTCCCTTGACTTCTAGCTTCCAGAAGCTGCCTGCATTCATTGGCTCAGGGCTCCTTTCTGTTTTCAAAACTCTCCATTGCCAGTCAGGTCTCAAATAGATCTGACGCTTTCAGTCGTAAGAGTTCATGTGATTCCACTGAATTCATCTAGATAACTCAGGATGCTCTTCTCATCTCAAAGGCTGCCTATTAGCAACCTTAATTTCCCCTTGTGATGTACATAACAAATTCAATTTCCACTGATTAAGACAAGGACCTCTTTGTGGTACCATTATTTTGTAAAACACAGGGTCTTAGCAGAAATGACGAAAATAGAAATAAACATTATGCTAATAAAAAAATTATTACCAGAGTAATAATTGTTGAAATAGAATCATTAGATGTTAAAATTAGTAGGTAAACAAATAATGAGAAACAAGATATCTGCCTACTTTCATAGTGTCTCCCCACAAGGTACTTATTAATTACAAAGGAAAAAATAATAACTTTATAGTGGATACTACACTGGCCAAGTGGTCAAAGTTAACATCAATAGTTGAGACACATTCTTATCATTTATTTCCTGATATTATGCGCTGAGAAAGACATGACAAACTTTATGGTATCCTTGCCAAAAAAAAAAAAATAATAATAACCTCAATAGAATCATGAAAAACCATTGGTAAAACTCAGATTAAAGGATAGTCTTTAAAATAGCTGGCAAATGTGTTAAGGCAATGAAAAACAAAGACAAACTAAGGAATTATCATAGATCTGAAGAGACTAAGAAGACAGGGCAGCTAAATGCAATGAAGGATCCTGAATTGGATCCCAGGACAGAAAAAGGACATTAGAGAGGAAACTACTGAAATCCAAATATGGTCTGTAGCTGAGTTAGTAGTATTGTAAACATATCAATTTCCTCGTTTTGATAATTATCACACAGTTGTATGAAATATTAACATTCAGGGAAAATGCGTGAAGGGTATAGAGGAACTCTGTAGCATTTTTGCAACTTTTCTGTATATCCAAAATCACTTCAAAATAAAACTTTATTTTAAAAAGTGCCCGTTTTAATGCTATCAATATGTCAAAGCAGCCAGTATTAACCAATTGCTCCAGATCTCATTTTCCATAGTCAGTCACATGGATATGGCCAGTGGGTTTTTGATGATTTTCATACTACATTATTTTTCTTACTGTCACTTTATGGATTTGGTGTAAGGTCAACATGTCCGGAACTGTTTTATTTCCCCCAAACACTTGCCTCATCATTAAATTAACTTGCACAGAGGCAGGATTACTGCCTTGTGCTCTAAACCAACAAGCTATCCATAAATATGGTTTCACACTGAGAATAAAACATTACTAAAATGTTAAATTTCTTTTCTCTTAATTAAAACTCCTAAAAATGAATATTAATACAAGAATTACTTTGAGCAGTTTACCAGGCAGGTTAAGAGGCATATTTAGATATCAGCCATCCTTCTGTTACTCGCCTTTGCTTAGCCATAGCATAGTCTATACTGAGGCTGGAGTAGTTGTGTTGGATATTACTCCTACAATCTACCATGTCTCAACTCTGGGGTGCAGTATAAGAAACATTTTGGATCATTCACCTGTTTTTGTCAGTTTTTGTGGTTTAGGCACAAAATAGGACTTTTGTTTGTTCTTTTTTTTGTTTGTTCTTTTCATCTTAGTCTGTCAGATAAATAAATGACTTGGTTTCTATTATTGACACACCCGTTTCAAAGATCAGCTATCAAGTTTCTTTGCTCCTCTTCCTAGAAAAAGTGAAATAAATGATTTGGATATTTTTCTAATCATCAATTTTTGGTGCAAGATTTCTCTTTTGAAACTGAAATGTATTACTAAAGATTTCTAAAGGGAAGGTTTATATGTGAAACCTTTCCCTGCAGGTTCGTTTAAAAATAAGGTTAGCTGGATTTTAGCTCATAGGCTAATGAGGTTGATTCAAGTTACTGTCAGTTGTAATTTAAGCTCATTAGAACATAACTTCTAAACCACCTTTAAACTGAGAATAGCAAGGTTTTTAAATGAGAATGAAAAGTTACTTCTCACAGTGATCTTGAAAAATCATTGAACTTTTCTGGGCCTTTTGTTTTGTTCTTACAAAATGAAGATTGTAATATTCACAGTTAATTAGCAGAATTCTGTGAAGAGCAAATACATACATTTTCAGTTGCAGGGGATGTTATGTAAGCTAGTATGGTCACCGAATAAAGATGAATAACCAGACAACTCTGATTAAATATCTTGAAATTTAATGGAAATCAGTAGCTACTCTACCATGTCTCCTAACATTCCTAAAAATGGGAAGGGGAGAGATGAGGCATGGCTTTAAATTCAGGGACTTTTGGACGTGTCAGCAGGAAGTAGGGCAGGGCTGGGGCACCGTTCTGTGCAGAAAGCCCCGTGATTCTTAAATTTATAACTGTTTCTCTAGATAACCGTGATTGACACAAGCTCTAAGGAGGTTATTTGACCACTATGCCTAGGTGTCTGTCATCTGTTCTTTACATTTCCATAGAGTATTACCTCAGTTATGATGATACTTGATTCTATAATGTGTTTTAGTAACTCAGATTCCTCTTTAAAGATTGCAAACTCTTTAACAGAAGGGAGTTTCTTTATTCATCTTTAGAACTTATTTATTGCAGAGCACTCTGCCTTGCATATAATACGTGTTTAGTAACTACTAGTTAAATTAAAATAAAGGGATATAGCCCTCATGTTTTAACGTTTCCTATTTTTAAAAATCATGTTTAAAAATCATTTTTTAAAAAGCTGATAGCAAAGCATTTTTTGTTTTTGGATATCTGAGGAAGGTCAAATCAGGCACTGGAAAGAGCAAGTGCAACGGCTCCTGGAGGTGAGGGTGTGATGTGTTACACAGCAATACTGCCTTAGGGAGCAATTCTCTATGGGGAGCGGAAAACTGGAAAGGATGTTGACCCAACCCCAGTGAACCTTTGGTAATGTCTGGGAATATTTTTCATTATTGGTTGTCAAACTCAGGGAGAGCTGTTACTGGAAAGTAGTGGGTGAAGGCCAGTAGTGTGCTCAACATCCTACAATGCACAAGACAAATAATGATCTAGCCCAAGATGCCAACGATACACAGATTAAGAAAACCTAGTATAGAGAAAACCAAACTGGGGACGGAATGGTATGAAAGAAAGGGATTTCATTATGACTTCTCTCTTTCCCAAATAAAGGAAACATGATTTTCTTATGCATCTGCTTTTTTTTAAAGTATTTCATTTTTTACTTGCTTTCCTATTTCATATAATAGTATTGTAGTGGAAATAAATTTTTTTGCCTTTAAAATGAGAGTGGAAGCAGGGCCTGGAGTAGGACTTTCTTATTCTGTCAGTCTGATTATTTTCCTCTTTTCTATGAACTTACCAAAGAGATTTACCAGACAGAATCCGTTTATAACCTCATATCTAGGAAAGATTAACAGCTTCTGCTTTTGGGAAGGCAAATTTACCTCTACAACTTGTGTGTGTATGTGTGTGTCTCTGTGTGCATTACCTCCAAGACTTCAGGATAAAAATTGACATAATAAAAGTGAAGTTTGAAAAGAGGAAAGTCAGCACTAAAACACAGTTACAAAGGTAGAAATCAGGAAGAACGTTCACTTTAGCAATGTGGCCAAATATGAGATAGGGATCTCCTTTATTCAGCATAATACATTATTTTGAATTTATAGAGCATCCACTTAAGTGGGCTCAAGATTACATATATAGGTCAATTGGAATTATATATGTAATCACAGAGGCTGGTGATCACGTAATGCTGAAGGTCACGGCAAAATTTGGCTGAGGAAGCCAGTCTGCAACTTGGGAGCCCAGAGGTAAATTAGTAATTAATTGCCTTTGTCTTCCTTATACTGCTTGGATCTAGGATAACCCACGATAGTCAGACCTCTTAAACTGTTCCAAACCTTAAACCTTGAGATTTGTCCCAGTCAACCAACCAATAATCAGTCCAAAATCATCTCTGTAGTATGGTTAAAATAAATAGTCAACATTTGAAGCAGAAGATTCATTTCAATGTGATTTCCCGGATCCTTTGACAATTACTCTTATATGATAATCTATTGGGCTTGTTGACAACTTGCAGCCCTGTGTACTACTGACTTCTGACTCTAACCTACAATGATTTTTTACATTAGTTTTTTCAGTACTATGAATAATATGCCTGTGAGCTGCAATGGGAAGTGTGACACCGTTATTATATACCTACCCTTTACGCAAGCCTGATTAATGGTTATTAATGTGAATAACTTAACCTCCTTCTTCTTGCTTTCAGCTCCTGAGGTTTATTGTTTTTGTTTTTCTTGTGGTGAGGAAAGAGTTTCATAGTTCAGAATGTCTTAGAACTTTTTATAAACAGCCTCTGAAAGGCAGCTCGATCTGGCTGTAAAACCTCAAGTAAGTTACCCCAAACTTGTTATTTCTCTTGTTAGTTTCTGTATGGTGAAGGCAAGTGTTTTTAACTTGACCTCAACTCAGTGATATGCAAAATTCTGACGCTTTTAAAGTGGGAGAAGGAACTGAGACAGGAAGCTTTTGTTTCACAAAGAAAGCCCAGCAAGTTACCTAGAGATATATTATTAAGTAGCTTCTCTTATTGATGGTACAGAATCAGATTGTTAATATTCATCATGCCTGTTGGTTAAAAAAAAAAAAAAAGAGGGAAAAAATGAGATTGAATAACGTCAGTATTCTTACAATCATTCTCTGTTTCTGCTTTCTGCTTGGAAACTTTAGTACAGTAGATGGCTGTTTCAGTCATTACGGTATGGGAAGCATCTGTGGAGGACAGTTCAACATGTTTGTCTCTGCAGGGCCCCACAGCAAATAACATGCACATCATCAACTCTCTAATAACTCTTAGAGGTGGCCTCTCACTACTGAACACACATCAGAGGAATAATGTATAATTTATACACTGATAAAGAAAGAATAAATGCAAGAAATTGGACCTGCTGGGGCATTCTCATTAAATATCTAAAGCCCATGTAATTGTTATTTGCTGGCTTAGTTAGAAAAGTCTTTGTTTAGCTTGTGCTTTAAGATTATAAACATTCTATCCTGCGAATGATATTAAAAAATCCATGCAGTGCAATCTAACTTTCCGTATCTTATCACTTGTAGCATTTCCGAAACCTGCAAAGAGATCCTTTAAGAACAGATCTACTCTTTATTACCCAGAGGCTTAGTTCTAGTAAATTTCTTTTAAAGAGATTTCATGATCCGAGACAGGACTAGCTACATAATTTGCGGGGCCTAGTACCAAATGAAAGTGAGGGGCCCCTTGTTAAAAAATGATTAAGAATTTTAAGAGGGCAAAGCAGAGCACAAAATCAAGCATGGAATCTTGTGTGATTGCACTGAATGCACAGCCATTAAAACCATCTGTGAGGTTAGCATGTACATGAAGATGCATGCACATGAAAACTTCCCATTTGCGGAAAGCCCTTTATGTATTAATTTTGGGTTCCTTTTTGAATTGTATTATTCCTCATATTTTATAGTGCTTCTGACAGCATTTCTCTTTGTGTGATCAAGAATACTAGAAAAGACCAACTCATGCCGTTTTTTTTTTTTTTTTTGCAATTGTTTGAGGTATAATTGAAAAATAATCTGAACGTTTAAAGTATAACATTTGGCAATTTTCAACATATGCATACACACGTGAAAACTATGACCACAATAAAGATAACAAATATTTTCATCACCCGTAAAAGTTTCCGTGTGTCCTTTTGCAGTCCCTGCCTTCCTCCCTGTGCCCAGGCAACTATTGATAGGCTTTCCATTACTAAAGATTAGTTTGTACTTTCTAGAACCGTGCAGGATGTACTTTTGCCTGGCTTCTTTCACTCAGCGTAATGATTTTGAAGTTCATCTATATTGTTGGATGTATTCATTGTTCAGTCCTTTTTATTGCTGGTTAGTATTCCATTAAATAAACTGTTTATCCAGTACATGTTGATGTTGATGGACATTCCAGGTATTTCCAGTGTTTGCCTCTTATATATAAAGCTGCTATGTTTTTATTGGGTAACTACCTAAGAGTGGAATGGCTGGGTCATATAGTAATTACATGTTTAAAACTGTAAGAAAGTGGCAAATTGTTTTCCAAAGGGGTTACCATTTTACCCTCCCACCAGCAATGTATGAGGATTCTAGTAGTTCTTTATACTAAAAAACACTTGGTACAGTCAGAAAAGATCAATCTGTGCCATTTTTAATTTCTCTTCTAATATTAACTTGAATTCATTTGGAGAAAATTTCTCATAGAATTTTTTTATTTCCAAAATTTTATCAGGAGTATTTCAAACAGAAAAGTTTAAAGAATTGCACAGCTCTATATACATCACTTACATTTTACAACTGTCATTTTGCTATATTTGCTTTATCATATATCCATACAGCTATCCCTTGCTCTTTCAAGTCATCAGCTAAGAGAATTTTAAAGGATAAAGAAATGTCTATGTACAATGGAGAATAACAGATTTCAGGCTCAGCTTGTCACCCCATAGAAACTATATTTTCTTATGAAAATTTCCATTCACATTTGCCATTTCCTTGTTAGATAAAAAAATAAAGTTAAAAGGGAACTTAGAGATCAAATAGTTCTCAACATCCTCATTTCCATCATTACACAAATGAGAAAACTATGGACAAATTAAATGATTTGCTCAAGATAAACAGAAGATTAAGGGATGAAGCAGATTTTGAACTCAGATTTCATGATTTCTGGATCAATGTTTTGTCCTCAAATCCATATTTCCTCACAATATTAATAATTATTCATGTTTTAGATTAATAACAATGTTATTACTACTGAATAGTACTTTGCAGCCCATTTATGAAGACATAATTCTGCATTATATTTATATACAAAACATATAATTTTAAAATTGAAAGGAATCTTAATGTCATCTGGACTCTAGTGCAACCCTAGTGTCCATTGAAACCTGAATCTAAAGTGAGGAAATCGGTGCCCTAAAATAATGTTTAAGGCTATTCAGTTGGTATTTTTCCTGATCTTATTTATTTGGAGTGAATCATCAAGTTGTAAAAGACCCTTTTTTCTTGCTCCCCTTTTATTCTCTATTACCCATCTTTTGGACATTTAGCTTCATGCCAGAAACTCCATCAGGGGATTTTCCAGATGAAGGAAGAGGAAATGGAATTTAGAGAAATACAATTTATTTGTTAATAAGGAGGAGGTTGAAAATAGTGGTTAAAATTGGATTTTTAAACTATCCGTGGATGTAATTTATTCCATCATGCCAGTTCCCCATTTCACCTTCTCTTTATTGCAGATAATTGAGAATTAGTCACATTTGTTATTTTTAGCATTCCTTGATTTTGTCTGGAAAAGTAAATTGAACTACAAAAATAGGTAAAGAAAAAATATCAAAAATATTGTGAAGAATTCCTCATTCACTTTGCCAGGAAAGAGGAGAAAACTTGTAAGAGGTTTGCTTTAAATAAAATTTAGGTGGGTAATGTCTGAGTTGATTACTCAATTTCATTTTGTTAATGAAAATTGGGCTAACTGATGAAAAAAGCTAGTCACAGACCCCTAAGAAGAGAACTAAGGACACATTTCATTTATTATATTACCAATCCATGATTTTGAGGATGTGAATTTTTGAAGATTTATAATAGCAATTTTTATTTTTTTCTCTCTTAATCCTGAAATTTTAACCATTAACACAAAACTGCTTTTCTGGATAAAAATTTAAAGGTCAGTAAACTTCCCAAGTTTAACCTGAAAAAAAAACTTAAAAAAAAAAAGATTTATATTCCTAGATATCCTCAAACTGGAAAGTAGAGCTTCTAAAGCTATTTCTTTCTAAGGATTTAAATTCATGTACAAGCTTTTAATTTGAAGGGCATTTGAAGTTTGAATTATAATGCATCAGTCATCCTTGAAAACCTAGGCAATTAATATACACAAATACAAAATTCCCTAAACAATATTCTTGTCCACAGTTCATTTATATCTGCTTATAGGAATTACTCATGCTAAACTGCAATTTATCACATCTCTGGTAACAAAACAAATCACCCTGTCATTTTATACTTAGAGATGTCAATGTTCAGTACTAGCTTCTCTCTAGCTGCAGGTATGGCATTTGATTGCAAATACTTATTGATGCCAGGTTTCTCAACTTAATTGTGAGAAGGAAAAATGTTGCATTTTCAAGATTCACCATGCTTGTTAAGTATCCTCATAATAAATTATGATTTCTTATGTTAAAATGATATTCTGACATCATGGAAAATTTAACACATCTACCAAGTGGAAGTTTTTCATACATTACCAGAAAGATCAGAATCACCACTTTTTAATTAGTATACTTAAAATAATGGTAATGCCTATGCACCCATCATAGTTCTTGTTCACTTTTTAAACAAATGAATTAACCATGTGGCAATCCTCTATCCTAGAATACAGGCAGAAAGAACTTTAAAGAGTAATACATATTATACACAGGCCACCACAGAAATTTAAAAATGGTTTGACAATGTATTTGAGGGAACGAAATACTAATATTTTATTCATGCTGCTTTTAAATTTTTGTTTCAAAAACCAAAAGTTTTTTTATCATCCTAATTTTTTCTTTCATCATGATTATGTATTCAGATAGCTTAGAGTCCACAGAAATTTTAAAGAACTCACGTTATTCATTTGGATAAGAAATATGATGCATAATCTGATCACGTTAATGAGAAAACATTAATGATTTGTAGTTGAAATATGTTAATATTTAAAATTAATGTGATAAATTATCAGTGATTATAAATGTCAGAGGAATGAGATTTCGAGGTGAGAGGTGCACACTACAAATGACTTACGATGGAGCAGAGAACCAGAGATTTTCAATTTAGAGATGCCTTTCTTGCTTTTTAAGGTATCAACCAAAATTCATCTTCCTTACCTTATTCTATCCCTTTTATTCCCACCTAATTTCTCAGCATCACCTTTCCCTAGCACCTAACACCCACTTATCTTCCCAAATTAGTACAGAAAGGTACTCCATATTTACAGTCATAAGTTTCCCATAAGTAGGAGCTGATTATTACTTCCAACCCCCAAATAAAAAATGGGCTCCCACTCATGAATGTTAGACTTCTTCTATAGAAACATATTATTTAAGCTCAAACTCAGGACGAATGTTTTGCTTATGAAGAAAATAAGGCAGTGTCACAACCCAGCTTAGCTCTGGGACCAAGAACATGCCAGGAATGGAGTCAGACAGGAATTTAACAGGACTCACTTATAGGATTTATGGTTCCACAGTGGCAGAGGCCAGGAAAGGTGGAAGTTAGTGCTCTGCAAAAGCAGGGGATGCCAGGGAGTGGTTTATAGGGTTAGGACAAGGGGACTGTGAGAACAGTTTCGACAGGGTCTTGTGACACAAGGGTGTGGAAATTTGTCATCAACAGTGATCAGGGGAGGGGAGTTTCAATGCTTTGTTAACAACATATTATTTTTCCTCCCCTGGGGAGGTCTGATGGCTTTTAACCTCTGTACTGGTCAAGTAGGCAGCTGTGAAGGGGAGGGGGCACAAGCCTGAGTCCCCACAGGCAGTGTGCTGGTTTGGATGTATTATGTCCCCCAAAATGCCATTATCTTTGATGCAGTCTTGTGTGGGCAGGAAACCCATTGGTGTCGACTGGGTTGGAGACTTTTGACTGGCTGTTTCCCTGCTGATGTGATCACTCAACTGCGGGCGAGATCTTTCATTGGATAATTTCCATGGAGGTGTGGCCCTGCCCATTCAGAATGGGCCTTGATTAGTTTATTGGAGCACTATATAGGCTCAGACAGAATGAGCGGGCTTGCTAGAGCCAAGAGGGACACTTTGAAGAATGCACAGAAGCTAAGAGAGTAGCTGCAGATGACAGACAGTTTGAAGACGACCATTGAAAGCAGACTCGTGCTGTGGAGAAGCTAAGAGAGGACAAACACCCCAAGAGCAACTAAGAGTGACATTTTTGAGGAACTACAGCCTAGAGAGGAATGTCCTGTGAGAAAGCCATTTTGAAACCAGAACTTTGAAGCAGACGCCAGCCACGTGCCTTCCCAGCTAACAGAGATTTTCTGGACACCATTGGCCATCCTCCAGTGAAGGTACCCTTTGTTGATGGACACTTTATGGCCTTAAGACTGTAACTTTGTAACCAAATAAACCCCCTTTTATAAAAGCCAATCCATTTCTGGTGTTTTGCATTCTGGCAGCATTAGCAAACTAGAACAGGCAGCATGCTCTAAAGGGTAATGTTCAAAATTGCAAGTCTTCATCATGAACCCCTTGAATTGGGATGCTCCCTGATAACTATGACTCCATATATACCAATGTTTTAAGTTATTCTTTGATTTCTACCACCTCGTTCTCCTGTTGATCTTAGAGACCCTCTGAACTTCCGTTGGGTGGTTGAGTACTGATTTTCTTACTTCGCAAGTTTGATTTTTTTCCCTGCAAACTGGAACTTTTCCATAGCGCTTTATCCATTTGATTGAAACCCTGTACTTTTTTATTTTTAACCAATAGGATTCATTGCTTCCTGTAGAATCAACCAAGGTCATAAAGATTTAGTGTTTCTAGAGTGTATGTATGATTAGGATCAGAGTTTACATGCCACCAAGCAGCTCACCTGGTCTTTCTGGGACCCCCTCATGGACCACCTGATCTAATTAACCCCCAGACCTTTGGTTTTTTTTTTTATGATTTCATCCTTATTGATATCACTGCTTCATGCTTTCTTTCTCATTGTTTGCTAATTTTTAAATTTACCTTTGTTAGGGATTGAATCATGTCCTGCCTTAAGATAAATTCAAGTTTTAATCCCCTTTCTTGGGGGTGTGAATCCATTTGTAAAATGAGGCTTTGAAGTTGTTATCAGTTAAAGTGTGGACTCATTTGTGAATAGGATCTTGGAAAATCCTTTTTAGGTGAAGTTAAATTCGATCAGGTGGGGCCTTAATCTGCAAGACTGGAGGCTTTGTAGAGAGAGGAAGTTTGGGCACAGTCAGTTAGTAGAAGCCAGAAGTAAGAAGCCAGAGAGGAGAGAGCTCACCGTGCGACAGAGGCTGCCTTCACCAGAACGCTACCAAAGCCGGGAGAAGCATGGCCATTGCAGGTATCAGATTCTGGACCTCTAGCCTTCAAAACCGTGAGACAATAAAATGCTTGTTTTTTAAAGCCAACCCATTGTGTGGTATTTGTCATGAGAGCTCTGGCTAACTAAAACAACCTTCTTCCTCCACAGAAACACACAATCCATGAGCAGAAGGAATGGGTCTTTTTGTTCACTACTGAAAAACAAAAGTGTCTGGCACAGAGCAGATGCTCAGGAAATGTTGATTGAATGACTGAATGAATGTTGATAAATCAAGGTCTCTCTAAAATTACTTCTGGTTAAACATTCTAAGTCTAAAAAAGTAACAATCTACTATCTTAATTTTGTTTAACTGAAAACATGGAATTAAATATACTTTAATTTATTTTAGAAAAATGTTAAAAAGTCAAGTCTAATAATAATTCTTGATATAGTTTTTTCCTAAAAATTATTTACAATTAAGTAATTGATTCTGAATTTTTATGTTGAGGAAATTTTTGGATATGAGTAGTATGCATATAAGCTAGTGAAACTGAAGACATTCTTTGGTGCTTTTAATGATACTTTAATTTAAAGGTGCATACATTGTTTGATGACTTTGCAGGTAACTTTTTCAATCATCAAGGCTAGCCATTGTGTCTGAAGGTTTTATTTCTCCCTTCTGCTGTTTTTACTAGAATGTTCCTTTGACTTTGTACTCTTTCTCAATTGATACTTTTGTTCCTATCTAGAAATAAGAAATAACATGTGCCCATTACATCATACGTAATTTTCCACCAAAACATTTGAGAATTACTTGGTTTCATTTACTAGAGCTTTATTTTCCCAAAGCTTGCAGTACCCTAGAATTCTGAACAGTAACAAACCTTACGATGAAATGCCAGAGGACATGTGCTAAGCTCCTATTTAAAATCTATTCATGATGCATTTTAAATTCTCAGTAGATATTTCTTAAACATAAACAGCATTAGTTTAATTGAAAATGGATTTCCTAAAACTAAGAGATTGGGTATTAATATCAGGCATTTATGTAAATACAGATTTTGTTGGCATAGCATAAAGAGGAACAATGAAGATGATGATATATTGTTTACTAGCCCACTTATATTTGTCTGAACTAATAATCTCTGTAGCTTACCAATTCAATTCTACTGCTTTGTTTTCATTAAGCATCCTCTTTTTACCTATGTTAGATTCACATTTCTGATTGAATGAAAGTTGTTCATTAATACAGAAACTGCTGTTATTACTGTTTTATCTTTCCAAAGTATTATTTATATAAAATGCACAAAGATATTCTGAAACTCTTGCAATTTGAAAGTTTAAGGGTTCAAGTACCTGGCTTTTTTTGGTATTATAGCCATTCTTTCATTATTGATACATAAAAAGAGATTTCTTTTGACATTTTACACCAGTGGTCTAATTTTATACTCTAGGAGAAATCTGACAATGTCTAGAGACATTTTTGGTTGTCCCAACCAGGGTCTGCTACTAGCATCTAGTGTGTATAGGCCAGGGAAACTGCTAAACATCTCTAGTGCACAGGAAAGCCTTTCCTGCCATGATCCAACCTAGAATTATCCAACCCAAAATGTCAATAGTACTGAAGCTGAGAAACTGGTTTAGACAAAGAAAGTTTTAAAAATTAGTTTGCTTTTTTACATTATAAAAGGAATGCTTACTTAATATGAGTATTTAAAGTTCTTCCCAAAGACTAAAATATTTAAAAATGTCTTTGCCTTAGAGAAAAAGATGGTAGCAGGGATTAAAAAACATGAAGTTGTAGGAGAAGAGATAGCATAGGGCTTTGCAGGTCATTCTCAGATATTTGGCTTTTACCTTGCATGAAATAAGGAACCACTCCATGGTATAGAGCAGAGGAGAAACATGATCTGCATCATGCTTTAACAGCATCCTTTGGCTGCTCTGGTGGACTGAATTTTAAAGATATCCCCCCCAAGATCCCTGTCCTCTGGTTATTCAATCAAACACTGGTCTAGGTTCTGCTATGAAGGAACTTTACAGATATAATTAAGGTTATGGATCTTAAGATGTGAAAATCATCATGGATTAGCAACTGAGCCCTTAAAAGCAGAGAAATTTCTCCATCTGGTGTGAGTCCAAGAAATGTGGCAGAAGAGGAAGTTAGGAGGGAGACTTGAAGTGTGAGAATGGGTCCACCTGCCATTGCAGGCTTTGAAGATGGAGGAAGGGGACCACAAGTTAAGGCAAGTGGCTGGCCTCTAGAAGCTGAGAACCTGCCCCCAGCAAACCAGAAGAACATGGGAACCTCAGTCCTACATGGCATGGAACTCCATTCTGCCAGCAATCTGAATGCTCTTGGAAGCAGATTTATCCCTAAAACCTCCAGAAAGTAATGCAGTCCTGCTGACACCTTGATTTTGGCCTTGTGTGACACTCAACAAAGAACCAACAAAACCATAGTGTGCCTGGAGTTCAGATCCATGGAGAGTGTGAGAAAACACGTAGGTATTGTTGTGTTAAGCTACTAAATTAGTGATAAACTGTACGGCAGCAAGAGAAATCTAATACAGCTGCCTTGTTTTCATGAACTCTGGGTTAGCAAGTGTAAAAGCAGAGAAAATAGCTGGGAAGTTCTTTCAATCATTTGGACAAAAAATTATGGTGGCCTGGAACAAGGTGGTGGTGGAGGAAATGAAGAGCTGCAATTGGATTTTGGATATATTTTGAAAATAGAGCCAATAGGATTTGCTAAGATTTGGATATGTAGTGTGAAAGAAAGAAAACAATGGATCCGATGGCAGTTCTGAGGAACTGTAAGAATGGGGTTGCCACAAACTAAACTGGAAAAGTTTGAGGCAATTCTGAGGGGAAGGTTAGGATTTTGGTTTTGGACATGTTAAGATTATGATTCTTGTTAGTCACCCAATTGGAGAAATTGAGTAGGCAATTTAGAACTTTGGAGTTCAAGGGGGGTTACTGACTAAAGATATGTTTTTGTCAGTGTATAGGTTATATATTCACAAAACCATGAGGTCATCAAGGAAGGGCTTATAAATAGAGAAGAGGAAGGTACAGAGAATGAGCTTTAGAGGTCAGAGAGAAAAAAACAAATTACCTGAGTGGAAGGCACCACTGTTCAGAGAAAAATCAAGAAAGTGCTTGATAATGAAGGGAGTGCTTTGATAATTAGAAAAACATTTGTAAATAGTTTTAATTTTTTTCTCTAAATACATATATACACACACATATATTTGAAACAAATAGGAATAAATACAATGGATTGCATTATCTAGTATACATTGAGGGTCACTGATCCCCAAGTAGAAAAATAAAACAGAGTTTTTTCTAATAACTTGAAAAAAAGTTTTTTAATGAGATTAAAAACACTTTTTCCATCATTTCAACTTTTGAGCATTTGAAAGATTGTTTATGCCACAGGTGGGTGGTGGTGGTGGTGCAGGTTCAAAGTCTAATTAGCTTCAAAATCATCTGATGCAATTTTCCCCTTCAATAATACAAAAGGTTAAATCCTATTTTATCTTCATTAATGTGAAATTCTGACATTCTTCCAAGTCATAACAAAGCTACTAGATACTAGCAATGGAAACCATAGGACATGGGACAAATGCTAGGCTTTCATCTGAAAAAAGGGAGGGGGTACCCATTCTCTGCCTGCTTATTTTTGTTAGATGTCCTTACCAAGTTGGGTCATTCTTGTTTTCCTTGGCAAAGTATAAAATTTCATTTAAAATTGTTCAGGACCACGGAGATCAAATATTTGATGTATATACCTCTTGAACCCCTTCCGCTGCCATTGCTCATGGATCATATTGCATATTCCTGATGATTCATGACATTACATCAGAATCCTTCTTAGCACTGCATTCCAGGCAGCACCACCAAAGCAGCAGTGTCATGATTCGATATGAAACTATGTGTCATCCCTGTTATTCTAGTGTCTCTTGAATCACATGCCAGGGATGTAAAAATAAACACTTCTTCCTCTTATATTGCTCAATAATTTTGCAAGAGTAGCAAGATCTTGCCTTTATCATGGAAATTTTTATCTCTAAATTTAGAGGTCTTCAGTGATTATGAACAATTTATTTCAATACTATGTACACCATCTTCTTCCAGAGTCCTCTAGCCAAAATATATATTTCTTCTCTTTTTGATTAGAAAATACTTTAATAGGCATTACATGCATGAATTTGGGAAGCATTATTATTGATTCATCCTTTTTATGGTCATATACACATATATCTTTATCTTCATTTATATTGTTGCAGTCATGAAGAGAACTGGGTTTGAAGCATGGAGATGGACACTCATGTATTTATACCTAAAATAAACATGTAAGTTAGAATTTAGTGAGATAACCTCAGGAGGTATTTTTGGCCAAGCATCAGGCTTGGAGATGTTCATTTAGGGTAGCTTCCCCAGTCTTCTCGATCGACTCACAGGTGAACTTGGGCTAGTGGCAACACTGTTCCGACTGAAGCAAGAGCTGCTACTGGTTGGTTGAGTTGTGAAGGAAGACTTACCCACAGCCATGTCATCTTGAAACCATCACTTCTTATGGTTGAAAAACTGCCCCCAAATCATTAATCTCTCCAATATAGTTTCATACCACCCCACCTATGCCACCAGCAGCACTGTGTGTATGCTTTATAGTTAATGTTGATGCCCAGTTATATTATAATTGGGCAGCAATAACCAGTGTGCAGAAGTGCTATCTTGGTTGTCTACAAAACTGAGCAGACACAGAGCCTGGCAGACCAGGCCAGACTACCAGACTCGGATGGTCTAAACACAGTGCGTTCACTGGCTCACCTGCCTGTTCACTTACTGGCATGCTGACACACAAGGATGCACACATGTAAACACACACATGTAAACTTATGCTTTCCACACATGCTCATTTGCTTCACTGGATGCTTTCGAAATGTCCTACTTAATTTCCCATACCATACCAGCAAGATGAAAGAAAAAAAAAATACCCTGACTATGGGGCAAAGGGCTATCAGACCTTTTACCCTTCTTGAATTCTGATTCAGACTGGTTATCCCATAGTGAAGCTGATTGCCATGGTCACCTTCTCAGAAAAGCCTCCTCCTCCCTCTTCCATCCTGTAAGAATCATCATGTCTTCTGGGTTTCTACCACATTCTGTTTATGTCTTTATGGATTTTTCAATTACCTGTGTATAACCTGTTTTGGCATTTACAAAATAAGCTCCTGAAGGGAATGAAACAGGGAATAATATTGAGCTAATCATGCTTAATAAATAGTCCTTTAATGAATAAAGCTGCTAAATAATTAACGTCTTTTTATTAGGGTAGGATGATGGCAAAGAATCAAAAACCCTCTAGTTCACACTCAATGAAGCCCCAAACCCCTCTGGCACTTTGGTTTATTTCTGTTGGATCTGAGTCCAACAGATAGACAATGAATGTTTAAGGCTGATTTAGCTAATAATTTTAAGAAGACTAGAATGCTTGTGAAAGAAGAGACAGCTTGTCTTTCCTAGAAATTTTATGAAGTCTGTTTTGCAGTAAAATATTCTCCTTTCAGCCAATGTTCAGACCAAACCATCCTCTATAAATCAAGGTAGGCAAAAGTGTATTTAATTTGGTATGCTTGGAAGTTCACCAAACTAATTTTTAAGTGTCACTCATCCTTTTGTTAATCCATTTCACTGACAAGTTTTGAAAAGAGGGTAGAGACATTTCATCATCGGGTCACCTGTGGGCCATACTCAGCACTAATTGGAAAGATGGCTCACCACGAGTGAGATATTAAAGCACAGAGAAGGGCCTCTCATTTCAAGATATTCTTATCTATTTCTTCTTAGTCATGCCAGGCTGACAGATCATTACATGTCCTTTGGTGCCACTGTCCTGCCATTCAGGAAAGAATTTAATAGAAATCAAAACTTCCACTGCAATCAAAGTATATAGTGACTGATTTTGCGTGGAGCTCCTTTCTATCATTTCAGAGGAATGGAACATAGATAACTACTGTGATGAAACCCGAAATAGGAGAGATATTATTATACATAGAAATGCCCACTGCAGAAGATGTGGACAGCTTTATGATGACTATTTACTAGTTTAAAAATAATGAAAGTTTTCTCTGACTAAAGACTGTATAATTTTAGAGTCTATGCATAAACCTTTAATAAACTTCGTCAGTAAGGTGGACTATATTTGACCGTTGACTTTGCTGGCTATTTGGCTGAAAATGAAGTGTGCCTAGAATGAATCTCCCTGGGTAATAATGTTTTTGCAGAATATTCATTGCTGTACTCAGAATAACTGTACATTGACTGGGTTCATTTATGGAAGAATTGCATGTGTATTCAAAGCAGTCAGGATAGTTGGCTTGATTCATTCACTCATTCAAAAATATTTCTTGTATGCCTACTTTGTTACTATTCTATGCATGAGGGGTATAGAAGTAAGGAAAACAGATACAAAACCCTCCCTCATGGAGTGCACATGCATTGAAGTCTGTAAATACGGGAAATCTGTTAAAGAAATAATTAAATCGTGTTGTCTTAGATGGTGACAAATAAGTTGGAGAAAAATAAAGCAGGGAATGGAGACATAGAGTGCTGGAGGATATGCATTTTAAATGGACTGGTCAGCTAAGGTTTCTTTGAGAAAGTTACATTTAAGTAAATATCTTGCAGTTGGCAATGGGTGAAAGGCACAGCCATCAGGTAGCAAAGGCCCTGCCTGGAGTGTATATGGTGGGTTGGGCATCAGTAAGGAGGCTGGGGAGGCTGGATCAAAGTGAGCCAAGCAAGCAGGATAGAAGGATATAGAGCCAGAGGGGAAATGGGGCTCAATCTTATTAAACCTTATAGATAAGGGTAGTGACTGGAATTTACTCAACATAAACTGGGAAGCTACTAGAGGTTTTGGAGCCAGAGCAGTGATATAGTCTGACTTTTATGTTCACAGGATTGCCAGATGATATGTTGGGGACAGATAAAGACTGGGCAAGAGCAGAGACAAGGAGACCTATCTTCCATTCATTTGTTCATTCATTCATGCATACAACATCTATAATGACTCTATCTAGAAAAGGAAGAGAGCTTTTCTGTCATTTTTACAGAATTGACTTGAATATCATGAGTGAAACAAATATCAGAAAAGTTGTCTATTATATGGAGATTTCCCTGTCCACATTAAATCTAACAGAGTCAGTTCTGGTAAGTCAGATCTACTTATCTGGAGAAAAAAAACACGCACAAAGAAATAACAACAAAAAAACAGCTAAATCTTCAATTGCATTTTTATAAACATAGTTAAAAGAAAACTAAATTATATTATTTATATATAATTTCTTAGAATTTTGAAAATTTAGACGGTAGTGCTGCAATAACCCACCCAAAAGAAAAAGGGGTGAGTAGGTTCCGGAGGCAACACTTAGCTTTTACTGGGCAGGTTATCAGAAATTATTCCAAGGATATTCTGATGGTTTTCAAAGTGTGTCATTAATAAAAAATTTGTTATGTATTTTATGAAGTACAAGGAAATGTATAAGTATCATTGATTCTGCATTGTACAGACTCACTTTTGTTCAGTGCCCTGTTTTATCTTTCTTTAAATTAAAGGGATTATACTGTTTTTACATGTTCTCGTTGTTTTCACTGAGTATTACAAAAAGCTGTTGCATTGTTGAGCAAAAATAATCTGTAAAAATCTTTGTACATAATTTTCACATCAGTTAATTTTAAGATTCCAAATGCCACAGGCCGCTTTCTTTTGAAATTTATCTTTATGAGTTGTTCTGTGTTTTTGACAATTCTTCAGCTCAATTTTACTAGTGCATATTATACTATATCCAACATGCTGCTTTATGATGACATAAAAGCATTACTAAAAGCGCTATTGGGATCAATTTGCCAAAACCCCTTGGGGCATAATGGGTCTTGCTAATAGATATTTTCCATAGCTATATTTTCTTATAAGATCTAAATCCATTCCACTTTTTCCCATGGTCATCTGTACATTGATATCTGAAGTATTGGAATTATGTTAAAAACCATTTACTGAATATTAATGACATAATGTATTGGTATAATAATGGGAAAAATCTCTGTAGCTTTTGTAAAAAATGTGAATTTTTGATTTCTATTTAGGTATATGTCTGCAATATTAATATTTCTGATATTTGTACTGCTCACAAAAAGCACTGTAAAAAGCAGATTCAGTTTATGAACATATTTTATTCTGCTTATTGAAACATTCTTTATTCATGGTGGTTTAACTCACACTCAGTGTTTGCAATCCCTTCTCTTCTCCTATGTCTAATTTTCACCTCAGTCTTTTTTTATTTGAATTTCAAATTACTTTATTTATCAAATAAAAAAATTTCCAAACAAAACAAAGCAAAGCAATGGGAAAAACAAATTATCCTGAAATAACTTTATTCCTTCCAATATACTCCTACCATACCAAAAGAAAATTAACAAACCACCTTAGTCTTCTATATGTCAGGATATGACATTAGCTTCACCGGTTTCCCCAAGCGAGAAATCTGGAAGTCTTCTTTATTTCCTCCACCTACCTTCACCTCTCTCAACTCAATCCATCAGTAAAGCCTTCAAATTTTATATACATCATAACTTTATCTCCTTAGGCCATCTTGAAGGTGACCACCCTTTCCTTAGCTCCATCCTGTCTCACGTGGAATACATGATGAAAGTACCATATTACTGTCTAATTAGTTCTCCTTCTTCCTGTATCCACCCTTCAAACAGAACAAAACAAAATGACAATCCTTTCTCTTCATACCAGTTTTTTTTTTGGGGGGGGTGGCTAGGGCAAACCCACATGTTATAATATTTGGTACCTTCCCATTTGAGGCTTTTTTTTTTTGTTTATAGCTTCTTTCCAGTGCTCTCAGAGTAGAACTTCCTCAGGTACTAAATCTCATGTGCTGTAAGTACTGATGATGCTACATAATATCAATTTAAAAATCAAGTCAACTGAAGTCAAAGTAAGCTCTAGTCAGTGTGAGCCCTTGATGAGATAGTGTCCAGATCACATTGACATCAAGAAAGAAGTTCAATTTTAATTTCTGAAAATGAATATATTTGTTCCCACAGCTTGATTTTTTTTTTTTTTTTTTTTTATGTGACTGTCTTTTAGTCCCTTCTGGTAACAGTATTCAAGCATACAGGGATTTCTTCAATGTTAGCTAATTTCCCCAATGATGTGGAGAAAACAGGTTGGAGGAAGAACGCATTGCGAGTTGGAGTATATCCTGCACAGGTATGCAGGTAAAAGAGATCCTTATACATTTGGGAGCCATAATTCATCATGTAGGACTGGTTTAATGGCTTCGTTCAGAGGTGGAAGGACCTGAGTGCTGCTGAGTCATAAAGAGAAAGTTTTTATGCCAGGCATTGAAGGATTTTATTATATGTCTACTGTTGATTTTCAAAGTCCGGTGGGTTAGATTATTCCTCTGAGTTTGAAAACAGAACTCTCCAAAGATCTGCTTGGAAATACAAATCAAATCCAATAGTTTAAGTCAGTAAAGATGAACATGCTTTCAAACTTGTCCAAGCTAAATGAGGATGAAGTTTGGACAGAATAACACTTTCTCAAATTGCTTTTCCCACATCTTCAAAGTAATCAAGGAGTTTCAGACTGTGGTGAATGTGTAGTAAAAACATTGAGTGATTTGCAAGCCAAGGTTAAGGAAGAAGGGTATTCTCATAAATAGATACTCAATACATGATAATTTTCCTTTCTACTGTACTTTGCATTGCAAATATATTTTTATATAATTGATCTTGACACATCTACAAAAGTAAAAGACAAATCATAGATTACATTTACAACAAATCGAAATGTTTTGGGAGTCCCCCGAAGCAATAAGTAATTAAAAGAGAAACAGTCCCATAGAAAACAGGCAATTCAAGGACTAAGAAACTGAAATAGTCAGAAAACATAGGGAATGATTTTCACAGCTCTCATTTGAATGGCCAATAAATCACAGTGATATATCATTTCACATGCATAGTGGCAAACATTTTAATTTTGCATAATAAATTTTATCATGGGTGAGGATAAACAGGAATTCTCATACATTTTGAATCTACTTTAGAGGACAATTTTTATTATCAAACAAAGCTACCCTCTAGCTCAGCAGACCCAGTAGTAGGACCCCTAATAAATGTGAAAAGAATATTATACCAAGATGAAGTAGAAAAATAGAAAAAAAAAAAAAAAAAACCCAGCAACAATTTTTCTCAATAGAGGACTGGATAAATAACCTTTGCACTTTTAATAAATAGAATATTGAAAAGTGGTAAATATTAATGAAGTATATCTACATGTATGCACATGAAAACTCTCAAAAACATAATGCAGAGTCTATTAAGTTGCAAAATGATATATACAGTATGATGGTTTGAATTTCCAAAACAATTTGATATGTTTTATAATTACATTGATATCTTCTTAAAATGTAAAATCATGGTGCAAAAGATTTACACTGGATAAAGGGGGGAAGATGGTGGCATAGAGAGGAGTGGAAGCTAGTTAGTCCCCCTGGAACAACTAATAAACAACCAGGAACAATTAGTAAATAATCTGGAATAACTGTTGGGGGACAAATGTGACTGTCCACACACCATACATCAACCTGGATTGGGAGGAATGCCCGAGATCCTAGCATAAAATCTGTAAGTAAAAACTGCAGACCTTAGCCAAAAGCCCCTCCTTTATGGCAGCCCAAACTGCAAAGCCTCACTGTGCTAGAGAGTAGCATTCTCTGAACAAGCAAATATACCTCAGCCCAGCTCCAAATGAGGTTTTAATTAAAAAATGTTGACTGCTCAATACAAACTATGAATCCCCAAAAAGCAGAGGCTTTTGGTGGCAACTGACCTTGGAGAACCAGAAGACCTCTCTGGGAGGGAGGGGGTGCCAAGCGGATGAGGCTTCCTGTCCCTTTTTGGCTCAGTGGAGAAAGCCTCAGCCATTTTCAGTCCCCAGAGCTCTGACCCAGACAATAGTGGAGAGAGCAGAGTCAGAGAGACTATTCGAATGCAAATGATATTTCCCCAGGGGGTGTATCTTCCCTGAGAGGAAAGAAGTGGTGCCCAGCTCCACTACCCACCTTCCTTTCAGAACCAGACCCCGGAGCCTGGGGAAAAACAGTCACGGTCCACACCTCCTTACATCAGGCTGGAGTGACAGGCTGAGAGGTGCCACCTGCTGGGCAGAAAAGTACAGTGGCTTGAGGCCTCAAAGGGTGAATCAATCTTCTAAGACACACCCTCAGGGATACCTGATACAACTGCCTCCTTCTGAAACCTGAGCCCTTTCTGGTCTGGGAAAACCTGACTGGGATAACCTAGACAACAGAAAATTACAACCTACACTAAGAAAAACAAAGTTATGGCCCAGTCAAAGGAACAAACTTACACTTCAACTGAGATACAGGAATTAAAACAACTAATGCTAAATCATTTCAAAAAGGTTAGGGAAGATATGGCAAAAGAGATGAAGTGTAAAATGAAAACACTGGGCATACATAACATAGAAATCGCAAGTTCGAAAAAACGACCGGCAGAATCTATGGAAACGAAAGGCACAGAACAAGAGATGAAAGACACAATGGAGACATATGACATCAAATCTCAAGAGGAAGAAGAAAACACTCGGGAACTGGAGAACAAGACCCTGAAAGCCTATACACAAAGGAACAGATAGGGAAAAGAATGGGAAAATATGAGCAATGTCTCTGGGTATTGAATGAGAACACAAAACATAGGAATGTACATGTCATGGGTGTCCCAGAAGGAGAAGAGAAGGGAAAAGGGGCAGAAGCAATAATAGAGGAAATAATCAATGAAAATTTCCCATCTCTTATGAAAGACATAAAATTACAGATCCAAGAAGCACAACATACCCCAAACAGAATAGATCTGAATACGCTATGCCAAGACACTTAATAATCAGATTATCAAACAACAAAGATAAAGAGAGAATCCTGAAAGCAGCAAGAGAAAAGTGATCCATCACATACAAAGGAAGTTTGATAAGACTATGTGCAGATTTCTCAATAGAAACCATGGAGGCAAGAAGGAAGTGGGGTGATATATTTAAGCTACTGAAAGAGAAAAACCACCAACCAAGAATCTTATTGTTCTTCAAATATGAGGGAGAGTTTAAAATATTCTCTGGCAAACAGACAATAACAGAGTTTGTGAACAAGATACCTGCTCTACAGGAAACACTAAAGGGAGCACTACAGACAGAAAGGAAAAGACAGGAGTGAGAGGTTTGGAACCCAATTTTGGGTGATGGTAGCACAAATGTAAGTACACTGAACAAAGATGACTGTGAGTATGGTTGAAAGAGGAAGGTTAGGAGCATGTGGGACACTAGAAGGAAAGAGGAAAGATAAAGACTGGGACTGTGTAACTCAGGGAAACCTAGGGTGCTCAATGATTGTGATAAAAGGTACAAATATGTTTTTACATGAAGGAGAACAAATGAATTTCAACCTTACAAGGTGTTAAAAATAGGGTAGAATTGGGGGAAAATACAATCAATGAAAACTAGAGACTGTAATTAACAGAAGCAGTTTATTATGCTTCCTTTAATGTAAGAAAGGCAATATACCAAATGTATATGGGAGGGGGACCTAGGGGAGGAGTATGGGACTCTTGGCATTGGTGATGTTGTCTGACTTTTAATTTTACTTTGGTTTAATGCTGTCTTTCCTTTTGTTACTTCCTAGCTGCCACTTTTTTTTTTTCTTTCTCTTTTTTTTCTTTTGTCTCTCTACCTTCTTTGACTCTTCCTCCTTCTTTTGGAAGAAATGGAGATGTCCTTATATAGTGTGATGGTGGTGAATACATAAATATGTGACTATACAGGGAACCATCTATTGTTTCCTTAGGATGGAAAGTATGGAGGGTGGAAAAAACCATCTTAAAAAAATGAGTTGATGAAGAAATCTTGAGGGCACTATGTTGAGTGAAATAAGACAGATACATAAGGACAAATATTGCGGAGTCTCACTGATATGAACTAGTTGTAATATGTAAACTCATAGACATGAAATATAAGTTACCAAGATATAGAATGGGGCTAAAGAATGGGGAGTGGTTGTTTATTATGAGCAGAATGTTCAACTAGGTTGAACTTAAACATTTGGAAATGGACAGAGGTGATGGTAGCATGATGTGAGAATAACTAACAGTGCTGAATGATCTGTGAATGTGGTGGAAAGGGTAAGCTCAGAGTCAGGTATATCACCAGAAGGAAAGCTGGAGATTAAAAAATGGGAATGTATTAAACAGTGAACCTTGTGGTGGACAATGTCTGTGATTAATTGTACAAATATTAGAAATCTCTCTCATGAACTAGAGCAAATGTATGATGCTATAACTAGAAGTTAATAATAGAGGGGCATATAGGGAAAAATATACATATTGCAAACTATATACTACAGTTAGTAGTATTTTAACATTCTTTCATTAACAGTAACAAATGTATTATATCAATACTATGAATCAGTAATGGAGGGGGGTGGTTAAGGATATGGGAGGATTTGAGTTTCCTTTTTTGGTCTTTATTTCTTTTCTGGAGTAATAAAAATGTTCTAAAAATTGAAAAAAATTAATTACAGTGATGGATGCACAGCTGTATGATGGTACCACAGGCAATAGATTGTACACTTTGGACCTTTGGATAATTGTATGGTTTGTGAACAATGTCAATAAAAAGAAATGCATACTGTTGCCTCATTAATATGGACTAACTAAAACGTTTATACTCTGAGAACTGAATCTTAGAACACAGATTATCAGGGGAAGGCTTATTGTAAAGGTCCCTAGATTGTTAGCTCTTACAGCAGTCACATCTATTCCTGAGCTGTAACGGTTATCTCTAAATTCTGTGATGCTGGTCAGTCTCTGGAACTTTGGGTAGCTGTATGACACCTGAATCTCAGAGCTAGAGTTTGGCAGCTATGAATGTCAGCATTACCTCATACAGCAGCCGTTGAAAAAAGGAGTTCAGACTTCAATTAGAGATATGAATGAAGGGGATCTGGTAGGACTAAGGCAAATCAGGCCAAAGGGTAAAGGATCATACTGACTGTGTTTTAAAACCTCAACTTCTGTGTGAGACCAAGGGAAGTGATGTTTATTTGGTTCAGAATCTATATTTTTCTGCAGCACACTAAATAATTTAACTTGTTCAGTTTATTCAAACACCAAACTGAAATGGAACTTTGAATAGGAAGTGAGATCTGGTAAGTTTGTACAGGTTAGTTTGAAACTCTGATATATCCCAAGGTAATTTGGTCAGGGACTAAAAATGTATTTGCAGGGTCCCACTGAGGAACTGAGGAAAAATGTGGAAATATTAAACTTCCCCCCTGGGGAATTACTGACATGTTCACAAGCATTTAGTACAACCAATTTAGTAGGTTGAGCCCTCGATCTTGGGGCTTGCTCTTATGAAGCTTGTTACTGCAAAGAAGAGGCTAAGCCTACTTAGAAGTGTGCCTAAGAATCTCCCCCAGAGAACTTTCATTGCTCAGATGTGGCCTCTCTCTCTCTATGCCAACTCAGCAGGTAAACTCACTGCCCCCCCCCCACATGAGATATGACACCCAGGAGTGTAAATCTCCCTGGCAATGCAGGACATGACTCCCAGGAATGAGACGGATGCGGCATCATGGGATTGAGAAAGACTTCTTGACCAAAAGGGGGAAGCGAAATGAAACGAAGTTTCAGTGGCAGAGAGATTTCAAAAGGTGCTGAAAGGTCATTCTGGAGGGTATTCTTACACGCTATATAGATATCCCTTTGTAGTTTTTAGTGTATTGGAATAGCAAGAAGGAAATGCCTGCAACTGTCAAACTGCAACCCTGTAGCCTTGATTCTTTAAGTCCATTGTATAACTATGTATCTTACACGGTGTGACTGTGTGATTGTGAAAACCTTGTGGCTCACACTCCCTTTATCTAGTGTGTGGACAGATAAGTAGAAAAATGGGGACAAAAATTAATTGAAAATTAGGGTGGGTTGGGGGATCGGATTTTTCAAGTGTTCGTTTTTACTTTTATTTTTAATCTTGTTTTTTTTTTTTCTTTTTTCTGTAGTAATGAAAATGTTCAAAAATTGATTGTGGTGATGAAGCACAACTATTCGATGGTACTGTGAACAACTGATTGTACACTGTGCATGATTATACAGTATGTGACTATATCACAATAAAACTGAATTTAAAAAAAGAAAAAAAAAGATTTACACTAACCTGAGAATCATGGATACTTCTGGGGAGGGTATCAGAGTAATGGGCTGTATAGGCTTATAACTGGTTCTGTTATGCATGTGTATGCTCTGTATGTGTGTGTATACACACACATACAGGCAAACATGAAGAATAATACATACTCCTGCATCCTAGTGTGGTTCTTAATCTTACATGTAACTGACCTTTTTGTGACTATTGAAATCATGGATTCAACAACCTTCCATTCTCACTGGTAAATGATTCTGATTAATTTAGATTGGAATAAGCCCAATAATCTATTCTGTATTATTATTGATGTTTTAATGAACAACTAAGTTAATTAAAGTATAATAGTGGATGGATTCTATTTGAGAGACACTCATGTTCAGGTATGATTTTTAAAATATCTTATTCTACATGAATAAAAATTCTTTTAGGTTAGGCAAGCTTCTCTTGCATAGTTTGCTCAATTACCTCTTCTTTAAGGTTGTATTTTCAATAGGCAGTTTCATCTACCCTTTACATGTAGTTGTTAGGACACATCTGAGTTACAAATCCCTACTCTGAATCTTACACTCTATGGGACCATTAACAGTCTCCAATGCTCTGTTTCATCATTTGTAAAATATCCATGATAATGTTACTGATCTCAGAACATTTTGTGAGGATAAAAAGAGATGATATATGTAAAACCTTAGGCTGTGCTTGGCACATAGTACAAACTTTCTATATGATGATTAGCATCTTCATTATCAGAGTCAGTATTACCATCAGGCCATTAAATACTTTAGAAATTGTTAGAATCTCCGTGGTTAACTCTTTAAGCTGATACTTCTTTGCATGGTTTTGAAAGTCCTCCATAATTTAACTGTACTTTCCCTGACCTTAAGCTGATCTCTTCACCACATGTATGTTAAATCAGTCAGATTCTTACCTGACTTACCATTTTTGATCTTTTATCATCCTCACCAACTTTTTCTTTTCTCTCCTATTTCTATTCTAACCCTATTTAACTTCCATAGCTTGACTCAAATTGCATCTTGTCCATGGTTTTCAATGAATTGACTTAAACCCTCTCAATTAATATTTATATTGTCAGTATCAGGTAATTTAGTGGTTAATGATGTTCTGTTTTATAATTGTCACTTATGTTTCATAGTCTCAAAAATCTTACTGCAAAGTAAATTGTTTGAAGCTATGGGCTCCATCTAGACTGTCTTCTATCATTCTCTCAGAACTTTACAGATCCATGAGTGAGTAGAAGATATTTCATTTATTTTGGTTGTAATAAAAAAGAATTTACTATATTTTTCCTAGCATTTGGTTGTAATTATCACTCATAATTTAAAGTAATAAAATTTCCATTATATAAATCATAATTCTAAATAAAATTAATTTTGCTTAATTGAATTTGTAGTGGGTATTCTACTGGTCTAGTTTTTATTTAAGGTAGACTATTCCAGAAGAAAATCTTTAAGAACTTTTCTATTTTATTATAAGAACCTATTGAATTTTAATAAATAACAATTATTAACATAAATATGGTCAAGTAGGACAATTAGAATAGAAATGATTAAAGTTTTGGAGAAGGTGGGAGCATCAGCAAAATAAAGCTGTGATTTCTCATGTTTCAATTAGACCAATTTATCCCAGACATGACCTCAGATGATAAAAGAAAAAAAAAAAAAAAAGTCTAATGCTTCCCCTGACAAGAGGCCAAGCTAAAACAGAGACCTCCAGAGGGCCACAGCAGAGACCACAGCAGAGCTCCCATTTGGAAAGGAGAGTGGTCCTTCACATGGTGTCACTGAAATTACAATGCACCACTGTTGGAATTAGACATCCTATAAGAAATCTCAAGAATACTGGAACCTGTTCTGGTCAAAGCCTCCATCACTCACAGGATGAGAATTTAGTTTAGATCAAAAAAAGTCTTCATTGCAGACACTAATTTAGAACGCTGCTTAAATTATGAAGTCTAATAGCTGTTTCAAGTTTAAAAGATGTTTTAATAATCACCCTTCTGAACTTCTAAGAGCCATCAACTATTACTAAAACTTTTGTTCTGTTTGAAATTTTAGAGAATCTTAGTTAAGTTATGAAAAATTAAAATACTCTTTTTATCAATGCCTAGTAGAGAAACCATAATTCCAAAAATATATTTAATTTATAATAGATATATTTTTATACACTTCTTAATGTCCTTCATACATGCAGAATTTTTCAGTCTCTTCTAAGTTTTATAAGCAATTTCTCTAAAGCACTATCAGGAAGGTGATTCAGAATATGCCTAGTTTATTATTTCACAGTTCTATTGGAAAGCGAATGACGAAGTTGTGAACTTATATAGACCCCGTCTTCAAAAGAATAGCTTTCCTAGAGTGGCTCATAAAGTAGAGGTAAATGATAAACAAACACTATTAAGGTGTTTCCAAATACATAGTTCACAAAACACAAGGTAATGGAACCCTGTTTCCCAACTAATAATTACTAATCAGTCTGCCACATCTGATCAATGAACTTATCCGTGTTCTACCTTTGAGGTTTAAAATTTAGATATTATTTCTGCCTCCTAGATTTTAACACAATTAGTGTTCATTTGTTACTCTTGTATTCATCAACCATTTATTGATGAATGAAATCAGAACAAAACATGATTAAGATGCAGTTTGTGTCTTCACGGTCTGTCATGGAGACCAACACATGCAATAGCAATTATAATTGCTGCAGAACTCAATTTGTGTTTTGAATTCCCATTCCACCAGGATGGCAAAAGGTAATCTTGGCCTTTTGGTGTTTCCTTCCTCCCTTTCCCGGGAGTAGTGACTAAACCGTAAGAGCCTTACGTAAATCCAAGGCTTTGAGTGTGTCGGGGAGAGCAGTTTTGTTCCCCCCTTGTGTTCACTGAGACATCTGAGTTGTCAGTAGCCCATGTTGCTTAGCCTGTTTATTCACAAGGACACTGCTTCTCCCCACAGTATTTACTGTCTTCCTGAGTCTCTAACCCAGCAGGCAGAGCCCAGACTCCTTTATTCTCAGACTCCACATTTCCAATGTGGCAGGGGCATCCCACAAAGACCATTTATTTCTCTGTTCTCATCATTTCTCTTCTTATTCATCATGGCTTTTTGTCAGAGACACTCTCCCCCCCACCCCCTATTTTTTCCCTCAGATATAATTAGTATAATTTCTCTAATAGGTATAAACTTTTGGAAATATAAATCTAGAGACTAAAAGATTCTTTTTGTTTTCTGCCTTGTTACATCCTTCCCTTGTCCTAATAGAAGGAACTCCAAAGTACTATAGCTTTCCTGGAGTAGAAGTAGGGGTGTGCTATGCACAGAAAGAAGTAAATGTATTAAAAACATGATGGTACCATAATTTATTTAAGATCTATAGAAGAAATAATGCCAGAGGACCACCTAAACACAATCCTAAAGGGACAGGGACTCACAAAATAAGCTGTATTTATCCTGGAATTTGAAGTATGTGTGCCCAGTGGAGAAATGGGAGAAAATTTCATTCAAGGCAAATGTTGCCATGCAGCTCAGAAAGGAGAAATGTAAGAACTGCCTTCTCTTTTCTAGTATGAGAAGATTGGATGTAATGGTGATGGTAAGAAGAAGGAGGAAGAGGCCTTGTCCAGCAGGTGGTGGTAACTGACTAGTAGCTGATGTGAACAAGGACAGAATGAAATGGATAATGCCTATAGTAGAAAAATAATGAGTTGCAGAGAAAAGGGAATGAATGGCTATGAGATCGAGGCACCAATCCTGCAACTGACTACAGCTCATTAGATCAAGAGTGTTGAAAATCTTGAAAATCTATAATCTAGGGCATATCACTTTCTCCATTCAGTCATGAGGAGTCCCAGACATCCATGAAGGTTGCAGCCATTAGGATCCTGCCATTTAATTAAAAAAGAGTATTTTCTGTGAAGCACAGATTATTTTCTAGAGAAGTGATATGACAAAATTAATTTCCAGATATCATTCCTGCTTTGTTTCACATTTCATGACCCTTTACTTCCCTGGTACTGAATTAGGCCATGACAATTTTTTTTTTTTTCCATCCTCTTCATGTCTGGGAAATCTGGACCTGGTATATATTATATTTCTCTGAAACTTTCAAACAGTGTCATGGCTTTTTAGGTGTCCTCAGATCCATAATATAAATTCTATCCAACCCTCTTAGGGTTAAGGGTGAGACATTGTCCTCTAAAATTTCCTGTGAAATTTCAGTGGTTCATGGAGAAAATACATTGGTAAAACTGCCTTAACAGATAACTTCTAGAAGGGAGACTCAGGATTTAGAATTCATTTTCAGTCCTGCCATTGTTATACTATAAATTCAGGTAAACAGTATTAAATGATGTCAAAATATAGATACTCTTAATGATAAAATAGTTTGCATCCTATCTATTCAAACATTCACATCTGGACAATTTGGTAATGTTGAAATAATATGTTTTGCTAAATGATTTTCCTTTTCCACTTTCTGTTACCACATAGACATTTCCAAATTGGTTTATGTTAAGGTTTTCCAGTCACTTTTAATAATTAGATATTTGACAAGTACTACCACTGTTGAGGATGTAAGCTTTAATGCTCAGTAGTGCAAAGATATCCTATATGAAATTGCATTGGTTTAGTTCAACCAGATTGAGATAAAATTTTTGTGATTGATGATAGCTGAAAACAAGAATACATGCTCAATGATTGAAGTCCATACACATAATGATGAAGGATGCTTGCTACATATTATGTATTGCAGATGAAATCTTGGTTCCGCCATTTAGTTTGGCCAAAAGAAAATTGTATATTTTCTTCTTAGTTTTGCCCAGAGTAAATTCTTTAATGTCTCCAAAGTCTCAATTCCTGCATATGTAGAAATTAAATAATATAATGCATGTAAAAGCCTTATGACAGGCCTTGTCTGTGTTTTCATCAGAAGCCCCAAGCTTAAAGTCTCACTGCCTTTACCCACTGGGTGGGTAAAGCTGGGAAAAAAAAAGCCTCTTACTTAAAGTCAGCTTCTATAATCAAGCTGCAGAAAACTGTTTTTTATTGAAGACATCTTTTTTCCCGTATTATCAAATTTAAGACATCCTTTATTAAATAAATTATTAGGTCATCTGGATATATTATTTGACACATATTTTTAAACTCATTTTATGTATGTTTGTGAAAAAATAGTGTGAATGGATCTTATCCCTGCTTCAAGGGGACATTTTCTCCCTTGTCTGATAATTTTTACTCTCTATTCCCTCAGAAGAGTCTGAAGAAACACTTCTCTTATTCTCTTACTAATGTTACACCAGAGCATTTTTTTTTCATCCAGAGATTTAATCATGTCACTTCTTCATTTAAACCTTTCAAAACTCTTCAGCAGTTACAGAATAAACTTCAGGCTTTTTAGCTTTGCTTCCAAAATCTTGAACCTCACCGCCATTTCCTCCCCGAATTCCTTCTATTTCCCAGCTTTGTGTTTTGAGGCACATTTTACCCTTTCCCTGGAATATTCTTTCATTTCCAAGTTTGGTAATCTATTTTTCTGCCAAAACCCAGCTCAAATGTTATTGCCTTTGCACTGAATTCCCTGTAACAGGCACTTTTTCTTCTGTGATCCATAGCACTTAGTTCCCCATCTTCCTTAGAGGATTTAAAATATTATTTTATTATTGTTTATAGGTTTCTCCTACACAGGACAGTAAGCTCTTGGCATTATGGATTGAGTCTTCATGTTTTAATTCATTTATGTTTCATATATTCAATAAATATTTATTGAGTGTCTACTAGGTGGCAAGTAATGAGATGATAGAGAGTGATGGAGATAGAAAGAAGCAACTTTAGATAGGCCAAGCAAGGAAATTCCTACTGAGAAAATATTTGAAAAGGATGACAAAGAACCAGCCAGTAAGGATCTGTCAGAGGAAAGAGCAAATTGAGAAAGTCCTATACAATATTAATATTTCTGTTTTAGAACAGAAAGAGGCCCTTGAGATTGGAGCCAAGTAAGGGATGGGGAAAATGGTAGAGATGAACCAATTCTGGTCTGTTTTCACAAATCTCATTCTAAGCTTAACACACAGAAGAAATTCTCAAAAATAATTTCCTGAGTAAATATTGTGTTAAAAAGATGTTTTAATCAAGCAAAAGGTTGTTTAGAGTCACATAATTTAAGAATTTAGGAGATGCTTAGAATTCATCTAACCTTATCTTTCATTATGAATGGGAAAATACAGCCTAGCCAGGCCCTGAGTTATCTTCCCTAAGAGAAATTTATCCCATGAAACTTTTCCAGAGACATTAAGCAAGAGAATGGACAATGTTTTCAGTTGAAGCTCTACTGAAGATAAAGAAATGCTTCCCATAGCTTCTCATAGTGGTTTCTTTTGCCAATCCTTGATTAAAACAAAGAGCATATTAAATTATTATGCAGTGATGTACTGGGAACCAATTTAATAAAGCCCAAATATAGCTCTCTGTTTATATGACTTGATATAAATAAAGATAGCTCTTAGAAAACCTAGAAGGATGGTTTTCAAACCACAAGGCCTAATAATCAGAGAAGGTGGCCAGGACTCCCAAAGGGCTGAGAGGCTCAGTAGAATGCTGAGTGGCAAACCCTGGATTCTGTCTCTGCCTAAACAAGAGCAGCTCACCTTTTATCCATTTATATATTAGATTTCTGCACAAACATCATTTGAAAAGGGGGTTATCCTACCAAAAAATTTGGAAAACTATTTATCTAAAGAAATATTTAGTTATTGCCTGACCCACAATATCTCTTTAAACCACTTTAACATCTGCAACATACTTCTCCTGGGAACAACATACAAGTTCAGTGCAAGCACATATCTCCACAGCCTCATTTTTTCTGAACCTTGCTCCTTGACTTTTTCTTCACAAGTTATTCCATCCTTTCACTGACTTTCTGAGACAACCACAATATTTAAATTCTCATTTTTATCTTGTCTTATCCTTTGGACTTTACAGTCTTCACCATTTTCCTGGCTATACCCTTAGACCTTGACTCCTCTCTGCAGGTATTTGCTTTTCTCCAAATTTAACTGCATCGGTTCACCTCTTCTAAACACTCTTCTTTCAATTTAGTGGAGCAACCTTCCTAATGAGTCCTAGAATTGGTGCTGCCATCAGGCCCAGCCCAACTCCACAGCGGCTGTTAAGAGACTGCAGCAGATAGGATGCTCTGAAATACCAGTTTCCTATTTCTCCTTTACCAGAACCTACTTCTTTTTTGATTAACACCTTTCTCTTTTCCCTTTCCTCATTTCTTACTAAGAGGAAATGAGCAGCCACTCATTTCAGCAGTGGGAGGGTGTCCAGAACTTAGTGCTAGAAGGTAAGGTGTGGGCTACCATCTGTGCCAGTTTGAATCTATTATGACCCCCACAAAAGTCATATTCTTTAATGCAACCTTGTGGGGGCAGAGTGATTAGTCTGTTGCTTAGGGTGGAATCTCTGATTGAATTATTTCCATGGAGGTGTGGACCCTGGCCATTCAGGGTGGGTATTAATTAGATCACTGCAGTCCTTTAAAGAAAGCTCACACAGAGAGCAGAGAGGACAAAATGCCCCAGATGCTTGGGAGCAGACAGAGATGCTGAGAGTTGCTTGGAGATGTTTGGAGATGCTAACCCAGAGTTTGCTCTGGAGAAGCTAAGAGAGAAACCCAGTGCTCAGATGCACAGGAGATGCTAAGGTAAGAAAGACAAGCCCAGAGGCATTTTGGAGAAAGCCATTTTGAAACCAGAACCCAGGAGCAAAAGACCAGCAGACACTAGCCACATGCCTTCCCAGCTAACAGAGGTGTTCCAGATGACATCGGCCGTTCTTCAGTGAAGGTATCCTCTTGTTGATGCCTTAGTTAGGACAGTTTTATGGCCTTAGGGCTGTAAATTTGTAACTAAATAAACCCCCTTTATAAAAGCCAGTCCATTTCTGGTGTTTTGCATAACAGCAGCATTAGCCAACCAGAACATCTGTTTTAGTTTTCTAGCTATTAAAACAAATAGCATACAATAGATTGGCTTACCAACAGGGATTTGTTGGCTCATGGTTTCAGAGGGTAGAAGGCTTTCTGGGATCCTTAGCTGCTGGCTTGCTGGTAATCCTTGGGTTCCTTGGCTTTCCCTGTCAAGTGGTGATGCCCTTTCCTTTCTCTTCCGGGTTTATGCTGACTTTTGGTTTTTGCACCCCTTCCCCCCCGTCAATGGCTTTCTCCCACCATTAATGAATTGTTTCTGCTTGTCAAGGACTCCAGTAATCAGGATTAATACTCAACATCATTCAGGTGGGGCACATCTTAACTAAAAATAACATTTTCAAGTGGTCCTCCTTACAATGGGTTCTCATCCGCAGGAATGTACATTAAGTCCAAGAACATGTGTAAATTTGCAGTACAAAACTAAAGCCACCACACCATCTGACTTGGATATCTGTGAGATCTTGAGCAGTCACCAGATATCTCATACATGCTCTGTAATCACCCCTGTCTATTTCATGTTACAGATGTCAAGCATGTGAAAGCAATTTTGGAAGTATAAATTGCCATATACGTGTTATGTTTCAGCTAGAGATTTAATTTTCAAATGATTTTCCTTTCATAGGTGCATTTCAGCCCTCTATCTCTCTGAGGACACAGATCAAATTTCTAAGTCCATCTCCCTTTTGAAGTTTGGAGCAAACCCCTGAGTACTTGTCCCATTCTTTAATCACCTCCTATTCTCTTCCCTACACAGTATCAGATTGAAGAATCACCAAGCCAAATTTCTGTATTTGTATGAACAAGTCAAGTATGTATTTGTAAAACATAGTTATTTTAACTATTAATTAGATAAATTCAGTCAGCATGCCTATCTCCAGGTGAATACAGCACTGCCTAATCAGTCACTGTAGGGAAAATTATTGGAGAAATAAACAGCAATCTATGCTTAGATTAAAGTCATCGTTATGATTTTCTTCTATCTGGATGTCTGGCTAATTCAGGAAATTACTCAACTCTTTAATTTTGTCGTTGTTTGCCAGTCCATTTTTTGAACTTGCTTAAATACTCAATTCTAAGTGAAAGCATTCATTTTAAAAGCTACCATTTAAAGCACGAATAGTGATGGTAATAGTTATAGCAAGATAAACAATAGGACTGCTATTTGAAACATGTCATTGCATGTCAATTTTAGAAGTAAGGAAATCAAGACTTAAAGAAGTTAAGCCACAGCAAAGTTTATAGAGCTGGTTCCTGGTAACTGGGATAGGAAAACAAATGAAAACAAACATTCCATGTCAGATAAAAATACATAATCATTATAAAATAGCACAGGATATTAGAGAGTGGTTACTACCTGCTATAAAAGGCAATGTTCAGTGTAACAAAGCGGAAGAGCTTGGAGTGAATCCAGATTTTGTTGGGTGGATTTAAAGCTTATAAAACTTGGAGGCCCTGTTTAAGAAAAGGTATACAAAATAATGAAAAAAAAAATTGCATCAAATTAAACATTTTTTTAGAATGAGAAAAGAAACCACAACAAATTACAAACTTATAAAACACTGACAAGTAACACAAGCATCATAAAAATATTAAAATAACATAGTTTTTTTAATTATTTAACTCCCTAACACTGCCGAATAATATTTTTTCCTGTATTATTTGGCTCCACACTCATTAATTGCTTCTTGATATAACAATGGTTTTGCAATACCGTTTTCTAAGAGAGAATAGAAAGATAATTTAGCCTTTCTTTCTGCATTATTTATCAAATTTGTGTCTTTTCAGTAATAATCTATATAAGGTTTATTTTAGCTTCCAAAAAGAAAAATCTTACATGGTATCTGGCACATAGTAGAGGGATGTTGTCTTATTACTTGGGTTTTGGAAGATCAATATTCAATGAAAATACAGCTTATTTTCAAAATATTGTGATTAGTTGTATGTTTGTTTCCAGATGTGTGTTTTTGTTTTGTTGTTTTTTCTTGCAAATTTCATGGTATTGATGATACTGATCAGAGATACAAAAAAACATTGCATGAATGAAAGGTCTTTGATTTTTGTTTTCTTAAAAGCTGTCATTACATGCCTTCATTGTTCCACCAGACATAAATTTCTTCCTGGTTTATTTTCATGCTGGTGTCATTTAATGTTGATAAATTTGGACCAACAAGCTCTGTGACAGTGGAAATTTGTATGCATTAATTATATTAAATTATATTAACCTATGCTTTTTAAAAGCAACATAAGATATTGACAGTTTATCACACACAAAAAAGTCCTCTGTGGAACAATTCTGCAATAGTCACAAATTAATTTGGGCTCATTTATACCAAAGCAGACTCTAACAAAATAATAAGTTAAAGTAATCTTACGTGTAAGATGTTACTGGACTTTAAAATCTAAGGAATGATCTATGTATCATCACAGTTTTATCATCTTACACTAGTGAAACACATAGAATATCAAGTTTGCACTCTCCCATCACACATCTTTTTTCTCAGGTGGGACAGAATGAACGATGTGGCTTGTCTCCTCTGATTGTCATAGCAATGTAATGAGGTAGGTCTTTCCATCCCAGTGTGATAGGCCAGGAAGCAGCTTGAGAGGTTAAGACAACCTGGTCCAAGGCATCTCACAAAGACTCAGAATTTTGAGAACCAGAATTTGACCAATTCTGTTCTTATGACTCCTTTAGCAGTTATCTTGACACCATCCCACTTTTAAAAACATGTTTTAAATATAAATTGAGAACCACCTAAGAGCATTTACATTATGCCGGGCAGTGCTTTGGCTCCAGGAGTTTCCATCCAAGCCTCTATTTCCCACTTTGGGTGTTTCAGGTCAGTGACTGCCAAGGAAACCCCATAGTCTTGATAACTATCTTCAATAGATGCACTTTCCTTTTTTACTTTCAAGGTCTGGAGGGGACTCTAGAAAATTATTCATAAGAATAAGGGGTGTTTTTGGTGGATAGGAACAAATCAAAAGGCAATTGGGGTGAATTGAAGCAAAGAAAGTCAAATAATATCAGCCATTCAATTAACTGCATAATTATTTTGGTCAAGGACCTTGCTGTTTGACTGTAAATTTTCTAATTATACAGAATAAAATGAAATAATCAGTAGCTTTAGATATAGTTTTTAAAAATAGAGCAAAAATTTTATAATTTTCAAATCATCTTTTTTCATGAATGTATTGGGTACAAGGAAGTATAAACGTTTGCTTGTTTGATCACATGATTTCATTCATCTTTGCAATTAGTTTAGTAATTTATTAACCTCCTTACTCCCCTTTATAAATATAATGAACTTCTAAAAACAACAAAGATTAAGGACAATATAATTAGAAAAATTAATTAGTAAACTGATGTCACTAGGTTTTTTTTACTCCCTAACTGTTAAATCAAAATGTATTCTCAGCAGTTTTATGCATCTAGAAATAAGATTATCCACTATAAAGTATAAGAATGACAGCATTTTAGACTTTGTAAATTAAATTGTGATTCATGCATTTTTCTAAGAATTTGAAGGACTTTCAAATGAGTCAGTTACTTTATGTTCTCTAATCCTTCTTAGAAAATAAATGTAAGAAATATGCTGATTCTTCTCTTTGCATTAATACTTCCACACAAGTGCCTCTTAAATATATGCTCCAATCATTTTATTTCTTTAATTGGATTGCATTATTTACTAGTTCCTTCAGAATCACAATTTGGTAGAAAGTATCCAAAATGACCTTTATTTTAAGATGTAGCATTAAAGTTTCAAGTCTTAAAGCAATTCACAATCATTTGTGGTAAGAGGTTCACTGATGTAAAATAATTTATACTAATAAAGTGCTTGTTGATAAGGATGTGTTTATAGAATGTGTGAAAAACAGGTGAAGAAAATCAACATTTTCTACTTATCACTGAAATGGAATAGTTAAGGGGGGATTATTTGCATTTGTCAATTTTCTTTCTAGCCTATAAATATTTAGATTATTCAGATAGAAAGAAATGGAAATGGCAATGTACTTTTTCTGGAAATATTGAGCTTCCAGGGAAATAGATAAAATAAACTATCCATGAAAGAGACGGAGGCTAATCCTTTGTGTAAGAGTGAATTTTCAGGTAAAGATTATCATTTTGAACGTACATCATGAAGAGCAGTATTCTGCTCAAAACTGGAAATTTAGGTCAGGTTGTCACCTACACTTGAGAAAGGATTATGCATAGGGGATCTTTAGTAAAAGGATTGCTTGGCCATTTCATCTCACCTGAAAAAGTCCTTTAATATGGCAAACTATATTAATGTCAGCCTTGAAAAAGCAAAAATGCAGAGCTAGGGACTTATTTACTTATTTCTTTGGATTTTAAGTAACCATAAACAATATTATAATTCTAAGAAACAGGCTTTTGATATGTGAATATTAATAAGTAAAAGTAAAAAGGTGTAAAGTAAGAGTATAATTTTAGTTTCATAAAAAGATATAATAGCATAGAAGGCACACTGACATCTATAAAATGGTATGCAAATGATATTATAATGATACAAAATTAATTGTTGTTTCTATAAAGTATACAAACAACTCATTTTTGGCTACTACTTTATTTGAGTAAGTGATTATGGATTAAATGATATTCATTTGAAGGTGCTAGATTTTGTCAATTGCCTTTTCTTTATCAATTGAAATAATAATGTGTTTTTTCCCTTCATTGTGTTAATGCAGTGTTTTACAATAACTGATTTTCTTATATTGAACAAAATTTGCATACCAAGCATAAATCCCACTTGATCATGGTGTATTATTATTTTAATAAGCTGTTGGATTTGGTTTGCTGGTATTTCATTGAGCATTTTTGCATCTATAGTCAAAAGAGATATTGGTCTGTCATTTTCTTTTCTTGTAGCATCTTTATCCAGCTTTGATATGAGGGTGATGTTGGCTTCATATAATGAAATAAGGAGTGTTCCCTTCTCTTCAATTTGTTGGAAGAGGTTGAGTAGAGTTGGAGTTAAGTCTTCTTGAACTGAATGGTAGAATTCCCCCATGAAGCCATCTGATCCCAGGCTTTTCCTTGCTGTGAGGTTTCTGATACTGATTCAATCTCTTTATTAGTTACTGGTTTGTTGAGATCTATTTCTTCTTAAGTCAATGTAGATAGTTTGTGTGTTTCTAAGAATTTATCCATATCATCTATGTCATCTAATTTATTTGCATACAGGTGTTTACAGTTTCCTCTTATAGTCCTTTTTTTTAATATCAGGGGTGTCATAGCAATGTCTCCCTTTTCATTTCTGATTTTCGTATCCTCTTTTTTTTTTTTTGTTAGTTTAGCTAAAGCTTTGTCAATTTTATTGACTTTTTCAATGAACCAACTTCTGGTTTTGTTGATTCTCTCTGTTGGTTTTGTTTTCTATTTCATTTATCTCCATTCTAATCTTTGTTATTTCTTTCCTTCTGCTCACTTTAGGTTGAGTTTGTGCTTTTTTTCTAGTTCTTCCAGTTTTGATATTAGGTCTCTGATTTGAAGTCTTTTTTCTTTTTTAATGTATGCATTTAGAGCTATAAATTTCCCTGTCAGCACTGCCTTTCCTGCATCCCACAAGTTTGGGTATATTGTATTTTCATTTTCATTCACTTCAAGGCATTTCTTAACTTTGCTTCTTGTTTCCTCATTAACACATTGTTTAAGATTATGTTGTCTAATTTCTACATATTTGTGAATTTTCCAGTTTTCTCTCTGTTATTGATTTCTAGCTTTATTCTGTTCTGGGCAGAGAATACATATTATATGTATATAATATACATTATATTATACTTTTTAATTCATTGAGATTTCTTTTATGACCTAACATATAGTTTATCCTTTAGAATGATCTATGTGCACAAGAAAGGATGTGTATTCTTTTTTGTTGGGTGAAGTTTTCTATATATCTGTAAGGTCAAGTTGGTTTAGAGTATCATTTGAATCTTGCATTTTCTTATTGATCTTCTGACTAGATATTCTATTCATTATTGAAAGGGATATATTAAAGTCTCTTACTATTAATGAAGTACCATCAATTTCTCCTTTCAAATCTGTTCATGTTTGCTTCATATATTTTGGGGCTCTCTTGTTAGATGCATATATATTTATAATTGTTACATCTTCTTATTAATTTTCCTCTCTACTAGTAAAGATATAAGTGGAAACAAGTATTTAAAAAAAGGTTGGGGGATGGAGGAGTATAGGAAAACTATATGTGTATTCTATTGAAGTTAAGTTGGTAACAAACCTAATATGATTGATATATATTTAGGATGTTAAATTTTAACCCAATTATATCCATAAGGACAATAGAGGAAAAATAAACCCAGATAGAAAAGAGAAGGCACTCAATACAATGAAATAAACAAATGCAAAAGTAGGCATTAATGGAAGAATTAAGGGTCAAAAAAGACATATAAAGACCAAATAGCAAAATGGCAGAAAAAAGTACCACAATATCAGTAGTTATTTTAAATGTAAATGGATTAAACTCTACAGGGAAAGGGCAACAATTGGCAGAATGGATAAAAACACATAATCCAATTATATGCTATCTGTTAAAGACTCACTTTAAATTCAAAGATACAGTAGGTTGAAAGTGAGAGGAAGGGAAAAAATATACCATGTAATTGGTAATCAAAAGAAAGCCAGGATACTTATACTAATATGAGATAAAATAGACTTTAAGTCAAAAACATTTAGGAGGGACAAAGAAGGGCATGATATTTTAATTAGACAGCACACAATCTTCAACAGGGTTTATCTAAATATATAACTTCTCTGTTTCCCAAAAAAGAGTTCCAATAGAAGCTAATTCTCTTATTTTAGTCTTTTATGCACTACTGTTTATAAGTCATATCTTTAAGTAACACAAACAGAATTATTATAGCTTGGGATTGCAAAGCAAAGTGGAGTACATTATAAAAACTAAAATCAGTTTGCTATCATATTACACTGAAGTTAAATAAATAGTCCAAGTACTATCTCTACAGCTTAGGCACATACGGTATAAATCTCTAAGCTGCACATCTTATCAGACTACATGATTAAGAACAGTTTAAGAGTTTACCCAAAGAATTTTCCAGAGGCTTCAGGATAAAATATATTTTCAATTGAATTGAAATTAGTACTTAGTAATTTTTAAAATAAAAAATAACATTATTTCTTTGGAGAATGGACCTGTTTCTGTTTAATTATTATTCTGTAACTCAGTAAACAGAAAATAGCAGAAGCTAATAAATATCAGAGATTATTTAAATACATTCATTGGAAAAATGAATTTTTATTGATTTAAAATCACTTTAGGGATTTGAGTTCCATTATCAGTAAGCACTGCCAACTACAAAATGTTGCCAAAATATTTCTTAATTTTTATCCAGTCAGATGTCTATTAATCTTTGTTAACATGCATTTAAGAAAACAGTAACATTTTTGGTATTTAATGGAAACTACCAATATTAATGCTAATAAAGTGAAGTGGATAAAATAACCCTGAATTGACAATCCTTACTGTCTTTGCTTTATTTCTGTATTACCAAATCCTGGATCATCTCTGGTGTGCTTAATATAATAACACATCATCACTAATAAAGCAACTTAGTCTGTTGTCTAAGTTCATATTGTAGATTGTGAGACTACTATTATAATACTGTATCTTTAATTATGTTTTTAGTGAGATATTAGCCTTTAAAATAGATTTTGCATTCCATTTTGTCATCTTTACATATCTTTTCATTACTTTTATTTTTTGCTATGAACAGTATTTTTATTTACTTTATCCCTTGAAATAATGCATTGTTAATCTCAGACTGGCAAAGTTTTAAATGAGCAGACAAACTATGGAGTACAAAACTGAAACCTTTGAATATTATTTTTCTTCATTTTCTTTTCCTTCTTTACATTTTCCTTCTTTAACTTACATCCTTTTGTTGGCCATCCTTGGAAGGCAATTGCCCTGTATTGGCTTTAGGCCAGGTCAATTTGAATCTGAATCTAGATTCCTTCTCTTACTAGTTATGAAAGAACTATGTGTTTAAGAAAATATGTTAAATCTCTCAAGCCTCTATTTCTTCATCTACAATATGGGAATAACACAGATAGTCCCAAATTATTGAGTTAATACATTTCCATAAATCTAGTATATTCTCCATTCTCTTCTTTCCTTACTGTATCACAAAATACTTAATATACAGATCAAAATATCCCATTATCCTTCTCTTAAACAGTAATCTTATCATTCTTTGTAGGAAAGCTTGTTCTGCACATGGTTGTCTATTGTAGTGTTTATTGATGAGTTGAGGCCTACTGGAAGACAGGCACGCTTTCTTTTTAAAGCAGTAAGGATGCAAATTGTGCAATAGCTGTAATGGGGAAATAGGTAAGGTGAATAATGCTGTCCATTTTTAACCTAATTTCCAAATATAAATTTCTGAATGAAAATAAAATGTCTAAAACTTTGCGTTCCAAATTACGCTGAGATGAACATTATGTTGTATACCTTAGCTTATTATTTATGGTGTGTTATTTTCTGTATTATAAAATCTTTCTAAATTTTAAGAATGATGCCTGAGCTTCCATCATTTTAGAGATTTATGAAGTTTCATTGGCATTCAGAGTGTTATTGAGCTCTCAGCATGATTTTTATATCTTAGCATCTTATGAAATACTCTACCTAACATTCTTTGGAATGCTTTAAGAATTGTTTAAATGAAGACTAATTAGTATGTCATTGAGGATTGATGGGGAGATAACAATTATGAATTCAATTTTCTGTTAATATTAAAGTAAATAATGAAATTTTTTTTTGTTTTAAAGTAGCCTATGTTGACTAAATTTCTAATTTGTACCAGGTACTTTCCTTTCTTAATCTTGTTAAAAGATTCATGTATTAATTTGCATATTTAGTCATTCAAGAGATATTTATTTAAAATCAAATATACGTTAAATAATGTACTTGGTGTTTTATTCTTCCTTTCTAATCTGTATACCTCTTATTCCATTTCTTGTCTTATTGCATTAATTAGGACTCCCAGTACAGTGTGTCTAGCAGTAGTGAGAGGGGACATCCTTGCCTTGTTTCTAATCTTAGGTGGAAAGTATCTAGTTTCTCACCATTAAGTATGATGTTAGCTGTAGCTTATTTGTAGATGTTATTTATCAAGTTGAGAAATTGCCCCTCTATTCCTAGTTTGCTGAGTATTTATATCATGAATGGATGGTGAATTTTGCCAATGGCTTTTTCTGCATGCTGTTTTGTTTATTATGCCAAATATAATACAGTTGCTACCTTCAGGAAGTATAGAATCTACTAGTACAAGTGGAAAGAACATAAACTTCAGCAAACAAATAAGTCTGGATTTGAATCCTGATACTGACACTTACTAGCTTTATGGCTTTTGGCCTCCATTTCCTCTTAATCCAAATGTGGTTTACACTATCTTGCTGAAGGGGTTGCTATAAGAATTAAAAATCATATATGTAAATTCCAGAGCAGAGAGTAGATATTCAATAATATTATTTTAAATGGAATGATTGTGGTGAATACAGTTTACTATGACAGCACAGGACAAAGAAATGTAAATGAATTATATACTAATGTAATTTTGCATGTTTATCCTCATTGTTTATAAAAGTTGAAAAGTCAGATACTTTATAAGGGGAATATATTAGAATATATGGAACACAATTGAGTCTTTAAAAACAATATTTTTTTCTCCAGTGTTCTTACAAAGAACAAAAAAATTTATTATATATTATAGGTGCAATGGAAAATATGAATGTCTCTAAACCAAATTCAGAATATGTGATAGAAGTGTCTTTTACTTTTCTATTTTTACTAAAGCCTTGTTTTCAGTTTTTATTTTTCTCTTTGCTAATTAAGCAGAAAATATTATTATAGAGTTTGAGATTTTTAAATTTTGGCTCACTGAACTTACATTATAGATTGACTTCTAAAAAAAAAGTGCCTTTAAAATCAATATTACTTTATGAAAAATTGTTTTTGCATTGATTATCATTCTAGCCACACCATTATAAAATTTATTTGGTTTAATGCTCCTAGAGATAATAAAGAATGCAAATAAATGGAAAGAGATAGCCATGTAAAAAGATTAATAAAATTAACTGATAAAATGATCAAGGAAACAGTGAGAAAATGAAATATCAGAAATGAATAAGTGGATTAAACAGTGGAAGACACTAGAGAGCTAACAGGAGGATGTGGAAAAAAAAGAAAAACAAACCACACACAGCCCCACAAAACGTTGCCAGTAAATTTGACAATTTATATAAATTAAAAATGACTCAAGTTCCCAAAATGGACTTGGGAAAAATTAGTGTCTTAAACAGCAAAGCAAAACAAAACAAATTATGGTTGGTCAGATTTCAGTTGATATACATTTTCTTGGTATACACTGAAGGGAGCTTATCACTTCAAGGAAAACAACTTTCGGTAATTTTTGCCAATGAAAAAAATTGAAATTTCAAGCAAAATTAGAATTTTAGGAAATGTGTAATGATCTCTGGGAATTTGGCAGCTTGCTATTATTTAAAGGATTTTTTACTGAAATTGGTGGTGATATTGACAAATAGTTTTTTTATACATTTTTTAATGAAGTGTGTTGACCTTTGGAAGATTTTCATAACTTAAAGAACTGATATTTTCAAAATGATCAATACATGGTGTATCAAAGACATGCATGGGTAATGATCCATTTGCAGGTGAAGATAGATTGTTCTTAAAGTAACAGGGTGCAAGTTCATTGATATGGTTTCAGATTAATATTGCAACTTACATTTGAAATACGTTTGGAGTTTTGTGCAGTATCAATGAAAATAAACATAATTATCTAAATTAATATTAAAACTCTATTCTGCTTTCCAATTACATGTCCGTGTGAGGCTGGATTTTTTTTTATATTTCTCAGTCTATTGCAACAGATTAAATGGAGAAACATCTCAGAATCCAGCTCTCTTTTAAGTCAGTGTGATGCTGCTATTGCTACTTTTCTCACTAATTTTATCAAAATTTAATGTTTTTGTAAAATAGTTATTTATATTGCCAAGTAATGTGTTAATTACTGTTTTTGTATGAATTATGTAAAATTTATAAGGTTTCTCACTTTTTATTTCTAAGATGATAAATGTTGATAAATATAACATGCCAATGCTCCTTGTAGTCTTCAATAAGTTTTAAGAGTGAAGGGGATGTGAGATCAGGAAGTCTGATTGCTGCTATACAAAGTAGAAATGAATGAGCTACAGCCTCACACAAGTTGCATGCACCTTACAACCACAATTATGGTGTTTGTAGTTGCCTATGAATACAAAAGGTATGACTCCATTATCTCTCAGGGCTTCTAGACTATGTAGTTTAGAAGTCATATATAAGTGGTAAAACCAAAAATTAAATCCAAGGACATTATAATCACAAAAGTCAAGATGTTGACTATCTCCAGGAAGAGGAAGAGGAAGTGATTAGGAAAGAATGCATGCAGAAATTCAGCAATGTTTTAACACTTGACCACTTGGTAATTATTCCTAAAACTAGTCACATATATCTTATGCATTATTCTGAATATATATCTCATAATTAAGAGGTGTAAGAAATAAACTGATCCTGGAAAGTATTTAAAACTAAAGAGAAATAAACATAATACCGCAAACATTGGGCAGAGAAAAAACTGCACACATTGTTAGGGATTCAATTGTGTCCCCAAAAAAGATATGCTTAAGTCCTGAACCCAGGTACTGTGAATCTGACCTTATTTGAACATAGGGTCTTTAAAAGATGTGATTGGTAAAACGAGGCAGAACGGGATTAGGGTGGGTCCTAATACAGTATAACTGGTGTCCTTACAAGAAGAGGAAAGGAGAGAGCAGAGAGGGGACCGCGCAGAGGTGGAGGAGGCAGAGTGGTGGGTCCACAAGGTAAGGAATGCAAGGATTGCTGGGAAGCACCAGAAGCTAGAAGAAGCAAGGGAGGATTCTCCCCTACAAAATTCGGATGGGCCATGGCCCTGCTGACAGCCTGATTTCAGACTTCTAGCCTTCCAAACTGTCATGCAATAAATTACTGTTGTTTTAAGCCATCTAGTTTACGGTGCAGGCAGCCATAAGAAACTAACACACCCATAAAGAAAAAAAAATCATTTTTAATCCCAACACCAAAGGAAAACCATAAAGTCTAAATTTGAATGGTAAATACTGTATGATTCTTCAGGGCCCAAATGTGAACCTTCCTTCTTTCCTCATCCAGTTTATATCTCATGGTATGTCATTTCAGTAACACTTCTCCATACCCTAAACACCTTTGATCTTTTACTATTTCATTCCACCAATATGGCAACACCTAGTCCTGGACAACCCTCAATTATGCAATTTCCTTATTCCTTTGTCTGGACAGTCAAGAAGTGCTGGAGAAATGGCCATTAAACTGATCAGAATTGATATTCACCACCCTCAAAAAGTACTTCAAATCCCAATCTTTTAATTATATTTCTGTATATAATGTACTCTCACCCTCCCACAAGAACTATTTCAAAGCTTCCCCATGTTTCTTTAACCTCCACCACTCAAGCCTCCTACCCTCAACAGATGATATTCTTACTAATAATAGCAATAATAATAAAAAATAGAAGTAACAGGAAAGGAACAATTACATCTTCCAGAGAGCAAACAAGCAATCATCTTTGATCTGTACATTCTTCTCTCCTGTTACAATGAGATGTTCTCTCTCTTTCATTTAAGACTAATTTCTCTGCATGATTTTGGGGGTGTTTTCTCTGTGTTTGTAGGGAAAGTTGTTAAATAATAAATATAAAAAGCAAAAATAATCTTGGATTTTGACACTGGAAATTGTTGTTCCGAACAAAACTTTGCAATATTCTGTATTAATATTTTGAAATTTTCAATTGGAAACATCTACAATAAATATTACATTTATTTCAAAACTGAGGCTCTTTAGTCACCAGAGAGCTAAAAACAAACAGAAAAGACATATATTTATATTTTTGTTGCTAAAATCCAGTAGTGTGCAGGCAGCACACAATGACAAAGCAATTCATAGCTTGGAAATATACTGAGAAATTCAAATTCATAATATATTTTTACAAATGTTCTATCTTAATTATGTAAATTTAAATTAGCCTTAAATGAAAAACAAAAGAAAATCAAGAGAGCCTTTTAAATAAAATGATTATGTGACCCATTGCTAAAGCACAACTCAACCCCAAGACTGAAGAACAGGCCAGGCAAAAAGTTCCCCATGAATTTTATTTATTTGTTTATTTATTTATTTATTTTATTTTATTTTATTTTATTTTTTGATGGCTTTTGGCTTTTATTAGTTTACAAACACAGTTCTAAGGCCATGAACAGGTCCCATTTAAGGCATCAACAGGATGATGCCTTCTCTGAAGAAAGGATGCTGGCATCTGGGTTTCTCTGTCACTTAGGCAGGCACATGGCTGGCGTCTGCTGGTCCTTTACTCCCGGGTTTCGTTGCTTTCAGGTTCTGGCTCTTTCAGCTTCTGTGGGTCCTTGCTTGCTTCTCTTGGTGTTTCTCTCTGTGTTTCTGACTTTTATCCTCATAAAGGACTCCAGTAAAGGATTAAGAGCCACCTTGAATTGGGCGGGTGCATCTCAGTTGAAACAACCTAATCAAAAGTTCCCACCCCCAATAGATCTGCACCCACAAGAATGGATTAAAAAACCTGGCTTTTTCTGGGGTACATAACAGCTTCAAACCAGCACGGTGGGAAATGGGGAGTTATTGTTTAATGGGTACAGAGTTTCTGTTTGGGGTGATAAAAATGTTTTGGTAGTGGACAGGGGTGATGATAGCACAGCACTGGTGTGGCAACCCATGGCCTGAGCAAAACAGGCGTGCAGATCTTTGGTGCACAGCAGTCTGCATGACCTAGGCAGCTAAATGTTTTTTTTTTTTTAATCTTCATTTTATTGTGATATATTCACATACCACGCAGTCATACAAAACAAATCGTACCTTCGATTGTTCACAGCACCACCACACAGCAGTACATTCATCACCCAAATCAATCCCCGGCACCCCCATTAGCACACACACAAAAATAACAAGAATAATAATTAGAGTGAAAAAGAGCAACCGGAGCAAAAAAGAACACTGGGTACCTTTGTCTGTTTGTTTCCTTCCCCTATTTTTCTACCCATCCATCCACAAACTAGACAAAGTGGAGCGCGGTCCCCATGGCCTTCCCAATCCCACCGTCACCCCTCACAAGCCACATCTTCACACAACTGTCTTCGAGATTCATGGGTTCTGGGCTGTAGCCCGATAGCCCCAGGCATCCACCACCAGCCACCCCAATTCTCTAGAACCCAAAAAGGGCTGTCCAAAGTGTGCACAAGAGTGCCCACCAGAGTGATCCCTCGGCTCCCCCTGGAATCTCTCCGCCACCGAAGCCTACCCCATCTCCCCCCACATCCCCCTTCCGGTCAAGAAGATGTTCTCCGTCCCACGATGCCAGGTCCACACTCCTCCCCGGGAGTCGCACTCCAGGCCGCCAGGGAGAGTCACTCCCCCGGGTGTCCGATCCCACGCAGGGGGGACGGCAGCGATCCCACCCTTCAAGCCGGCCCAGCCAGAGAGACAGGGCCACACCCGAGCAACAAAGAGGCACTCGGGAGGAGGCTCCCAGGCACAACCGTAAGGAGGCCTAGCCTCTCCTCCGCAGCAACCACCTCCCCAAGGGCAAAACCCGTGGCAGAGGGCTCAACCCATCAAACCACCAGTCCCCCATGTCTGTGGTCATGTTAGCAACCATGGAGGTGGGGTAGGCGAACACCCCTGCATTCTCCACAGGCCCCCCAAGGGGGCACTACATCCTTTTTTTTTTTTCCTTGTTTTCCTTTTTTTTTTTTTTTTTTTAACTTTCCCTTCTTTTTTAAATCAACTGTATGAAAAAAAAAGTTAAAAAGAAAACAAACATACAATAAAAGAACATCTCAAAGAGACCATAACAAGGGAGTAAGAAAAAGACAACCAACCTAAGATAACTGCTTAACTTCCAACATGTTCCCACTCCACCCCAAGAAAGTCACCCAATACAGCAACATCTCTGCGAACCTGCTCCCACCACATCCATCAGAAATGAACAGACCACAGTCACTCCCGGGCATCCCCAGAACATTAAATAGCTTATCTGTTCTCCCTGGACCACTGCTCCCCCCTCCCCAACCGCTCTCTATTGCTAGTTCCCCTACATTCTACACCACAAACCACTTGTTTGAACATTTTTGTTTGAACATTTTTCAAAGTTCACATTAGTGGTAGCATATAATATTTCTCTTTTTGTGCCTGGCTTATTTCGCTCAGCATTATGTCTTCAAGGTTCATCCATGTTGTCATATGTTTCACGAGATCGTTCCTTCTTACTGCCGCGTAGTATTCCATCGTGTGTATATACCACATTTTATTTATCCACTCATCTGTTGAAGGACATTTGGGTTGTTTCCATCTCTTGGCAATTGTGAATAATGCTGCTATGAACATTGGCGTGCAGATATCTGTTCGTGTCACTGCTTTCCGATCTTCCGGGTATATACCGAGAAGTGCAATCGCCGGATCGAATGGTAACTCTATATCTAGTTTTCTAAGGAACTGCCAGACTGACTTTCACAGTGGCTGAACCATTATACAGTCCCACCAACAATGAATAAGAGTTCCAATTTCTCCACATCCCCTCCAGCATTTGTAGTTTCCTGTTTGTTTAATGGCAGCCATTCTAACCGGTGTTAGATGGTATCTCATTGTGGTCTTAATTTGCATCTCTCTAATAGCTAGTGAAGCTGAACATTTTTTCATGTGTTTCTTGGCCATTTGTATTTCCTCTTCAGAGAACTGTCTTTTCATATCTTTTGCCCATTTTATAATTGGGCTGTCTGTACTATTGTCATTGAGTTGTAGGATTTCTTTATATATGCAAGATATCAGTTTTTTGTCAGATACATGGTTTCCAAAAATTTTTTCCCATTGAGTTGGCTGCCTCTTTACCTTTTTGAGAAATTCCTTTGAGGTGCAGAAACTTCTAAGCTTGAGGAGTTCCCATTTATCTATTTTCTCTTTTGTTGCTTGTGCTTTGGGTGTAAAGTCTAGGAAGTGGCCGCCTAATACAAGGTCTTGAAGATGTTTTCCTACATTATCTTCTAGGAGTTTTATGGTACTTTCTTTTATATTGAGATCTTTGGTCCATTTTGAGTTAATTTTTGTGTAGGGGGTGAGGTAGGGGTCCTCTTTCATTCTTTTGGATATGGATATCCAACTCTCCCAGCCCCATTTGTTGAAAAGACCATTATGACTCAGTTCAGTGACTTTGGGGGCCTTATCAAAGATCAGTCGGCCATAGATCTGAGGGTCTATCTCCGAATTCTCAATTCGATTCCATTGATCTATATGTCTATCTTTGTGCCAGTACCATGCTGTTTTGGCAACTGTGGCTTTATAATAAGCTTCAAAGTCAGGGAGTGTAAGTCCTCCCACTTCGTTTTTCTTTTTTAGAGTGTCTTTAGCAATTCGAGGCATCTTCCCTTTCCAAATAAATTTGATAACTAGCTTTTCCAAGTCTGCAAAGTAGGTTGTTGGAATTTTGATTGGGATTGCATTGAATCTGTAGATGAGTTTGGGTAGAATTGACATCTTAATGACATTTAGCCTTCCTATCCATGAACATGGAATATTTTTCCATCTTTTAAGGTCCCCTTCTATTTCTCTTAGTAGAGTTACATAGTTTTCTTTGTATAGGTCTTTTACATCTTTGGTTAAGTTTATTCCTAGGTACTTGATTTTTTTAGTTGCTATTGAAAATGGTATCTTTTTCTTGAGTGTCTCTTCAGTTTGTTCATTTCTAGCATATAGAAACATTACTGACTTATGTGCATTAACCTTGTATCCCGCTACTTTGCTAAATTTGTTTATTAGCTCTAATAGCTGTATCGTCGATTTCTCAGGGTTTTCTGGATATAAGATCATATCATCTGCAAACAATGACAGTTTTACTGCTTCTTTTCCAATTTGGATGCCTTTTATTTCTTTGTCTTGCCGGAGTGCCCTGGCTAGCACTTCCAGCACAATGTTGAATAACAGTGGTGACAGCGGGCATCCTTGTCTTGTTCCTGATCTTAGAGGGAAGGCTTTCAGTCTCTCACCATTGAGTACTATGCTGGCTGTTGGTTTTTCATATATGCTCTTTATCATGTTGAGGAAGTTTCCTTCAATTCCTACCTTTTGAAGTGTTTTTATCAAAAAGGGATGTTGGATTTTGTCAAATGCTTTTTCAGCATCTATTGAGATGATCAATTGATTTTTCCCTTTTGACTTGTTAATGTGTTGTAATACATTGATTGATTTTCTTATGTTGAACCATCCTTGCATGCCTGGAATAAACCCCACTTTGTCATGGTGTATGATTTTTTTAATGTGTCTTTGGATTCGATTTGGAAGTATTTTGTTGAGGATTTTTGTATCTATATTCATTAGGGAGATTGGCCAGTAGTTTTCCTTTTTTGTAGCATCTTTGCCTGGTTTTGGTATTAGATTGATGTTAGCTTCATAAAATGAGTTAGGTAGTGTCCCATTTTCTTCGATGTTTTGAAAGAGTTTGAGTAAGATTGGTGTCAGTTCTTTCTGGAAAGTTTGGTAGAATTCCCCTGTGAAGCCATCTGGCCCTGGGCATTTATTTGTGGGAAGATTTTTGATGACTGATTGGCTCTCTTTGCTTGTGATGGGTTGGTTGAGGTCTTCTATTTCTTCTCTGGTCAGTCTAGGTTGTTCATATGTTTCCAGGAAATTGTCCATTTCCTCTACATTATCCAGTTTGTTGCCATACAGTTGTTCATAGTATCCTCTTATAATTTTTTTAATTTCTTCAGGATCTGCAGTTATGTCACCTTTTTCATTCATTATTTTGTTTATATGGGTCTTCTCTCTTTTTGATTTTGTCAGTCTAGCTAGGGGCTTGTCAATCTTGTTGATCTTCTCAAAGAACCAACTTTTGGTGATATTTATCCTCTCTATTGTTTTTTTGTTCTCTATGTCATTTATTTCTGCTTTAATCCTTGTTATTTCTTTTCTTCTACTTGGTTTAGGATTGGTTTGCTGTTCATTTTCTAGCTTCTTCAGTTGATCCATTAGTTCTTTGATCTTGGCTCTTTCTTCCTTTTTAATATATGCATTTAGTGCTATAAATTTCCCCCTCAGCACTGCTTTTGCTGCATCCCATAGGTTTTGGTATGTTGTGTTCTCATTTTCACTCGTCTCTATATATTTAGCAATTTCCCTTGCTATTTCTTCTTTAACCCACTGATTGTTTAGGAGTGTGTTGTTTAACCTCCAGGTATTTGTGAATTTTCTAAGTCTCTGATGGTTATTGACTTCTAACTGTATTCCATTGTGGTCAGAGAATGTGCTTTGAATAATTTCGATCTTTTTAAATTTATTGAGGCTTGTTTTATGTCCCAGCATATGATCTATTCTGGAGAAAGTTCCATGAGCACTAGAAAAGTATGTGTATCCTGGTGATTTGAGATGTAATGTCCTGTATATGTCTGTTAAATCTAATTCATTTATCAGGTTGTTTAGGTTTTCAATTTCCTTATTGGTCTTCTGTCTGGTTGATCTATCTATAGGAGAGAGTGATGTATTGAAGTCTCCCACAATTATTGTGGAAACATCAATTGCTTCCTTTAGTTTTTCCAGTGTTTCTCTCATGTATTTTGCGGCACCTTGATTGGGTGCATAGACATTTACGATTGTTATTTCTTCTTGCTGAATTGCCCCTTTTATTAGTATGTAGTGGCCTTCATTGTCTCTCAAAACATCCCTGCATTTGAAGTCTATTTTATCTGAGATTAATATTGCTACACCTGCTTTCTTTTGGCTGTAGCTTGCATGAAATATTTTTTTCCATCCTTTCACTTTCAGTTTCTTGGTGTCCCTGTGTCTAAGATGAGTCTCTTGTATGCAACATACTGATGGTTCATTTTTTTTGATCCATTCTGCGAATCTATATCTTTTAATTGGGGAGTTTAATCCATTTACATTCAACGTTATAACCGTGAAGGCATTTCTTGAATCAGCCATCTTATCCTTTGGTTTATGTTTGTCATATTTTTCCCCTCTGTCTATTAATATCCTTTATTGTGCCCATACCGAATCTCTTTAGTACTGAACCTTTCTCCAAGTCTCTCTGTCCTTTCTTTGTTTCTCTGTCTGTAGGGCTCCCTTTAGTATCTCCAGTAGGGCAGGTCTCTTGTTAGCAAATTCTCTCAGCATTTGTTTGTCTGTGAAAAATTTAAGCTCTCCCTCAAATTTGAAGGAGAGCTTTGCTGGATAAAGTATTCTTGGCTGGAAGTTTTTCTCACTCAGAATTTTAAATATATCATGCCGCTGCCTTCTCGCCTCCATGGTGGCTGAGTAGTCACCACTTAGTCTTATGCTGTTTCCTTTGTATGTGGTCAATTGCTTTTCTCTTGTTGCTTTCAGAACTTGCTCCTTCTCTTCTGTGTTTGGCAGTGTGATCAGTATATGTCTCGGAGTGGGTTTATTTGGATTTATTCTATTTGGGGTTCACTGAGCATTTATGATTTGTGTATTTATGTTGTTTAGAAGATTTGGGAAGTTTTCCCCAACAATTTCTTTGAATACTCTTCCTAGAACTTTACCCTTTTCTTCCCCTTCTGGGACACCAATGAGTTTTATATTTGGACGTTTCATATGATCTATCATATCCCTGAGGTCCATTTCGATTTTTTCAATTTTTTCCCCATTCTTTCTTTTATGCTTTCATTTTCCATTCTGTCATCTTCGAGGTCACTGATTCGTTGTTCAACTTCCTCTAGTCTTGTACTATGAGTGTCCAGAATCTTTTTAATTTGGTCAACAGTTTCTTTAATTTCCATAAGATCATCCATTTTTTTATTTAGTCTTGCAATGTCTTCTTTATGCTCTTCTAGGGTCTTCTTGATTTCCTTTATCTCCCGTACTATGGTCTCATTGTTCATCTTTAGTTCTTTGAGTAGCTGCTCTAGGTGCTGTGTCTCTTCTGGTCTTTTGATTTGGGTGCTTGGGCTTGGGTTATCCATATCGTCTGGTTTTTTCATATGCTTTATAATTTTCTGTTGTTTTTGGCCTCGTGGCATTTGCTGAACTTGATAGGATTCTTTTAGGATTTGTAGACCAATTGAAGTCCTTATCTCTAATTTATCAGATCTGCAGCTTCGTGGAGTACACTTTCTCTAACTAACCAGCAGGTGGCGTCCACGAGCCACCTGTTCTCCACAAGCCAGTTCTCCCCTGCTTAGCCTTTTTGGTGAGTGGGGGAGTGAGTCTTGTGGGGTCCAATTGGTGTACCAAGCTTGCGTGTGTAGTTGGTGTTGCCTGCCCTGTATATGGGGCGTGTTTCTGGGCAGTCAGGGATGGGGGGTGGCTGTAACAATCAAATCTCCGTGGTGATCCTAGAGTTTTAAGGCTGCTGCAATAGTCTAATCCTTCAGTTCAGTCCTGCCACAGTTTGTCTCTGCCACTGACCCACAAGTCCTTGGTATTGGCGTATGGCTCCTGAGATTTGCAAGTGGGCCCCTCTTCCAGGCCGTGCACCCCCTGGTCCTCTGTTGAGGGATGACTGTGCTATATCACAGGTGAGTGCCGTCCCCCCAGAGCAGTTCTGGGCTGCTGGGCTGTGTAGGGGGGCTCCCAGTCTGCTGAAATGATGGCTGATTGGGGCTTTGTTAATTCACACTGCTCTACCTTCCCAACTCTGGGACAATCAGCTGAGGTTCCAGGGAAGGCTAATGTCCACACCCAGTTTTGTGGTGTGTGCCTGTTATTTGAAGCACTTCCGTCACACTGGGTTGTGTGGGGCAGCTCTGGGCTATGGGGCTGGCGATGGGCAGGAGTGTTTCCTGTCCACCAGGATGATGGCTGTGAGTGGACACCCCCCTTTTTTTGGGAAGTTGTGGTGTTTAGTGAATTTTCTCAGCCACTGGATTATTGCCTTTTGTCTCAGAGCTCTCCTAGTTCTGCTCTTGACTTGACCTGCCCAAATTGCAGGTCTTTGAAGCTTTCTGTATTGGGCTTCTTAGAGTAATTGTTTTAGAAAAAGAAAAAAGGATTAAAAAAAAAAAAAAGAAAAAAAAAAAAAAGGGCCCTCCTCAGAGATCTAATGGGTTATTGAAATGCTAAGAGACAAAGCAACCAGGGCCATTAAGGAAAGGTCCACAGGGCAGAGAGATCAGCTTTTCTTCGGGATTTGCATATGCGCCTCAGGGCCTGGGCTGTGGCCTGAGCTCTGCCCTTCCCCCTTCTATTGTTCACCACAACTCCAAAAATCCTCCGCTTTTATTTTGGAGTTTTTCGTGTTGTTTTTTTTCTATGCCTGTCTCCTCTCTGCTGGGCTGGCTGCTCTCAAATTCTCTGGTGTCTGGTCTCCGTCTATCTATGGTAGGAGTTTGGATCAGCAGAATGAGTTTCCGATAAGGGCTGCCACTGCAGTTCTCCCTTCTCCTTCCCGGTGCTGACAGCCCCTCCTCCCACGGGACTGAGTCTGGCAGGGAGGGGCACGGGTCCCCTGGCCGCAAAAACTTACAGATTTCGCTGATCTCAGCAGTTCCGCGTTTTCATGAGTGTTGTATGAAGTATGCCCAAAGTCAGATTGCTCTGTGGTGTCCAGTCCACGCAGTTCCTGGCTTTCTACCTACTTTCCTGGAGGAGTAACTAAAACATACAGCTCACCAGTCTGCCATCTTGCCCCGCCCATGAATTTTAAATAGGGACTTACTTACAGGAGGATTTTTCCCAATGACTGCCTGTTGGGAAAGGAAGTCAACCATCTGCACAAACAAGAGCAGTGTCTTATATAGCTCAGCAGAGCTTCACTAGATTTGGTTACAAAGAAGCCTCAGCTGAGTCCATGAAAGTTGATTTCAGCACAGCCTGACAAGTTTTGGTTACAAAAGAAACCTCAGCTGAGTCTCCAGAAAATTAATTACCAACAGTGATTAGGCTCAATGACCTTCAGTGTCTGTGTTCTGCTCACGGGGGCGCTGCGTGCTCAAGGTTCCACCCTTCCCATAAGAGCAGGGTGGGGGCTGACTCCTGGGCTCCCACACCCATCTTTAATAAATACCTTGAATTAAATTTTTACAAAATGTATTATTTACAGAAATATGCATATTGATGAACTCAGGGATAGGAGATATATACTACAAAATGTTAGTAAACATTCAGGATACTGTTCAAATTGTCCCTTCTTTGATATTATAAATATAATTTTAAAATATTTTAAAAATAATTTTTGACAACAAAAGCGATACTAAGTTTTCAATTACAAAATCTATTACTGGGAATGTATTACCGTCTACTGATTTATCAGCACCTTAAATGATAAATAACATTAAAAACAAAATTCCTTTTCTAGTTTTTTATGATATAAAAGAGGCTAATCAATTTTTTAATACATGTCTATGAATTCTCTATTGAGAAGCCAGAGGACAAAGAAGCTTAAATTTTTCTTTATTTCAATTCTTTTACATCAAGGAATTTCGAACTCCCAACATTAAAAGGTTTGTTTCCCTTTGCTTTTACTGATGATAACCCCAATTGAGGTTTTAAAATTATATTAGGAGTGATTTCTACTAGCTAATATATTTAAAGCCAAACTATGAAACAAAGTCATATAACTGCAGTCTTCATTTCAGATGAGAGGGCACTGAATTACTTCTCAGGAATCATTCATTTTAGGTATTTTTCTGTGCAGCATGGACTCTCTTTAAACACATACTGATGAAGTATATTATATTCAACTTGCTCACAGACTCAAGTATATTCATGTACAATTAATTGACTTGTCACCCTGAAGTAGAGAGATCTCATTTTAGGACTGAGGAATCGATATAATTTTTTTTTAAATTATAGAAAATTGTAAAGAATATAAGAACAGTCAATATTTCCACCACTGAGAATGTGCACTTTCAGCAACTTGGCATATTTGCTTTGAGTCTTTCTCTTCCTTCCTCCCTGCCTCCTCTCCCCCATCCTTCCTCCTTTATTTCCTTCTATATTTTTAATAAAATCAAGCTATTGTTTAAAAATTAATGCAAGCCTATCTTAAAGAAATCAAACAGTGCATATAGTGCAAAGATGTTTTAAAAAATTTCCACAAATCCTATCACCCAGAAAGACTTGTATTTATCATTAGTTGACAGTTAGTAACCACTTTCTGTTTAAAGGGAGAAATAGATGAAAGTTTTCACAAAATATATGTCATATTATAGATGCAATTTCTATAAATATTAGTATTAAAAATAATAGAAGAAAAACTAAGGTACAATGAAAATATTCATAGAATTTCAAACATGACATAACATTTTATTCTTTAAAATATGCCTCCAATATTCAGAAAAGAGATTTTGAAAAATATTTAGGAGGTTGAAGTTATTCTGTTTTTAAAACTTTATATTTTACACATTTGTATTTTATACAAATGTTCAATAAATACATGAAAAGATGCTTAGCATTATTAGTCATTAGGGAAATTCAAATCAAAACCACAGTGTGATTCCACTTCACACCTACTAGGATGGTTATAGGAAAAAGACAGAAAAATAACAATATTGACAAGGATGTGGACAAATTGGAACCCTCGTATATTGCTGGTGGGAATGTAAAATGGGGCAGCTGTTTTGGAAAACAGTGCCATTTCCTCAAAATGTTAGACATAGAGTTATCCCATGACTTAGCAATTACTCTAGTTGGTATACGCCTAAGAGACATGAAAACATGTCCACCCATAAATTTGTACAGGAGTGTTCACTGCAGCATTATTCATAATAACCAAAAAGTGGAAACAGTTCAAATGTCCATCAACTGAGGAATGGATGAATAAAATGTAGTACATCCATAACCTAGAATAATTTTATTAGGCAATAAAAAGAAATGAAGTACTGATTCATGCTATGACATGGATGGACCTTGAAAACACTGTGCTAAGTGAAAGAAGCCAACCACAAAGACCACATATTGTATGGTTACATTAATGTGAAATATCCAGAATAGGAATATCTATACAGTCAGAAGTTAGATTAGTGTCTGCCAAGGGCTGGAAAGTGATAGGGAATAACTGCTAATGTATATGGCATTTCTTTTTTGGTGATAAAAGTGTTTCAAATTTAGATTGTTTTGATGGTTGCACAATTATCTGAATATACTAAGGATTTTGAATTGTACTCTTTTATGGGTAAATTCCATGGTATGTGAATTATATCTCAATAAAGCTGTTAAAAAGTATGTATTTCTGTTTTATATAGTAATAATTACCTCCTTGCTATGAATAATACAATATTAGGACTCATAATTACTCTTACTGCCTTAAATTTGTCAGCTATTTTATTTTTACATGATATAGATTTATAATATAATATTTATAATACTCACATTCTGTTTTGTAATATTAATTCCATAGTTGTTTTCTATTCATTGTATAGTTAAATTTATTCAATGCTCAACCTAAGTCATCTTTTAAGTTTCTCTCTTAACAAGCTGATGTACCTTGTTAAGGAGTTTATTAAAATGGTTCATGGATGCTTAAAGTTCTGTGATGATTTATATTTTACAATATCTGCCTATATGTCAACTTAAACGGTAGGTTGACTTGATTCTTAGATCACAATTTGCTTCTCTAAGAATTTTATAGGACTGTTGAATCCTAGCACTGACTCATGTCAAGAGTCAGTCTATTTATTATTCCATCTTAAATTGGATTTATTTTACTACCTAGACACCTAAGGAATTATCTTTGTTCCTAAAGATTAACAGCTTCATTTGTGAGTTACATATATAATGTTGATATTCTGTATCAAATCTTCGTGAAATTTGGTGTGTGCCTTCAAACTGTAGTTACTGAGTGTGCCCCCTCCCCCTTAATTTCAGGAAAAATTTGTTGTATTAAATTGGTGAATAAGGAAGGCTTCTATTTGTTTATTTCCCGATTTCACTGATATTAATTACCCTTATATTATTGGATATTAGTCCATCATGTGTATGCATCGGCTTCTTTCTGATCACTTTCATAGCTTCCTATTTTTAATATGCATTCAGAGTGATAATCTACAGACTTTCTCCCATGTGGGCACTGCCATTTTCATTGGTACCTATTCCTTGCCAATTCTCATATATTTATTAGTTTTGCAATACTTTTATTGGGCCTTCACTTTTTCCCCATTATTTGAGTTCGGAAATTCATTTACACACTCACACATACAGTATAAATACACACCCACACACACACATATATATAGACATATATAAATACATATTATATATAATATGCATGTAATATATAAATATATACATACAAACCACATACATAGAGGTATATACAATATTCTTATGTTCTATAGGGTGAGGGAATTTGAGAAAATTTTTTGTGTGCCTTAGCTATAGCCTCTGGAAATTCAGTATGACATCGTTTGATACTATGGTTGTGGTAGATTGAACTATGTATCCCAAATTGTACAAATTCTCAATCTGCATCCCTGTGGGTATAAACCCATTGTAAATAGGATATTTTGAATATGCTGTTTTTAGTCAAGGTTTGACCCAACTGAATGAGGTCAGATTACTTGAGTGTTTCATAAACAGAAGATACACAGAGTCAGAAAAATCCACAGGGAGGAGCTGGAAGCCGGAGAGGAGCGGGAAACCGGAAGTTGACAGAACCGGAAGACACGGGATACCGCTCCCCTTGTGACCTGAGGCGGGGTTACAAGCCAAGGAGCCCCACAGATCCCTGGCAGCCATCACCAGAATGTCATAGACTTGGGAGAACGCATCACCTTGCTGACGACTTGATTTTGGATTTCTCTCAGCCTGGAAATTGTGAGTTAATAAATTCCCGTTGTTTAAAGCAACAGATCATGTAGTGTTTGTAGATAGCAGCTCAGGGAAGCTAAGATAGTGATATTGTATCTCATTTTGTTTGCAGTGTGTGCTTGCATAACTGTATTAACTTTTTTCACTTTTTTGCCCATCATGTGTAGTTCTGTCAAAATTTGCTCTGGTATGTAGAAATGCCTGAGGTTCTTTCCACCATATTTGAGAAGGGTTTCTTTTCCCTCAGAACTAGTGTGATAGAGCAGTATTTGTGTCCCCTCACATTTTTTGTAGTTTGCGGGATTGGTGGGGATAAGAGAAGATGGAAAGTTCAGCTGTGACTTGGAGCAGGTCTGCTAAAATACCCGTTCTACACTCTCGTAAATATCCTCTGCTACTGTTGATTCCACCAAATAAATTGGGGGATTTATTCCATCCCTATGTGGGGATTCTCTCAGTAATTCAGTTATTTTCCTAATTCATTGTAAAATTCTTGCATGTTCACTTCTCTCAGAAAGCAAGGCCTGTGGATTGCTTTGCGGTCACACCCATTTTTTTTTCCCCAGCATCCTTTCTATCCCTCTTTAGTCTGATATCCGTACAGTTTGTTTTTCTCTAGGATTTGGGTTTCAGCTATGACTTTTAGTAATGATGTAGTACCACCTGGGAGTGTGGGCTTGTCAGTGCAGTAGGTTCCCAGTTGGGCTAACCTCTTCTCCAGAACCTACTATTTTCTTTTGAGATTATATATATATATATATATATATATATATATACACATATATTTTTTTTTTTTTTCAAAAGTTTTCTTATCTCATGGTATTGTTAGATTATCTCTTTTCTATTTATTTGGTTCCTGTTGGTAAATACTTCTGCAGGATTTTACTCTGCTTTTCTCATTTGAAGGGAGGGAAAATTTCCTGATGCCATTTCAATCACTTCTCAAGCAGGAAATCAACCCATATTATGTCATCCAGGGCCTTCTGTTGTTTGATATACACCACAGGCCTAGGCATAATAAATGCTGAGTAATTCCTTATTTAATGACTGAATAGTTTATGAAGAAAAGATTATTTCCCAAAAAACTCATAATAATGACATATTTTTTAATTCATTTTATTGAGATATATTCACATGCCATGCTGTCATACAAAACAAAGCGGACATTCAGTTATTTACAGTATCATTATATAGTTGTGCATTCATCACCCAAATTAATTTTTGACATTTTCATTACCACACACACAAAAATAATAATAAAAATTAAAGTGAAAAAGAGCAATTTAAGTAAAAAGGAACACTGGGTGCCTTTTTTTTTCTTTTCCTTTTGTTTTTTTTTTGGTTTGTTTGTTTGTTTTTTTTCCTTCCCCCATTTTTCTACTCATCCATCCATAAATTGGACAAAGGGGAGTGTGGTCCATATGGCTTTCCCAACCACATTGTCACCCCTCATAAGCTACATTTTTATACAATCGTCTTCAAGATTCATGGGTTCTGGGTTGTAGTTTGATAGTTTCAGGTATTTACCGCTAGCTATTCCAATTATTTACTGCTAGCTATTCTAATTCTTCTATATTGTGCGTAAGAGTGCTCACCAGAGTGACCTCTTGGCTCCTTTTGGAATCTCTCTGCCACTGAAGCTTATTTCCTTTCCTTTCACATCCCCCTTTTGGTCAAGAAGATGTTCTTGATCCCACCATGCCAGGTCTAGATTCCTCCCTGGGAGTCATATTCCACGTTGCCAGGGAGAGTCACTACCCTGGGTGTCAGATCCCACGTAGAGGGGAGAGCAGTTATTTCACCTGCCAAGTTGGCTTAGCTAGAGAGAGAGGGCCATATCTGAGCAACAAAGAGGCATTCGGGAGGAGGCTCTTAGGCACAGTTATAGGGAGGCCTAGCCTCTGCTTTGCAGCGACCGTCTTCCCAAGGGCAAGTCCTGTGGTAGAGGGCTCAGCCCATCAAACCACCAGTCACTTGTCTGTGAGCATATTAGCAACCGCGGAGGTGGGGAAGCCCAACACCCCTGCATTCTCCACCGTCTCCTCAGGGGGGCTCTGCATATTTTTTTCATTGTTTTTTTTTTTTTAACTCTTTTTTTTTTTTTGAATCAACTATATAAAAAAAATTAAAAAGAACATACAATAAAAAAATATTTCAAAGAGACCATAACAAGGGAGTAAGAATAAGACAACTAACCTAAAATAACTACTTTACTTCCAACTTGTTCCTGCTCTACCCCAAGAAGATAACCTAATATAGCAACATTTCTGTGAACTTGTTCCTATCATACCCATAAGAAATTAACAGACCATAGTCATTCCTGGGCATTCCCAGAACATTAAATTTACCCACGATAGCTTATCTGTTCTTATTGGGTTATCATTCCCCCTTCCTTAATTGCTCTCTATCACTAGTTCCCCTACATTCTACCTTATAAACCATTTGTTTTACATTTTTCAATGTTCACATTAGTGGTAGCATATAATATTTCTCTTTCTGTGCCTGGCCTATTTCGCTCAGCATTATGTCTTTAAGGTTCATCCATGTTGTCATATGTTTCACGACATTGTTCCTTCTTACACCCACGTAGTATTCCATCGTGTGTATATACCCCATTTTATTTATCCACTCATCTGTTGAAGGACATTTGGGTTGTTTCCGTCTCTTGGAAATTGTGAATAATGCTGCTATCAACATTGGCATGCAGATACCTGTTCGTGTCACTGCTTTCAGATCTTCCGGGTATATACTAAGAAGTACAATCGCTGGATCGAAGGGTAACTCTGTATCTAGTTTTCTAGGAACTGCCAGACTGACTTCCAGAGTGGCTGAACCATTATACAGTTCCACCAACAATGAATAAGAGTTCCAATTTCTCCACATCCTCTCCAGCATTTGTAGTTTCCTGTTTGTTTAATGGCAGCCATTCTAATTGGTGTGAGATGGCATCTCTTGTGGTCTTAATTTGCATCTCTCTAATAGCTAGTGAAGCTTAAAATTTTTTCATGTGTTTCTTGGCCATTTGTATTTCTTCTTCAGAGAACTGTCTTTTCATATCTTTTGCCCATTTTATAATCGGGCTGAATGACATATCATTTTTGTATTTTACCTTGAGTTTTAAAAGTATATTCACATGATTCATTTATTTAATCATGATTAAAATCCTTTCTGTTTGATATGACAGATGTTTTAGGCTCATTTTATCTGTGAACAAAGTGAGCCTCAGAGAGGCTAAGGGAATTGTTAAAATATATTGCAACTAGTTAGTAGTTGTTCAGCAGCTGGATACAGGTTTTGAGCTCTGAGGATATTAATTACCAAGTCATTGGAGTAAAATATTTTGATCTTTTTCCATGCAATAGCTTTTCTAGGAATATTAACATATTAAGATTTGGAATTTCATTATAATTGTTTATTAGACCAATATTTTCAGTAACAATTGTTAGCAAAATGGTTAGCAATAGAAAGAATGAAATAATACAAACAATCTATATATGATATACACTTTCCCCATTTAAAATTAAATAATTTATATTTATATTAATAAAGGAGTGCTTACAAGAATTTAATTATATGTATTTGTATCATTAGTATCATAGATTTCTGTAAAATCTATCTTCAGAATTGAATTCTTAAGAGTAAAAATGCTAGTAAGTAAAGGAGCAGTGTCTACACAGCCCTATATTCTCTAAGGTGTTATGGTTTTTCTAAATCTAATTAAGATAAAAATAATTTAATTGTTTGAAGTAATTTCTTAAAAAATTTCCATTTTAGTTATCCATAAATGTTAATTTTGAGTCAATTTTCATCTTTCAGGCAAAAGTCACCTGGTTAGAGGATCTCCAAGTTACTGTTTCCAAACTAAATTAAGTCTATAAGTGACAAAAAGATAAGCTAGAAGGAAAAACCTGAATGTGTTACTTCAGTGGTAATTTTGAGGAAAACTGTCATGTAATGGATAGTAGAAATGGTATGGTTCAAATGAATAAATATCTGTAAACGTCTCTTCAGTAACAGGAATTATGGCAGGTGATAAGTAGTATAAAAAAGACCAAAATCAACCAACCTGCATATAGCAGGCATGAGATAAACATCCAGCGCTGTCCAATAAAGTTGTGAAAAGAAAGTACCAGAGAGTGCAGACAGCTGTGGTAATAAATTCAATTGTGTCAAATTAGAGAGGAGAAGGCATTTTAGGTGGATCTTGAAAGATGGATATATTATCCACAGATCATATAGGAGGGGCGAGAAGAAGGTTGCATTCTCAGTGCAGAGAATGATGAGCGAAACCAGGAAAGGTGGAAAATCATAGAACACATTTAAAAATCATGGTAAATTGTTGGAACATAGCAGAACATAGTACAAAAGAAAAGTTAAAATAGTTCAGTTCTGTTCCATAAACATCTATTAAGTACTATACCGGTTGGTATATATTATGTCCCCCAGAAAAAGCCATATTCGTTGATGCAATCTTGTGGGACAGACATATTAGTGGGGATTAAGTTGGACTGTTTGGATTAGGTTGTTTCCATGGAAATGTGCCCCACCCAACTGTGGGTGATAACTCTGATTGGATAATTTCCATGGGGGTGTGGCCCTGCCCATTCAGAATGGGCCTCAATTAGTGTACTAGAGCATTGTATAAGCTCAGACAGAAAGAGCGGTCTTTGCTACAGCCAAGAGGGACACTTTGAAGAACTCACTGGATTTGAGAGAGGAACTGCAGTTTACAGAGACATTTTGGAGATGGCCTTTGAAAGCAGACTTTTGCTCCGGAGAAGCTAAGAGAGGACAAACGCCCCAAGAACAACTGAGAGTGGCATTTTGGAGAGAAGCTGAAGCCTAGAGAAGAATGTCCTGGGAGAAAGCCATTTTGAAACCAGAACTCTGGAGCAGATGCCAGCTACGTGCCTTCTCAGCTAACAGAGGTTTTCCAGATGCCATTGGCCATTCCTCCAGTGATGGTACCCGATTGTTGATGTGTTACCTTGGCCGTAAGGCTGTAACTGTGTAACCAAATAAACCACCTTTTATAAAAGCCAATCCATTTTTGGTGTTTTGCATTCCGGCAGCATTAGCAAACTAGAACAAGTACCTAATGTTTAGCAAACATTGTTGTAGGTGCTGCTTGAAATTGAAAGTCATGTCCCCCCTTCTCAAGATACATATAACCTATTGGTAGACACAGAAACACAAACAGATGTTTCAACATAATGAAATAAACAAACTGATAGGGTCATGTCCCAGATACTATCAGAACTCACAGGAGGGGCGCTTAGCCTGACCAAAGGTGGGAGACAGGAACTGAGAAGGTTTTCTAGAGGAGATATCCCCTGAGCTGAGTTTTGAAAGACAAATGGAAGGATTATCTATCTCAGTATAAGAAAGATGAGAGGGGTAATGCCAGACTCAGGAAGCCATGGACAATGAGGCATGAAATAGCAGGTGAATGTGAGGAATTACCAGGAGGTCAATAGGACTAGATGATAAAGGATTCTGCTGTCAGCGTGTGGGAATAAATAAAGCTACAGAGAGAGGCAGAGTAGTTGATGAACTTTGTATGCTATGTTAAGGAACACAGATGTTACCCTATAGACAAACAGCAGAAATTTAAAGGACTTAAACAAAGGAGTGGCCTGGTCATGGATTTTAAGCCAATTCAGTCTAGTAGTTGTGTGAAGGATGGGTTTCAGAGAACTGCAAACTTGGAAGCTGGCAGACCAGTTAGAGATCACAAGGGCTTGAACATACAAAGGGGTAGAAGAGGAGAGATAGTTTAAAATTTTCATAGGAGGTAAAAATTAAAAAAATAGATATATTTTTGAACATAAAATGTATTTCAGGGATCCAAAAGTTGAGTAAGACAATGTTCTTGACTTCCAGAAACTCACCACTTGGTGGGAGAGTACCAAGAAAGCAATCATAAAGCCATGTGTGGAAGGAAGGTAGGGTGCCTGATTACATAGTTTGAAGCCAAGTATGAGAGATTTAGAAAACCACGTAAAGGAGCATGGGTTTTTATAAGCCATAGGGCCTCATAGAAAATTTATGAACAAAGAAACAAGGTTGGTAGGTATGCTTTAGAAAGGTAATTCTGGGGCCCCTAAAGAGGATGGACTGGAGGGCAACAGAATTGAGAGGCCGATTAAGAGGACATCAGTTTAGGCAAGAGATAATAGTGTCCTGGACAACAGTGGATGTGAAGAAGGCAGATGGTAAAGAAAGGTATTTAGAAAGTAAAATAGGCTGAATTTGGTAACTAAATTAATCTAGGATTGAGCAGAAAGAAACCAAGGATATCTGTGAGATTGTCATTTGTGAAAGTGGGTATATGTAATACCTTTAGTTAAGACAGAAAATACAGGAGAAATGTCACCTGGGAGAGGAAAGATAAAATAATGGCTTTGGACATTTTAAGCTTGAAACATCTTTCAAAAATAGAAAAATGATTCACATTTTGACTTAAAATTCTTAATTTACAATTCCTTAAATAAATTATAAATCCTGTCTTTTACTTATGGTTTCACAAAACTTTTGCTATAATTAGAAATCATCATATAGGCACTTTCATCATTGACTCACTTCATATGTTCTGATGATCTTCTGTAAATACTCTGCTTTAGTGGATTTTCACTTAAACAAAGGTGAATTGAAATAGGTGTGGCATTAAGAACAAAAAAATAAAAGCAAGTTGATCTTAATATGTGACTAACTTTCATATCAAAATTTTGTTAAGAAGAGATAAAACTGACCACTTTTCATTTTTATTTCAAGTTTTGTTGGAAGGATTCAGCTAGTTATATAACAACTGCTGCTTCTGATGAAATAATCTCAGCTCGTATTTCTACAAAACAGGTCAATACACAGTGATACTTGTAGGAAGAGAGAAATGACAAGTTTAAGGAATAAGAATTTAATAAACTAATTGAGTAATTATATATCTTATATTATGATTTTTCCTTAATTGTCCCTACAAATCAACACAAATTTCTGAACAGCTGTTTTTATACCACTATTAGTTGTTTTATTTTTATGTGTTCTTAATTTTTAGAATATTAGGTTAACAAAATAAGAGCATATTAGAACTTAAGAAAACTTAGACTGATAGATGCAAGAAGGAACATTTAAACCACCAACAATATATGCTAATGGACAAAGGATTACAAAGAATATTTGTAAAATATGACCTCACATATTCAAAAACTGGTTTTTTGCTTTATGTAGATTTTTGTTATATTCAAAATTATGTGAAGTCATTCTGGCAATTACAAAGCCATAAAAAGCTAAGCTGAGAGTTGCAGAGTTTTAGTAAAGAGATGTAGTCAAATAGTGAGAGCCCTTTGTGCATTGGGGTAAAGCTGTAATAAAGGAAGCCTACTCATACAGCTTAACATTTCTTCATTAGGAAGAAAAGGAAAAGGATTGGCTCAAGCTACCCACTCAGCTTAATTCTTCTTTTGGAAGGAAAGTGAAAGGGTTGGACCAAGCTTATGAGGACTGTAGGGAAACACCATTCCTTTCCACTCTTTCTATCCTTATTTGGAAGAAGAAAAACTCAAGGGATGAGGCTGACAAAAGACCCCAAGTAAGGTAATTCTCCCAGGACCTTGTTAGGATAAGCTGTAGCATTCACAGATAAAGTTGGATGCCAACATTCTGAGGCTATAGCTGAATAAATAATAGCTGATGTTCAAGGGCTTTACCAAAGAGACTCAAAATCTCTAGGAGAAAATTTTAATCATCTAGAATACTTGGGCAGCGAGGTGAGGGAAATATCAGATGTAGGGAATTTCAAAATGGAAGAGATTGGATTTTTATCATGTTGGACAGAGATACAAAGAGAAAATCAATGGCAGGTAGGTGGAGGTAAAGGGGAAGAAAGGAATAAATAGGTGTCCTTTATTTCCATTAGTAGATCACTCTGCCCCACTCATCGACCCTTCTTGACTCACACTATTATAATGAAGACATAGCCTCATGGAAAACAAATATAATGTATTTTTTTGAAGCATAAGAGGGAAAGATGGTGCTGAACCTGTTAAATTTTTCCTGTTCTTGAACTGGCAACAGATTTTTCAGCCCTGGCAAACCTCTTTGTATAATTGTGATTTCTTATCAAGTTGATCTGAATAACCATCTGAGCTAGTGGCATGTAGGTGTATGTGTCTGTGTGTATGAACCTTCCTGAAGTTTGAGGCAACAGGGTCTGTAAGGTCAATTTCTTTTCTTTATTAATCCTCTAAGCATTAAATATTATTGTTTGTTAAAATGAGTATAGACAGATCTGAAATGGCTACCACATGATCACATGATTGATTGGCCAAGTTTACTCTTTATTCAACAACAACTAAACAATTTTCTCTTAAACATTAAATAAGCTACTTATGATACTATCTTAGACAGTTTTGCAATTTGCCATTACTATCATGTAATTTATTTAAAAAATATATATTTTGATATCAGGTAAGAGTTCTGTGGTCAAGTGATTAAAAGTTCTATCATATTTGTTTAGGCAAATCCAAAATTATTTGGCTTCCATCTCTGAATAGTCCAAGCCAAGCGTCTCAGGTTTGGCTTCCTTGATACCTACCTTACAGGCAGCCCAATTTGCTCATACCTTTATCAATACATTAATTAATTAGCTAACAGTTGCTAGGTTCTAGGCACTGTTCTAAGATTTTTACATGTAATCACTAATGTAATGCTTAAAGCAATCCACTAAAGTAAGTATTATTATTATTACCATCCCTTTATTATAGTGGATGAGTTAGCATTTTTTCTAAAGCAGTCTGGTTCCATAGTCTATGCTCTTAAATATATTACTGCCTTGCTCACCAAAATACAAACAAATAAACAAATAATCAATAAGAATTCCTTATAAATTACTTCTATACTTTTTGAACACAGAGTGGAGATTGAGGGCCTCATTTAGGTATATGTATCTTCCAGTTTCCTAGAGATTTTCTTCTGCAAGGTAGTTATTGCCTTTCCTTCTACTTGTAGAAACTTAAAACTTGTTCAGTAAAATAGATTTCTGTATTTCCCCCCAAGGGGCTATGTACCAGGTATTTAGATGCTCATTGGGCATCCCTCAGTTCTCATAGATATTAATATTTGCCCACTGAGTTGGAAATGTGAGAAATGGGGGGGCAATTAGACCTTCAATGACAGCAGTATCACTCACCTTATGTAAGTCTGTGTTCTGGGTAGACTTGCCCAGTAAATCTAAATTTTAGTTAAGCAACAAATACCTCTTTTTGATGTAAATATTTCCCATGCAATATTTGGAGCATAACTATACTAAAAAATTCTTATTTGCTTATTTGAAATTCAAATTTTAACTGGGTATCCTATATCTTTTCTGATAACAGCAACATATTAATTTTGCAACCTCTTAAGGTTTATGTATCAGTCTTTTAAAGAGGGCATAGTGGTAGGTTGGTTGTGAGCTCTTGATTTGCCATTATTTTTCTCCAGCTAATTGGGATGACACAATAGTCACCCTACAAACACTCAGTGCAACATCAAATCATACTTCAAGCTTCCTACAAGTGTCTTCTAAAAATAGGTATTCTTTTAAATGCAGGAAATCTACCTTGTTTAAAGTCATCCAAAGCTTCCCTATTGTCTTCAGGAGATCAGTTTGGTACATAAGTCCCTTTATCATCTGTCCCTTGCATAACTCACTTTATTTCTCAGCTTTCTCTGTCATGCCATACATGTTCCAGCTCTGTCATATTATTAATATTTCCTGAACACCACACTTGACTGGTGGTTGGCCATGTTCTCTCTTCCTTGAATGCACTTCTTACTTTATGCACAATCCTTATCTTTCATGAATTTTGGGGGCACACAAACATTGTGGTCTACAATTATCTTTTTTAGATATTATATTTTGCAACTTTTATGTTCCTGTTTCTCCAACTAGATTGTGAACCTCTCAAGGTCAAGGATCATGTACTCAACTCATTTATATCCTCTAGAACCTCAAACAGAGGTTCACATGTGCCAGGCACTAAATGAATGAATGAACTAATTAATATTTGAATTGTCTGTTATCCTGTTGACAAAGATATAATGATAAATACAGCTGCTTAACTATCCTATACTTTCTTTCAACGGTCTGAATATCCTTTTGTGAGAAATAAGCAGAGTAGAATATATTTTCAGAATGACAGAAATCAAATATGAGAAACATCAGTGTTGCCTCATCCTGGTTGCTTGTTTGGTACTGTGCAGACAGGTCTTTATCTGATGAAAGGCTTTCTAGAGCCAAAGAGTTTTTAGCTTTAATGAATCCAATTTTGTGCATACTAAATAAAGACGTTGGAAAATGGCATATAATTCAGAATGATCCACTCTCTTTTTCTGGTTTGTAAGTTTTTAAGTGTGCTTTTTTTTCCCCAGGATACAAAGTTAGGAGAGAGGATTTTAATGGACAACACAATTGTACAGAAATTTAAAAAATAACTTCTTTAAGTAGCAATAGCAATAATCTTAAATTAAACGGACTGAGGCATGAGTTACCCTTGTAATTGAATATTCAAATGTCTAGGCAGAAATGTACAACAAAAGGTGGTAGAAAGAACTGACTTATTGTATGCCTTTTTATAATGTTTCAGTAGAAAAACAGAGAAAGCTAATTATGGGTTTAGAATTTAAGGAAAAAAAAGAAATAATACTATGTATGTTATCTTAGTGATTTTAGGGTTGTTAAAATATTAAAATTGAAACTCTTATGAGCCAGTTTCCTGTTTAAGGAGAGAGTAGAAGGATGAAATGCAGAAGGGTAAAACTTTGCTTAGAACAGTAGTTAACTGTTAACTTTTGTTTTCTAGTTTGAAACTTCAAAGACTAATAGACACTAAATATTACTAGAAACTGAGTAATTAATTTGAGGCTGAGTCTAAAGTCATTTTTCATACTGGGAGGTCAAGAAAAATGGAAATAAATACAAATTAAAAGGAGGAAAGAAAGATCAAATCACATTGCACATGTTTTTATAATAAATATTTAAGAAAAAGAAAAGAATGTTAAACCAACTTTAATTCAGTATTTCACTTTTAATTAAATAAAAGCCACTTTACTTTTTATGCTAAATTCATTAATATATCATTGTGGATATTTTGAGTACAGCAATAATGAAGAAAACTGCAAAACCACACATAGGCTTACACCCATGTGCACACCCACACACAAGCACAGTTGCCTTTAGAGCTTTACCATTCAGTGACAAACCACTGCTAATATTTTGCCATTTTTCTTGGTGTTTGGTGTGTGGGTGTGTGTATGCCTGTATCTGAGAGTGCTTGACATACACACTGTAATTTTACCTCCAGTCTATTGACTTCATTCATTTCTCATGGTCCCTTTTGGCCATAGTCTGTGCTTCAGTCCCTGACCCATTCCCATACAGATTCCATGGCCACCATTATAATTATTCCTTTAAGAACATTCTTCATTACCTTTCTACCTGCTCTCTCTTTCCTATGCTTACCTATCAAAAACTCAATTCTGGTTGAGCTCAGTGCAATGGATTTTACATGTTTGCCCCAAGAGCTAAATTGTTTTGGAGAGAATTTCAAATGGGGCTAAATATTTTTACTTTAAATTCAAATCACAACTTAAAAAGATTAGTCCACAATACCTTACTATCCAACTATGTTATAGTAATTTCACTTTACAAAAAAGGTATGCCTTTTCTCTCTTCTCAAACCTCCTTTTCTCCATCCTCTATATCAACTGATATGGAGAGAAAAAAGATATTAGAGGGAAATTGCTTGATTTTCTCACCAAAATTTCTACAAGTTAGCTAAGTCATTTTCTCAAGTCATATTTATTGACTATGCAGCATATGCAGGCATTAGAGGCTTGGGATAAAACAAAGATCCCACTTTTTGGGGGAGACCTATGAAAAATAATTGATGTTAAAAGCCAATCACATAGTGCTCTAAGTAGAAACTGATAACAGCTGTGAAAAAGGGACAGTGTAGAATAGGGAGGGGGGATCAGAATCTGGGAGCAGATTGCAATTTCAAAAGTGGCCTTACTGAAAAGAGGACTTGAGCACAGTCTTTTGTGAGGTGATAGAGTTTGCCTTGCAACTGCCAGGAGGACGAATTCTCCAGTCTGAGGGAACAGCCAGGACCAAGGTCATTTGTTGGTTTGAAGCTGTGTGTACCCCCAGAAAAGCACATTCTTAAATGTTATCCATTCCTGTGAGTGTGAACCCATTGTAAGTAAGATCTTTTGATGAGGCTACTTTAGTTAAGGTGTGACCCACCTTCGTTCACGATGGGTGTTATTCCTATTACTGGAGTCCTTTGTAAGCAGAGTGAAATTCAGACAGAGGGAAAGAGAAAGCCACAGGAAGCAAGAAGCTGAGCATCAATAGAACCCTGAAGCTTATCCTGGTTCAATGCCTTCTACATGGTCACTAAGACATCTGGTAATTGATGAAGATAAAGTTTGCTGCCTTAACTGCAAAGCCTTTGCTTGTAATCAGATTACTGTATAAACTCTTATAAAAGAATAGAGTCTTATGAGCAAGTTAGATCCTTAGACTGAACAAGTAAATGGAATTAACAAATAACTGCCATAGTGGCCTGCAATCTAGGATTTCTAGAATTAAAATCCTAGTTCAAGGTTGGAACATTGGAATATAATTTAACTAATGAAAACATTTTTTATATTTATTAAAGTCCCTGTTGTGTATTTAAAAATAAGTCCACATTTTTAATTGTTTAGCTTGAAAGTGGTGTCTGTGATACAGGTCAGATACATTATGTGTACAGCAGTGTGACAAAATGGGGAAATTCCTAGGTGTTTGATTGTTTTGTAGTGATTAGAAAGGTAGTTTACTTTTAGAGAGGAAAGAAAGTTTGACTTGGTAATATGTTGTTTGGTACATTGGGAAATGATTTCTTTTTAATTTGTAGTGTGGGTGTGCATATTTTTCATGGGAATATGTTAGTGCAATGGACTATGCCAAATAGCTTTATCTTAACTATGCACCTATTTAACTATGTATATAAGAGAGTATCTCCTTGGTCCCTTCCAGCAAAAAAGTTGTCTTTGGTGGTTTTAGGCTTAGACAGAACAGAATCTTATTTCTGTTTTTAAAATCTCTCTCTATGTCTAGGCATATTTCCTTGATCAACCACTAGAGGCATTCTTTGGAAAATTAACTTTTATTATGTGACTCCCATTACGTTTATTTTTAATGCTTTTTTTCCCTCAACAGAACATTAAGATTAAAACACATAATTTGAGATTACACACATTTTGAATTTTCTTTTTAGTTATTATCTAATCCTTTTTACTCTTAATTCCTTAATCCTCTCTTAATTCCTTAATTAAAAACAGTTAGATAATAAATGAAGAGGCCAAAGTTTACAAATTTTTATTTTATGTTTAAAGTGGACATCAGCTTTGCAAGTTTCTGACAGAGTCTGTTATACAAATATTATATGTGTTTGGACCCACATCCTTTAATACACCGAATTTTATAACTTTTGCTGAAGAGCTGTCTTGGAAAGTATTTAAATGCCCATTCCACAATGTAAAATATATATATTTATATATATTATATGAGTTTTACAGCTCAGTACAATTTCATGAAGCAGCCTGGTGTAATAGAAAACATGTGGACTTTGTAATCAGGGGCATCTTAGATTCAAATTCCAAGTTGTGTAATCTTGGAAAAATTGCTTAACCTCATTAATCTTCAGTTTACCTTTCTCTGGGTAGTGATATAATATCTACTTGCAAAGCTGTCGACTGGTTTTTTTAGGCATTCTTTGTCAAATGCCTGGTTTTTAGTTACACTCAATCAATTAAAGATCTGTTTATTTGTGAATTCTTATTTGGATAGAACTCTGAAATAATACAAATGTGTCTTTTAAAGGCCTCGAGATGTCGCTTACTCAGTACCTCTAGTTAGGCATATGTCTGATGCAAAAGGAAGTGACAGAGGTACTCATTAATGCCTTGGATCTCCTTTTCATTAATCTAAAATCCTCTGCTGGTATATGATTTCACTTATCTCTGAGGTACTGACTTTCCCTCTGAAAGGAATGATGTTTACATCATTTAGATAAATGCCTTAGGGTTTCTTAAACTAATCCATTCTTCCTCCTTTGTGTTTTCTCTTTACTAACAATATTAGTTTTCCACTTGATAACGATTTATGCCTCTCAAGTTTTCAGACATACTGCTGCTGGTGATTGTACCTCCCAAGGAACTTTTATGTATAAATTTCTCCAATCTCAGCAAATAACATCTGGACAAAAGGTGTATTCATGCAAAAGGAGATAGATTCAGACCAAAGAAACAAACAGTTTTTTAAAAAAATTTCTTCTTGACATATTGAAGTGCTGCAGTTGTATGTTCTCTTAACAAGCAATTATAGAGAAAGCAAATGAACCCTCTATCAGGTGTCTGAAATTTCTCTATTGTTATGAGAAGCTGCACTACATTTGCAATAGCCTGGAAATTATGTTTTCTTCAGAATATTTCAAATGTCAACAAGTCTTATTATTAACAAAGACATGGTATGACATGTTTAGTTTAACACTTTCTTTTAATTTCTGCCTGGGTAAACAATTCACTTTAATGAACTTAAAAATTGCAGTTGTTTGACTCAATTATCCATTTAAATTATTCTAATTTATTCCACTTATTTCTCACCTGTTGTTTAAATTGTCTGTCGTCATTAATTCTCATACTTCATCCCCACATGGAATTCAGTGCCTCAAAAGCCATAATTTACCTGGTTTCTAAATTTCTTCTTTTATGAAATACTCTAAATTATTTATTTTAAAAAACATGGTATGATTTTGTACACATGAAAAAGGATCTATATTTCTTTTAATTTGATAGACATTTTTAGTTGTAGTAAATTTGATTCATGATCACTTTCTTGGATTTTTTATTAAATAGTGGACAGACACATAAAAAAATTTATAAAACAGGTACAAGGCATTAAGCGTGGACCCTAATCCCTGATTAAAAAATAGAATACAACCATTAGTCTTGAAGTCTCCTGCAAGTATCTCCCATTTTCTCTCTTCTACTTAGCAGCATGAACCTATACTGTACTGTGTATTTAACTTTCTCTTGTTTAGAATTTTAACACGTGTTTAACTTCATCAGTATATTTTATTTAGATTTGTTTTGAACTTTGCATTAAAGGAATCACACCATATTTATTCCATTACAATTGCTTTATCTTTGCTCAATCATTATGTTCTCTAACAAGTAATTCTAGAGAAAGCAAATGATCCCTCATAAGATCAAATGATCCTGACCTGAGTCATTTATGTTGTTGCGTGTAGTTCACCTTGCTAGAATTGACTTCCAGCCGACAGTGGTCTGATTTTCACTGTTAAAGAGTAATCTATTCTATTTTGATGATAGTTTAGATTGGTTTCCATTTTTGTTTTGTTTTGTTTTTGTTCTTGTAAACAACACTGCTATGAACATTCCAGCTCTGTCTTTTACTTGCTGTGTTAACTTCTTGTTCTTTGTTTCCTCAGCTGTATAATGGGGGAAAAATAGTACTTACTTCACACATTTTGTATGGTGACTAAATGATTTTTTATATATATATATTCATGTATAATATACATATTAATTTTCTATCAGTTAAATTTCTTTAGTGGTTATAAGACCGTGGCAGAGATTGCCAATTGCTGCTAATGTTCCTGTTCCCCTCTTCCTTCTCTTTCTCCTTCTCCTCCCCTCCCCACCATCCCCCTTCCCTATCCCTCTTTTCCTTCCTCTTCTGTTTTTGTAATAGAGGGGCCCTGAGCTGTAATTAGGCACATGGCCACCCAGCTGAGTACTATATTTTCCAATATATGTTGCAGCAAATTGTGGCCATGTGACCAGATTCTGGCCAATGGGATGTGAATAGAAGTGAACTATGCAATCTCTTGGCCTGTTGTTAAAAGGAAGCATTTGGCCCTAGACTTGTTATTCCTCATTCCTGTGGACTGGAACATGGATATGGTTGTGATGAATCTTTAGCCATAAGTGACATAGACTGAACCTGGGTATCTAAAAGTTTTCACGGTGTGGAGTTGCTTTACACTTCCGATGGCTTATCAGCACCAAAGAACCAACTTTGGTTTTAATTAATCTCTCTATTGTTTTTTGCTTTCCATATTATTTATTTATGCTTTAATCTTTGTTATTTCTTTTGCAAAATACTTGCAAATTGAATTCAAAGACATATTAAAAACATTATACACCCTGTCCAAGTGGGGTTCATCCCAGGCATGCAAGGGTGGTTCAACGTAAGAATATCAATTAATGTAATAAAGCACAGTAACAGATCAGAAGGGAAAAATCAAATGATCATAACAATAGATGCTGAAAAAGCATTCTACAAAATCCAGCATCCTTTTATGATAAAAACACTTCAAAAGTTAGGAATTGAAGGAAACTTCCTTAATATGATAAAGGGCGTATATGAAAAACCCACAGCCAGAATAATTCTCAAAGGTGAAAGACTGAAAGCTTTCCCTCTAGGATCAGGAATGAGATAAAGATGCCTGTTATCAACAGTATTATTCAACATTGTGCTGGAAGTTCTAGCCAGAGCGATTCAGCAAGAAAAAGAAATAAATGGCATCCAGTTTGGAAAGGAAGAAGCAAAACTCTCTTTATTTGCAGATGATATGATCTTATACTTGGAAAACTCTGAGAAATTGATGACATGACCTACTTGAGCTGATAAATAAATTCAGCAAATTTGGGGGATATAAGATTAATGCACATAAGTCAGTAATGTTTCTATACAGTAGAAATGACATAACTAAAGAGACACTCAAGAAAAAGATTCCATTCTCAATAGCAAGTAAAAAAATTAAGTACCTAGGTATAAACTTAACCAAGGATCTAAAATACCTCTATACAGAAAATTTTATAACTCTACTAAAAGAAATAGAAGGCGACCTAAAGAGATGGAGAGATATTCTGTGTTCATGGATAGGAAGGCTCAACTTCGTTAAGATGTCAATTCTACCTAAACTGATCTAAAGATTTAATGCAATTCCCATCAAAATTCCAACAATCTATTTTGCAGACCTGAAAAAGCTAGTCATCAAATTTATTTGGAAGGGAAAGATGCCTTGAATTGCTAAAAATATTCTAAAAAAAGAAAAATGAAGTGGGAGGACTTACACTGCCTGACTTTAAAGCCTACTATGTAGCCACAGTAGTCAAAACAGCATGGTATCGGCACAAAGATAGACATGTTGGTCAATGGAATCAAATTGAGAATTCGGAGATAGACCACCAGATCAGTGGTTAACTGATTTTTTATAAGGCCCCAAAATCCACTGCATTGGGACATAACAGCCTTTTCAATAAATGGGGCTGGGAGCATTAGCTATCTATATCTAAAAGAATGAAGGAGGACCCCTACCTCATATCCTATACAAAATTAATTCAGCATGGATCAAAGATCTCAATATAAGAGACTGCACCATAAAACTCTTAGAAGATAATGTAGGGAAACATCTTCAAGACCTAGTGTTAGGAGGTCGCTTCTTAGACCTTACATCTAAAGCATAAGCAATGAAAGAAAAAATAGATAAATGGGAACTCCTCAAACTTAAAAGCTTCTGTACCTCAAAGGAATTTGTCAAAAAGGTAAAGAGACAGCCAACACAATGAAAGAAAATATTTGGAAACTATCTCTGATAAGAGACTGATATCTTGTATTTATAAAGAAATCATACAACTCAATGACTGTAGTACAAATAGCCCAATTATATAATGGGAAAAAGATATAAAAAGACATTTCTCCTAAGAGGAAACACAAATGACTAAGAAAACACATGAAAAAATGTTAATCTTCACCAATTATTAGGAGAAGCAAATCAAGACCACAGTGAGGTATCTCACACCAGTAAGAATGTCTGCCATTAAGCAAACATGAAACTACAAATGCTGGAGAGGATGTGGAGAAATTGGAACTCTTATTCATTGCTGGTGGGACTTTATAATGATTCAGCCACTCTGGAGGACAGTTTGGCAGTTTATCAGCAAACTAGGTATTGACTACCCTACAATCCAGCAATTTCACCTCTCAGTATTTACCCAGAGGACCTGAAAGCAGTGACATGAACAGATATTTGCACACTGATGTTCATAGTGGCATTGTTCACAATTGCCAAGAGATGGAAGCAACCTAAATGTCCTACATCAGATGAGTGGATAAATAAACTGTGGTACATACATGTGATGTAATACTAAGCAGCGGTGAGAAAGAAGGAGGTCATGAAGCATATGAGAACATGGATGAACCTTGAGGATATAATGTTGGGTGAAATAAGTCAGATATAAAAAGAGAGATATTGTATGATATCACTAATGTGAACTCTGTAAAAAAAATGTAAAACAAGTGTCATATCTTGTAGACTATAGGGGACCTAGAGATAGACAGCAATTAGTAAAGGGGGAACGATAATCTGATAAGAACAGATAAGATATTGAGGGTACTCTTAATGATATGGGAATGCTCAAGAATGACTATGGTTCATTAATTTTCTTGGGGTATGGTAGGAGCATATTGGAAGCTATATAGTTAATTTAGGGTATTTGTTTTCCTTATTCCTTTGTTTTGTTTTGTTTGAAATGTTTTTTTTTTATTTTTTGATAAAGTTTTTTTTTTTTTTTTATTTTTTTTAAAAAAAAGAAAACAGGACATTAGCTCTTCTGATTTGTATTTTTCATGATTTGGGGTTTGGGGAGATTTTTTTAATGCATCATTTTCCTAGAATGAGACTGTTCAGAAAATTTAGAGAGGCCAGATTTACCTGCTTGATCCTACAGAGAGGAGAGCTTTTTAACAGATTCAATTAATTAGAGTTTACATAAAACTTTGGGGTACTTTACCTCAAGAGCTATTTATATCCTTTGGAATAGGTAGAGCAGAAAACATGGCCCTAGTGTGTCCATCCCTGAAGCCACTAGTATAATGAAAAGGGATCTAAGCTAGGGGCCCAGAAGCCTGGTCTCTGGCCTTGAGTCTTCCTCTTCCCAGACATGTGACCTTCAGCAAGTCAAGTGATCACTTTGTAGTCACTGACCATTTAATTGATTGTGTGAGAGGTACAAGTGGAGATCTGGGTACTCAGGAATCTGATTTTGCTTTCAATAGATTAAAATAATATGGTGTCTAATGGATTTATATTTATATAAAAAAATGCTTACTCAATTTAATAGCCTCACATTTCTTACTCATATTTTCAATCCCTTATTTTTTACTTAAAACATACTAAATGTTGACACCTTAAACTCTGATAATTCAGTAAAATAAAACTTTTGCTTGTCTAATCCTGATGATGTTTTTCCCACATTTGATGCTGTCTTATTTTCATGTATATCTTGTTATTTGTGGTCATGGGCTCTTATTTCTTGATATATAATCTTTGGGAATTCAGTGAGTTTTGAAGTTGTGATCTTTTATAGAGGATTTGCAGTTTGTTTTAGTCCAGAACCTGGGAACATACCAACCTAGCTAACACCTTCGAAGTAAATTCTGTGAGTTTGTACTGACCATACAGGAAGTATTTATTTAGGATGTAAATCTGTATGAATGTCAGTTTGCAATTTCAGATTCTCAAGAGAGAGTGTTTTATCATCTAGCAAGTGCCAAGATTTGAGAAAGGCCATCTTTCTTTCTGTCTCAGCGAGGAGGGGTACTATTATAATTTTAGTTTACTCTTACATGAAGAGTGTATCCTTTCCAGTACCAGGGATACATGAGCTATCTCATACTACAATACTTTTGGTGGATTTATCTCCTTTCCCCACATCATGTAAGTTTTAAATATTGAAGTTCAGACCATCTGGTTTCCATAATCCATTCAGGGTATAAGTAGGTTTCAATGATTTGCTTAACTTAAGGTGTCCACTTCACTGAGTTTTTGGCTCCTGAATGTTTACTTTCCTGCCAGATCATTGATGTATTCAAAATGATGTTTTGAAAACCTATCAGGAGGTATTTTCAGTTGCTTTTGCAGGAGGGCTTCTTTGGGTGTCTGGTCCAACATACCAGGAAACGGGAAACACAATTTTTTTTTTATTTAATGAAGACTGCATATAACAAAAATGTGTATGATAATTTAATAAACCCAGCTTAAAGTACTAAAAATTTAAGATATTTGTAAAAAAATTAGTAAGGAAATGTGAAGAAACTCCTGTATTATTGTCATTGACTTTGAAAAAAATCTTACTACATTGAATGGATAAATATTTATAGGTATAGGTAGCAGCAATTTATATCTTAATCTTACAGTTATTCAGTTGATTTTAGTGATATATTGGGTTGTATTTTCTAACATAAATCTTAAAGGTTAAACACCCTGCCAAAAGTAAGCACAGTAAACTTATTATAGATGTTGTTCTTTGTTTTATCAAAGCAATTACACATCCATTCATCAAAAGTTTTATGTAATTATTGTCAAGGACGCTTTGTATCATCATGCAGATGCTTTATTTCTATGCTCTTGCCAATGATTCTGGGCTAATTACTTATTTGGAATACAGGAATGCATGCAATATTTATTCATAAATATATATTTGGTAACTTCTATTTTCTAAAAAATCTATAGAGAAGATCTTTAAAATTTCTGTTGCTTTCTAGGAATAAAAATGATAATTGACTATAATATTTTCCCTTAATTCACTAGATATTCAATAAAATTCACTTGTATGAATAGAAATTTTACTCATAATTTGAACTTGAAATTTAGAATGGTCAAACATATCAAATAAAACAATTTTAAAGTATAATCAAACTATTTTTTAACACATTTTCTCCTTGAAACACAGTGGTACATAATAAAGCACAGAATTGTAAAGTGCTAAGCATTCTCTCTTATAAGTAATACTATAAATTGGAAATCAATTTGTAAATATTTACCAGTCATCACTATTTTATTTATCTTTTGCTAAACATTTATTATGTAATTATTATGCATCAACCATGTCTAATAAATTGGATCATTGTACCCAATTCTTCATTCCCTCCCTGAACTACAATTACATCTCCCAAGCCTTTGCCATGCAACTCTGTAGTTCCTCCCACTAGGCTAGACAAAGTCTATTTCCCCATCTTTAAATTTCCACTTGGTTATATGGCTTTATTTGATCAGTGGAATATGGGCATAGGTGTGTAAATTTCCAACTGAAGTTTAAAGAAGCATCCTGGTTTTGCTGCTGTGATGTACTATGAGAAGAATATACCTGTGGCAGTTACTGGTTCAAAAAGATTGTGATAATAGCTGAACCCAAGCTTCAGTCTAGAGTCAAGTCCACCTTACCCCAGCTGAACCCAGGAGACCCTTAGACCCATTAGTGGAAAGTAAATGTTTGATTTTGAGTTTATTCAGACAATTAATTTATTATCATTCTAGGTCTTGAGGATATGATTATAAATTAAAATGTGGTTTCTCTACAGAATAGTTATTCTGATAAAGGGATGTAGACTCAGAAGAAAGTAATTTTGATTTAGTAAAATACCTTTAAGAATAGAAGTGTGTAGTAGATTGGTAGGAAAACAGAAGTGGTTTTTTTGTTTTGTTTTCTTTTGAATGTTTGAGTGTAACAGAAAAGGCTTCCCAGAGGAGGAGAATCTTGATGCATGAATAGAACTGTAGGAATGTAGACTAGGGAAAAAAGGGAATTCCAAGCTGAGGCAAGAGAATATGTATAATCATAGAATTATGGGATTGATTTTGTGTGGCAATAGAAGGCTCACTTTTCTGGAGCTTAGGGAGTACATTATATGACTATATACTATATATAATGCATACAATAGGCAGAGGTTAGTTCAAGAGGGATTTATTTGCTGTTTAATAGATTTTAGATTTAATCCTTAGGTATTTTGATGCCAATTCAGTGTTTTCATAGGAGGAGAAGTAGCATGATGATATATGCTTTGTGGAAGAGGAATTTGAGGAAATGGAATGGGAGGCAAGGATATATATATATAACATATTCTTGATATACTCCAGGCGTGTGTATATGTATGAAAAAATGAATTGGAGAGACCTAAAAGGGTAGAAATGTAAGTCTTGGTGACCAGTTGTGGGAGATAAGAAAGAATGAATACATAGTCTAGGATGTGTCATCATCAGCAGCAACAAATTCTAGAACAGGTTTTTGTAGAAAGATAATGAATTGTATTTTGTATATACCTATTTTAAGGTATCTTTAGGATATCCAGATGGAGAGTTTCAATAAGCAAATGGATAAACAGGTATGGTTGAGAGATCTGTTTTGGCTAATATTTAGGATTGTAAACCATTAGAATATGTATGGAAATTAAAACTCTGATCATGGGTAAGATACAAAAGAGAATATAACATCAGAAAATAAAAGGAAAAGCATTCACAAATTCAAGAATAAAAGGAGAGAGATTTTGAGATAACTAGTTGCTTTGCCAGACAGTGAGATGGATGGATTTGTTCTTATGCATTTTTTGCATTGTTTTAAAATGAAAGAGCATTTATATCACTTATATATTGAGGGGAATACCTGGGAGAAAGAAAACATTTGAAATCTTAAGAACAAGGATATAATTCAGATAGGAAGTCTCTGAGGAGAGAAGAGTAAAACTTCTAGAGAAGTGTCATAGGAAAGAACTTTGACAGGAAAGAAAACTTTTATTTACACTGCTAGGAAGGAAGGACACTATAAATATAAATAACTTGTTTGGAGGAGAGGGAATTTGATATCTTCAGTTTTCTCTCTAAGGTAAAACTTGGAGTAATTTACTGCTATTGAACAAGATGTGCCATTGAACCAGAAACCTTTGGATCTTAATATTATACATAATTACGTGCATCCTTTTAAGCATTTTATCAGCTAATGTGAAAAAAGAAATCATATATCTTCCATTTTCTTAACATAATCTGTAATGTAGATAAGTAGCAAACAGAATAAACAATTTATTAACATGTTAAAAATTGACCAGTGTTTGCTGTATGGGGTGAAAGGTGTCAAGAAAATATAGACAATTTGTAATTCTGAATAAGGATCCTCTCTTGGTTTGAGTCCTTCCTAATTTGAAATTATAATCATGAGAACTGATGGGGCTGGAATCACAAAATTTTCTAATTTATCAGTTCAGTGTTGTTTCTATTAGAACTGAGGGAGGAGTTGATTACAGTGGAAGGAAGCATGTTAGACAGCTTCTGTTCAGCTTGGAGAAAGTGTAACTAGACGTATGAAGTTCATTACTGTTGTTGAGGTGGTTGGATTAATCTGTAAATGCTAATATTCAGCAACTGAACTAGGGTTATAATTGAAGAGGAGATGCTTCTAATAACTTTTCACCAGAGCAACTATATTCTTTTTTTTTTCATTTTTTTATTTTGAAATAAATTCAAAGTTATAGGAACAGTTGCAAAAACAATACTAACCCCATACAAAGAATTCCGTCATACCCTGACCCCCCTCCCCCGATAGCTCAATCCACCAACTTTAACATGCTGTCATATCGCTATTTCTTTCCCTCCCTCCCTCCCTCCCTATCTATCATCCATCATCTACTGCTCTGTCTTCTGAACAGATGAGAGCTAGCTGCACACATCCTTGAACATACACTATAATTCATGTATACACTTCCCATGAACAAGAACATTCTTTTATGCAATCCCATTAAGCGCAGCTATGAAGTACAAGAGATTCAACAATGATACAAAGCTTAGATTCTATATTTCCTTTACCTTATGTCTTAACTGTGTCCCTTTGAGCCACCTGTCCTCTATCCTCCAATCCCATCCAAGTTCATCCTTGGCATTCAATCATCATCTATTTAGACTTTTTTTTTTTTTCAGTTGTGGAAACATATATACCACCTAAATCTTCCCATTCCACCCTCTCCCTAGCCTTCCGTTAGTGGGATTAATCACATTTAGAATGTTGTAATGCTCTTTCCCACCATCCATTACTAGAAATTTCCCTTCACCTCAAACAGCAACTCCACACTCATTTCTTAGCTCCCCATTGCCCCTTCCCCCATTTCTCTTAACCCAAACCCTGCATTTCACCTCTACGGTTATATTCTCTGATAATTTCTTTGTGTTTGCTGTGGGGGTTAAAATTAACCTCTTAAATCCATATCAATCTTGTTTTTTTTTTGATACCACCTTCACTTCAATAGGACACATAAACTATGTTCCTATGCTCCTCCATTCCCCCACCTTTATATAGTTGTCTAAAATTACATATTTTTCATTGAGTTCAAAACCACTGATTTGTCATTAGAGTTCGTGTAATTTATATCATGTAGGAAGTAAATAGTGGAGTTACAGTTCAAAAATTATTGACTTCTATTTGTATTCCATTGTGGTTGGGAAATGTGCTTTGAGTATATTCAATTTTTTTTTTTTTTAAATTACTTGAGGCTTGTTTTATGTCCCAGCTATGGTCCCTTCTGGAGAAAGATCCGTGATCACTAGAGAAAAATGAGTGTCCTGGTGCTTTGGGATGTAAGGTACTATATATGTCTGTTAAAATTCTCTATATCTCTTTCTCCTTTCTTTGTTTCTCTGTTGGTAGGGCTCCCTTTAGAATCTGAAGTAGGGCAGGTCTTTTATTGGCAAAGTCTCTCAGCATTTGTTTGTCTGTGAAAAATTTAAGCTCTCCCTCAAATTTGAAGGAGAGTTTTGCTGGATAAAGTATTCTTGGTTGGAAGTTTTTCTCTCTCAGAATTTTAAATATGTCATGCCACTGCCTTCTTGCCTCTATGGTGGCTGCTGAGTAGTCACAACTTAGTCTTATGTTGTTTCCTTTGTATGTGGTGAATTGCTTTCCTCTTGCTGCTTTCAGTACTTGCTCCTTCTCTTCAGTATTTGAGAGTCTGATCAGAATATGTCTCGGAGTGGGTTTATTTGGATTTATTCTATTTGGAGTTCGCTGGGCATTTATGCTTTGTGTATTTATATTGTATAGAAGGTTGGGGAAGTTTTCCCGAACAATTTCTTTGAATACTCTTTCTAGACCTTTACCTCTCTCTTCCCCTTCTGGGACACCAATGAGTCTTAAGTTTGGACGTTTTATTTTATCTATTGTATCCCTGAGATCCATTTCAATTTTTTCAATTTTTTTCTCCAGTCTTTCTTTTGTTCTTTCATTTTCTGTTCTATGGACTTCTAGGACACTGAGACGTTGTTCAACTTTCTCTAATCTTGTATTGTGAATATCCAGAGTCTTTTTAATTTGGCCAACAGTTTCTTTTATTTCCATGAGATCTTCTATTTTTTTTATTTACTCTTGCAGTGTCTTCTTTATGCTCTTCTAGGGTCTTCTTTATGTCACTTATATTCTGGGCCATGGTCTTCTTGATGTCCTTTAAATCCTTTGCCATGTTTTTATTCCTCTGTTGTAGTTCTTTGATTAATTTTGCTAAGTACTGTGTTTCTTCCGATATTTTGATTTGGGAGTTTGAAGTTGGATTCTCCATATTGTCTGGTTTTATCATATGCATTAAGATTTTCTGTTGTTTTTGGCCTCTTGGCATTTGCTTTGCTTGATAGGGTTCTTTCAAGTTGTAAAAAAAAAAAAGATAGCAATCTAATTTTTCAGAAACACAGTTTGTTGGTGTACACTTTCTCTAGCTAACCAGCAGATGGCATCTGTGAGTCACCTATACGCCTCCATTCAGTTCTTCCCAACTCTCTGTGGTGTGTGGGGAAATGATTCTTGTGGGGTTCAGTTGGAGAACTCAGTTTGGGTGTATTGTTGGAGCCGTCCGCCCTGAATGTGGGGCGTGTGTATGGGTGGCTAGGGAGGAAGGGCAGTTTTAATATTCAAATCCCCCAGGTTCCCAGAGATTCAAGGCCGCTGCAAGAGGCTAATCCTTCATTTCAGTTTTGCCCCAGATTTTCTGTCACTGACCCACATACCACTGGCATTGACATAGCGTCCCTGGGTTTTCCAAGCAGGCCTCCCTTCTCAGCTATGATCTTCCAGGACCTCTGCTGAGGGAAGGCTGTGCACATCGTTCCTCAAGCTAAGCCTGGTGCTGCTGGGCTGTGCAGGGTCGCTGTCTGCCTGATGCAAAGATTAGCCTATAATTCTTGACTGGTGTAAGTTCTGAATGAAAGGCAGGCAGTAAAGCTGGGCCCCACCCCTTTCCTCTTTAGAGAAGATGGATGCCTTAGGGGGAAGTCATTAGCATTTCAATGGTCTCTCTCTGCCTGTGCCACACCCTTGTCTGGGTCACAGAACTGGGAATTCAAAATGGCTGAGGCTTTCTCCACTGAGTTGAAAAAGGAACAGAGCTAGTCTGAGGAGACCCTCTGGCTTTCCAAGGTTAGTCGTCACCCAAAGCCTCTGTCTACTTGTTGGGGATTCACACCTCGTAGTGAGCAGTTCACACTTGCTAATTAAAACCCCAGTTGGAGCTCACCTGAGCTATATTCGCTGGCTGGGAGAAAACTTCTCTCTGGCACCATGAGGCTTTGTAACTTGGGCTCTGGGAGAGGGGTCTCCCAATTTGGATCCCGCAGTTCTTATTTACAGATTTTGTGCTGTGATCTCGGGCATTCCTCCCAATTCAGGTTGGTGTATGATGATTGGATGTGCATGTCTGTCCTCCTAGAGTTATTCTGGATTATTTACTAGTTGTTTCTGGTTTTTTTTTTTCAGTTGTTCCAGGGGGACTACTTAGCTTCCACTTCTCTCTATGCCGCTATCTTAGATCCACCACAACTATATTCTAATTGAGCAAAGATTGAAGAATTTTTTCAGAGATCGATGAAGGCTGAGCATCTTGAAAATATATAATTTCATAATGTCTTAACATAAGAGGAATATCATCTGTGATTATCCTGAAATGCCTAGATAACTAAAGTTCAAATTGATGTAGAGGGTAAATTTTAAAAATTAATTTCATAATATGTTATTATACAGAGAGAGGTGGGGAATGGAGAGAGGATTGAAAAGAGAATTGGAATAGACATAAAAGTAAGGAGAGAGAAATGGAGAGGGAATGAGAAAAAGGCTTTCATGTAGAAGCCAGCCTGGCATAATGGAAGGAATATTTGATTTGGAATTAGAAGCCTAAGTTCACATGCTGTTGCTAGCAAACTGTCACCTTTACCATGTCACATTTTGGGCTTGCACGTCATCATTTGTATGTTAGAAGAATGATTTTTTTCCTCAAAGGACAGGTAGCTAGGATCATGCAGCAGTGCGGAAAGATTGGTAATCTTCTTCACCATTCTGTGTGGTTATCTAGGACTTATTAAGAATTTCCAGTCAAACTGAAGCAACTTGTTACATTAGCACATCTATAGGATCTACAGTATCTGTGACCTGTTTAAAAGCAGCAGTCTTATCTACTTGAATACATAATTCTGACTCTATATAGAAAAAATCTAAAATTCTTCATCAGAAAGAACAACTGCATTCTCCTGTTGCCATTCTGTAGTTAGATGCTTCCTGAGACTAGGTTCATCTTTATTAAGGCTGGGTTTCATCTCAATAAATAAATCCTTGAAGTAAGTCTCCTTCTCATGCTCATGCAGTCCCACTTCCTTTTATCACATGGCAGAAGTCTGAATTTTCATTTTGTCTGTACATTTAGTCATGAACACGGCTTCATATTTGTTTGACCATGTTATATGTGTTGATAATGCAATTGTGCTCAAAACCGGGCTATCCTGAAATATATCTCTTGACTCTCTTTCTCTATCAAGGTACCTTGCCAATTCCTTTTCTTTCTTTTCCTTTGTAGAATATCAATTGCATGCAAACACTGTTTTAGATACGCTTTTCTGGAAGAAAGCATGACTCTGATATCAAGAAATCCAACAGGATTATCAATCTTTACATAAATAGGTCACTGTATATAAAACTAACAGTGCAGTATAAAATCTGGGAAAAGAATTCAGGTCTTTTGACAATCTGTTACTAGATGTTATATTTAACTTTAAATCAAATGAGGGAAAATATTCCCAGTTGACATTTTCATTTCCATTCCCTGTCCTTCCTCATAGTGTGTGTCTGTGTGTGTGTGTGTGCATATGTGCATATGTCTGTGTCCTCTTGCTGACCATTTTGTTTCTAAACCAGTAGTGCATACAATGTTTCTTTGAACTTACTGCTACACTTTATAGTAATTTCAAAAAGCAGTTCATGGAATATTTATTACTGAAAGAATAGTCATCCAATTTTACTAAAAGAATCTGTTTACGGCAGAGGTTTACTTTTTACAATCAGCCTTCACCATATCAGCAGTCCTTTCAGCTTCTCTGCTTGTTCCAAGCTTCTCTGCTTGGCCAAGCTGCTAGATAGGTCATTTGTCACAGAACATAAAGGAAACAGTTCACCACGTTTGAAGTGGGGAATCCAAACTTACACGCCTGTCAGTAATTCTTGCTATAATTTCATCTTTGCATAATCAGGGAGACTGACTGCCAGCAGTCTACTCATGTGCAAAAGTACAGCAACATCTTGGAGTTAGTTTTCCATGTAAGCCCATAAATTTTTATGAGGGATATATCTTCTGATCAGCAAAACACACTTAGAGAAAAAATAAATATTCCTTTTGTGAAAATGAAAAACATATTTTATGTTTTAGTGAAAACACAGTGATGGTAAGATTATATTTGATTTGAAGGACATCTTTTTGGTAAAAGTTTTATTTTCCTAATTTAAAGCTATATTCTAGATTTTAAAAGTGCTGGCACTTGGGCATATCCCAGTGCAGATGTACTACCAAGGTCATTTGACCTCCTGGTTTAATCAAACTAGAAAATATATAAAAGCAGGATATTTACTGCTTTTAACACCTGTGCTGGTTTGTATATATTGTGTTCACAAGAAAAAGCCATATTCTTTGATGCAATCTTGTAGGGGTAGACATATTACTGTCAATTAGGTTGGAACCTATTGGTTCAGTGTTTCCATGGAGATGTGACTCAATCAGCTATTGGTGAGACTTTTCATTGGATTATTTCTATGGAGGTGTGGCCCCACCCATTCAAGGTAGGTCTTTATTGGATCACTGGAGTACTTTAAAAAGAGCCATGCTGGCCCAGACACAGAGCAACTGAAAGTGACATTTTGGAGGAGCTGTAGCTTACAGAGACATTTTGGAAAACCCAGCCCAAGAGCAAGCAGATGCCTAGAGAAGAACATTGTGGGAGAAATCCATTTTGAAACCAGAACTCCAGAGCAGATGCCAGCCATGTGCCTTCCCAGTTAACAGAGGTTTTCCGGACACCATTGGCCATCCTCCAGTGAAGGTACCAATTGTTGATGCATTACCTTGGAAACTTTATGGACTTAAGAATGTAACTTTGTAACCAAATAAACCTCCTTTATAAGAGCCAATCCATGTCTGGTGCTTTGCAAAATGGCAGCATTAGCAAACTGGAACAACACCTGATTTTTCAGTTGAATTTTTCTGATGTAGATAAGCTTTCCTTTCCAAATGATTTCAAAATGTGTAAAACCAAATCAAATATGACTAACTTCAGGATGGAATTTTTTTTCTCCATTGAGCCTATTAATAGGCAGTAATATAAGAAAACTAAAGAAAAGCCTTAGAGAACTCTGATATAAATAACAGATGGATACTATCAATTTCTTAGAAATTATATAAAAGCTGTAATTACTTTTTAAATTTCAGTGACAAATATTATATAAATCCTCTCAGCTGTAATGCAGTTGGTAGAAATCAATCATAGTAATCAAATGAAAAATAAGATTCAGCCTACATTTTGGAATTGCCCAAAAAATAGCATCAGGCTTTTACAAAATACATTTTGCCAAACTGTCCATATTCCTGCTTTATTGAAATCTGCTTATATTGGAGACTTAATTGTTTTTTTTTTATTGTGATTGTTCACGTACCATACAATTATCCAGAGATCCAAAGTGTACAATCAGTTGCCCCCAGTACCATCATACAGATGTGCATCCATCACCACAATTAATTTTTGTTCAATTTTTAGAACATTTTCGTTACTCTAGAAAAGAAATAAAAACAAAGAAGAAAAAAAAAAAAGAAAAGAAAAGGAAACTCACATCCTCCCATATCCCTAACCAACCCCCCTCCATTGTTGACTCATAGTATTGGTGTAGTACATTTGTTACTGTTTATGAAAGAACGGTGAAATACTACTGACGGTAGTATATAGTTTGCAATAGGTATATATTTTTTCCTATATATCCCTCTATTAATAACTTCTAGTTGTAGTGTCATGCATTTGTTCTGGTTCATGAAAGAGATCTCTAATATTTGTACAGTTAATCTCGGACATTGCCCACCACAAGGTTTACTGTTTTATACATTCCCATCTTTCAACCTCCAACTTTCTTTCTGGTGACAAAAATGACCCTGAGCTTCCCCTTTCCACCACATTCACACACCATTCAGCACTGTTAGTTATTCTCATAATGTGCTACCATCACCTCTGTTCATTTCCAAATATTTAAGTTCATCCTAGTTGAACATTCTGCTCATACTAAGCAACCACTCCCTATTCTTTAGCCTCATTCTATGTCTTGGTAACTTATATTTCATGTCTATGAGTTTACATATAATAATTAGTTCCTATCAGTGAGACCCTGCAATGTTTGTGTTTATGTGTCTGGCTTATTTCACTCAGTATATTGCCCTCAAGATTTCATCATCAACCCATTTATTTTTTAGATGGTTTTGTTCACACACCATACATTCCATCCTAAGTAAACAATCAGTGGTTCCCACATATTTATGTGTTCACTGCCCTCACCACTATCTATATAAGGACATCTACATTTCTTCCCCAAAGCAGGAGGAAGAGTCAAAGAAGGTAGGGAGGCAAAAGAAAAAGAAAAAAGAAAGAGAGAAATAAACAAAAAACATGACAGCTAGGAAGAAGCAAAAGGAAAGATAACCTTAGATCAAAGCAGAATAAAGAGTCAGACCACCAATGCCAAGAGTCTCACACCCCTCCACTATGCCCTCTCTTATCTGCATTTACCTTGGTATATGGCCTTTGTTACATTAAAGGAAGCATAATAAAATGATTCTGTTAATTATAGTCTCTAGTTTACATTGATTATATTTCCCCCCAATACCTCCCTATTTTAAACACCTTGCAACGTTGGCATTCATTTGTTCTCCCTCATGAAACAACATATTTGTACATTTTATCACAATTGTTGAACATTCTAGGTTTCACTGAGTTACACAGTCTTTATCTTTCCTCTTTTCTTGTGTCTCACATGCTTCTCACCTTCGTCTTTCAACTATAGTCATAGTTATCTTTGTTCAGTGTACTTACATTGCTGTGCTACTATCACCCAAAATTGTGTTCCAAACCTCTCACTCCTGTCTTTCTCTATCAGTCTGTAGTGCTCCCTTTAGTAGTTCCTGTCGGGCAGGTATCTTATTCACGAACTCTCTCATTTTCTGTTCATAAGAGAATATTTTGAACTCTCCTTCATATTTGAAGAACAGTTTTGCCAGATATAGGATTCTTGGTTGGTGGTTTTTCTCTTTCAGTATCTTAAATGTATCACCCCACTTCCTTCTTGCCTCCATGGTTTCTGCTGAGAAATCCACACATTGTCTTACTGAGCTTCTTTTGTATGTGATGGATTGCATTTCTCTTGCTGCTTTGAGGATTCTCTCTTTGTCTTTGACATTTGATAATTTAATTATTAGGCCTATTCAGATCTATTCTGTTTGGAGTACTCTATGCTTCTTGGATTTGTAATTTTATGTCTTTCATAAGAGATGAGAAATTTTCATTGATTATTTCCTCTATTATTGCTTCTGCCCCTTTTCCCTTACCGTCTCCTTCTGGGACACAATGATATGTACATTCTTGTATTTCATTTTGTCCTTAAGTTCCCAGAGGTGTTGCTCATATTTTTTCATTCTTTTCTCTGTTTGTTCTTTTGTGTGTAGGCTTTCAGGTGCCTTGTTCTCCAATTCCTGAGTGTTTTTTTCTGTCTCTTGAGATCTGCTGTTGTATGTTTCCATGGTGTCTTTTGTCTCTTGTGTTGTGCCTTTCATTTCCATAGATTCTGCCAATTGTTTTTTCGAACTTTCAATTTCTACCTTATATACACCCAGTGTTTTCTTTATAGCCTTTATCTCTTTTGCCATATCTTCTCTAAATTTTTTGAATTGATTTAGCATTAGTTGTTTAAATTCCTGTATCTCAGTTGAAGTGTAAGTTTGTTCCTTTGGGCCATAACTTTGTTTTTCTTAGTGTAGGTTGTAGTTTTCTGTTGTTTAGGCATCTGGCCTCCTTGACCACCCCAATCAGGGTTTCCCAGATGAAAGCAGGCTCAGGTCCCAGGAGGAGGAAATGTTCAATATCCTGTTTCCCTGATGGTGTGTCTTAGAGGATTGACACATTGTGCTTTTCTGCCCAGCTGGTGGCGCCTGTCAGCCTGTCACTCCAGGCTGGTGTAAGGGGATGTGACCCGCGGCTCTCTTCCCCCCAGGCTCTGGGATCTGGCCCTGAACGGAAGGTGGGTAGTAGAGCTGGGCCCCACCTCTTTTCTCTTGGAAAGCTATGCCCCCTAGAGAGATGTCATTTGCATATAAATAGATTATTTGTTTTTCTGACTCTGCTATCTCCACCCTTGTCTGGGTCAGAGTGCTATGAGTTTAAAATGGCTGAGGCTTTCTCTACTGCAGAGTACTGCGAGCTGAAAATGGTTGAAGCTTTCTCCACTGAGCTGCCCAGGTTGAGAGAGAGAGAAAGGGACAGAAAGCCCCTGTCCACGGCCCCCAGAATGAACCATCAGCCAGAGATAGCACCCAATCCTTTGGGCTTCCCGTCCCGAGACAGATATGTCCCCTGACTCTCCAAGTTCAGTCGTCTCCAAAAGCCTTTTGTCTGCTTGTTGGGGATTCTCAGTCTGTATTGAGTGGTTAATATTAAAACCCCAGTTGGAGCTGAGCTGAGGTATATTCACTTGTTTAGAGAGTGCTGCTCTCTAGCACTGCCAGGCTTCCATGAGGGAGGGGCTCTCAGCTCTCGGCTCAGGTCCACAGTTTTTCCTTACAGATTTTATCTGCGATCTTGGGCATTCCTCCCGAATCACATTTGTCTCCCTGCAGTTATTCCAGGTTATTTACTTGTTCCTGTTGTTTATTAATTGTTCCAGGGGTACTAACTAGCTTCCACTCCTCTCTATGCTGCCATCTTAGCCTTAATTGGTTTTTAACAAAGACATTCTCAAGTTCCTCAATACACTTTTTATTTCAAACATTAAATTTTTCCCAAAAAGAAACAAAAAATTCATTTAAAAGTAAAAATTAAAACAGTTTTTTCTGGTCATTAACCTTATGTGTCACCTTGGGTAGGTTAAGATGTCCAGTTGTTTGACCAAGTAAGTACTAGCCTGAATGTTACTGTCAGGTCAAGGTGTTTCATGGGCTTCAATCATTACTCAGTTGGTTGCATCTGTGGCTGGTTACATCTACAATCAGCAAAGGAGATCACCTTCAGCAAAGGGAGAAATCTCATCCAATCAGTTGAAGGCCTTAAAGGGAGAACTGATGATTTTGGCAGTCACGAAGAAGAATTTCTATCTTTATTTCCCCCAGCCATCTTCTCCTGGAGAATTCATCAAAAACTTCATCGACATTCCCAACTTGGGGCCTACCCTACAGAATTTGGACTTGCCAATACCCTCAGTCACTTGAGCTGATTCCTATAATAAATCTCATAATGTTTATATGTATATACACATATATATTTCCTGACAGTTCTGTTTCTCTGGAGAACCCTAATATACCCCTTTTTATTTTTATGCCACATCAAATAAAATTTTCAGTGCTTTGAAAGCATTTTTTTAATGTCTCCTGATCTTAAAGCCTGTGTAGACAAACTCATAGGGACCAAATAATTTACTTTATAGCAAAGGAAGTGTGACAATTTGTTCATGATCTTGGAATATACCTGTCTGATGTTTTCTATCACCCTGAAGAGGTTGGCCTGATAAAATGGTGGAATGACAATTTGTAGACTCAGTTATGGTATTACGTGGGTGGCAACATATTGAGGAGTTGAGTAATTTCCCTAGAATGCAGTGTTTGTACTGTATCAGTGACCAATATATGGGGCTTTTTATTCTCAGACAGGATACACAAGTCTTGGAATCAAGGATAAAATAGGAGTGATTTTTCTGTTATGCCTTAGTTGTCTGCTAATAAAAATTTTGCTTCCCATAATTTTGACTCTGGGTTTTTCTGATTCCAGCATCCTGGTTCACAGGGAGGAATGCCTTTATTGGAGGTCACATCAGTTGTTTCAATAAATTTGAAGTTGATGTTGCCTCTTACCCACTTTGGATTATTCATGCTAGTGAATCAGTGGACAAAGAAAAGGGCTACTCTACTGGCGGGAGTAAATATTTCTTACTCCAGAAATATTATTACAGATAGATCTGTAATACAGATGACTGCCTGTGAGTCTGCTCAGTACTTCTAGACTGAGTACTGAGTACTGAGTACTGAAAAGGAATGGAAAATTAAAACTCATTTCAGGCAAGACTGCTAATGGCCCAGACCTTTCAGCAAAGAAGTGTTAGGTCACTTCACCAAGTAAGAACCTCTGCCCAGCAAGGTGTTTACTGAGGACAAGGCCTATGTGGAATGGATAGTATCCCAAAATAGTTATATATAGCACCCATGAACACACGGCCAGTTGCAGAACTGATGACTCTAATATTTATAAGTATTTCTCTTTTGATATGTGTTTGTGAAAATATTAAGCAATTAGCATCTTTCCCAATATCATTCCCTTGTTATCTAATGCAAGAGGTGTTACCCTTGTTTTTCAGTATTGACATTAAAGACTATCAAAAAGGGCAGTGTGACTCAGCTAGAAGGGAAATGAACATCACCCAGAGGGACTCTATATGTTTTGAATAAAGAGTTGGTGTGTTTTTGGTTGTTAAAGGGATAATTGCATAATTTTAGATGGAAACGTGTCTTTGCTTATTGAGAGTCAAGGACAGCTGATAGAGGTTATGAATTGATGCCTAATTGACGAGGTGTCAAAGGTAGTGGCTTCTACTGTATCAAATTATCTAGGTTGGAACTTCCCTTCCGGTCCCAGACTGAGAGTAACCACAAAAGGTATTTGTACAAGAAGGAAGAAAAATGAGAAGTCATTTGTATGTGCAGAAGTTTGGTGTAGGGTGTCTGGCAGTGGGTCAAATCATGAATGTTGTCTCTGATCCGTTAACTCTGAAACGGACATGGGGCAACATTCAGTCCTGCAGCTCTGCCAACTCCCATGAGATCTCTTTAAAATTCTCTTCATCATGAGTCAGATGTTGGTTCAGTTCTGTGATGAATGATGAACAATGCCAGCCTCTCTTGTAGGTCATTCATATCATCGAGTTTGGACGCAGAAGCACGTTTTATTTTATCCTTATGTGTTCCAGTTTATCCTTGCTCTCCTCCAAGCTTTGTGTCGCTCTCCTTCCCAACTGCTGGCTTAGCTGACCTGTCATGACTTCATGTCCAACACTGGATTTAATGGCAACAACCTTGTATAGACTCATTGATCAACTCTCTTAATTGTGCTTTGTCTAATCTCTATAAGAATTTCCTTTTGCTGTGTCACTCATAGAGTTCTGCTTCTCTAATCAAATCCTAATGTATACAAATAGGGACAATGAATTTTTTGTTTTGTTTTGCTTTTATTTTTTTAAAAGTTTATGTACCCATTGTCTGATAGCATTACCAGGACTAATGAATTTTTAATCAATCTTGACTAACTGTATAGATGATGGCATTTGCTGTCTCTCACTAAACTCATACTTCTCAAATACTTGGTTTACATGTCCACTTTAATTTTCTTACTCATTTTTAACCTCTTGAACCCCATAATTGACCTTATTTCTAAATGGGCATTACGGATTGAATCATTTCCTACAAAGACATGTTCAAGTCCTGCGCTCTGGTCCTATAGATTGAATTCATTTTTAAATAGGGTCTTCGAATCCTATTAAGTTGAGGCCAAACTGAATCAGGGTGAGCCTTCATCCAATATGACTAGAATCCTTTGAAGCTAACAAAATTTGGACATTTTGAGTAGCCTCATTAGGAATGAGGAGGAGACAGAAGGAGCTGACCATGTGATGGAGGCAGAGATTGAGTTATGGATTGGCGGCAAGCCACCCCCTGAATGCTACAGACTTCAGAGAAAGCATGGTGGTGTAATATCTTGATTTTGGACTTCTAGCCTCCTCCTGTGAGAAAATAAATTCCTGTTGTATAAGCCATTGGCCTGTGATATTTGTTATAGCATCTCTGGCAAAAACAATGAATTGGTCTACCTCCAGAGGAAGGGATCATAGAAAACTATAATGTCGGGCAAGGGATATAAAATATTTATGTAATAAAATAATTCAAATGTCTCTCTAACATTATCTTAAGTTTCCTCAAAATGAAAGCACATAAGTATAACTTAAGATCATAGGCAAAAGATAGGATAAGTCAAATTAAGAGCAAAGTTATTCTTTAAAAAAACCTTATAAATACTTTGAAAACTTAAATTTTCAAAAATTCACAATTTTAAATGTACTAGCTAGTATAATGTACATGTTAAACTTGAAACTTTATCATACAATTTTCATTTTTCAGGGTTTTTATAGTTGTTATAAATTTATTAGAGGAGTTTTAAGCATATTTCATTCTTAGAAATCTTGTTTTGTAATTGTCTTGTCATATGCTTATACATTTGTACTGACAGAATTAGAGGATGATGAAACAGTTGGTAATTATGTATGGTAGGAGCAGACATTTTCAATTCAGGAATATCACAGTTTAATAATTAGGCATAGTTTCTATTAAATCTATGATGGAAAAATATTTTACATTGTCAATGTAAATTCAAGATGTGTAATAACAGAGTACACACAAGTGCCTAGATATTTTCATTTTCATTTAAAAAGAAAATCATATTCCAGGGTTTATATTCGGTGTTATTCTCATGTGTTTAGAATTGTGTACCTGTAGATGTGAAATGAGGGTCAGAAAAGGCCATTTCAGTCTTTGTACTTTTAACTTCTTGTAGATTTCACTGTAATTTAAGGTCATATAAACAGGGGAAAGGAAAGAAAAAAAATCATAGCTTTGAAATTGCCAAGCTATTCATCAAGGAAATGTTGTCAGGACCCAATTTTTCAGTTGCAGTGGGAGGTAGAGAAGGCCATTTAGAAGCCCTGCACTGCAAAAGGCCAGGTCTCATGCACACCCACCTCTCTAGTTACAGCCACCTAAAGATTTTCCTGTTCACTTGAAGCAGTAACTCGAACTTAATTCACAAAATTGAGAAGTAATAAAAGTGTTAAAATGAGCAAGATTTCTTGCAAATGTGTCTAAAGTTGGCTTAAGTCCAACTTGACCATTAACAAGGGATACTACTTTCCTCATGATTTAAATAGAAAAATACGTTCCACATATTGTCAAGAGTACTGTGAAACAAAACTCAGAACACACTAAAGCTCTTTATTTATTTATCCATTTATTCATTTGTTCAGTAAACAGTCATTGATTTCCTTCTATGAGCCAGGCACCATTCTATTTGCTGGGAATGACAAATAGTGTTCCTGTTCTGATGGAATTTATAATCTCATGGGAGTAGGTAGAGACGGGCAAGTAAAAAAATAATTATGCAAACAATTTCAGGCTGGTGGTCAGGCTATGGAGGAAGTAAAAGGGGTGATGCAGCCAGGGGAATTGAAAGAGGAGATGGCGTTAGATAGAGTGGAAAGGGAAAGCCTATCAGAGAAGGTATCATTTACGCTGAGGTCTGAATATGAGAAAAGCTGTTCTTTTAGTCTGGAGCCAAATTAGTTGAAGAGGTAGACAGGAGCCTTGGTAAGAAAAGAGAATTTTAAGTACAATAGGATTCCATTGAATGATTTTAAGCAGTAGGTATTATAATTTCTCCTTTTGACAATTGTGTTTGCTTTGCTGTACCTCAAGGTATCATTACGTCTATTTTTCTAAATAATTTTAATAATTACAATATAATGCTTATATCAAACTATTCAGTTAGGACCAACAGCTGCAGCACAATTATTATTTAAATTTCTTTTTCTGGAGTGAAAACTAAAATGATGTCAGAGAAAAGATTTTATTATGCAGTTTAGTTGGACCTACATCTAGGATAAGAGATCCATCCAAAAATCTAGCTTATATTTTATTAACCGATTATATATACATTATATATTATATATACTTATACATATATAATTATATAAAATTATATATACTTACATGTAATATATATAATTATGTAATGGATATTATAATATCCATGGGATTGATATTATATATCCAGAATTAAATATACATTATATAATGTATATAATTATATAATGGTTATTATAATATCCATGGGATAGATATTATATTATATATCCATTAAGATGCTCTTAAGGAGAAATATCAAAATCCCTGATTCAAACTGACTTAAAAATAGGAAACATTTCTAAATGTAACAAGAGGTAGGGTGGACTCATGGAGCAGGATAGTCGTGTCTCCAGCTCTGTTCCTCTGTGGATTCTCTTAAGCCAGCCCTACCTAAGTTAGCTTAGTCTTTAGAATGGTTTCCAGGGTGGTCACAAGATGACAGCCAACAGTCCTAGGGGTCCTTGGTCAAGTCTAATAAGAAGAGGAGAAAAATGTATCTCCTAAACATGGAGGGAAAACCTTGTCCTACTATGTGATTGTGTCACCTTTGGACAATTAATAGTTATCATCTGCATAATTCTCTGATGTTTGGATTTCTGAAATAATTGCATACAAAGGTAGTGGGATTAACATGAATGATTTAATCTAATTTAAGAGATGTTACCATGCATCTGAGCATGTAGTGAGATGTCCTTGCATGGGGAAGATGTGAACCCTACCTCTCACCCCTACTCAATAATCAGTGTCCAAAAAGGAAGGAGGAATAGAAGATGAATTCTGGTTGGGCACCGAAAAGTGCTTACTACTTAGTACCTAGTTATAAGCAGAAGTTTTTAAATTATATGAATTCAAAGTACAGGCATTATATGCCTAAGTGTAAACAAGGCTGTGGTGAGGGCTGAGTAGAGTACAAAAATAAATGAAGCACAGGCTACAGAAAAGTGTAGGTTTTAAATGATAGGAATTGGGATCTGAAAATACTAGGAATATAGCTGTGGTTTATCTCTCATGGGTCGACTCTGCTTAAATATAATTAAAAATATGGAAAAATGTGTATCTTTTAGAAAAACCAAATCTTTTTTTTTATCCACAAGTATATTTTCTATAGATACAAGTACATATCCTGGACTTTCATTTATTTTTCTTCAGTAATATCTATGGAACACTGCCCTAAAAATATGGACTTTAGAGTCAAATTAAGTTAAAAAACTGGTTCTACCAATTACTAGCCCTGATACCTTGGTTGAGTAAATTACTTAGTCTCTCAGCCTATCAGATAATTTTTAAATACCTACGTATATAAAGAGACACAGTATATTATTGTTATGTATTGTCTCATTATCATATTGATTTCTTTTATAGGTTTTGACATACTAGGATATATTTCTTACAGTAACTGATTCTGAGACATTTGGATTTTTGTGTATGATAGAACTCCTTTCAAAGGTGTATCATTAGTAAGTGATTTTGAAGATATGACTGTAACATACAGTACCCTCCTACTTATGTATTTTCTTGTTACTCCTATGTATGTTACATTTTGTGCTTGGTCCACTGATGAATCTACAAAGGCCTAGAACACTTGGATAAGTTTAGTTTCTGGGAAAAGATGGTTCAATTTTCCTGCCACTGATTGAAGGGCTATTGTCACTGTTTTTAGGTGTCTCTGGGCTAATACTGTTTGTCTTTTACAGCTGTTTTTAGACTTTTCCTTGTTCTCCTTCTGTGCCTTACTTTATTTTGATGGTGGAAGTTAATTCTCTTCTGTTAATTACACTTCAAGGCCTAAGACTCCCATAACACAAGGCTCCTGATGTTAATAATAAGTATCTTTATGTTTCTTAACTACTGACATTTGTAAGCCGACACAGAACATTGTTTCAAAGATTTTGTTAATACTGAGATGCTAACAATTTTTATAATTTTTCTGAGTCTTTCCAGGATTGGAATTCACTATCAGCATCCCCACTGTGCCGGCACAGCAGTATCTCAGTTAATCATGAGCTTCTAGAATATTTTGAAATTTTTCCTTGCAGAATTTATTCTTGCTTTGTTTGTTTTAGTGCTCATTTTTAGTGTTTGGTGATCTGGGAATCAAAAATATTACAAATAATAAAGTTTATTTTCCTTTCTATACTAAGGTAACTTAGAACATATTCTAGAAATTTAAACTTTTTCATGTATTTAATCTGCTTCTGGAAAGTCACTTATAGAATGACTGCAGTCTCTAGCCACATAGACAATCTGGTCTATTCTACACTGAGTGATTTTATTAAATAGTAAAGACCTAGTGGTAGTACTTTCATCAAAGACATCTGTCATTGGGAATCACATTTATTGGAGAGGGGCCTAGATGGCTTCCCCTTCTATGAAAAAAAGAGACGGAATAATGATTTGGGGTCAAAATTTATGTAGAGAAAATTGTATTCTCTGTTCTCTGTTTTTAAAGTAATTCAGCCTTATTATGGCAATTTCTATTAAAATTTGCCTTGATATCTCCTTTACCCATTCTCTCACTCAAAAAATATATATATTGAGGATTTTTACTTATGTACAAGGCATAGTGCTAGGCACTAGAGATAAAATTATGAAAAAAATATGTATGGTCTTTAAATGGAGCATACAGCTTAGTGGTCAGACAGGGAAAATATAAAGGAATATATTTCTATGAGTTTGATAATGAGAAATTGATTTGGTTAACTTACTTGAAGAAGTGATGTTTGAGCTAAAGGAAGAATAGGAATTAGTTTAAGAGGAAAGGAAAGAGATTTCAGGAAGGGAGAATGGTTAATGTAATGGGCCTTAAGTGCAAGGGAGTATGAGAAACCGAATACAATTGTGGGACTGGAGCAGAGAGTATGAGCATGAGAAGCATGGAAGAGGAGGCTATAGAGATAGGTGGGAGCCAGACTGTGCATAGCCTTGAGTTTCATGTTAAGATATTTGGTTTCTATTGTAAGAGGAATGAGAGTCCACTAAAGAATACCAAAAGAGGAGAGGACATAACTGATTTACATCCTGAAGAGGTCTCTCTGTGTTTCTGAACTGTAGGTATTCATCTAAATGTTCCTTTTCTCAAACAATTTTATACATTGATTTTTCTTTTCCATTGTTTCATATTTTCGAGACTTATAAATGTATATGTTTTTTCCCTTGATTTTTTTTTTCCAAAGATTGTACTGGTCTGCCATTTGGTTAAGGCTCTGCTGTGAGTATTAGAAGGTCACGTATTTTTGTCTTGAGATGATGAAGCTTGACACAGTCACAAAGAACCACATGTACTTTTCTGGGAACAAAACTGGCTCTACATGATGTTGCTTTGACATTTGATTAACTGCCATTATTTTTTCCCTTTTGGCTGTTACTGATATTTGAAACATTTTACAGATTTGCTGTTTGTAATAACATCCTGTCCATCAGCTAGTTTCAATGCCGAGATTTGTGCGTGCAGCTCCTACTGAAATCAATGGCAGTTCTGGGAACCAATCCAAGAGCAGAACTTGGCTCAGAGTCTACAGTGGTCTATAGAGGTGACTTCATTTACTCTTTCAGTTTGAAAGACGTAAATTATTCTTAGAACTTATTCATTAAAAACATCCATATGTCTAAAATCTAATGAAAAGAATGTTTTCATATCCCCCACATACAGGATGTTAAATAGATTAAGGAGCATTGTTTTTACTCCCTCTTTCCCCAGTATGATTTTTCTCCATATGAAGTTTTTCATTCAAATATTTATCATTGGCTATTTCACCGCAAGGTCCTAGAATGCCCTATTTCCCATTTCTTTCATTTGGTGAAGTCCAACTACCCATCAAAGGTTATGTCAATCGTGTCTTTCTTTTTGACACTGATTGAAGAGTTCATCAATGTCTCCTTTATATGTTTATATACCTGATGAATTAATTTATTTTATCATTAACCAGAAAGAATAACTCATTTACATGCTAGACTTTGTCCTCTGTAAGACGTTTTTTCCTTTTTTGAAATGAGATTGTTTTTTCCTTCATCTTTGTCTTCCCAGCCTTCAGTACACGATAGATCCTCAATCAGTGCTTAGTGAATGCATGGATGAAGGCTGGTATATCAGTGAAGGGCAGAGCCAAAGTCCCTGGTGGACCTTGCAAAAATTAGTGTTTCTATATTAAGAAAGAAAATGTTATCACACAAAGATATCATTTCTCATTGACTAATGAGTACAGTACATAATCAAGTAGATGTACGTATGTATGTATGTATGTATGTATGTATAAATGCATAGAGAGATACATAGTAGAAAAGGAAAGAGGAATATTTGAAATATATGAGAAGCTTTCTGTATGTGTTTCAATAGAGAAAAAGAACTCTAGGACTAAGGAATCCATGTGTTTTCTGTCCTATCTTTCTAGTCTAAATATAAGTTTAAAAAATATGGAATTCTTAAATAGTTAACAGTCCATAGCATTAAAAATGTGTTCCCCTAATTTGATTTTCTGGTGAGACATGTTAGACTGAGTTATATAAAAATATTTTCATAGCTACCCACTTCAACAAAAAACAAAACAAATCAACTAATCAAAAAGCAAACCTTAAAGTGAGATGCTTTTAATAAATAATTAACTTTGGCAATAAAAGGCAAATAAGAGTAGATTCAAAGCTCTCTGATCTTTACAATGATGTTCTCCTCAATTCTATATCACTTGCTTTTTTTTTTTCATTAGAGAGGTTGTAGATTTACAGAAAAATCATGCAGAAAATACAGAGTCCCCGCATACCCTTAGGGCACAATTAGTTAGCCACTGCATTTACATCCATTATGGAAAGACTGTGTAGACCAGGAACCCTTAGTATAAAATTGGTTTAAAGTCATCCCTGGTATATTCCTAGATACAATAAAGCCAGGAAACAATAAAGGCAACTGAAAACTTCAAAAATATTTGAAAATGAAGAAATATAGCTCTAGATAGATCTAATAGGGGTCATTTCTCTTGCAATGGTGAGGTCTGGCTGCTTTGGGAGAAGGGACTGGAAAGTAAGCTTGATGTGGGAAGCAGAGCTGGGGATGGCCTTGGCTAGTGGCAGCAGCCATGGAATTGGCTTGCTGGGGCCGGCCACCCTCACCATCCTGATAGGATGAATTGGCTTGCTGGGGCCGGCCACCCTCACCATCCTGATAGGATGAACAATGGCACCATGAGTGGAAAGCCAATTGGGTATTAGGAGATCATGGAGCTTCTGAAACAAAATCAAGTGGGCAACTGGCAGCAAGAGTTTCATCGTAAGCCAAGACAGTTTCTGTAACACCCTATTTCGGAGCAGAAGGTTATGACCTTAAAGACACAGTATAATTTTAACCACCCAGATGTTTTGATAATTATTTGCTGCATGTGACTCTAAAAATCACTGTGGAGGACAAACCCATTATTATCTCATCCTACGATGTTGTAACTTACTCAAGGTTATTGAAGTCAACTGTAGTTTATCTGGTGGATATAGGGCTATTTGAGCACATTTTGATATTCTACAACCAAGAGAGCCAAGGCATATTTCCTATGCCTTTTTGTGTGACACTGATACCCAAGGTTGTTTAAGAGTTTTCCAGGGAAAACTGAATATCCAAATGGAAAAGTTATATAAGATATACACAAAAATTTACTCAAAATGGATCCAAGACCTAAATATAAGAACCAGGAATATAAAACACCTAGAAGAAACTGTAGGGAAGCATCTTCAGTATCTTGTCTTAGGCACTGTTTTCTTATGCTTTAACCCCTAAAGCACAATTTCAGCAAAAGAAAATATAGATAAATGGAACTACATCAAAATTAAAAACTTTTGTTCATCAAATGACTTCATCATGAAAGTAAAAAGACAACTTACAGAATGGGAGAAAATACTTAGAAACCACATATCTGATAAGGTTTTAATAGCTAGAGTTTATAAAGAAATCCTGCAACTCAACAACAAAAAGAAAAACAACCCAATTTAAAAATAGTCAAAAGACTTGAATAGACATTTCTCCAAAGAGGATATACAAATGGCCAAAAAGCACATGAAAGTATGCTCAACATCATTAGCCATTAGGGAAATGCAAATCAAAACCAAAATGAGATACCAGTTCACAGCCACAAGAATGGCTACTATTTTTTAAAAATTGAAAAATAGCAAGTGAGGAGAGGATGTGGACAAATAGGAACACTCATTCATTGGTGGGAATGTTAAATGGTGCAACCACTGTGGAAAATACTATGGCGATTCCTTAGAAAACTAAATATAGAAATACCATATGATCTGTGATCCCACTTCCAAGAATATATTCAAAAGAATTGAAAGCAGGGACTTGAACAGACATTTGCACACCAATATTCAGACTGACATTATTCAGATTTGCCAAAGGATGGAAGCAACCCAAGTGACCATCAACTGATGAATGGATAAACAAAATGTTGTATTTACATACAATGAAATATTATTCAGCATTAAAAAAGGAATAGAGGTCTTATTCATGCATACATGGATGAACGTTGAAGACATTACATTGAGTGAAATAAACCAGACACAAAAGGACAAATATTGCATGATCTCACTGATACAAAATAATTAGAATAAGCAAACTCATAGAGTGCAACTCTAGAATATAGGTTACCAGGGGCTGGGTTGAGGGTAGGGAATGTGGGGAGTTAATGCTTAAATTGTACAGAATTTCTATTTGGGTTGATTGTAAAGTTTTGGAAATGGATGGTGGTGATGTTAGCACAACATTGTGAGTATAATTAACAGCACTGAATTATTTATATGGATGTGGTTAAAAGAGGAAATTTTAGGTCATATATATGTGCCTAGAATAAAAATTAAAAAGTAAAACAAAATTGTACAGCACAAACATATTACAAATGATGGAGTATAGTTAATAGTACAATTATAAAAATTTTCTTTCATGAATTCATAAAAAAAGAGATAGTTCCATCCATCTCATGAAGCTATGTATTTTAATACAGTTTTGCTAAAAAAAAAGTTAATGTATCAGATTATATTCATGACTTCTCAGGAAATATTTTCTTAAACAGTACATATAAACTACTAACCATGAAGGTAAAGGTGAATAAGTTTTGTTGTATTAAAATTAAAATCTGTGTCAATTTAAAGAAAAAAAAACATGTATATAAACTGAAAAGTGGACTAAATCATTTGTGACATAGATGGCTTAAAATAATATCCAAAATATATAAATAATTCTACAAATTGATAAAAATCAGATAACCGAATAAAATTGATCAAAATGCCTGGATAGAAGGCGAGGCAAGATGGCTGACTGGTGAGCTGTATGTTTTAGTTACTCCTCCAGGAAAGTAGGTAGAAAGCCAGGAACTGCGTGGACTGGACACCACAGAGCAATCTGACTTTGGGCATACTTCATACAACACTCATGAAAATGCGGAACTGCTGAGATCAGCGAAATCTGTAAGTTTTTGCGGCCAGGGGACCCGCGCCCCTCCCTGCCAGGCTTGGTCCCGTGGGAGGAGGGGCTGTCAGCTCCGGGAAGGAGAAGGGAGAACTGCAGTGGCAGCCCTTATCGGAAACTCATTCTACTGATCCAAACTCCAACCATAGATAGACTGAGACCAGACACCAGAGAATCTGAGAGCAGCCAGCCCAGCAGAGAGGAGACAGGCATAGGAAAAAAAAACAACACGAAAAACTCCAAAATAAAAGCGGAGGATTTTTGGAGTTCTGGTGAACATAGAAAGGGGAAGGGCAGAGCCCAGGCCCTGAGGCGCATATGCAAATCCCGAAGAAAAGCTGATCTCTCTGCCCTGTGGACCTTTCCTTAATGGCCCTGGCTGCTTTGTCTCTTAGCATTTCAATGGCCCATTAGATCTCTGAGGAGGGCCCTTTTCTTTTTTTTTAATCCATTTTTCTTTTTCTAAAACAATTACTCTAAGAAGCCCAATACAGAAAGCTTCAAAGACTTGCAATTTGGGCAGGTCAAGTCAAGAGCAGAACTAAGAGAGCTCTGAGACAAAAGGCAATAATCCAGTGGCTGAGAAAATTCACTAAACACCACAACTTCCCAAGAAAAGGGGGGTGTCCGCTCACAGCCATCATCCTGGTGGACAGGAAACACTCCTGCTCATTGCCAGCCCCATAGCCCAGAGCTGCCCCAGACAACCCAGTGTGACGGAAGTGCTTCAAATAACAGGCACACACCACAAAACTGGGCGTGGACATTAGCCTTCCCTGCAACCTCAGCTGATTGTCCCAGAGTTGGGAAGGTGTAGCAGTGTGAATTAACAAAGCCCCATTCAGCCATCATTTCAGCAGACTGGGAGCCTCCCTACACAGCCCACCAGCCCAGAACTGCCCTGGGGGGACGGCACTCACCTGTGACATAGCACAGTCATCCCTCAACAGAGGACCCGGGGTGCACAGCCTGGAAGAGGGGCCCACTTGCAAATCTCAGGAGCCATACGCCAATACCAAGGACTTGTGGGTCAGTGGCAGAGACAAACTGTGGCAGGACTGAACTGAAGGATTAGACTATTGCAGCAGCTTTAAAACTCTAGGATCACCAGGGAGATTTGATTGTTAGGGCCACCCCCCCCCCCCGACTGCCCAGAAACACGCCCCATATACAGGGCAGGCAATACCAAATACACACACAAGCTTGGTACACCAATTGGACCCCACAAGACTCACTCCCCCACTCACCAAAAAGGCTAAGCAGGGGAAAACTGGCTTGTGGAGAACAGGTGGCTTGTGGACGCCACCTTCTGCTTAGTTAGAGAAAGTGTACTCCACGAAGCTGTAGATCTAATCAATTAGAGATAAGGACTTCAATTGGTCTACAAATCATAAAAGAACCCTATCAAGTTCAGCAAATGCCACGAGGCCAAAAACAACAGAAAATTATAAAGCATATGAAAAAACCAGACGATATGGAAAACCCAAGCGCAAGCACCCAAATCAAAAGATCAGAAGAGACACAGCACCTAGAGCAGCTACTCAAAGAACTAAAGATGAACAATGAGACCATAGTATGGGATATGAAGGAAATCAAGAAGACCCTAGAAGAGCATAAAGAAGACATTGCAAGACTAAATAAAAAAATGGATGATCTTATGGAAATTAAAGAAACTGTTGACCAAATTAAAAAGATTCTGGACACTCATAGTACAAGACTAGAGGAAGTTGAACAACGAATCAGTGACCTGGAAGATGACAGAATGGAAAATGAAAGCATAAAAGAAAGAATGGGGAAAAAAATTGAAAAAATCGAAATGGACCTCAGGGATATGATAGATAATATGAAATGTCCAAATATAAGACTCATTGGTGTCCCAGAAGGGGAAGAAAAGGGTAAAGGTCTAGGAAGAGTATTCAAAGAAATTGTTGGGGAAAACTTCCCAAATCTTCTAAACAACATAAATACACAAATCATAAATGCTCAGCGAACTCCAAATAGAATAAATACAAATAAACACACTTCGAGACATATACTGATCACACTGTCAAACACAGAAGAGAAGGAGCAAGTTCTGAAAGCAGCAAGAGAAAAGCAATTGACCACATACAAAGGAAACAGCATAAGACTAAGTAGTGACTACTCAGCAGCCACCATGGAGGCGAGAAGGCAGTGGCACGATATATTTAAAATTTTGAGTGAGAAAAATTTCCAGCCAAGAATACTTTATCCAGCAAAGCTCTCCTTCAAATTTGAGGGAGAGCTTAAATTTTTCACAGACAAACAAATGCTGAGAGAATTTGCTAACAAGAGACCTGCCCTACTGGAGATACTAAAAGGAGCCCTACAGACAGAGAAACAAAGAAAGGACAGAGAGACTTGGAGAAAGGTTCAGTACTAAAGAGATTCGGTATGGGTACAATAAAGGATATTAATAGACAGAGGGGAAAAATAGGGCAAACATAAACCAAAAGATAAGATGGCTGATTCAAGAAATGCCTTCATGGTTATAACGTTGAATGTAAATGGATTAAACTCCCCAATTAAAATATATAGATTCGCAGAATGGATCAAAAAAAATGAACCATTAATATGTTGCATACAAGAGACTCATCTTAGACACAGGGACACAAAGAAACTGAAAGTGAAAGGATGGAAAAAAATATTTCATGCAAGCTACAGCCAAAAGAAAGCAGGTGTAGCAATATTAATCTCAGATAAAATAGACTTCAAATGCAGGGATGTTTTGAGAGACAAAGAAGGCCACTACATACTAATAAAAGGGGCAATTCAGCAAGAAGAAATAACAATCGTAAATGTCTATGCACCCAGTCAAGGTGCCACAAAATACATGAGAGAAACACTGGCAAAACTAAAGGAAGCAATTGATGTTTCCACAATAATTGTGGGAGACTTTGACACATCACTGTCTCCTATAGATAGATCAGCCAGACAGAAGACCAATAAGGAAATTGAAAACCTAAACAATCTGATAAATGAATTAGATTTAACAGACATATACAGGACATTGCATCCCAAATCACCAGGATACACATACTTTTCTAGTGCTCATGGAACTTTCTCCAGAATAGATCATATGCTGGGACATAAAACAAGCCTCAATAAATTTAAAAAGATTGAAATTATTCAAAGCACATTCTCTGACCACGATGGAATACAATTAGAAGTCAATAACCATCAGAGACTTAGAAAATTCACAAATACCTGGAGGTTAAACAACACACTCCTAAACAATCAGTGGGTTAAAGAAGGAATAGCAAGAGAAATTGCTAAATATATAGAGACGAATGAAAATGAGAACACAACATACCAAAACCTATGGGATGCAGCAAAAGCAGTGCTAAGGGGGAAATTTATAGCACTAAACACATATATTAAAAAGGAAGAAAGAGCCAAAATCAAAGAACTAATGGATCAACTGAAGAAGCTAGAAAATGAACAGCAAACCAATCTTAAACCAAATACAAGAAAAGAAATAACAAGGATTAAAGCAGAAATAAATGACATAGAGAACAAAAAAACAATAGAGAGGATAAATATCACCAAAAGTTGGTTCTTTGAGAAGATCAACAAGATTGGCAAGCCCCTAGCTAGACTGGCAAAATCAAAAAGAGAGAAGACCCATATAAACAAAATAATGAATGAAAAAGGTGACATAACTGCAGATCCTGAAGAAATTAAAAAAATTATAAGAGGATACTATGAACAACTGTATGGCAACAAACTGGATAACGTAGAGGAAATGGACAATTTCCTGGAAACATATGAACAACCTAGACTGACCAGAGAAGAAATAGAAGACCTCAGCCAACCCATCACAAGCAAAGAGATTCAATCAGTCATCAAAAACCTTCCCACACGTAAATGCCCAGGGCCAGATGGCTTCACAGGGGAGTTCTACCAAACTTTCCAGAAAGAACTGACACCAGTCTTACTCAAACTCTTTCAAAACATTGAAGAAAATGGAACACTACCTAACTCATTTTATGAAGCTAACATCAATTTAATACCAAAACCAGGCAAAGATGCTACAAAAAAGGAAAATTACCGGCCAATCTCCCTAATGAATATAGATGCAAAAATCCTCAACAAAATACTTGCAAATCGAATCCAAAGACACATTAAAAAAATCATACAACGTTACCAAGTGGGGTTCATTCCAGGCATGCAAGGATGGTTCAACATAAGAAAATCAATCAATGTATTACAACACATTAACAAGTCAAAAGGGAAAAATCAATTGATCATCTCAATAGATGCTGAAAAAGCATTTGACAAAATCCAACATCCGTTTTTGATAAAAACACTTCAAAAGGTAGGAATTGAAGGAAACTTCCTCAACATGATAAAGAGCATACATGAAAAACCCACAGCCAGCATAGTACTCAATGGTGAGAGACTGAAAGCCTTCCCTCTAAGATCAGGAACAAGACAAGGATGCCCGCTGTCACCACTGTTATTCAACATTGTGCTGGAAGTGCTAGCCAGGGCGATCCGGCAAGACAAAGAAATAAAAGGCATCCAAATTGGAAAAGAAGAAGTAAAACTGTCATTGTTTGCAGATGATATGATCTTATATTTAGAAAACCCTGAGAAATCGACGATACAGCTACTAGAGCTAATAAACAAATTTAGCAAAGTAGCGGGATACAAGATCAATGCACATAAATCAGTAATGTTTCTATATGCTAGAAATGAACAAACTGAAGAGACACTCAAGAAAAAGATACCATTTTCAATAGCAACTAAACAAATCAAGTACCTAGGAATAAACTTAACCAAAGATGTAAAAGACCTATACAAAGAAAACTACATAACTCTACTAAAAGAAATAGAAGGGGACCTTAAAAGATGGAAAAATATTCCATGTTCATGGATAGGAAGGCTAAATGTCATGAAGATGTCAATTCTACCCAAAGTCATCTACAGATTCAATGCAATCCCAATCAAAATTCCAACAACCTACTTTGCAGACTTGGAAAAGCTAGTTATCAAATTTATTTGGAAAGGGAAGATGCCTCGAATTGCTAAAGACACTCTAAAAAAGAAAAACGAAGTGGGAGGACTTACACTCCCTGACTTTGAAGCTTATTGTAAAGCCACAGTTGCCAAAACAGCATGGTACTGGCACAAAGATAGACATATAGATCAATGGAATCGAATTGAGAATTCAGAGATAGACCCTCAGATCTATGGCCAACTGATCTTTGATAAGGCCCCCAAAGTCACTGAACTGAGCCATAATGGTCTTTTCAACAAATGGGTCTGGGAGAGTTGGATATCCATATCCAAAAGAATGAAAGAGGACCCCTACCTCACCCCCTACACAAAAATTAACTCAAAATGGACCAAAGATCTCAATATAAAAGAAAGTACCATAAAACTCCTAGAAGATAATGTAGGAAAACATCTTCATGACCTTGTATTAGGCGGCCACTTCCTAGACTTTACACCCAAAGCACAAGCAACAAAAGAGAAAATAGATAAATGGGAACTCCTCACGCTTAGAAATTTCTGCACCTCAAAGGAATTTCTCAAAAAGGTAAAGAGGCAGCCAACTCAATGGGAAAAAATTTTTGGAAACCATGTATCTGACAAAAGACTGATATCTTGCATATATAAAGAAATCCTACAACTCAATGACAATAGTACAGACAGCCCAATTATAAAATGGGCAAAAGATATGAAAAGACAGTTCTCTGAAGAGGAAATACAAATGGCCAAGAAACACATGAAAAAATGTTCAGCTTCACTAGCTATTAGAGAGATGCAAATTAAGACCACAATGAGATACCATCTCACACCGGTTAGAATGGCTGCCATTAAACAAACAGGAAACTACAAATGCTGGAGGGGATGTGGAGAAATTGGAACTCTTATTCATTGTTGGTGGGACTGTATAATGGTTCCGCCACTCTGGAAGTCAGTCTGGCAGTTCCTTAGAAAACTAGATATAGAGTTACCATTCGATCCAGCGATTGCACTTCTCTGTATATACCCGGAAGGTCCGATAGCAGTGACACGAACAGATATCTGCACACCAATGTTCATAGCAGCATTATTCACAATTGCCAAGAGATGGAAACAACCCAAATGTCCTTCAACAGATGAGTGGATAAATAAAATGTGGTATATACACACGATGGAATACTACGCGGCAGTAAGAAGGAATGATCTCGTGAAACATATGACTACATGGATGAACCTTGAAGACATAATGCTGAGTGAAATAAGCCAGGCACAGAAAGAGCAATATTATATGCTACCACTAATGTGAACTTTGAAAAATGTAAAACAAATGGTTTATAATGTAGAATGTAGGGGAACTAGCAATAGAGAGCAATTAAGGAAGGGGTAATAATAATCCAAGAAGAACAGATAAGCTATTTAATGTTCTGGGGATGCCCAGGAATGACTATGGTCTGTTAATTTCTGATGGATATAGTAGGAACAAGTTCACAGAAATGTTGCTATATTATGTAACTTTCTTGGGGTAAAGTAGGAACATGTTGGAAGTTAAGCACTTATCTTAGGTTAGTTGTCTTTTTCTTACTCCCTTGTTATGGTCTCCTTGAAATGTTCGTTTATTGTATGTTTGTTTTCTTTTTAACTTTTTTTTCATACAGTTGATTTAAAAAAGAAGGGAAAGTTAAAAAAAAAAAAAGAAAACAAGGAAAAAAAAAAGATGTAGTGCCCCCTTGAGGAGCCTGTGGAGAATGCAGGGGTATTGGCCTACCCCACCTCCATGGTTGCTAACATGACCACAGACATAGGGGACTGGTGGTTTGATGGGTTGAGCCCTCTACCATAAGTTTTACCCTTGGGAAGACGGTTGCTGCAAAGGAGAGGCTAGGCCTCCCTATGGTTGTGCCTAAGAGCCTCCTCCCGAATGCCTCTTTGTTGCTCAGATGTGGCCCTCTCTCTCTGGCTAAGCCAACTTGAAAGGTGAAATCACTGCCCTCCCCCCTACGTGGGATCGGACACCCAGGGGAGTGAATCTCCCTGGCAACGTGGAATATGACTCCCGGGGAGGAATGTAGACCCGGCATCGTGGGACGGAGAACATCTTCTTGACGAAAAGGGGGATGTGAAAGGAAATGAAATAAGCTTCAGTGGCAGAGAGATTCCAAAAGGAGCCGAGAGGTCACTCTGGTGGGCACTCTTACGCACACTTTAGACAACCCTTTTTAGGTTCTAAAGAATTGGGGTAGCTGGTGGTGGATACCTGAAACTATCAAACTACAACCCAGAACCCATGAATCTCGAAGACAGTTGTATAAAAATGTAGCTTATGAGGGGTGACAATGGGATTGGGAAAGCCATAAGGACCACACTCCACTTTGTCTAGTTTATGGATGGATGAGTAGAAAAATAGGGGAAGGAAACAAACAGACAAAGGTACCCAGTGTTCTTTTTTTACTTCAATTGCTCTTTTTCACTCTAATTATTATTCTTGTTATTTTTGTGTGTGTGCTAATGAAGTTGTCAGGGATTGATTTAGGTGATGAAGGTACAACTAGGTAATGGTACTGTAAACAATCGAAAGTACGATTTGTTTTGTATGACTGCGTGGTATGTGAATATATCTCAATAAAATGAAGATAAAAAAAAAATGCCTGGGTAGTCAATCACATACACACAAAGTGAAATGAACAATTAGATTAGGAAAAGTAATCACGGGAATGCAAACAAAAATCACAAAGTGATTATACACCCATTGAAGTGGCAAAATTAAAAAGTCTGATAATTTCAGGTTTGACAAAGGTATATAGCAATACGAATGCTTAGATGATGCTTATAGAAGATGTTGCTACTGTCAGTGTTATTTTTATTACATTGTCTAAATGTTTGTTTGTTTATATGCAAATGAAATAAGAAGCAAAGTTGTTTTATCAGAATGAGCATGAGGGAGCAGAATGAATAGGTTTGTTCAGAATAATTGAAAAGAAGAGTAAAAAACTGAGGGACTTTGGCAGTATCAATACCTGACTGCATGTGGTTGGTGACAATGATTTACCAAAAATTAATCAGTATGGGTGTGTGAGTTTTGCATCACGCTATTAGCTGCAGGGGCGAAGGCATGGAGAAGGCTGCAAATTAGAAATAATAGGGTTGTAGTTTAGCCAACTGAGTATAAAGAAGCCAGAGAGGAACAAAGGTAGTAAATTTTTTTTTCCTGCAATTTTATTGAGATATATATATAGTCACATACCGTGCAGTGGTCCAAAACGTACAATCATATATGTTCACCATATCATCATATAGTTGTATATTTATCACCATAATTTTTGAACATTTTCATTACTCCAAAAAAAAAAAAAGAAAAAAAATTAAAATAAAAGGAAAAAAGAACACCCCAAATATCCCATCCTTTCAGCCTCCTTTATTATTCATTTACTTTTTTGTCCCTATTTTTCTATTCATCTGTCCATACACTGGATAAACAAAGTGTGAGCCACAAGGTTTTCACAAGCACATAGTCACACCATGTAAGCTACCTAGTTATGCAATTGTCTTCAAGAATCAAGACTACTGGGTTGCAGTTCAAGTTTCAGGTATTTCCTTCTAGTTATTCTAACACACTAAAAACTGAAAAGGGATATTTATATAGCACATGAGAATAACCTCCAGAATGGCCTCTTGACCCCATTTGAAATCTCTTGCCACCAGAACTTTATTTTGTTTCATTTCTCTTCCCCCTTTTGGTCAAGAAGGCTTTCTCAATACCATGATGGACCTGGCATGACTCATACCCATGAGTCATGTCCCACGTTGCCAGGGAGACTTACACCCCTGGGAGTCATGTCCCACGTAGAGAGGAGGGCAGTGAGTTTAGCTGCAGAGTTGGCTTAGAGACAGAGGCCACATCTGAGCAACAAAAGTGGTTCTCTGGGGGTGACTCTTAGGCACAATTGTAAGTAGGCTTAGCCTCTCCTTTGCAGTAACAAGTTTCATAAGAGCAAGAGCCAAGATTGAGGGCTTGTCCTTCTAAATTAGTAGTCCTCAGTGCTTGTGAGATTATCAGTAATTCCCCAGGTGGAAGTTTAATATTTCCACATTTTCCCCCAGTCCCTCAAAGGGGCCTTTCAAATAAGGGTAGTGAAATTGCATGAAAGGGAGTGGCTAACATATTTGACCATGGATTATAGCTTGGTAGGGGGATACTGAGAACATGTTGCAGCAGGATGGGGAGCATGGAGAAGAGTGAAAAGGTGGTGGGATAAATGAATTATAGCTACCAGTGGGGTCAGGAATTATGCAATTTGGGCAAATAATAGAGTCAAAGGGAGACTGGAGATGGCAGGAAAGCAGAGTGTCTGCAATTGAGTTCAAAGAGAGATCACTGCTAGTGTTAATGATTAGGCAGGGAGTAGATCCGTAAGAGTGAGTTGCAGAGATAGGATGGTGACAAGATTATTTGAAGAGAAGAAGCGAGGAAAAGAAAGTCTGGGCCATTGGAAGAATCATATACCTAATGTAATTTTCCCAAATACAATAGGAATAATGTTTGCATAGTGTGACTAAGTTAAAATCTTGGAAAAAAAAAGAGGTGGAGCGATCTAGAAGAGAGTTGAAATTAGCAAAAAAAGTGTCAGGGTCTGTTTAAGTTTTCCAGGGCTGCTATGACAAATACCACACAATGCAGTGGCTTAAACAAGAATATTTTGGCTCACAGTTTGGAGGGCAGAAGTCCAAAATCAAGATGTTGGCAAGGCGATGCTTTTTCCGAGTGGCCAGCATTCTTGGTGATGGCAGTCCTCTGTTGCGCAGCTATCTCTCTCTCTCTCTCTCATGCGCACTCTTCCCCCTTCCCCCTGCCCTTTCTCCCTTCCCCCCTACCCTGCCCCCTCTCCCTCTCTTTCCCCTCTGGCAACTTCTGGCTTCTTCTGGTATCTGTTTTCTACCGACTGATGTGTCCAAATTTCCTTTCTTCATGAGGCCTCTAGTCACACAGATTTAGGTCTTCTCTGATTTTGTTTGGGCACACCACAATAGGAGCTTCAAAGATCTAATTCATAAATGAGTCCACACCTTAACTGATAATAACAGTGGCTAAGGCCCTGTTTACAAATGGGTTCACACACACAGGAACGTGGATTAAGACTTGAACATGTCTTTTGTGGGGTCCATGATTCAGTCCCCAATAGGGTCAATGCCTTTATGGGTTTCAAGCATGACATTACCTGAGAGCCATGTTCCTATTAAATAAGAAAGTGAAGGGAATGTCTTCAGAGAATGCTGAAGACTGAAAACATTTTGCTTAGGCTGGGCAAAGTGGCAAGGTTTGAGGAGGTAGCAAATAGTGGAATATGGGGTCATAAAAAGTGATGTGCATAGCTGTATGATGATTACAGCTTCAGTTGATACTCTCCGACTGAAGCATGTGGTCCCTCTTCAGAGCATTCTGGGGCTCTTAACTTCTGCTGGAGGATGTGGATGCCCAGTCTGAGTACACTCTACTGACCTTAGCAAATGGTGCTGTTCCAGAGAAGTGGTCTTGCCCTCAGTTTCCTCCCTGCAAGTTTGTGGAGATATTAGCAGAAGCAGGAGTAGCCTTCTTAGACTGAGAAATGGAAGCTTTATGCTGAAGATGGTAGAACAAAAAGATGGAAAGAGTCTGGGTTCCTGGCTCCAGGAAGTCACTGCTTGTAATCAGTCTGTTATAGGAGAGAGACTTAGAGTTCTATCTTGTTTAAGCCATCACTATTGGGTACTTGTTACAAGAGCCAAACCAGTATTCAAATTAATATAGCCGAGAAAAATTAAAAGAGAAATTAGGAAATATATTATTAGAAATTCTGGTGGATAATTATAACAATCAGGCCAAATGAATGGTCTCTGGAAACTCTACAAGGTCCTGTAAACTAAGGACTCTTGAAGTATAAGCATCCTCTAAATTAGGAAAAAGCGTGAAGTTTGAACTTAAAAGTGAGGCTGTTTCCTACTGCTAGTTACTCTGATTCTACCATGTATTATCATGAGAACATCAAAACTGCAAAATACAACAGAATTCTAAACATCTAAATCCTTAGATACTGGGATTGATAAATATGCTTAGGGGGATTTAGGTATACGATCTATGGCCCCAGATTCATGTGCAACAAAGCTGTTCCTTTAGTGCTCAGGCGATGCAGGGACACAGGATGTAGCTGGGAGGACCCATCAGGACTTCAGAAGCATTTATTCTCAGCCTATACACGATCAGGTGTTGAGTGTGTGTTTGTGCTTGTGAATGTGATTGTGTGTGTGTAGTCAGTTCATTTCTGAAGTTACATTGTTCATTTTCTTTAAATTAGTAACAGTGAAAAATGCAGTTCATCAAGGCAGAAGAGGCAATTTAACTATTTTTGTTTTGTTTTCTCCCTGCCTTTTCACTGTCTGTCTTCTTAGTTGTTCTCTAGTACCTGGCCACAATATGTCAGCAGCTGCATCCCAATCAGGCCAGTAGCTTAGGATGCCCATTAATTTATAATATAATACCATCTTTACATTGAGCTAATAAATACAGTGGGAAAATTCTTTATTTAGATTTGGTTTTAAGCTTTCAAATATTTCCATTTTGTTTTTGACTTAGGGCAAATAATTCAATCTTCTAAAACTTCAATCCTTCGTTAATAATGCCTGTTTCAAAGGATACACATCAGAGAAAATTCTGGAGTTAAATAATATGGAGGTGAATCTTGATTTTGCCATTGTCAGGTCATATAGTCTTGGGCATGCTTGCGCTGCTGCGGCTACTGCCTGCGCCCGCCTCGGCGGCGCCTACCCCGTGGCCCCTGCGTTGTCGCCCGCCGCTGTGGGGCCCAGCGTGAGCCTACAACTGAGCGAGGACGAGGTTCACCGGCTCATAAGTCTTAGTGCAGAACTTTCTTATGTGAGAAATGGCCTAATTAGTCACTACGCTTTGTCCTTTAACCTGTTAGTATCCAGTGAGACAAATTTCCTGCACTTCACTTGGCAGGCAAAGTCCAAGGTTGAAAATGAGTTGAAATTTGAAGTAGACTAGTTTGTAGCTATGGACATGCCCCAGGTCAACTTTTCTGTTCTGGGAGAAGTTCCACGCACTCTATCAGTGTTTCGGGTCGAGCTTTCCTGTACTGTGGCAAAGTAGATTCCGAGGTTATGTTTCTAATGCAACTCAGCTTGACAGTAAATTCTTCAAAAAATATTACAGTCTTAAATTTTAAATGAAGGAAAATGTGTTACAGAAAAACTTGAAGGAAAAATTTCAGCCTTGGAAAAAAACAATAGAACTATGATCCTGTACATTCACATCCAACTGCTTCTACATGTGTGCCTTATATCATTGTAGGGGTTTGCTGTGCAGTAATATTTCTTGTAGCAATAATATTAGCTGTTTTTGCACTTTCATGGTGTGAAAAGGATTGAACTGGATGACAGCATCAGTGCCAGCAGTAGTTCCCAAGGGCTGTCTCAACCACCCACCAGAGGACTCAGTATCTGAGCTGCCACACCCAGCAATGCAGCTCCCATTACCAGTTATACTATTTTGTGGATAGAGAACAGCCACCTAAAATGTGTCACTCTTATGGAGGCCAAAGCCAAGGTGAAAGATATAACAATATCCATGAGAGGAGAACTCTAAAAGATGTACTCCAGGAAGGTACTTTTGGGCATATTTTCCATGGGATTATAATAGATGAGGAAGATCCGAATAAAGAAAAGCAAGCATTTGTAAAAATAAAGGTCAGGCTTCTGAGATTCAGGTGACAATGATACTCACTGAAAGTTGTAAGCTGCAAGGTCTTCATCACAGAAATCTTCCTATTACTCATGTGTGTATTGAAGAAGGAGAAAAGCCTGTGGTGATATTGCTTTACATGAATTGGAATCTTAAATTGTTCTTAAGGCAATGCAAATTAGTAGAGGCTAATAATCCTCAGGCAATTTCTCAACAGGACCTAGTACACCTGGCCATTCAGATGGCATGTGGAATGAGCCTTCTGGCCAGAATGGAAGTCATCCACAAATATCTTAGCTGCTAGGAATTGTGTCATTGATGATAGGCTTCAAGTTAAAGTCACAGACAGTGCCCTCTCCAGAGACTTGTTCCCTATGGACTATCACTCTCTAAGGGACAATGAAGACAGGCCAGTTGGATGGGTGGCTCTTGAAAGTCTAGTTAATAATGACTTTTCCAGCACTAGTGATGGGTGGGCCTTTGGAGTGACATCGTGGAAGCTCATGACTCTGGGCCCAAACACCTTATATGGACATCAGTCTCTTTGAGATGACTGCATACCTGAAAGATGGTTACTGAATAGCCCAGCCAGTCAACTATCCTGATGAACTATTTGCTGTGATGGCCTGTTGCTGGGCCTTAGATCCAGAGGAGAGACCCAAATTCCAGCAGTTGGTACACTGTCTCATGAAGTTCCATGCAGCCCTGGGAGCCCATGTCTGACTCTGCTCTCACAGTCCTAGCAGCATCAGAAGGTGTCTCTTGGGACTCATCTGGAGCCGGGCTTGGATGCTTCATGTATAAAGCAATGCCAGCAGTAGCACACTTGTCTTCTGGAACACAGTGCCTCAGAAATGCTTTAGAATCTGAACTTTATTAAGACAGACTTAATAATGTGGAATAATTTCCAGATATCTCTTTTACTAGGTTGAACTGAAAGGATTTTTTGTAATTTTTTTGACCAAAAGATTTTTAAAACGTAGTTTCTTTGGGCTAGAGGTGCATTTTTACAAAATAAACAGTTTTTAAAATTGTTTAAACACAGATATTTGGAATAGCTATTTTAGTGTCAACTGCTTTTTAATTTTTGGCTTCTTCAAGGTAATTGTAGGTGATCCACCTTTAAAGTTTTTAAAAATATTATTTTTTCACTAATCTTAGAAATGGTTTGTCTTCAAGATACCGTACTTTTCTTAGGAAAGGAAAAGCAGCTGTAACAAGATATCTGGTATGCCTTGTACAAGAAAAAGCATTATTGGAGGTAGAAAATTTATAGAAAAGTTCAAATTAAATTTTTTGTAATACTTATTAGAAGCAGAAACTGCTCTTCTATGAAAATGGCATTTTTTAAATAAAATGGGGTTCTTTTTTATTTAAAAAATGTATTCAAGCCAAATGAAATAGCAAAATCATTTCTTACATTCTCTTAGTGAGCTTATGCTACACAATTATGATAAAACACACAATGTATTTTCTCAGTTGGAATTTTAAGAAGAAAAATATTTACATTGCAAAAGGCAAATTTGAGGTTATCAGAAAATTTAATTATTTTAATTAAAATATTTTTTAACACATTCTGATACTTAATTATTTAAAGTTTCTATAGTGATTATTCTAAAGAATGATCAATTAATTTATGAGTTTTCTAATTTCCATTGAAATATTTGAACATCAGGGTTTCCTTAAATCAAAGCATTCGTATTGCCTAATTATGTAAAATGGAAAAATTCTAAGAATATATTTTTTCACTATTTATATTTGTTCCTTAGTGGTCTTTCTACAATCAGTTAATAATTATCTGTTTTGAATAAGTGTTACAGTATTAAGAAATCTAGGATTATATGACTATGAGTAAAATTTAAAACAAAAACATTGTTTCTAAACAACTAAAATCTGGTTAGGAAGAATGTAGTTACGCCAAAAAAAAAAAAAAAGAGGTCAGTGTTCCAGTTTGCTAACACTGCTGTTAAGCGAAACACCAGAAATGGATTGGCTTTTATAAAGGAGGTTTATTTGGTTACAAAGTTGGTCTTAAGGCCATAAAATGTCCAAGGTGTAAAGCATCACCAGTGAGGTACCTTCACTGAAGGATGGCCATCGGCATCCGAAAAACCTCTGTTAGCTCGGAAGGCACGTGGCTGACGTCTCCTTGCTCCTAGGTTGCGTTTCAAAATGGTGTTCTCCAAAATGTTGCTCTTGGGGCGTTTTGTCCTCTCTTAGCTGCAGCTTCTCTTCAAAATGTCACACTCAGTTGCTCTGAGCTCCTTCTGTTTGTCAGCTCATTTATATGGCTTCAGTAATTTAATTCAGACCTACCCTAACTTGGGGTAACACCTCAGTGGAAATTATCCAATCAAAGGTCTTGTCCACAGTTGATTAAATCACATCTCCATGGAAACATTCAAAGGATTCTAATCTAATCAAGGCAAATAAGTCTGCCCCCACAAGATTGCATCAAAGAATGTGGCTTTTTCTGGGAGATATAATATATTCAAACCAGCACAATGTTGTATTTTGTGGCATAATGAACACAAGGGTTCAGAGAGCGCTCTATATTTCATAACCTGAGTTTTGAATAATGGAGCAAATTTGGGTAACTGTTGTGAGGTGAGGCAGTGATTTATGTTGGGAAAACAAGATAAAACCATAGCCATGATATATATGTTTGGTGAAAACTAAATGCAGCAGCTTATATAACCAAAGGATTCATGCTGGAGAATAAGGAGAGAGAATGCCAGTTAGGCAAAATATGGCCAGGTAATTGGACAGCCTTGAATGCTAGGAAAAGGTAAATTAATTTGTTACAATAAGAAATACAGGGCCCGTGAGGCATTGAAGTAATACTAGAATGATAGCATTGTTACAGTAAATAAAATAGATTGTAATTAAATAATAAGTGGAGTATGTAGACATATATTCAAAAAGTTTAAAAATGTTTCTGTTGCCATAAAGTCAGGTGTTTCAGTTGGCTAAAACTGATGAGATAAAATATACCAGAAATGGGCTGGCATTTACAATGGGGATTTATTAACTTACAAGTTTATAGTTCTAAGGCCATGAAAATGTCCAAATCAAGGCATCAACAGGTGATGCTTTCTCCCCAAATACTGTTACCTGCGATCATCAGCTCCTCTGTCACTTGACAAGGCATATGGCGACGTCTGTTGGCCCCTCCCTTCTCTTCTGGGTTTTATTGCTTTCAGTTTGTGGTATCAATGACTTCCTTTCTGTTTCTGTGGTTTCACTCTGTTTTCTGTGTGTCCTCTCTCAGCTTCTCCGGCTTTTCTCTCTCTCAGCTTCTCCAAATTTCATCTCTTATATAGGACTCCAGTAAGAGGATTAAGAACTACCTGGGACCCACCTCAACTGAAATAACCTAATCAAAAGGTCCCACCTACAATAGGTCTACACCCACAGGAAGGATTAGCTTTAAGAACATGATCTTTTCTGGGGTACATATGGCTTCAAACCATCACATCAGTGTACCAAGTATATTACTTAAAATGAATTATAGTAATGATAATAGCAAAATAATAATAATGGTGGTTTTAGTTTGCTAATGCTGCCAGATTGCAAAACACCAGAAATGGATTGGCTTTTATAAAGGGGGTTTATTTGGTTACAAAGTTACAGTCTTAAGGCCATGAAGTCCAAGGTAAGGCATCAACAATCAGGTAGCTTGGAAGGCATGTGGCTGGTATCTCTCCAAGTTCTGTTTTCAAAATGGCTTTCTCCCAGGACGTTCCTTGTGCCAGTTTGAATGTATTGTGTCCCCCAAATGACATTATCTTTGATGTAGTCTTGTGGGGCAGACATTTTGGTGCTGACTAGATTTGCTTGGAATTTGCCCCACCCAGCTGTGGGTGATGACTCTGATGAGATATTCCCATGGAGGCATGGCCCCACCCATTCAGGGTGGGCCTTGATCAGTGGAGCCATATAAATAAGCTGACTCAAAGAGAAGGAACTCAGTGCAGCTGTGAGTGATGTTTTGAAGAGGAGCAAGCTTGCTAGAGAGGAACGTCATGGGAGAAAGCCATTTTGAAACCAGAACTTTGGAGCAGACGCCAGCCACGTGCCTTCCCAGCTAACAGAGGTTTTCCAGATGCCATTGGCCATCCTCCAGTGAAGGTACCCGATTACTGATGTGTTACCTTGGACACTTTATGGCCTTAAGACTGTAACTGTGTAGCCAAATAAACCCCCTTTTTATAAAAGCCAATCATCTCTGGTGTTTTGCATTCCGCAGCATTAGCAAACTAGAACATTCCTCTTTAGGCTGAAGCGCCTCTTCAAAATGTCACTCTCAGTTGCTCTTGGGGCATTTGTCCTCTCTTAGCTTCTCTGGAGCAAGGGTCTGCTGTTCAATGGCCATCTTCAAACTGTCTCTCATCTGCAGCTCCTTTCTCAGCTCCTGTGCATTCTTCAAAGTGTCCCTCTTGGCTGTAGCAAGCTCGCTCCTTCTGTCTGAGCTTATATAGTGCTCTAGTGAACTAATCAAGGCCCATGCTGAATGGGCAGGGCCACACTTCCATGGAAATTATCCAATCAGAGTTATCACCCACAGTTGGGTGGGGTGCATCTCCATGGAAACACTCACAGAATTACAATCTAATCAACACTAATATGTCTGCCCACACAAGATTGCATCAAAGATAATGGCATTTTGGGGGATGTAATATATCCATACCAGCACAATGGTCATTACTTATCAAGTACTTATAGAATTTCAGACATTATTCTAAATGCTATTCATGTATTAACTTGTTTATTCCTAACTAAAACCCTTTATACACATGTGAAAATAGAGGCAGTGAAAAGTAATTGCCTCCAGCGTAGTCAATGGAAGAGCTGGTATTTGATCCCAGTACTTTGCACCTAGTGCTCCATATCACACATTCTTTATCTCTGCACTCCAGTGTACATAAAGTTTTATAAGTGATTCTCATACTTTCTGTTCTAGTTTGCTAAAGCTGCTGTTATGCAAAATACCAGAAATGGATTGGCTTTTATAAAGGGGGTTTATTAGGTTACAAATTTATAGTTCTAAGGCCATAAAAGTGTCCAAACTAAGGCATCAAAAAGAGGACACCTTCACTGAAGAAAGGCCAATGGTATCTGGAACACCTTTGTCAGCTGAGAAGGCATGTGGCTGGTGTCTATTGGTCCTTTGCTCCCGGGTTCTGGTGTCAAAATGACCTTCTCCAAACAGTCTCTCTCAGCTTCTCTGAGCTCCGTGTTTCCATGAGCTCTCTTAAAGGGCTCCAGTGATCTAATTAAGACCTTCCCCCCCACCCCCAGAATAAGTGGGGTCACACCTCCATGGAAATGATCTAATCAAAAGGTCTCACTTATGGTGGGGTGGGTCACATCTCCATGGAAACAACCTAATCAAAAGGTTCCACCCTAGTTAAAAGACTAATAAGACTGCCCCACCAGATTACATTAAAGAGCATGGCTTTAGAGGGGGACATAATAGATTCAAACCAGCACACATTCTAATGTTAGAAATGTTTCCAAGCATCCATTTCAGTATTATCTCTCCATAATTTGACTATTCTTTAAACACTATTTTCTTACTCATTGTAAAAAGGTCACCTTTATCCTAAAGAAACCTCTATCTTAACTGTGTTTGTTTATAAAAGTATCTATTAGGTATCATGACAGAGAAACACCTGTCATTGATAAAAATGACAACAATTTTGAATAATTGTTTTATTCCCTCCTTTCCTTCCTCCCTTCCTTCTTTCCTTCCTTGAAAGATGTATGGCTCATCCTAAAGTTCAGTGCCTTGTAAGTTCCCCAACATGAGATAACCAGTGGTTCAAAAGATGTCACTCCCATTCCATTGCAAAGTATTTTTAAAAATTCTACTGTATTTCAAGGTTTTCTTCATATAAATTTAGAAACATGAGAGGTAGCCTATAACATTGTATGCTCAACTAGTTTTAACTTCCTTGCTACAGTAATTTGCCTGAGTGATGTATTAAATGAATATCTGTGACAGCTTCCCCTGAATCCTTAAAAATCTTCTTATCGAAGCAGCAACTTCACACCAGTTGTTGACAGTATGTGGTTATTTTGTAAAATGTTTATTTTTATACAGCAAACATTTTCTTGAGAAAATATCTTCTTCAACATCTTTCCCTTCAATGATTCACAAAAAAAAATATCAAAATAGAAATATTTGCACTTTTTTTAATCAATTGTGTATTTAGTTTGTATTATTGTTTCTTCAGATACCCAGCAGTTTAATGTTTTTGTGCTTTCCAAAAATATTTACTGAGCAATGAATGTGGTTTACATGGAAGCCATATTGTTCTCCATGTGAAATGGCAATTTTTTTTGTAACCACTGAAGTAAAAAAGAGGCATTTCTTTAATATTATAATATAATAGCTTTTTTTTCACCTTATTAAGTAGGAAACCTCAAATGATGTTTTTAAACATTTAACCATATAATTTAATGAAATTTGTTTAAGTATTGCATTTATTTCATGGTTTTATATATGGTTGGGAAAAGATTTATAAAGGTTTGTCTTCATATTTTGGCTACTTACTTTTCAAATGTCTTGCTTCTCATTATAACATCATGCTATGTTTATCTAGTACCTTATCATGTAATCTGCCTTAGGATCAAGATCTTGGTTAACAGTACTTGTAAATTCATTACTCGTAGGGTCTTCTTTGATAGTTTTGAATTATTTTACATGATTTCCTTTAATCACTGATTAGATTGCCTTTGTTTTTACCTCATAATATGGCTGATGAAGAGCACACACTATGTACAGGAAAAGCAATGGCCAGTTATTTTCTCATGGTTCACCTGTTCACCTGCACTTCAATTAGTATTATTTTCAGCCTGCAACTTCTCTGCAGAATTCTTTTACATCCACTTGTCCGTTTGCTGAAAATATTTGGTCCACATCACATAATATGATGCATAGTCCCATTCACAAAGGACATGTAAACTGTAACCAATGAGAAAGTGTGTGCTCTGCCATATAGAATTCCCATACTTCCTAAACATCCCCCTGACCATGTCTGTATGTATTAGAACTATCTCACATTCAACAAGGTGGTCATCAAGTGTCGTTTCATGCACTAAAAAATAGTAAAGCCCGATATCATTCTTATTTTGAAAATAAAAGGAGCAATTTTAATGCAATATGTTCCTTTATTATAATGAATCTTTTTCCAGTCCTCTTTTTGATATTATAGTCCATTCATTAAGCAATAGATTTTCTCACTGTGAAGTATGAATTGGAACAGAAAGATTTTCAGAGGGAGGAACATGAGCAAGGAAGTTACTTTGAAATATGATTAGTACATGGAAACCATAGGGAAGTGACCATATGCATGAAGAGGAGGTTGAGTTTTTAGAGAATAATGGTAGTTCCTGTGAGCAATTTTGATCCTACTTCAATTTTGTAACTCATCCACAAAACACCTAAAGACCCAACCTGGTGGAAGATTGCTGGTCCTTTATCAGCCAAAATTCCTGAAAATTTGGGTTTAAATATGGTTTTCCCTTAACTCATGGATGATATCTATGGAGCAAGTCTCTATAACAATGCCTAATGGGAACACAGGCTCAGAGCACAACAGGAACTTTCAGCAAATGATTCCTCTATTCCTTGCACAGTATAAAGAGTCCAGAAAGGGCAAATAATCTCTTTGTCAATTACACAGCACAAAGAGTTCAAAAGAGCAGGGGAAGAACGGTCTCCAGGGGTGGTCCAAAACTGCTTTGGTTCAGAGATGACAGATGGCAGAGACGAGAGGCCAGTCTTTCCTGTTTGAGAGTGGATTTTATCCACCTCATAGAAAAAGAGCCTGCCACTAAGAATTTCTGTTCTGATAAGCTTCTGGGGCTGCTGGTTCCCGGCTTCCCCAGAGAAAGAGGTGGGGGTAGGTGGGTCTGGGAGATGGCTCCTTAACAGGTATCTATGATTTTCCTAATAATACCATTGGTAGCATATCTGCTGCAAGCAGAGAGAGTTCCATTTAAAGTGTTTAAAAGAAGAGGTCTGCTGAAAACTTGACTGTGATATAATTCTAAACTGGCAGTGCTTAAAAGTAGAAGGGTCTCACCTTAGAATCTTAGTTACTTGACAAGTGATAATTGTTATGCTTCACCCAAATCATTAGGTACTGAAATGGCATATTATTACCTTTAATGGTGTATGTTGATCTATGTGTAAAACTATCATCAGTCCTTAGCTATTATTTTAAACATATTGATACAAAAATTAATTTATTGTGATTGGAAAACAATACAGCATAGTTTGGTTATTTTCAGTTTAATTTGCCTCTTTTTCTTAGTTTTGAATGATTAGGTCATTCATCGTTTATTCATTTTGAAGTATTTGATCATTCATTTAGCAAATATTTATGGAACACATTTATATGGCTGGTATTCCCTTCTAGGCACTGGACGTATATACAACAACAAGCAAATTAAACAAAAAGCTTCTGCCTTGGAGCTTATATTAGCCATCTATTGATAGTCTTCTCCTCTACCAGGCACTGTGTACATCCCTATGGATAAAAGAATAAATGGGCCAGAGCCCAAGAACCTTACATTTTAGTTGGTAGATTAAACATAACAACAGATAATAGTTTAAGTGACAGAGCTTTATTAGAAACCAATAGATAGAAGTCAAATTTTCTGATTGTATAGTGTGTGACAAAAAAAGAGATATTCATTCTAGTGAATTTAGTAGGAAAAAACAGGAAGAAATGAAGTGGCTGATACAGTGCAAGAAGAACAAATACTTGTGCAAGAAAATTGAGCTATAATTAATTTTTGTGTAACAAAGATAGTTAACAAGATGATGGGATTTCATTTACCTATATTATCTAAAATTTCAGGTCATAGGTTATTGACATTTTGGAGATTTTTCTAAATGCTTTATCACTCACATTTTCATGTTTTAACACTATTGCTGGAGCAATTTGCAAAATCTCTCAGAATAGACCAGGAAGTTACAAAACTTAAGGAAGCTGGTGTGACTAATTCATGTCTAATTCAAATTATTAATTAGACAACAAATGCAATTAACAAAAGCAACTCAGAAGCTGTTTAACTTCCAGTATTATATACTTAATTTAAAAGGGCATGAAAGAAAGGGAAACTGTGAGCTTAACCAAAGAGAAAATTAATGTGAAAATGCAGCATTCTTCAAAATGCCTCAAAATGATATTGCCAGTTCTAAAGGTGGTAAAGAAGCTGAGATGACAAGAGTCATGGATAGCAGTGTGTGCCTGGGGTGATGTGTGGTACTACAAATGGCAATAGTGCATGGGTTCTGGATGTGAAGAAAGACCTTAATAGTGAGAGTAGAAAAGAAAGTGATATATAATTTTATGTATAAAGTTGTATTGAAATGGTAAAGAATGTTTTTTATGCACATAGAGCATAATGTTTGGGAAGCTGATATTTTTCAAGACATATTTTCAAAGGATCATAGAATTAAGAAAATACAGTGTTTATAGTGCATGTCTACTTTACTTTCCTTCTGTTCAAAACTTGGAAAAGAAAACATTAGTGTAGAGAATGTTGGCTGAATTTTGTATCCCTGCAGTTTCGTATTATTAATATAATTAAGTAGTCAAGTGTTTTTTTAGGCACCACTTATTCTTTATGAGCTATTTAGGACCCCAGCCACGTCCATTTTCTGTTTTGTGAGCTCTATGCATACTGAAGGCAGTCTAAATAATAAATGACAAATAATTACAGTACCATAAATTCAGCAGTGAGTGACTAGCTTTTGCAGTATTATAGTGAAATAATAGTATTTTCACACAAAATGAAAAAGAAAATTTGGAAACTGCATCAGGGGAGCAGTCTTTTCTTGTTTCAGTTCTTTTTTCACCCCTCAAAGAAAAAAGCCTTTATCAAAAAATGCTTTTAAAGCCTTCTTCAAAATTTAGAAATAAATGGATATTTTAATATTGTTAAGTGAGCGTAACATCTATGTATTATGTGATTTTTGGTGTCTACTGAGATTGTACAAAATGGGAGAGGAAAGCTACTAGGTGAGAACTTGGGTCAGAATTGAGACTTGTAGATATCTTTTAGGTAATTGTAAAATCAGCTTGGTAGCACAAGGGGGAAGACTAATTATCCATGTGTTTCTTATGTTGTGATAACATGAATCGAGTGTATTGGAGCACATTAACAGAACCACGAAGTGAAAGTGTAATCCATACTATATAAAGCTGCATTTGAATTGGGTTCCAGGCTTTGACCTAGCAAAGAAGTCAGGATTTATGTTGCATATATGCTAATAGCATTATGTATATTTCTTGTAACAATGAGCACATTTTGATTTGAATGATACTGAAGATTCTGCAAGCACTCAGAATAAAAACCAATGTCTTTGCTAAGGTCTAAAATGTAGATCTTCAAAATGGGGTGTGTGTTCCTAGGGACACACAAAAACTTTCTGTGGGGTACACTGAACCACAGAGATTGAATGGAATATATTTTTAGGTCTTCAGTATCTATGTGTTTTCTTTTCTGGAACTGAGGAGTCTTAGATTGTTCCTGTGGGCAAGCCAATCTACCTTCCCGCCTCCACTTCCACAATCACTACTCTCCTACTTTACAGAGAAGACACAGGTTTCACCTACCTTGAAAATATTATGGTGCAATGCCTCAGGGTGTAAAAACTTCCAGGGCATCAAACCAAAGTAAAATTCAAATTAATCAGTGTAACAGAAGCTCCTTTAATCAAGGCACAATAAGCACAGGTGGCTTATTGTGTTTCCGTGTCTTAGATTTTTTTAAAAAGGTGAAGCATGACTACAAATAGCAAACCAAGGCCCTTGACGAGCATTTGAAATGCAGATAGATATTTTTTAGAGTAGGACTGTGATGGTAATGACAATTTTTATTGAGAGATCTTACCTCTTTAATCCCTGATTATTACCAAGGAAGGAGGAAATATTTCTTAAAAGCAAATCCAAGAGAACTGTCAGTAAGGAATATTGAAAGTGGAGGCACCTTATTTCTTCCAACAAGCACATCCATGGCAAGGTCCATGCTTTATACATCCATCGATCTTAGAATATTCAACATTTTAAAGAGCATGCTGGGAAATACTAATCTTCTAAGAAGTACATCTTAGTACTTAATAATAATAACAATAAAAGATTACTCAATATATTCATTCACTGGTGACTCTGGGATTTCAAGAAGACGTTTACTTTTGAGAAGATAACTGTTACGTCTTTAAAACAAAGGAACATGTATAAGAGTTAAGTTAGCATCTCATATTTTCTTGAACACCTATCTAGACTCATAAGAGAAGCATTTTCATCTGTATTCGCCAAAAGATGATTATGCACCCTGAATCAGTATTTTTTTCTTGGACTGAAATCTGTTGCTTCCTTTCAATTGCTTGCAAATTTTTTTTTTTTCTGTTCTTTTATTCATTGTGTCCAAATACTTACTATATTTTGAGTAACTTAGCAGAGATATGTTAAGGATTCTAATGTAAATAATGTGCTTGACAATGATTATTTTCATACTTTATTTACTAATGAGCCATTGTTACCCGTTATGAGAAGTGATAGATTTCAAAAATTTGGGTGGATATGTGAGGAAAAAATATGGAGACTTCTTGTCTTACAATAGCCTACACAATTTGTCCTCTCCTGCCAAACTACATTTTCAAGTATTTTCCTGCTCATTCACTCTACTCCAGCTCCATAGCCTACTTACTGTGCTTAGGATACACCGTGCACCTCAGGGCATTTGTTTTTTTGCTGTTTGTACCACATGGAGTGTGCTTTCCCCAAATGTTACCATGTTTCCCCTTTATTTCTTTACCCTTCACGTCTTAGGTCCTTAGGCATTCCTTCTCTGACTTCCCTTTAAAAAATAGCTCCTTCTTACTTCCACCTGTCACCATTTTCTATCCCATTATCATGCTTTATTTACTCTTATATTACTTACTACTGGCAAAAGTAATTTTAGACACAAACATATACCTCACAGAGTCTGTCTCCTTCTGGTAAATATAAGCAATCTTCTTCAATGGTTTATCTCTAACGTCTGGCACTTGGTAACGGCATAAAATTTCTTTGTTTAATGAATGGATGCAATAAAGAAAAGGAGAAAGGGAGAAAAAAGAGAAAGAAAGAGAAAAAAAAAGAAGAATGAAGAAAGAGGTAGGAGGAAGGAAGGAAGGAAAGGAGCAAGAGAAGACATTGAGAAGGAGAGAGAGAAAGAGAGAAAGTAAAGGAAATGAATTTACTTTTCCTTTAAGTATAAACTCTACACTGAGCATATCTTATGCCTTCAGTTGAAAGTCCCAGACTTTCTAGAAGTTCTGAGCTTCACTTATACTTTTATTCAGTTATAAAAATGTATGACCAAGTTGTAGAATTCGTAACTGCACAGCACCATTTCACATCTGAGATCTCCCAGTCATTTTCCCCTGCATTTTCTTTTTCACTAGAAAGTCTGCTCTCTACCCCCATTGAAACCTTAAATCATGAAAGATTGTGTGCATAGCTCCTCTTGGAACTACTCAAACTTCAAAGAATCCAGCTCGCAATGATCAGTCAGTTCTCTCTTGCAGCATATACAGTCTAAACTTATTCAACTATGACTGTTTTACATTCTGTCCTTAATGATTTTGCTTGCTAACTTTTTTCATGTAAATTATTCTTAATTCCCTGAATATTTTGAGAGCCAGATCTATGTCAGGGCACAGACCTAGCCTTCCATTTCTTCCTGTGGTGCACCTGACAGAATACATTGATGGCATTGCATACTGTATTCCTGCATTCAAAATGAACTTACTCAAACCCTTCTCACCCTCATGTTCAGCATTTCCAAATTCATGCCCTCCACTGAGTAATATCTTTATTCCTGAGCTTGTCAGTATTACTGGACACTCTCCATCAATCTCTCCCTGTCTCTCAACTGGTTTTCATATGGTTGCAATGGTCTGGTTATTATTTGACTTATCCAGGTGCTCTATCAACCTACCCTGTTTCTTTTTCCTTTTTTCACTACTAATTGAAGATATTCACCAAGATTTAGAATTTTGGCTCTCTGCCATTACTTATAACACTTTGGGTATCTTGTGAAACTGGATTCCTCCATTCAACAGCTTTATTGATTATTTCAAATGTATATCTCTACCTCTGATATCTATTCTTATTCTTCAATACATATTTATTAATTACTTATGTGTTCCCAGTGTTTAGTATAATGTGTGGACAAACAGATTATAATATTGAAAAGTAGTTCATCAGTAAATACCATTTTATAGAAAATATTGAGATTCATTTGTCTTGGAATTGATTAATAAAATGAAAGAAGATTAAAACTGAAAATTTTTCTGGTGTGGGGGCACCTTCTCTGATTCTTTTAATCAAGTGGCCGTAATAGTTCCTAATTTGGCCCCAGGCCTCTCTATCCCCAAGTTTTGATAGGCATAGTTCCATACAACCAAATGATTTGTTGAGGAAACAGAGAGTACAGAGTTCATGGTAACAGGCTAATCCCTCACCATGCTTTTGATGTACCCAGCAGACACGTTGCTTGGGGAGCAGACAAGAAGGGGACACTGACATCTCATTCCTCACTTGGATGTGCACTTATGCAGCAGATTAGCTGCTCTTAATTGGGTGCCACTGTAAATAGGGGGAGAAGCAAAGGGAAAGAATCAGCAACTACATGGAATGGCAGTTTTTATTTGAACTAGACCAAATTGGACTTTTAAGTATGTGAATGTGATCTGAATTCCTGAGATTTTCCTATGATGGTATTAACTGGGACCAAAGACATAACACTGTTGAAGACAGTGGTTGGAAAGAAGTAAAAAACATTTTATTTTGTGCATACCAGAGTTGGGTATGTTCAATAAATCAGTTCATTTGAATGAGTGAAGCAATATAAAATAGTCTCTTCAATGTGAGGTAGAAGAAGATTCATGGACTTCACATTGAGGGATATCAAATCTAAAAATTTGAGTCATGACTTTTCTTATCACTAGTTCTTCAGTGGTGGAAAGTCACTCATCAGTTCAGTTGTTGTTTTGTTTTGTTTTGTTTTTTACAATCTATAAAATGGTACACTAAAACTTACTTCAGATTAGGATTAAATGAAATTAGGCATTTTCAGAACCCCACATATAGCAGCCACTCAAAACTTTGTAGCTCCTTTCCTCATTCTTCTTACTTACTCCGCCCAAGAATTGGTACCTGACACAGAAGATTACAACTGTAATACAGGACATGAACTAATATAAGACGATTTAATTCCAAAAGTAAGTACTATAAGCATTCAAAACGTAGTAGGTGACTTCCACTGAGGATCATTGAAATTCATATGGAATTTATGGAGCTTGTGCGTTGATTGGCTCAGAATTTTGAGGGGAAGTAATCTAGACATTGGTATAATTTTGAGGGAGAACAGATTTTATTTGAGTAAATTGTTCTTATGGCTGGCAAGGGAGGGTGAATGATTAGGTTGGACCCGGGATGTATGGGACCTTACAGAGCCCTCTTTGCAGCAGGAGATGTTGGCATAAATTGGTTTCAGTTTGGCAGATGTCAGTTTCTACTGATCATTAGCCTCAAACTTAAACTTCCTTATAACAAATAATAACTATTTTAGCTATATAATATCTTTCTTTTAAATTAAATATATCGACTGAAATTTTAAGGACACTGATAGTTTGATAAGATTTAGGCCAATAATATATTCCTATGAATAAACAGGTAACAACAGTTACCTGCTGTGACATTTGAAAAATCTGTCTTTTAAATCTTTTATTTTATTTCTCTAAGCTAATCACCTTACTTTTAGTTGTGTTTTCCTTCACTTAAAATGATGAGGAACATCTCTTGAATTTATCATACCAAATAGTGTAATAAAAATTATATAACTGACAACTTTCTTTTCTTTTTGTAGGAAAGAACTATTCTTAGCTAAGCTTGCTCACCTACTACATAAGTAATTGTTCAATTCAGAATATATTAAAGAAAATTCTCCTCCATTCTAAATGAACTAATCAGAAATTATTAAAATAATGGAAAGAGCTTGGAGAGGAAATACAACATTCCTATTTGCCAGTAGGTAATTTAACTTGGGCTCTGTGTAAATTATATAGCTTTTCTACTCACTCTTCATTTTATGGAGTTCGTTTGTCATATTCTCTAAAACAGTGGTTCTTAACATTAGATTCATATTATGATAACCTGAAGGTATTTTAAACTTTTTCACTGCCTTGGACCCACCTGCAGAGATTCTGCTTTGATTGTCCTGGGCATCCATAGTGCTTTATTATGACTCCTTCAATGTTCTTGCTTTTCAACTTATTCCAACTTGTCACACATAAATATGGATATTGTCCTTAAAGTTTATTTCCTTTATAGAAGAAAGGAATTTTATCACTAAAACAAATATTCTCCATACTTAAAGAGGACCTACATGCATTTAGATGCCTGATTAGCCTTTCTTCCTCAATTAACTGAAGAAAAGCTTGGAAAGTCAATCTCATTAATTTATTAGTTGATATGCTTTAAGTCTTGTTTATGCTAAGAATAAATGCAATCTAATTGTAGACCAACAGTATTTTTAAGCAAATATATAATTCTAAAAATACATTTTAGAAAATTCCAAAAATACATATACTTATCCAAAACGAGTAGACAACTCATTGCCTCTCATGGAGGCATGACTAAAGTTCAGTGGTCTTAGTCCACATGGAAAGAGGACTCTGATTGGTCAGGGCAGACTAGAAAAGAGGTTCACAGTTCTTCATATGGGTGACTGAAGAAGGGGTGGCAGCAAAACTAAGACTCCATCCTTCTATCATATGAGGAATTTCTTGCCATGCCTCAAGTACTGGCTTTGGCAATCTATTTCTTACTGTTCCATCAGACCTATTCAGTTTTTAGGATATGAGGCCTTGCAGTCTCCTAACATGCTAAGAGGAATAAAAGGAGCATCTGTTATAATTTAATATTTTATAAAGACATTGCAAAATGGAGGGAAAATCATGTAATCAATCCAATATACCATACATTACTTTTAGGTCCAATGTGTGGAAGATTCTTTTTACTGAAAGGTAGAAGGTAAAATGAATCAGAGTGCTCAGGAAATAATGTCATTCAGGAGATGTCAGAACAAGGGAATCATCTGCAGTATTCAGAAGGAAACTCCAAAATAATCCCCCAAAAATATGTTTTAGAAAAGCACATGTATCTGGTATGTATCTTAAACTATCTTCAGTACTAGTTCACACAATTGCAGGGTAGAAGGATGGTCTCTGAATGATACAGATACATCACATCTTTCTGACATTGATGTCAGTGGACAGGGACCTCTCCAAAACAACAGGAACCCTGATTTTAAATTTTAGAACAGAGCCACCTGCATTTGAATCATCTGAGGTGTTCATCAGCATGAAGATGGACCCTACATACTGAATCAGAGTCTCCAGCAAGTTATCTCTGGAATTTGCATTTTAACAGTTCTCAGGGGAATTCTTCTGTATCTTAAATCTGAAAAATATTCTCATAGCATGAGGTGGAAGATGTAACTTTGGAACAGGAACTAAGATATATGGATTGTAATATCCACTAACTGAATCTCTTGCAAGGCCAACTCTGTGTTTATTTGTCTTTGTATTTCCATTATTGCTTGCAAAATAGCATCAGTAATCTTTGTTGAGCTAAAGTTAATCAAGCATTGGTTAAATTACTTAATATTTAGGTCTCAGTTTCTTTATCTATCACATGGCTGTTGTGGACTAGATGGTTTTAATGCATTTTCTAGCTCTGTGACTCCATGGTTCTGGTCTCTCTATTGAGAAGGAATGTGTTAGGGATTGAATCATGTCCTCTACAAGACATATTCAAGTCCTCATTCCTGGTCCTGTGGGTATGAATTCATTTGTACATGGGATATGTGAAGATCCTATCTAGATGAAGTCAAATTGAATCTGGGTAGGTCTTAATCCAACATGACTAATGTCTTTATAAGGAAAGGAAATGTAGACAGAGACAGAGAAGGAGAAGTAGGAGTGAGGAGAAGACAGAAGGAGACAAATTGTCAGAAGATTTCCAGCAAATCACTATCAAATGCTACAGACTTTGGAGAAAAAGCATGGTCTTTCAACACCTTGTTTTTTGGACTTCTAGCCTTCAAAACCATGGAACAATAAATTCATGTTGTTTAAGCCAACTAGTTTGTAGTATTTGTTATAGCAGCCATGGCAAACTAAGACAAAACGATAAATCTAGCTTCAGATAAAACAACTACTACCTTCAGGTCCTACCCTAATGGTGCCATATTTGAGACTCTTAAACCTTCACTTCCCCTGGATATCTCTAGACCACAGTTTTGTGTTTCTCTGTTTTACTTGACCTTGGCTTTTCAAACTTATTCCTAAATGGCCTTTGAACTATCATCTTTCTGGCTGATGTTTTGAAATCATATACATTTCTGGTCTTTTCCAACAAGAACTAGAATTCTGTTGTGAGAACAGAGCTGGGTACAAAATTGCAGCAATATTTTGCATTTTCCATAAGTCAAAGCACTATCATATTCAGGAATGCGTTCATTCAGCTGTTTAAGTTTTGGCTGAAGCCCTAAGATAGAATCTTCCAATTACTACTCCCACTTTCCAACATAAGTGTACATATGCAGGAGTAACAAAGAAGCTGGGAGAAATCTATTTTTCAACTATTTGGACTCTCATCCACTCAAAGATACGTAATGGTAAAGGTAGAAGTGGTCAGAGAGGGTATATGGGAAGAGAAGTTTTGGAGAGAACTGTTGGTTCTCCATGTGACTAGTGGGCACTGTTTTTACCTCATCTCAAATTTGGTGAATGGGGATACAATAGGACATGGATTGGAAAGCATGACGGGTGTTTTCTGGAGTTTGGAGAACTCAAGGGACTTGTGTTGAACTCAGGGTCAAGAAATTTAAAGGGTAAGAGAATATGGACATTTAGCTACTTTGAAGTGCAGCGAATAGAAGTTGCAAAGTTGTGGCTTGCTTACACGTATACAATATAGTGAGGGAAAGAATGCATTGGGGTTTCTACATGGACCATGTCACCCAGAGGGGCAAGGAGTCCTCAGTAAAAAGTGCTGGGGATAAAACAATGATTTGCCACCAGCCAGCAAATTTAACAGTATCAAGAGATTTGCAGGTAAGGGATTCTTAGCTATGTGTGGATGGTTTACAACAAACCCACCAAAGCATGCTACGAGGAAAAAAAAGTCAGCTTTAAATACCTTCCAAGCCAAGAGACACAAAGGTAAATAACCATAACACTGCACAACACGTAAGACCTTACCTAGCCTTTCTTAGCTCTTCAACACTGGAAAAGCCTGAGCTAGGCTAGTGAGGGGAAGGAAGAGTGTTCACAACCCTGTGGCTTCCTGTAGATCCCAGTTGGAAGAGGGGAGAAGCTAAATGAAGTTCGCCATTTGGACTATTACATGTATATAGATGCTTTAATAATGGAAGTTAGATTGTTTTAGGAATTAAAGAGATCAGAGTATGTAACCTGGATTTCAAACATGTATGGAGGGAAAAGTAGGCCTTTGGAGTGGGCTTGAATGAGTCACAAGGGAAAAGCATTATATGGGATTTTATCAAATATGTTATTTTATAGCTCACAGTTCTGGCACATTTTCCTAACAATTAACCCACACACATATGTTGAGCATTACTGTGGGCAGAGTACTCTTCTCAGACTTTAGGATGATAAGAAAGTTGTGTATGACATTGCCCTTGAGCTTACTGAGATTCTACTCTATATTTGGAGGTTGAATGTCATATTTAACTTTATTTCAAGGCATAACAAAGCAAATTTAATAAAGATACAAGCAAAGTTAGGAAGTTTAACTGGAAAGGTCTGGCATGTTTTCATATAGCAGGATCATTATCAATGTCTCTTGGACAATGAGTGGCTTTTTCTTCAAACAGGGAAGCAAAAAATAATTTAAAAAGCTTGATGAGAATGGCAGAGTAATGAAAGTAAAGGGTGTTTAGAAAGAAAGAAAGTATAGTATGGATTTAGAATATGATATATAGAAAAATGTCAGGAGCACTAATCATGGAAAATTATTTTTGAGTAAGAACATAAAGGTCTTTGAGTAATAGATTTGTACCAAACTTGTTAAAAATGAAATGTCATTTTAGTGATAGAAAGATAGAACATACAATTTTATGAGGAGCTAAACAGTGCTCAATAATTTTCATTCTGGAAATTTGCATGTTATGAAAATGAAATTATGCAGAATATACATTTTACAAAAAAAGAGTCCCTACTGTATTTATAAATTCTAAACTGTTAATTTTATTCTAGAAAAAAAAAACGGAAATTCACACTTTCCTATATTTACTGTAAATTAATGCTGTTGAAATTCTGGTCATTTTGAGAAACAGTATTGTATGAAAGAGAAAATATTATTTGATTTTGGATCCCAATTATTTGTCATCTATACATGGAATACTGTGAGTCTGAGAGCTGTATTTCGAGAAACATTTTATGAAAACAGAAAAGATGCAAACAAGCAAAAAGAGAATAGTTAAGGTGACAGTAGTGTATAATTTAAGAAGAGATTAAATAGATTAGAAACGTTTAGTAGGGAAATTTAAAAAAAGAAAAAGAGAGCAGTTGTGAAGCCCTCTCTGAAAACAAGAGAAGGCTTCCTTACCAAACCCCGCAATGGGACTTCCTGTGTGGCATTCTCAGTTATAGATGAGTCAAGTCTACTTAAAATGAACATTGAAATGGACAAAAAAAAGGTTGAAAATTTTGTAAAATTTTGTCATGAACATGGTTATGAACATATATTTTTTAGCACCATATGGTGTAGGAATAAAATAGGATTTACTGGGGAAAAACTTATAAGCAGAGAACTGGCAGAGCTCGCCCAGTCCCCTGAGTTCTCCTTATCTCACAGCCAAGGCAGGAGGGAGATGTCTGCAGGCACCAGAGCTCTGGGCCATCTTTCAGTACAGCAGATCTCTATCGGTTCTGGGACGTGGCCTCTTAGAAAGGGGGAGGTCAAGAGACAAAAGCCCATTCTTCCACGGAGCTCACTCAGACTTGTTGAACCAACTCTCTTTCTAAGTAACAAAAAACGGGAAGAAAATGGTCCTCCAGATTTGGCAAATAATTAAAAAGGATTCCCAGTTAAGTTTGAATTTCAGTTAAAAAAAAAAAAAATGAATACATTTTTGGTATAAGAATATTCCGTGCAATATCTGGGACACACTTAAACTAAATTTTTTCTGTTGTTTATCTGGATTCCAATTTAACTGGGTGTTCTGTGTTTAATCTGGCAATACTACACCAGAGATGTCCGGATTTATATTCCTCACAGTGAGAGTAATTGACCTGCTCAGTGAGTGGGAGTAGAGGCTGGAGACAGGCGGCTCAAGAGATTATTCTGTATACGTGTCTCAAAGCAATGCTCACACCATCTTTTCTGCACACCTTTCTTTCTTTGGCATTGTCTTCTTGAAAACACACTACCTGATCCCTAAAGTACCCCAGGATTCCCAAAGTGGAGTAAAAAATACAGTGATAGCGTATTCTTTGAAACTGGATACTAGTTTTTGATTTTGCTCTCCTGGACAATTTGCTTCACTTTTCTCAAGTTCGATTTTCTCATCTATAAAGTAGGCATAATACCTGATATGGATGCTGTTAGGATTAAATAATATAATGAATATAAAATGCATAGCACTGGTGATCATTCACTGAATGATAGGTATTAATATGACATATTTTAGAAATATATTTTCCCAGTTTTTAAAAGCTAAAGGAAGTTCGGTAAAGCTGAAATATGTAATTTTAAAAACAAATATGAGAAAATGATAGTTTCACAAATTAGGTGGTACAAGCTGAAAATATAGTCCCATAAATTTTAATAGGTTTAAAGAGAAGAGATTCACAATGGGATATCAAAAAAGTATGACTCCCTATATATATCTCTATGCTCAAATATTGTTGAATATATTATGGCCTTTAAGAGCATGTCCTTACATGCCTCCACATAAGAGATAAAATATCAACTGCATGTCCTGTCATGTTTTCACTACTTTATAATCAAATGGAGAATTACCCATCCATCAGCACCTCCTAAATGAAAAAGTTAAAGTACTTTCTCCTCTAACCACCCCTTCCCCACCCCCGCCAAATAATCACTGTGGAAAGATTTTAATAAACAATTACCTCCTCAATCTAGGTTTTTAAAATTGGCTTTAAGGAATTATTATTTGAGTAAAAAAGTTTACCTGTGAGATAGATGTTAATATGTCAAGTGCTGATATTTCAGGTATGGTCTTGAAATTTCTTTAGATTTAAATAAATGTTTTCATGTCATTAACAGTAATAGCTTCCCATTGAGGGTTTGAATGCACTGCCTTGGGGATTCCTGCTGTAGTTCGTCAATTACTCACCCTGCTGCCACCTTCTGAATTATGGTATTAGGGTCATCTGATGATCATCTATTGTCCTGTATATCATATTCTTCAATTTCTAGGCTTTGAGTGTATAATTGAAATAATGTGTTATTTTATTAGAAATACAAATCTATATGCCTTAAGTTATCCCTTCTTGCAGAGTTTTGCGAGAATTTATTAGTTTATGTCTTACTAAATTGATGGGATTCATAAATAAAGCTTACATAAATACTATTTTTAAGGCCATTATTTTTTTTCTTTACTATGGCTTCCTCCACTCATTCTTATTATCCCATTTTGAGGAAATGTCTTTTATTCAAGGATTAAATAACTGAGCTGTGAAATTAGTTGTTGTTGACTATATATATCATCTGAAAGTAGAATGGGAGGGGGGAATAGAGAAAGTAACTCTTCCATGAGACTCTAGTAAGCCAAGATCCTGGAAAATGCTTAGTGAAAAACAATAAATTAAAATGAGTGGAAGGAAGTGCCTTTTATGCAACTCATAATTAACCCTTGGAACCTTGCCCTAATATTTTATGAAGGCAAATAACTTAGCAAGATTCAACAAGAAATGAGATACTTTATCTGAATCAGAATGTCACTTGCAGTTAATCTACCTTTAGTGAAAAATTACAGAGGTTATCAATGATTATGCTTATAGTTTAAATAATCACAAGCTAAGGCCGGAGGAAAAATGTGCTTTGTTACAGCATCACAGCTGAGCTAAGAGTTTTGGAGGTTAGATGATTAATGTCCTCACCAAGTTTTTAGCTCTTATAAATTTTGTTCTTCTGAATCTGCAGTAGTACTGTAAAAAATAAACTAGACTAAGTGTTATATATATATTTTCTTTCTGGATATAAGCATTAGATTTTTTTTTTTTCTTTGCTGATATAACCACCCCTTTCCTGCCCCTTATCCCCCTTCTCATGTTTTTTATTACAATGCTAGTATTTTCACTAGCCCTCTCAGCTCTGGATAGTGAAGTCAATAAATAGAAAGCATTCGAACATCCCCTGAGATGTCTTTGGTGTTTAACTGAATTTTCAACATATCTTTGTCTCAGACATGAAATTAGATAGCGGACAAAGGTCTTCCTTCTATCACTAGGTTGGTCTATTGTGGTTGATACATACATGGTATCTTTTACCGGGAGATTAAACTGCTATGAAAGAATGAGCTATAATATAAAAGAACTCCACGAAATAAAGTACACCATGAATTTTTATGATTAAATTTGATCAAACCTTACAAAATTTTAAAGTAGACATTTCTTTGAGGTGTGGGCCTGAACAAAATCTGAGATTTTTATACAATCTAAAAGAGTAAAGGGAGTTTGGACTAAACAGGCTTTTTTTCCTGTCATGATTTGTGTGTCCTAGTGGTATTTGCTCTTTTTTTCAGTGCCTTTATATTTATTTTAACCTGTGCCTTGCCATGTGATTTTGCTTATATCAGGACCTGAAAGAGAAGGTAATGATGTGGGAAAAATGAAAACAGCATAGAAGTGCCAAAATGAGAAACTCTTGGTTTAAATCATTTGGATATCATGTTTTTATTTAGCATTAGCAATCAGATGCACCTATCTCATTGCAGCCATTTTTTCTATTTGTCAGGAAAAATATAATATTTTTAGTAAACCTTAGCTTCATTGTTTTATCCTCCTTAAAGGAGTTAACTTTGATAAAGCAAGATATTTTTAGCCAGAATAAATTTGTCATTAAGTTAGGAATGAATCTTATCAACTGCATATTAAAAAGTAAATTAGTATTTAGAAGAGTAGTTTTATTGAATTTAGGCTACTTATTTCTGTTCTGTTTCTCTGAAGACCTCTGATCATAGAGTACAACCAAAAAGACTGCTGAGACTAAATTATTAATAGGGTCTGAAGTTTCCATCTACTAAGATATAGGTTAGACAATTGTAGTAGTGACTTTGAATATTTGTGTGCAAATACCCAAAATGTCTTGACACTTTGGTTAGAATAGCACAAATCATTTCATTTGTTGATCTTCTGAAAGACATCATGGTTGTTATATTCGGAGCAGCTACATTCAGTACCATGTGTAATTTGAAGTTATTTTTTCCCTTTATTAGAGAAGTTGTGGGTTTACAGAACAATCATGCATAAAATATAGGATTCCCTTATACTACCCTACCACCAACACCTTACATTGATTTGGAATATGTTATAATTGATGATAGCACATTTTTATAATTGTACTAATAATCAAAGTCAATGGTTTAACTTAGGGTTTATTGTTTGTGTAGTATAGTCCCATGGATTTTAAAAACATTTTATATTTCCCTCTTAAATCACATTCAGATATATTAATAATATTTTGTGTATATAATTTATTTGAAAATTCAGCTTCTAACCTGTTTGAATGATAACAAATATATTAAAATCTACCTTTTGACTACATGGCTCATTTATCAAACAAATTTTAGTTACCTTATTGTCATCAATACCTGTAAAAATATATGTCAGATATTTATTTCAGTGCTGTTAATTAGGTTCACAGTGTGCCGCTATCACCACTATCCATTACCAAAACATTTCCATCATTCCAAATAGGAACCTTGTATTTTTGAAGCCTTAACTTCTCATTACCTATCCCACTCCATCTCCTGGAAACCTATATTCTAGATTCTCACTCTATAAGTTTGCTTGTTCTGATTGTTTCAAATCAGTGAGATCACACAATATTTGTACTTTTGTGTCTGGTTTATTTCACTCAACATGTTGTCTTCCAGGTTCATCCATGTTGTTGCATGTATTAGGACTTCATTCCTTTTTACAGCTGAATAACATTCCATTCTATGTATAAACTACATTTTATTTATCCACTCATTGGTTGATGGACACTTGGGTTGCTTGTATCTTTTGGCAATTGTGAATAATGCTGCTATGAACATCAGTAGGCAAATATCTCTTCAAGCCCCTGCTTTCAGTTTTTTGGGGTATATACCTACTAGTGGGATTGCTGGGTCATATAGTAATTCTATACTTTCTGAGGAAGCACCAAACTGCCTTCCACAACAGCTGCACCATTTAACATTCCCACCAGTAATGAATGAGTTTTCCCATTTCTCCACATTCTCTCCAACACTGGTTATTTTCCTTTTTTTAAAAATAGCAGTCATCCTAATGGTGTGAAATGGTTTCTCATTGTGGTTTTGATTTGCATTTCCCTGTGCTTTCTGATCATTTGTGTATCTTCTTTGGAGAGATGTCTGTTCAGGTCTTTTGCTCATTTTTAATTGGGTTGTTTGTCTTTTTATTAAGCTGAAGGATTTCTTTATGTACACTGGGTATTAATCCTTTATCAGATATGTGGTTTCCAAATATTTTTTCCTGTTATGTAGGTTGTCTTTTCACATTCATGATAAAGTCCTTTGATTCACAAAAGTTTTTAATTTTGGTGAGGTTCCATTTATCTATTTTTTTCTTTGGTTGCTTGTACTTTGGGTGTAAGGTCTAAGAAACCATTGCCTAACACAGGGTCCTGAAGATGCTTCCCTATATTTTCTTCTAAGTGTTTGATGATCCTGATTCTTATATTTAGGTCTTTGATCCATTTTGAAGTGATTTTTATATAGGGTGTGAGTTGGAGGTGGTGGCGGGGATTCTCCTTTTCTGTGCAAATGGAGATCCAGTTTTCCCAGCACAATTTGTTGAAGAGGCTATTCTTTCCCAAATGAATGGCCTAATTTACTGCCTTGTCAAAATCAGTTGGCCAAAAATGTGAGGGTTGATTTCTGAACTCTTAATTCTATACCATTGGTCTATATGTCTGTTCTTGTGCTGGTACCATGCTGCTTGGAGTACTGCAGCTTTGTAATGAGTTTGAAAATTGGGAATTGGGAATCCTTCAACTTCATTCTTCTTTTTCAAGATGGCTTTAGCTATTCGGGGCCTCTTACCCTTCCATATAAATTTGATGATTGGCTTTTCCATTTCTGCAAAGAAGTTTGTTGGAATTTTGTTTGGGATTGCATTGAATCTGTAAATTGCTTTGTATAGTATTGACATCTTAACTATATTTAATCTTCCAATCCAGGAACATGGAATAGCCTTCCATTTATTTAGGTCTTCTTTAATTTCTCTTAGCAATGTTTTGTAGTTTTCTGTGTACAAGTCCTTTACATGTTTGGTTAGATTTATTCTTTTAGTTGCTATTGTGAATGGAATTTTTTTCTCAATTTCTTCTTCTGATTGTTCACTACTGATTTTTGGGTGTTACTGCTGTACCCCACCACTTTGCTGAATTCACTTATTAGTTCTAGAAGCTTTGTTATGGATTTTTTTTTTTTTTTTTAGGTTTTTCTGTATATAGTCATATCATCTGCAAATAGGGAAAGTTTTACTTCTTTCTTTCTAAAGTGGAAGTCTTTTATTTCTTTTGCTTCCTAATTGCTCTGACAGGAACTTCCAGTATAATAATATTGAATAGCAATGGTGACAATATGCATCCTTTTCTTGTTCCTGACCTTAGAGGGAAAGCTTTCAGTCTTTCACCACTAAGCAGGATGTGGGCTTTTCATATATGCCCTTTATCATGTTGAGGAAGTTTCCTTCTGTTCCTTGTGTTCTAAGTGTTTTCATCAAGAATGAGTGCTGAATTTGGTCAAATGTCTTTTCTGCATCAATTGAGATGATCATGTGTGTTTTCCCTTCATTCTGTTAATGTGGTGTATTATATTAATTGATTTTCTTATGCTGAACCAACCTTGCATACCAGGGTTAAATCCTACCTGATCATAGTATATAATTATTTTAATACGCTGTTGGATTTGGTTTCCTAGTATTTTGTTGAAGATATTTGCATCTATATGCATAAGAGATATTGTCTGTAGTTTTCTTTTCTCGTGGCATCTTTGGGGGTGATATTGGCCTCATAGAATGAATTAGGGAGTATTCCCTTCTATTCAATTTTTTGGAAGACTTTGAGCAGATTTCAAGTTAAATCTTCTTCAATGTTCAGTAGAATTTCCCTGTGATGCCTTGAGATCCTGGGCTTTTCCTTGTTGGGAGGTTTTTGATTACAGATTCAATCTCTTTAGTGGTAATTGGTTTGTTGAGATCTTCTATGTCTTCTCAAGTCAATGTAGGCAGTTTGTGTGTTTCTAAGAATTTAGAACTCTATTTCATCTATCTGATTTATTCAAATACAGTTGTTCATAGTGTCCAATATAGTCCTTTTTATTTCAGCAGCAGCAGTGGTAATGCCTCCCCTTTTCATCTCTGATTTTTGTTATTTTTATCCTGTCTTTTTTTCTTTGTCAGTCTAGCAAAAAGTTTGTTGATTTTGTTGATCTTTTCAAAGAACCAACCTTTAGTTTTGATGAGTCTCTCTATTGTTTTTTTGTTTCTTTATTTTTTATTTCATTTATCTCTGCTCTAATCTTTGTTATTTCCTTCCTTCTGCTTGCTTTGGGTTTAGTTTTATTTTTCTATTTCTTCATGTTTTGAGGTTAGGTCTTTGATTTGAAGTCTTTCTTCTTTTTTAACATAGGCATTTAGAGTTATAAATTTCCCTTTCAGCACTGCCTTCATTGCATCCCATAAGTTTTGGTAAGTTGTATTTTCATTTTCATTCACTTCAAGATATTTCCTAATTTCAGCTGTGATTTCCTCTTTAACCCATTGGTTGTTTAAGAGTATTTTTTTTTTGATTTCCACATATTTTTAAATTACCTTTCTCCCTCTGTTCTACTGATTGCTAGTTTTGCTCCATTGTGGTCAGACAATATATATTTTATGACTTAAATATTTTTTAATTTATTGAGACAGTCTATCCTGGAGAATGACCCATTTGTACTTGAGAAGAATGAGTATTCTGTTTTTGTTGGGTGCAGTGTTTGATATGTGTCTGTTAGCTCTGATTGGTTCAGTGTACCATTCAATTCTTGTACTTCCTTATTGATCTTCTGACTACATGTTCTAACCATTATTGAGAGTAGTGCATTAAAGTCTCCTACTATTAATGTAGAATTGTCAGTTTCTCCCTTTAAATCTGTCAGTATTTGCTTCATATACTTTGGGGCTCTGCTGTTAGGTGCTGTTAGGTACATATATATTTATAATTATTACATCTTCCGGTTGAAGTCCCCTTTATCAGTATGTGATGACCATCTTTGTCCCTAGTAACTGTTTTTGAATTACAATCTATTTTATCTGATATTAGTATAGACATCCCAGCTTTCTTTCAGTTACTGATTACATGCTTTATTTTTTTCCATCCTTTCACCATCACCCTACTTGTATCTTTGACCTTACAGTGAGTCTCTTGCAGACAGCATAGAGCTGAGTCATGCTTTTCTACCATTCTACCAATCTCTGCCTTTTGACTGGAGAGTTTAATACATTTACATTTAAAGTCACCACTGATGATACAGGTATTTCTTTTGCTATTTTGCTGTGTAGCCTTTGTAAGTCTTATACCTTTTTTGCCCCTCAATTCTTCCATTAAGCTCTACTTTTATATTTATTTGCTTTCTTTTGTTGTACCATATTGGGTAACTTCTCATTTCTATCTAAATATACTCTTCATCTGTTTTCTTTGTGGTTACCATAGGATTAAAATTTAATATCCTAAATATATAACAATTATATTTGGTTTGATACCAACGTAACTTCAATAGCACGTACATATACTTTTCTCATACAACTCTCTCACCATTTTTTTGTAGCTGTTACCACATATATCTGTGTACATTGTGCATCCCAAAAACCTAGATTTATCATTACTTTTTATGCATTTGCATTTTAGCATATGTAGGAAGTTGCATACCAAACAATAAAATATAGTAATACTGGTATTTATAATTCCCCAAATTACTACAGGTCTTCATCTCTTTATGCTGCTGTGAACCTCTGTCTAGGATCTTTTTATTTCAGTCTGAAGAACTCCCTTTAGCATAGCTTGTAGGGGAGGTCTAGTAGTGATGAACTCCCTCAGCTTTTGTTTATCTGAGAATGTCTTAATCTCTCCCTCATTTTTGAAAGAGTTTTGCCAGATATAAAATTCTTGACTGACAGTTGTTTTCTTTCACCGTTTTAAGTATTTCAGCCCAATGCCTTCTTGCCTCCATGGTTTCTGATGAGAAATCAGCATTCAATCTTATTGGGACTTCCTTCTATGTATCGTGTTGCATTTCTCTTGCAGCTTTCAGTACTCTCTCCTTGCCCTTTGCATTTGATAGTGTGATCAATATATGACAACATGTATTTTTCTTCGTGTTTATCTGTTTGGTTTTCTTTGAGCTTCTTGGATGTACATATTCACATCTTTTGCCAAGTTGGGAAGTTCTCTGTCATTTTTTCTTTGACTAATCCTTCTTCCCTTTCTCTCTTTATTCTCCCATAATGCTTATATTGGTGCATTTGATGTTGTCCCATAGCTGTCTTAGGCTATTTTTACTTATACTATTTCTTTTTTCTTTGTGCTCTTCAGCCTGAATTATTTCAAGTGTCTTGTCTTCAAGTTCACTGACTCTTTCTTCTTTCAGCTCCAATCTGCTCTTGAAACCTTTCTGGACATTTTTTTATTTCAGTTATTGTGAGCTTCAACTCCAGTGGTTCTGTTTTGTTCCTTTTAAAAATTTCTATCATTTACTTAGATTCTCATATCATTCATTCATTGTTTTCCTGATAACTATAGTTCTTTCTCTGTACTTTCCTTTGTCTACTTAAGCATTTTTAAGATCATTTTTTTAAAAATGTTGTTCAGTACATTGACATTTTCATCTTCCTCATTGGTGTTTTCTGTATTTTTATCCTCTTCTTTTGGATAGGCCATCATTTCCTCTTTCTCTATTTGTCTTGTACTCTTTTGTTGCACATGTGCATTTTAATAATTTAAAATGTTAACTCTGGGATTTATTCCCTGGGATGTCTGTTTCTTGGTTTTATAAGCAGCTGGTGATAGGACAGAGATTTTCTTGAGCTTCAGCCCTCCATTCAGGACGGTTTTCCCAAAGCAAAAACATTGTGCAGGGTTTTCCCTGTCTTATTGGGCCTCTGTCTTGTCCTGGGTTCTGCTTGTTAGTTGTTTTGGACTTCTCCTGTTTACAGGAGTTTGGTTGTCCCCTGTTTCCCAGGGGACAAACCTCCCTCTCCTGGGTATCTGAAGCTAGCAGGCCTTTCTCCCAGACTGTCAGCCTATATAGATTTGATACTCTTTTTTTTTTTTTTTTTTTTTTTCGTCTCATGCTGCTTCTGCCTGGAGAGAAAATTCTAGGAGGAGGGTCATCTGGGAAGGACTTTCCCAATTTGATCTTTCCCAGCAAAACAGGACCAGGGGCCCAAGAAGCAGGCACAGACTGTTTACAAATTGCCCTGTGAACAGGGTCAGAAAGGGCACCAACAATTTCTCCAGTGGATTCCCAAAGGTGAGCTCTCTTGGCCTGCCCAGCAAATGCAGACTTTCAGCTAACTTTCCCCCACAGCCCTGAGGAAGTGCTGTGTCTTTAAATCTCCATACCCTCTGTTTCTGTCCAGGGAGGTTTGAAATGATGGCTCTCACTGCTTTTGTCCAGGGCAGGTTGAAAGAATAGCTGCCCTCAGAGCCTGCCCCCAGTGATCCAAATTTGCCAATCAGAAGCCATGCTCGGTGATCAGCTGTGCACCCTTGTTCTTGGGGAAGAGGATTTTTACATCCCTTTCTGTCAGCAGCAGACTGGACCCCAAAATGGTCACTATAATAGAGGGGGATGGATGCCAGTAGCCACTTTGTAGAGAAAGCAATTTATAGTTCTTTACTGTAGTTTATCAGTCTCTTCCTCCTGCTTTTCCCTGGATGCTGTACAGTGTTCCTCTGGCATTGGGAGTTTCAAAATAGTTGTTTCAGACAGTTCTTGCCTGTTTAATAGTTGTTTTGGTGGAAGGACTGAGTCCTGGAGCTACCTACTCCACCATCTTCCCTGGAAGTCTCTTTTAACTGTGTTTTATTTCTTTATGCCTCTTTGAAAATTGTGATATTAAGTAATTTTTTTTTTTTACATTTAGAGGTAAAATCCAGGAAAGCACATCTCTCAAAATGGGTTGGGTTTATGCATATTGCTTATAGTGTATTTCAGAAGAAAGGAACAAAGCAGGAAGGCAGGGAATGAAGCAAAGTTTGCCAATTATGGCCCAGGAACTGTGCTAGGATTTTATATTTACATATATTTATAAATTTAAGGTTCACAAAACTCTATTGAAAATGAGTTTCATTTATTTCATCTGTAAAATTAAGATGATGAGGTGCACCTTAATTTACAGGGAGGAATCTCCTAATATACACAGAGTCAACCCATCTTCGTTACTAAGGAGGTGTTACCTGGCAGTGCACGGCACAGATTCTTGCATCACCTTCACTGGGTTTTCTGAATCCCAGGTTTGCCCTTCACAAGCTATGTGATCTGGGGCAAATTACTTAACTTTTTTAAGCCTCTCTTTTTTTCAGTTAGGAATCAGAGAGTAGTAATAGAACCTGCCTCATTCCTCATGATGATTTTTATTGGCCAAGATGAGATAATACATGCAAAATATTGAGCACATTTCTTGGCACATATCAAATCCTAGATTCTTATCAAAATTAGCTCTATAATTTAAATTTGTAAGTGCTCAAATATATTATTTCCCCAAGCCCATGCCTAAAATATTTTACATTAATTCAACCCAGAGCCTTGTCTTTTCTTTTTCCTCCTTTCTCTCTTCTTTTCATAGTTTATAGTATGAAATATTTCAAAACAAACTGAAACATAAAAAAATAATATGATGTTGCACCAGCTTTCCTCATATTATTCAGCAAATGTTTACATGTTGCCTCGTTTGTTTTAAATATTTTATGAAGTAATGTAATTCTTTGGATGCAATTTTTGAAGCCTTCCCTTATGGCCTGCTTCTACAAAGACACATTTATACTCTTTTTCTCATTCCCTTCTTTGCTTCCCAGAATAAAAAACCAAAGCTTGTGCAGATCTTTCCAATTCATGTTTGCATGATTCACTCTATGTGTATGTATTAAAAAGTAATGTAATAGTACTGTTTTATGTGCTTGTAAACTTTACATATATGGCACTGTGTCATTAGTATTATTCTGCATATTGTTTTTGCATTCAACATTGCATTTTTGAGATTTCTTTATTGTGAATCATAAAGTTGTTGTTTAGATGTTCTAAAGCATAACCTATATGACTATATTATTTTCCCTATTGCTGAACACTTAGGTAGTTTCTGATTTTTCTTTGTTACCAGAACATATAGTAATGAAAAGCTTTATTCATATCTAATTGTGCAAAAGGGCAAGAGTTTCTCCAGATCTAGTAGGATATGTGCCTCTCCAACTATTTCAGCTTCCTCTTTCTTCTGTAAAAAACTTGCCACAACCTTGGTGGCTTAATAGAGTAAAAATTTATTATCTTACAGAGTTGTGTAGACTACAATCTGACATGAGTCTCACTGAGTTAAAATCACATTGTTGACAGGGCTGCGTTCCTTTCTGGAGCTTCTAGGAGAGAAGTCGTTTCCTTATTTTCCAGATTCTTGAGGCTTCCCACATTCCTTTTTTCATGAATCCCTTCCTCTATCTTCAAAGCCAGCAGTGGTGGGTCAGATCCTCACATTGCATCACTCTGATCATTTTTCTTTGGTCAATTCTCCTTGTGACCATACTGGCAAAAGATTGTCTGCTTTTAAGGACCCATGTGATACTTTGTGCCCATCTAGATAATCCAAAATAATCTCCCTATTTTAAGGTCAATAGATTAGCAAATTTACTTCTATCTGCAACCTTAATCCTCCCTTGCCATTCATAGGCACTGGGGATGAGGGCTGACATCTTTTGATGGAGAGGGGGCATTATTCTGCCTACCACCTCAACTTCACCCATGATTTCCTACTAGCTGTCTAAAAGGTTTATACCAGTTGTTATACTCCCACATTTAATGGAATGAAGGCTCCATTTTCTCCAAATCTTGTCAATACTGATGATTTATATTTTTGCAAATATGAACTCTGTTGTTTTAATTTTCATTTTCACAATGGTTAGTGAAATTGAACTCCTTTGACATTTTTATCAACTATCATGATTTCCTCTTTTGATAACTGCTTTCATATCTATTCTTCTTTTTTTAGTATATTCCTTTTTGTTCTTATATTGATTTTAGGAGTTATTTATATATTCTTTGTATTAATTCTTTTATGCAATTTTATTGAGATATATTTACTTACCAGATAATCATCCAAAGTGTACAATCAGTGATTCATGGTATCATCATATAGCTGTGCATTCATCACCACAATCAATTTTTGAACATTTTCAATACTCCAAAAAAAAAAGGAGTAAAAAATTTAAAAAGACACCCAAATATCCCATACTCCTTATCCCTCCCTATTATTTATTTATTTTTTGTCTTTGTTTTCCTACTCATCTGTCCATACAATGGATAAAGGGAGTGTGAATCACGAGGTTTTCACAATTACAAAGTCACACCATAAAAGCTGTATAATTATACAATCAGCCTCAAGAATCAAGGATATTGGATTATAATTCAACAGTTTCAGGTATTTCCTTCTAGTTTTTTGAATACACTAAAAACCACAAAAGGATATCTACATAATGCATAAGAATAACCTCCCAAATGACCTCTTGACTCTATTTGAAATCTCTCAGCCACTGAAACTTTATTTTGTTTCATTTCTTTTCCCCCTTTTGGTCCAAGAAGGCTTTCTCAATCCTATGATGCCAGGGCCAGGCTCAGCCCAGGAGTAGTGTCCCACATTGTCAGGGAGATTCATTGCCTTGTAAGTCATGTCCCACATTGGAGGTAAAGGAGAGGTTAATGAATTCATTGGCCAAGTTGGGCTTAGAGAGAGAAAGGCCACATCAGAGCAACAAGAGATTCTCTGGAGGTGCCTCTTGGGCATAATTATAGGAAGGCTTAGCCTCCCATTTACAGCCCTTAGTTTCAAAAGTGCAAGCCTCAAGTCAAGGTCTTGATTTATTAAGTAGCAGGTTCCTAATTTCACATAATATATATTCTGTCCCAAGATAAATGGTCAGTTTCTCACATTATCCTCACTTAGTTGTACAATCATCATCACTGTCAACTTTAAACAATGATCATAACATAAAATATCCCAGAGCTCTTAGCAGCTGCTAATTATTCATCCCTAGTATTAGTGTAGTGCTGGTAAGATACTCCTATTAAATATAATCTATAATATGTAATGGGTAGTTTTTCCATATACAACTCTGTTGTTAACTCTTTGTACCAGTATCATACCTTATATTATGCTAACACTTATTTATGTTTGTAGTGCTACTCTGTGGGTCACATGTCTTTAAACTACCATTTACAAACATGTTCACTTACAATGCATCACTGATACTTATTATCCCACTAATGAACCATAATCCCATCTGTCCATTCCCATACCATTAAGATCACCCTCATTATCATATCTGTACATATTAGAATATCATTCCCCCTGCACTATCTTCTGACTATCTATAGGTCCCCTATTTCTACATTACAAGACACTTATTTTACACTTTTCACAGAGTTCATATTAGTGGTAACATACAATATCTCTCCTTTTGTGTCTGGCTTATTTCACTCAGCATTATGTCTTCAAGGTTCATCCAGTTTTCATATGTTTCACTATCTTGTTCCTTCTTCCTGCTGCATAGTATTCCATTGTTATGTATATACCACATTTTGTTTATCCACTCATCTGTTGAAGGGCACTTGGATTGTTTCCCTGTTTTGGCAGTTGTGAACAATGCTGCTATGAAAATAGCTGTGCAAGTGACTGTTTGTGTCATTGCTTTCAGATCTTCTGGGTATATACTGAGAAGTAAAATTGCTGGATCATACGGTAACTCAATATCTAGTTTTCTGAGGAACTGCCAAACAATATTCCACAGTGGCTTACCATTATACAGTCCCACCAGCAATGAATAAGAGTTCCAATTTCTCTACATCCTCTCCAGCATTTGTAGTTTCCTGTTTGTATAATGGCAGCCATTCTTATTTGTGAGATGATATCTCATTTTGTTCTTAATATGCATTTCCCTAATAGCTAGTGAATATGAACATTTTTTTCTTGTGTTTTTAAGCCATTTGTATTTCCTTTTCAGAGAAATGTCTTTTGATGTCTTTTGCCCATTTTGTAATTGGGCTATTTGTACTATTGCCATTGACTTGTAGGATTTCTTTATATTGCTGACAGGGCGACGCAGGAATGAGACACAGACACAAAGCGAAGTATCCAGGGAGCAGGGGGCCCACTTGCCTCTTGGGCTAAGTGGACAATAATGCCGAGTTGCTCCAACTATTTATTAGAGCAGATCACGTGCATATGCTAAAGATCCTCGGGCTCGGGAGAGCCCACCAGGTACCTATGTTTACATCAGGTGCATTTACATCAGGTGTGTACATCTTGTTTACATCAGGAACGTCATAGTCACAAGTTACATCAGGTGTTTACAGAAGCATCATCATCATAGTCACAAGACTTACATCAGGTGTTTACATTCATCATCATAGTCACAAGTTACACATCTTCACAGGGCGGGCCTGCATGGCATTCTATGCAGGCCTGCAGCTCAGCGTTTTAAGCCACCACCCTAGATACGCCTCAGGCAACATGGAAAACTCAGTTTCCCACATCTTTATATATGCAAGACATCAGTTTATTATCAGATACATGGTTTCCAAATATTTTCTCCCATTGCATTGGCTGCCTCTTCACCTTTTTGACAAACTCCTTTGAGGTACAGAAGCTTTTGATTTTGAGGAGTTCCCATTTATCTATTTTTTCTTTTGTTGCTTGTGCTTTGGATGTAAGGTTTTAGAAGCTACCTTATAATCCTAGGTCTTGAAGATATTTCCCTATGTTATCTTCTAGGAGTTTTATGGTACTGTCCCTTATATTGAGGTCTTTGATCCACTTTGAGTTAATTTTTGTTTAGGTTGTGAGGTAGGAGTCCTCTTTCATTCTTATGGAAATGGATATCCAGTTGTCCCAGACCCATTTATTGAAGAGATGGTTCTGTACCAGTTCAGTTGGTTTGGGGGCCTTATCAAAAACAATTGAACCATAGATCTGGGGGTCTATTTCTGAATTCTCAATTTGACCCCATTGATCAATATGTCTATCTTTGTGCTAATACCATGATGTTTTGACTACTGTGGCTTTTTAGTAGGCTTCAAAGTCAGGCAGTGTAAGTCTTCCCACATCATTTTTCTTTGTTTAGAATGTTTTTATCATTTTAAGGACCCTTTCCTTTCCAAATAAATCTAACTAGCCTTTCTAACTGTAAAGTAGGCTTTGAAATTTTGATTGGAATTGCATTGAATCTGTAGATCAGTTTAGGTAGAATTGACTTCTTAATGACATTTACCTTCCTATCCATGAACATGGAATATCTTTCCATCTCTTTAGATTCCCTTTTATTTCTTTTAGTAAAGTTACATAATTTTCTGTGTTGAGGTCTTTTACATACATAATTAAGTTTATTCCTAAGTACTTGATTTTTTTATTTGCTATTGTGAGTGGAATTTTTTCTTGAGTGTCTCTTCAGTTAGATCATTTCTAGTATATAGGAAAATTACTGACTTTTGTGCATTAATCTTTGTCCTGCCACTTTGCTGAATTTGTTTATTAACTCAAATAGCTGTGTCATCTGTTTCTCAGGATTTTCCGAATATATGATCATATCTTCTGCAAATAATGGCAGTTATACTTCCTTTTCAATTTGGATGCCTTTTATTTCTTTGTCTTGCTGGATTGCTCTGGCTAGAACTTCTAGCACAATGTTGAATATAATAGTGGTGATAGCAGGCATCCTTGTCTTATTCCTGATCTTAGAGGGAAGGCTTTCAGTTTCTCACCATTGAGTACTATGCTGGCTTTGGGTCTTTCATATATGCCCTTTGTCATACTGAGGAAGTTTCCTTCAATTCCTTCTTTCTGAAGGGTTTTTATCAAAAAAGGATGCTGAATTTTGTCGAATGCATTTTCAGCATCTGTTGAGATGATCATTTGATTTTTCCCTTTGATTTATTAATGTGTTGTGTTACATTGACTCATTTTCTTATGTTGAACCAACCTTACATGCTGGGATGAACCCAACTTGGTTGTGGTGTATGATTTTTTAAATGTATCTTTGGATTCGATTTGCAAGTATTTTGTTGAGAATTTTTGCATCTGTATTCATTAGGGAGATTGGCTTATAGTTTTCCTTTCTTGTAGCATCTTTACCTGGTTTTGGTATTAGAGGAGTGATGTTGGTGTCATAAAATGAGTTAGGCAGTATTCTGTTTTCTTCAATTTTTTTTGAAAGAGTTTGAGCATGAATGTTACCAGTTCTTTTTGGGAAGTTTGTAAAATTCCCCTTTGAAGCTGTCTGGCGCTGGGCTTTTATTTGTAGGAAACTTTTTGATGACTGATTGGATCATTTTACTTGGGTTTGGTTTATTAAGGTCTTCTATTTCTTCTCAGGGCAGTCTAGGTTGTTCATGTGTTTCCAGGAAATTATCCATTTCCTCTAAATTGTCTAGTTTGTTGGTGTACAGTTGTTCATAGTATCCTCTTATGATTTTTGAAATTTCTTCAGGATCTACAGTAATGTCCCCCCACTCATTTATGATTTTATTTGAGTCTTCTCTCTTTTTTGACTTTGTCAGTCTATCTAAGGGTTTGTCAATCTTGTTGATCTTCTCAAAGACTCAACTTTTGGTTTTATTTATTCTCTCTATTGCTTTTTTTGTTTTCCATATCATTTATGTCAGCTTTAATCCTTGTTTCATCTTTTCTTCTACTTGCTTTAGGGTTAGTTTGCTGATCATTCTCCAGCTTCTTCAGTTGTTCCATTAGTTCTTTGATTTTAGGTCTTTCTTCCTTTTTAATGTATGCATTTAAGGCTATAATTTTGCCCCTCATCACTGCCTTCCCATAGGTTTTGATATGTTGTGTTCTTGTTTTCATTCATCACTAGATATTTAGCAATTTCTCTTGCAATTTCTTCTTTGACCCACTGATGATTTAGGAGTGTGTTGTTTAACCTCCACATATTTGTGAATGTTCTGGATCTTTGATGGTTATTGACCTCTAGTTGCATTCCATTGTGGTTCAAGAATGTGCTTTGAATAATTTCAGTCTTTTTATATTTTTTGAGGTTTGTTTCTTTCCCTAGCATATGATCTATCCTGGAGAATATTCCATGAGCACTAGAGAAGAATGTATTTCCTTATAATTTGGGATGTAATGCTCTATATATGTCTATTAAGTCTAATTAGTTTATCACATTGTTTAGGTTCTCCATTTCCTGATTGGTCCTCTGGTTGTTCTGTCTATAGGAGAGAGTGGTGTATTGATGTCTCGCACAATTATTGTGGAAATGTCTAATGCTTCTTCAGTTTTGCCAGTGTTTGTCTCCATGTACTTTGGAGCACCTTGATTGGCTGCATAAACATTTATGATTGTTATTTCTTCTTGGTGAATTGTCCCTTTTATTAGTATATAGTGTCCTTCTTGTCTCTTATGACATCCTTGCATTTAAAGTCTGTTTTATCTGATATTAGTATTGCTACCCCTGCTTTCTTTTGGCCATAGCTTGCATGGAATATTTTTTTCCATCTTTCACTTTCAATCTCTTTGTCTTGCTAGGTCTAAGATGAGTCTCTTATACATAGCGTATTGATGGCTCATATTTTTTAATCCATTCTTCCAATCTGTATCTTTTAATTGGGGAGTTTAATCTATTCACATTCAATGTTATTACTGTGAAAGCAGTTCTTGAATCAGCTGTCTGATCCTTTGGTTTTATTTGTCAGATCTATTTTTTCCCCTCTTTCTCTTTATTTCTTTTAAGTTACCCTTACTAATACTCTTCAGTCCTGTGCCCTTCTCCAGGCCTCTCTCTCCTGTCTTTTATTCTCAGCCAGTAGAGCTCCCCTTAGTATTTACTGCATGGCAGGTCTCTTGTTAACAAATTCTCTCAGCGTTTATTTATCTGTGAAAATTTTGAGCTCTCCCTCAGTTTTGAAGGAGAGCTTTGCTGGATAAAGAATTCATGGCTTCCAATTTTTATCTTTCAGGGTTTTAAATATGCCATACCACTGCCTTCTCACCTCCACGGTGCCTTCTGAGTCATCAGTACTTAGTCTTATGTTGCTTCCCATGTATGTGGTGAATCACTTCTCTCTTGCTGATTTCAGAACTTTCTCCTTCTCTTCAGCAAATTTGGCAGTCTGATCTGAATATGTCTCTTAGTGGGTTTATTTGGATTTATTCTATTTGGAGCTCACTGGGCATCTTTGATTTGCATAATTATGTCATTTAGAAGGGTTGGGAATTTTTTCCCAACAATGTCTTCAAATACTCTTCCTGGCCTTTTAGCCTTCTCTTCCCTTCTGGAGCACCAATGATTCTTATATTTGTGCACTTCGTGATGTCCATTATTTCCCTGAGATCCATTTCAGAGTTTTCAATTTTTTTCACCCTTGTGCTTTCACATTCCATCACATTCCATCACCCTGTCCTCTAGTTTGCTAATTCTTTCCTCTGCCTCTTCAAATCTGCTATTGTGTTTCTCAAGAATATTTTAATTTGATCAACAGTATCTTTTATTTCCATAAGATCTGCTCTTTTTTAATTTACTCTTCCAATTTCTTCTTTATGCTTTTCTAGGGTTTTCTTGATGTCCTTTATATCCTTAGCCATCACACTGAAGTTGTTTTGGATATTTGTGTATACAAATTTGATTAATTGCTCCAAGTTCTGTGTGTCCTCTGGCTTTTCAGTTTGAACATTTGGATTGTCCATACCTTCTGGTTTCTTTGTATGCTTTATAATTTTCTGCTGTTTTTGGCCTCTTGGCATTTGCTTATCTTGATAGGGTTGTTTTAGGATCAGGATTATTTGAACATTTATCTATAATTTGGTAAACCTAAAGCTTGTTGGAGTGTACTCTCCATGTCCTACCAGCAGATGGCAGTCTTGATTCACCTCTTACCCTTAAGCCAGTCCTCCTTCACCTTTGTCTGTGTACTGAGTGGGGTCCAAACCAGGTGGAAATCCAATCAGTGCACCAATTTTCCATTCTCATTAGAGACTGCCAGCCCTGTGGGTGGGGAAAATGCCCTGCAGTTTGGCAGGGAGTCCGCTCCAGGACACAGTGGTCCTAGTAGTTCCCAGGACTGCAGGTGGAGTATTCTGTGGCTGCAAAGCTGCCCATCTCATCCAGCTCAAATGCCCCACAGTTCCTGTCTTTCATCTACCTGTGAGTCCCTGGGGTTCAGGAGGGGCTCCTGGCATTTCTGTATGGTGCTCTTGCTTCTCAGTTGTGCAAACCATGGTCTTCCATGGAGGAAGAGTAGAAACTGCAAAAGTCCACTGAATCCTGAATCCCTCATGGGAGCTGTCAGCTGCAGGGCTGTGAAGGGTTATCTCCCCTGCCAACTGCTAAGATGGGGCCTAGAAAGCTGCTCACTCTGTGCTCAATGGCCAGTTCCCAGCTTGGCAGCTCTCGACTGAGATAACTGCACAGGGCATGGAAAGCTGCCCCCTTCCATGCTTGTCTGTCTGCTCTAACCACCAATCTCTGGTGTAGAGGCTCTTGGCCACAGGATTGTGAAGGGTTATCACCCCAGCCAACTGCTGAGAAGGGTGCATGGGGCGTGGAGGACTGCTCTCCTCCACACTTGTCAGCCGGCTCCAACCTCCATTCCCTGGCAGTATTTCAGGCTGAACACTACCCATCCTAAATACAGTCTCAGCTTCTCCAGCTACATGTTCACTATGTGGTGTAGACGTCCCTGCCCAACTGGTGGCGCCCTGGAACTGCTGTTCTGGAGTGCTTTCTACCCTTTTCGAGTGTTTATGTAGGATAATTTTTCTTTCTCTTTCCTACTCTGCCATTATCCTGGAAGTCCCCCTATAATTTCTTTTATACTTTAAAAAATTTCCCTTAATACAGTAAGTCTTTAATCCACCTGCAATTTTCCTTGTGCTATAAAGCAGAGAACAACTTTTATTTTATTCCCCATATGGATAAAAATTGTTTCAATTCCACATTCTGAATTTCAGTCCTTTCCCTACTCCTTTCTTCCTTTTTAAAATCTACCATTAGATCTTGTGGGTCTCCTGATTTCTATTCAAAATGCAGTCCTCTATCTTCAACCCTTTCTCTGCAGTTCATACTACAACCTAACCTTTACAAACTCTTAATGTCTTACTTAGTATTTTGTTAGTTTTATTTAGTTAATTTAGTTAGTTAATTTAGTTTTAATAAATTTTGCTGCAGTAAAAATGACACGTTTGGGTTTCAACACAAAATCTTCACTTCTCATTCATGTTGCACGTTGACTCCATTCCAGTTGCACTTTTGCTTCTGCTTCGCTGTCTTTTTACTCCTGAATCCATGCTAAAGAAGGAGAAGCTCCCTTCTTGGACATGCCATTCTCATAGCCCAGGAAAAAGAGGAAGAAAATTGGCAGAAATATGCAATGGTTCTCAAAGCTTCTGCTGAGATGTGGGTCACGTCATGTCCCTCATTTGCCACTTGCAATACTAAATCACACTGCTAAGCCCCATTTCATTGGGACAGGGACGTATACTCTTTTAAAAGGAAGTGCTGCTAGTCAACATGGCAGGAAGGGAGAGTGAACTATTGGAAGACACCAATCAAGCTGCAGGAATGAATATTCCTTTCATCAATAATAATTATTAACTGCACATGTTTTAGACATTTGTCCGTTCAATATATCTCACATTTAAAAGACAGTGAATTAATAATCTGATGGGCCAGATAAAGGACTATCACTGAATATAATGACAAACAGAAAGTGTGAAACAAACATTAAGATACATGCAGGTTACTCTAAGACTGTCCATAAAAGCTAACAGAAGCATGAAATTTGAAAGAAGAAATAAAAGATAATTTTTAGAAATACAGAATGTTGAGTCTACAGATTAAAGAGGCTCACATAGTGGCAACCAATATGAATTAAAAGATCCAAAGTGAGAAAATAAAGGAGGATTTTTCAATAAAGGATACCATTATTAACCTTGTCTTAAGGAAGTTTGGGGTTTAAAGCTAAATATATAACAATTTAGATTCAATCATGTATGATTCTTCCTGAATTTATTTTCACAGTTTGTACCTCAGTTTCCTCTTTGCTCCTTTTCATATCTTCACCCTCTGTTCCAGCCATACTCAGCTTGTCATTTTCTTAAACAGCCATCACATTCGTTCCTGCCCATTCTGTTCTCTTCCCTGGACTTTCCTTTCCTCTTTCACTGGGTAATCACTACACCCTTCATTGACCTTGTACATACTTCTTTTGTGGCACTTATTGCTTATGGGTTACTGTATTTCTGTAGTTTTACTTGTCACCAACTAGCCACTGTCAGAGCTTGTGTATTGGAGAAACTGATAGTATATAATTACTGAGTAAATTACCATCCTCACTTTTTTTTAGTACTTTCTTCCAACTGTTCTCCTAAGATTTATCCTCATAATTTAATCCAGCAGTTTCAACTGTTGTTATAATACAGTTATCTCAGGTAGAGATAATATAGATGAATAGAAATAATTTGGACAGTTTCCACTGCAAAGGATCTTTGAATCTGAAATCATAAACTCTGTCTTGAATGGTGTCAGCCTGGCTGATTATTATAGTCCAAGTCTTCTATGGCAAGAGAGCCATCAAACTCTTTAATTAACAGGGAATATAATATATATATTTCAAAATATATATATTTCAATTGTTCTCAGGTTGTTATAGACAAAGACAATGAGGATGAAAGGGCAAATTCAACTTCTGTTGCATAGACTAATCATTGACTAAATTATGCCTTGTGATTTGGCAGAAGCTATTTCTATATGAAAATGTTCACGGTGTTGATGCCAGGCTTATGATAAACAAACACCCCAGTTGAAAATCCATTTATTAAAGTTTCTGTAATCATTGCACATCTGTTTTTTAATATATCCATTTGTTATAAATATTGCATATACAGAATTATTTTTTAAGTTTCATTTTCTTTCCTTGATGCCATTTCTCATTGCTTTAGCAACTGAATACTGTTTTTGGCTTTTTGCCATTCTCAGGAATGATGCTGATAATGGCATGAGTACCAGGTGCACAAGTATGTCTGAAAATACATAATATGGCCTTTAACTCTAATGCTACCAGCATTGGCCGCCGCACTTCATGGTCTAATGTAACAGCTGTTTTGATAGCTGACTACAACCAATCTTCTGCACTTGCCTGATTTAGCAGAGCTGAATTGCTTTGAGCTTTTCTTTCAGAGGGGACTGATTAGACTCTGAAATTTGATGGGTAAGGTTTGTCTTAGTTTACTTAGCTCTTGAAATTGTTAATAAAGCAGAAGGATAATGTATATGTAAGCCAAATTAAAATAAACATGTTTTTGAAACTGAACTGTAATCCAAAACTAAATGTAGTGAGTTGGGTATTAGAAACTTAGAATGATTTTCCTAGGAACCAATATTGAAAAAGAAAATTTAATGTCATTTTACATGCTTGCTGGGCACCTATATTAGTCTTATGAAACTCAAAAGATTACTATATATCAATAGGAAACAATATTTTCCAAGACCTAACATTAAAGAAAAGTTAGAAATATTGAATGGAAAAACCTATTTTATTTATCTTTAGTTTTATTAGTTGGGGAAAATATTTTAGAGAAGTATGAGAATCTCAGAGATCATTCTGTCCAGGCCCATTATTTTGTGGATTGGATAATTAAAGTACAGTAATATTAAATGGCATTTCCAACAGCAGTGGTGGTACTGGAGTGGTCTTGGGTCAGTACTTGTCAGAATTAAGGGATCTGGATCAAGGTAGAAGCCTAATCACACAGAGCTATGAATAGGCTGTGAGAACCTTCAAGAGCCAATTCTGCTCAGAGCAGAAGTATATGAATATTGTTGAACTCACCACTAGGTGGGGCTTTGAATGACTTACCTGTTGTTTCTGTTTGCTACAGCTGCCGAAGTGCAATATAACCAAAATGGGTTGGTTCCTACAATAGAGATTTATTAGCTTACAAATATACAGTTCTAAGGCTGTGAAAATGTCCAAATTAAGGCATCAACAGGATGATAACTTCACTGAAGAAAGGCTGCTGACATCTGGAACACCTCTGTCATATGGGAAGGCACTTGGCCAGTGTCTGATCATACTTTGCTCCCAGGTTTCACTGCTTTTAGTCCCTGGTTCCAATGGCCTCTTCTCTGAGATTCTGTGGGTCCTCTCAGCTTCTCCAGGGCTTTTCTCTCTAAGCTCTTTTTCTGTCATTTATTCTCTCATAAAGGACTCCAATAAAAGGATTAAGATCCACCTTGAATGGGCTGGGTCACATCTCCATTGGAATAACCTTACCAAAAGGTCCCACCCACAACAGGTTTGCACACACAGGAATGGATTAAAGGAACATGGCCTTTTCTGGGTGTACATAACAGGTTCAAACCAGCACACTTATCCACATACACTATCAGTTAGCTAATTTTATGACTTCTAGGTATCCTGTGAACCCTGTTGCCATTTAGACCTCAGTGATGTCTTTGTGGTACCAGTATGATTACAAATTCATGGTACTCCTATAGGAGTTTATAGCCACATGATTTTTTTGGTCTATAATATTTTAAACTGTTATAACCATGTAGGCTTTTTAAAAAGCTGAGTAGGGAAATTATTTCTAAAACATTGAAAAGAGAAATTTTTGCTGATTTTTTCCCTCTCAACAATTTTCCTTAGAACAAACAGATGCATTTTGAAACTATTTCTTTGACCTTAAGGCTACTCAAAGCACAGTAGCAAATGATCCATACTTTTATGTTGTTGATGATATAATGATGTTAGTGTTTCTTCGGCTGAAAAGCCAATTATTTAGCCATTCTCTTCATAACAAGGAAGGTGTCTCCTCCCAGTTCAGCTGAAATAGTTCATTATTATTTCCTCATATATCTATGCTCTTGACATCTAGTTTTGGCATTTATTTACTTTGCCCTGTATAGTCATATGTACATGGGAATAGTACAGTCAGATCCACATACATATCCCATGCCCTTACCAGGAATGGGAGTTATTACTATTACTTCTACTGGTTTAGATTTCTTTTAAAAGAGGTAATAGGGAAAAGTGATGGCTTACAGTTATGTTCTCATGCGTACACTGCAAGCATACATACACACATTCGATAATGGATTGCTCTTTATGTCCTTATATGGTTTCCTGGTACACTCTCACGATACATAAATAGATAGTAGATAGATAGATAATTTCATATATATGTATTTTTTTCCTAAATCATATGCTTTGAAAACATAGGCCACATCTTCTATTACTCTGTATCCCTTTAAAATTCCTTCTCAACATTGCACACTATGTATTATGAGCAATTAATAAATTATGTTGCCTTTTACTTGAAAATGCATAACTTCATCTGTTTTTCTCAAAATAGCCTCTTCTTAAGCTGGCATTTGTACTTTGGCAAATCACTGAGGAACAAACCTTCTTAAATCTTTGCATTTGACTTTGATGGTTAGTAAACACCTTTGTTTAATGCACACTAATATTAATTTCTTTGCCTCTCTATCCTCTATTTTGTGAACTTACTAGCACTTGCCATCCTATTTCATGTAGAAACAAATGTGTTTAACTATGAATTTTTTAGAGGAACGTTGAGGAAATTGGTAACTGCACTGGCTCATTTCTTTGCTTGAGGTCACAGAGCTGCTGAAGTTTGGCTCCTGAATTCAAGCCAGAGCTCCATTTAAGATGACATGCTGCCATTCAAAGATCATCGGGTTTATTGGCAAGGAATTGTATCTCAGGGCACTGCGTACGATTATGTCTGCATACTACATTTTCTTCTAAGGTCAGCTTTAGTAAATTCCCTTTTGAACCTCAAATTCCAGTTAATTCTTGTTATTTGTCAAGATCAAAACGATCCTGTGCATTTCACAGCTTTTGCTATAAAATAGCATAAAGAAGCTGTCAGTGAAGAAACAAATTAGTATTTCCCTGCTCTTCAACCCCCCCCCCCCCAGGCTAAAATAAATTCCTTCAGCGAAATCTCTGGAAAGAGAAGGCAAGGGGGCAATTTATTTGTATTCAGTTTTACCTCTGCAGGCTATTGACATTGGAACCGGCTAATGGCAAACAGTTAACAACTATTAAATTCTCATTAGTGATGCCCCTGGATTTGAGCCATGTGATACAGGACGTCATTGAGTAGTAAATATTAAAGCCTGTTTATGAAAACAAGATAAAGGCATGTCTGCATTATTTAGAAGAAGAAAATAAAAGAGTAGAACTTAATTGGTATCAAAAGCAGGTCAGAGACTAATTATGATTTCAACTCCATGTAACTTTACCTTCTCATTTCTTGATTTAGTAATTGTTTCTGGCAATAGCATGGCTAGAAGAATAAAGTGCTTTCAGAAATGCGAGCAGCTCAGAATCATTATTAAACTCAGGCTGTCTACACAATTAATAATTCAATGTAATTTTATCCATACCAGTTTTCAGAATGCTTTGTTATGAGCTAAGGTAATAATCTGTCTGCCAGAGGACAATGTTTAAAAAAGAATAGAGCTCATATATAAATTAATTCATTCTTGCTTTAGAGGTCTGTATGTGGACTCCAAGGTGGCATGCCAATTACTGATTATTTCAATTCCTGTGACCTCTTATAGGTCATTGACATATTAAGGTGCCACATAGCAAGACAGTAACACAAACTGGTTTGCTGATATGTCACTGCAAATATCTGTAAGACATGTACACAAATGTTGTGCCTCATTCATGACATCCAAAGAAAAGCTTTGAGTCACGCTGTAAGAAAACAAGCATGATTCATTCATGCACTTTACATGCATACATACATACATAATTTATTACAATAAGTGCATAATTGAATTATGTTGTCAAAAGTAGTGTACAGCAAATAAAGACATCAAGGGACCATTTTGATTTAGGTGCAGGTCCCTCAATTTTATAAATTCTCCCTTCTTCGGTAATCATCTAGAGGCCATTTCTTAGGTTATTTTAACAAATTAAATGTTTTTTTTGAAAAGTTGAACAATTGTTTTTAGTTTTCTTTTAACATTGCTCATTAATTTTCTCTTTCTGTCTAGAATATTCTGTTTGATCGGTGAGGAAACAAATAACAAATAATCAAAAATATATAAATAATATATATAAATACATAAGATCAAAAAATATATAATTAGAAAGGCAGAAATTAAAAGTAGGAACAATGTTGCAAACCTCTAAAATTCAAATTTTCATAAAAACAATGTTTCATAGAAAGACTGAAATTCGGGAAACCTGGTATCTTGTTTAGAATCTGCCTTTAATTTACTGTGTGACCATATATACATCATTGAGACTGTCTATTTAATTTCTTCTCCTGTAAAGTTCAGTTAATAGTTTCTGCTTACCTTGTTCATTGGTTTGTGTTGAGACTGTAAAAGCAAACTAAAGTGCTATATTGCCAGTCCCCCAGCTTTGATATTAGGCATATTAAAATCCCGTTAACGTTAACAGTCATTTAATCTCTTTGGACCTTTGGTTTTTCATCTGCAAAAGTTGTAAGAGCTAGAGATAAAATATGTAAAGCACCTGGCAAACAGTAGTTATTTAGTGAATGGAATCTATTTTTTTAATCTTATTACATAAGACTTAGTAGGAAGATTAATGAGCTATTATAAGTACCTGAAGGTGTAGTTTCTCACTAAGATTGAGCAAGGGAAATGTTATGCAAATAACAATGATACACATATTTATATGAAGACCATATAATTTTTATGTATTCATTTAATCAAACTGTTAAGACAAATTAAACCTCATGATGACAGATGATTTCATCAAACGTTCAGGCGTTTATCAAATGCAGAGTCTCCATTTTAATTATGAATTTTCTCCTACAAGTATCTGTTGGATGCTGGGAATCCTTTTTTTTCCCTCACAGAAATTTTTAGGATTCCTAAGCAAAAGCCTTTTTCATGCTGCATAAAGTAGAAATATTAAAGCAGTTTTGGATCCCTCTGACCCATAAAATTTATTAGATAAACATAGTTTCAAATAGAACTTTTGAATATCTTTGAATCCTGAATACTTACCCCCCAATCTCCCAACCCAGCCTAGTCTTGGCGCTGAATCAAAAAGTAAGTGGAGTGGGGGAGATTGAGGAGAGTGGTGACTTTGGCAGCAAGGAAACTAAAAAAAGGAAAAGAGATGTTTCCTTTGGAAATTACAGGGCGAGTCAATAATGGAAAGTTCTCTACCAGCAGGGAGACAAGGAGGAAGCAAATGGATGTAGCTTATTAAAGGTTGGAGGTTAATTGAGGGTGGGTGTCTTTATGTTTTACTCCCGTGTATATATTATGCTGGATGTGGTGGTGGATACAATGCATCACTTTCTTCATACGTTTATCTCTGTTAAAAGATGTAGAATAACGTATCAGGTGAAGACATTAGTGGTAATTTACTTTAACCTATGTGCAATGAAAAAACTTGTGAACTCAATTTACGAAGATTTCCTTTGCTGAAATGAGGACTTCATCATCAGTATGCCTGATTTATTTTAGCCTTGTAGACCACATTTTTTTTCACTTGAACAAGAATATATGTAACAAATACTTTCCATCATTTGGTTTGATTTAAATTGGCAGGCTGTAAGGGCAAGGGTCTTGTAGGCACCCTGGTAGCAGGCTGCTTGTCAATGGCAAACCCAAATGACAGGCAACCTTGACTCTGCTCATAGCTTACAAAAAAGTAAATAAAATAATAATATCAATAATGAAAATTCTTGGCTACATATTTCTGATTACATTATATCCACTTAATATTTAGCTGTTTCTGGTTTAAACATAAAACACTTCTAAAATAAGAAGGATTTTACTACCCCCTCTTCTCCCCCATTAAAAAAAATAAACAAAAGCAAAAACAATAGGGTTTTGATTTTTTTTATTTGTTTATATTTTCTTTTTTGTTTTAATTTGTTTTTGATCAAAAATATTTGGTATTTTCAAATGCAGAGGTGTTGAGCTTCCTCACCTGGTTTGTTGTTGATGTTTTCACAAAAAACTGAGGACTGGCGGTTTGATGTGCCGAGTCCTCTATCACGGGACTTGCCCTTATGAAGCTTGTCACTGCAAAGGAGAGGCTAAACCTGCTTATGATTGTGCCTGAGTCTGCCCCTGAGTACCTCTGTTGCTCAGATGTGGCCCTCTCTCTGCAGCTAAGCCAACTCGGCAGGTAAACTCATTGCCCTCCCCACCTACGTGGGATCTCCCTGGCAAGCAGGATATGACTCCTGGGGAGGAATCTAGACCCGACATCGTGGGATTGAGAGTATCTTCTTGACCAAAAGGGGGATGTGAAATGAAACTAAAGTTTCAGTGGCTGAGAGATTCCAAATGGAGTTGAGAGGTCACTCTGGTGGGCATTCTTATGCACTATATAGATAACCCGTTTTAGGTTTTAATGCATTGGAAAAGCTAGAAATAAATACCTGAAACCATCAAACTGCAACCCAGTAGCTTTGACTCTTGAAGGTGATTGTATAACAGTGTAGCTTACCAGGGATGACAGTGTGATTGTGAAAGCCTTGTGGATCTCACTCCCTTTATCCAATGTATGGATAGATACATAGATAAATGGGGACAAAAACTAAATGAAAAATAGGGTGGAAGAGGGGGATGATTTGGGTGTTCTTTTTTACTTTTATTTTTTATGCTTATTTTTACTTTTTCTGGTACAAGGAAAATGTTCAAAAACTAGATGGGTGATGAATGCTCAACTATATTATGGTACTGTGAACAACTGATTGTACACTTTGGATGATTGTATGGTATATGAATATATCTCAATAAAACTGAATTTTAAAAAAATTCTGCATAAAGTAGAAATATTAAAGTAGTTTTGGATCCCTCTGACCCATAAAATTTATTAGATAACCATAATTTCAAATAGAACTTTTGAATATCTTTGAATCCTGAGTACTTACCCCCCAAAGAATAAATTATCTTTCAAAGACATAAATTGTCAGAGACAGAAAATTCCTTTTACTGATTTTAACTACCATAAAAATATTAAGGTAGACATTGGCCTGTAGCAAACTGTCTAGATGTGTTAATATCTGTGTAATTTTTATATCATGGGTATCTGTGAAATAAGGGCAGATGGTGGTATAGAGTATGCATAAAGTGTGAGTGCTGGAGAATTAGGAGACAGAAAAAGAGACTTTGGAGGCACACAAATATTAATTTCTATTTGACTTAGTTACAAGCACTTCAGAGTTGCTATATTAGCATCATTAAATAAAAAGTCTGAATTTTCCAAGTTCTTTTACACCTGTGCTTCTCTCCTTACTTTAAGACCCTGTCTGAGTTGGCTAATCAAGAACTCTTGCTCATTTCTCTGTGCTAGTCTTCATCCTGTGATAATATGAAGTCTTACTATTCAACCATGGTCTTTCCAGGTTCAGGTAGTCCCCTCTAAACTTTCCTACAATTAGAGAATGGTGTCCTTTTTACTGGTTATTCCTCAGTCACATTCAATGATGTAAATATGTTATTTTGAGGAAATTTGCCAAGAGATTGTAGTATATAAGGAGCTCTTATACAAGTTTCCAAGATATATACCATATATCCATGGTATATGATGGCAAAGAAAGTAACAGAATAAAATATTTAATAGAGTTAAGAGAAGTTTGTGTGCATTTACTAGTTATGAAATAAAAAGATATTTTTATAGACTTAACTTTTTGTGTGTGTTTTTGTTTTCTCATTTGGCCAATATTTATGAATAACTACTCCATGCCAGGCGCTGCTCTAGGTATTGGTGATACAACGGTGAGCAACACAGACCAATCCCTGCCCTCAAGGAGTTCCCATTCTCCTGGAAGGAGACTGCAAATAGACAGATGAGTAAGAGATACAGTGTGGTGGATGGAGAAAAATAAAACATGGAAGGGGCATAGAGAGTGGAAGGTGGGTGGGGGCTCCATTTTAAATGAAACAACTAGGAAGGCTGCTTTGGAAAAGAGACTTTAAGCAAAGCCATGAAGGAGATGGAGAGAACCATGTGCTCATCTGGAGAAAGAGCATTCCAGAGGAAGGCCTGGAGTGTCATTGCAATGGCATTGGCCTTTACTCTGTGTGTGATGGGTAGGCTTTACACAAACCTCCCCATTTTTCGCTAGCATTAAAGCCTCCCTGACTGCAGTCTTATTGTGTCTGTTCTCTTGCCAGTGCCATCTGAGTCAGCTTTCTATAAGTCATGCCCATGCTTAACCTTCAACAGGAAATTGACTAAATTTTTAAACAGTGGCAAAAATACATTAGATATTGTTTCCAGAATCTACAGACCAATCGATCACTGTAATGAGGTCACCATTGTACTTAATTAATTTTACATGGTGTGATGGTTAAGTTCATGTGTCACCCTGGCTGGATTATAGTGTCCAGCTGTTTGGCCAAGCAAACACTGGCCTGGTTGTTACTGTGAGGATATTTTGTAGATTTAATTCATCAGTTAGTTGATTGCCTCTATGACTGATTAAATCTATAATAAATTAAGGAGATTGCTTTCAACAATGAGAGAATTCTCATCCAATTTGTTGAAGGCCTTAAAAGGAGAACTGATGATCTCAGCAGTCATAAGGAAGAATTTCCATCTCTACTTCAGCCAGCCAGCTTCTCCTGGGGAATACATTGAAAACTTTCATTAGAGTTGCCAGTTTGTGGCTGCCCTAAGGAATTTGGAGTTGCCAGTCCCCACAGTCTCCTGAGCCAATCCCTATAATAAATCTCATAATATTTACATATCTCCTGTTGGTTGCATTTCTCTGGAGAACTCTGACAAATACATGTTTATGGTCTTTTAATTCTGGTTGTGCCAGAAAGTGCAAATAACATTGATGGATAATATGTAAAGCCTTTTCAAATACACTAAGCTGTCCTGTTTATTTTAATGAAATTGTTAACAAATAATTTCACTTTAAATTTTCACTTGAAATATCCTATAATGGTTTACCAATAAAGGAACATAAATAACCCCAGGAATAAAAATATTTGAGTCCTGTTACAGTTACTAAAGTTGAAAATTCGTCTCATGACCCAAGAGAGAAGTCTTTTAAATATACCGGCTAGGATTTTGCCTTTGCTTGATTGCTTTCAATGTGACCAGTCATCTTCTAAACCATTCTTTCAACAAAGTTCAATTCCATATTTTCACCAATCTTATACTTAATAAGTGTGTATGCATGTGCATATATGCTAGTGTGTTTGTTTTCTCAAAGTACCCACAGGTATTTGGCCAACAACACTTTGTCCTGCATGATAGATCGCGAAGGGAAGAATCTGGATACTTAATCTCTCATAGTTTAGCAAAAGGTTTTAGTTTTTTAGATTCTCTTGATCGCGTATAAACTCTGTGGTGGCTTGGAGTTGTGTACCCTAGAAAAACATGTTCTCAATCTTAATCCAGTCCAGTAGATGTGAACCCATTTTAAATAGGAACTTTTAATGAAGTTATTTCAGTTAAAGTATGGCCCAACTATTAGTATGGATCTTAATCCTGTTACTGGAGACCTTAAAGAGAAGGCCACAGAGAGAGAAACCTTGGGGATCAGCCAGAAGCTGGAAGTCAACAGAATTCAGAAGAGAAAGGAGAAGATGCTGCCATGTGCATTGCTAAATGACAAGCCAAGGAACCCCAAAGATTGCCAGCCAGACAGAAGATACTGACCCTGGGAGGAAGCAAGCCTTCTAGCCTTTGAAATTATAAACCAATAAATTCTTGTTGTTAAGTCAACCCATTGTATTGTATTTGTTTTAAGAGCCAAGAAACTAAAACAGTTTTGGTACTGGAAAATGGGGTGCTGCTATGAGAAATACGTAAATATGTGGAAACCACTTTGGAAGTCTTAATATTCAACCATGGTCTTTCCAGGTTCAGGTAGTCCCCTCTAAACTTTCCTACAATTAGAGAGCAGTGTCCTTTTTACTGGTTATTCCTCAGTCACCTTCAATGATGTAAATATGTTATTTTGGAATTGGGTAGTGGGTAGAGGCTGAAAGAATTGTGAGGTGCTTGATAACAAAAAAACCTAGATTGCTTTGAAGACACCAGCAGAAGAAATATTGACATTAAGCTTACTGCATAGAAGGTTCTAATTCATAGAAGGAACTGATGAATGTGTTATTAGAGATTGGAGGAAAGGCATTCCTTGTTATAAAGTGTCAGAGAACTTGGCTAAACTGTGTTCTGATGTCAGATGAAAGGCAGAATTTGTAAGTGATGAATTTGGATATTTAGCTGAGGAGATTTCAAAACTAAGTGTGGAAGATGCAGCCTGGATTCTTCTTGTAGGTTATAGTGAAATGCAAGAGGAAAGGGAAAGCTGAGAACTGAACTCTTAAGCCCAAAGAAACCAGAAATGGATGGTTTTGAAATTCTGAGCCTATTCAGATAGTGTGCTCTGAGTTTAGGGCCAGAAGTGGCTTTATCAGGGACTTCCTTGAGCTTTTGGGAACTGGCTTCCCAATGAACAGGGCTCCACATGAGGGTTTAACTGAACAACCCTTTGCTAAAGAAGGAATGACTGAACATGGATCCAGTCAGCCATTTCAGGGGAAATCAGGTTTCGAAATGCAGTTAGTTATCCAGGAAGGATCTGTGATAAGTTCTGTTGTCTGAAGGTTCGGACCCACTTAACTGCACACAGATTCAACAAGGGTTTTACAAATTTTATATAAGAACCATTGTCAACCCAGACTAAAAGGAACAGAAAAAGGTCAAATTGAAGGAAGAATTACTTCTAGGTCATAACCATGGCAGCCAAGGTCTGGAATGAAGAGATCTCCGTGGGCCAAGTGAGCAGGTCCACCCATGTGTATGGAAAGTGCAGGTCTGCTCCTGTGCTTGGACGGAGCAGGCCCTCTCTCTTGGCACTTGGAGGGGGCAGGACTTATGCTCCATTTTTTAGGGAGAATTTTACTATCCTAATGCTCAGAAATGGTGGGGCTGGTGTCCCAGCATTCATGGAGAGCTTAGCCACATCCCATTGTTCAGATAGGATGAGAACTATGCCCCAGTGTTCAGGGAGAGCATGGACACTGTGCAAGCACTTGGAAAGGGTGGGTCTGCAGTGCATCAGGACCGGAGGACAAAGCATCAAGCCATGGATGGCTCTTAGGTTTTGAAATCTAATGATGTTTTCCCTTGTGGGTTTTAAACTTGTTTGGGATCCATGACCCTTGTTTTCTTTCCAACTCCTACCTTCTTAAATGGGAATGTTTATCCTATACCTCTCCCACCATTGTATATTGGAAGCAGATAACTTGTTTTGTAGGCATCACAGGTCCATCAGAGAGAGGAATTTTGCCCAGGACAGATCACACCCTTAACTAATTTTGATGAAACTTTGTACTTAGCATAGTTCTAAAATGGCTTAAGGCTTTTATAGGTCCAGAGAGTGGACTGTGGTGTCTTGCAGTATGTACTCCAGGAAAATGTGTTCTCAATCTTAATCCATTCCTGTGGGTGTAAATAGGATCTTTTGATGAGATTACTTTAGATAAAATGTAGCCCAACTGAATCTGGATGTGGAGAAGCCATGAATTGTGAGAAACCATGGAGAGCAGCCAGAAGCTGGAAGTCAATGCAACCTAGAAGAGAAAGGAAAAGATGCCACCATGTGCACTGCCATGTGATGGAAAAGCCAAGGAACCCCTGAAAATTGTCACCAGCCAGAAGCCCAGGGAGGATGCAAGCCTTTTAGCATTTGAAACAGTGAGCCGAGAAATTCCTGTTCTTACCCCAGCCCAGTATGGTATTTGTTTTAGCAGCTGGGAAAGTAAAACAAACTCCCTAATCAACAATTCTTTAGACTATACTGAGCATCAGGATTCACTGTGAAGTCTTTCATTCTGGAATAACCTGAGACTAAGTTCCCCCTTCTACTGATGGAGCATATATTCTCAATCAAACCAGACATGGGGAAGTTTTGAAATAGGAAGAAAGATTAGCTTGTGGCAACAATTTTTTTTTCCATAAATAAAATGAAAATACTTTTACACTTACCCACACACATGCACACACAGAAATTATAGATTTAGAAACAATTTTTAAAATATTGCTGAATAACAACCACAAGCCATCCTAAAATGTGGTGGATTGAAAAAAAATCATTTTGTTATTTTTCTGTTGTAATTTGGCAGCTTGTCTGGCTTAGCTAGGTGGTTCTCCCTTGGGATCTCTTATGTGATTACAGCAGATAACTACTGGGCTGGAGTCATCTGGAGATTCAGCTGAGCCAGATGTCCAAGATGGCTCTCTCACATGGATGCCAGCTGAAGCTATCTGTCATCTGAGGGCTGAGCTGTGGCTCCTTACAGCACCAAACCCACATGCACACATGGTTTCTTCATATGTCTTTAGGCTCTTCACAGAAAGACAGATGGGTTCCAAGAGACAAGAAGTGGTGGAAACTGCCAGTCTCTTGAAGCCTGAGAAGAGAAACTGGCATTGTAGCTTCCACCATAGTCTATTGGTCAAAGCAGTTGCAGAACCTTTTCACATTCAAGGGGAAAGGATTTTAATCTAACCTCTCTTTGGCAGAAATGTTAAAGAATTTGTGGCTTATTTTAATTCTCCAGGATATTTTGTTTTATAAATCACTTCATTATTATACTAGAGACTTACCTTGTATTGAAAATGAGGAAAGTACTCTCTGTCGCTGTTCCATTTTTCTCCCTTGATAAATCATTTTATCTTGGCAATTTCATTTGTATAATTTGAATAAAACTTTCATAAACGAAATACTTTTCTATGAAAAATACATAGGGGTAATATTCTGTAAATAATATATAGTTAATTGTCAATGTGATCTGGATTACACTGTTAGAAGTTTTGGGATGATTGAGCCAATCCTATTAGTATAAATACATTGCCTTCTGCTTCTCAGGTAGATATGTGTAGATGTGTACAAATTAACACAGTAAGTAAAAGTAGAACAGTTATCTTAGATATTTAGTGGCATATTTTATTTTTACCTCGATGGCTTTGTTACTATTTGCTATGGTTTTATAAGTAAAGATGAGAATAATTTCAATTATTCTTTGAATACTTTGAAAATCATCACAGCAAATATCCATGATTTAATAGATTCTGGAGAGTAATCATTTGGGGGTGAGCAAGGGTAGAATCAAATGTAAGCCACCAACATTTTAAAATAAATCAAAGATGAGAATCTACAGATTTGTGGTGATTTACCTTTTTTACATATGTTTAGACAGATATAATTTTGTATTTTAAATGAACATAATGTATGTAAAGTGTTCTAATAGTTAAATTTAATGTCCAAAATCTTCTCTTTAACATTATATCCATCAAAACAAATGGGAAACAAAATAGCAATAATTTCAAATGTCTGCAGTGAACTTTGCCTCTTTTCTTTTTAAATGGCCCTATAGTAAACTAAAATATTGTTTTGAATTGATTCAAATCACAGATTGATTTGATATATGGGCTAACTTTAAGAGTTTCCTGTGGGCAGTTTCCCTGACATGATAACTATCTGAGTCTGTGGGTTAAATCTAACAACAGTTTCTGTAAGAACGTGTGTTAATTCCAGCTTGCAATGATATTCATATAGTGTTGGTGCTTTCTTTTTAAACTTATTATCTTACAATATTAATGATGGTCTAATCTCAAATTCACTTTTTCTTAGGACTAGAATAGATTCTTAGACTTACTTTAGAACAAACCCTGCCTCCAAGCATAATTAAATTCTAATTATTACAAAAAGAATGTCATAACCTCTTTTCTTGAACAGTCATAGAGATGAAATCTTCCAAATATCTGCTTGGAGATGTATCTTTCTAAGCTGTGATTTTAATTTTCTAATTTAGGTGCAAATGTCTTTTTTGTTGTGATATTATATTTTCATATCATTTGAGAAAAATACTTTGCTTGTTGTAGAAATAAGAATCCTGAGTAAAAAATTATAAGGTTAAAACTTTACAGTAGATCAAATCAAATCATTGTAAAGAAAATAGGAAATTAAAGACACTTAAAGAACTTTTAAGGTTCAAAAATTTTACTCTATTTGCAAGGTAACAAATTAGCCTGCCATAGTTTCATGGATGCTGATAGAAGAAAAAATACTTCTGGGTCACAGATGAAGGAAAGCTTATTGCTCACAAGTAATACAAGGAGACAGAGTATCATCACATCTGCACCAGCTTCTGAAGCCCCAGTTCCCAGAGGGAAATACTATGAAAGCCACATGACACAGGCACACATAGTAGGTTCCATTAGAGAGGAACTCTGAGCTTAGGGGACCCTGATCTTTTATATGGACAAAAGCATGCCTTCTCTTTGCCCTGGAGGAAGATGTTATCTCCCAAGACTCTAAGCAAACCTGCCCTTTCCTCAGAGGGGAGACAATATTTCCATCTTCATAGGCTGCTGTTATACAAACATCCTTAAAAAGATAATGTGGGACAAAGTGCAGTCTGTGTTTTACTTTGCAAAATTAACAGAAATTTGAGAAACTTATGGAGAATTGTTTCCTAACAGAAAAATTCATGCTATAGGTTCCCTAAAATAAGCATTAGGTAAAAATACATGTTAGGGGCATATAAATGCATAGTACATATTCATTCATAGTGCCTCAATTGAATGTCAAATTGGGTGGCAACTTTTTGAGTTTAATATTTATACAACATATTCAAATAGTAAGATTTAGATAAATATTACAGCTATTTCAATATTTTTTCCTACAAAATCTAAAATGTTAACAAATGGTGCTTAATTGTTGCCAATTTATACTAGGAATTATGACAGTACCAAAAATTTACCCTCTCTGAAAGGGTTTATAATCTCTTTGGGGAGTCATAATGTCCGTATATGAAGCAACTAGAGAACAACCTATGTTGACATACATTGAAATAATAGATTATGGGTGTAGAATTAATATCCTATTGATTTAGTTTATAAAATATTTTAACACAAAATGCTTCATTTTGTATTCATGCCTCATTTGTATTAACATAGTTCATTGATTTTACACTTTAACTTATTGTCTCATATCACTATGTATGTTATACATGATGACATTTTATAACTAATATAGTCACCATTATTTTCTCTGAGTGGTACAGAAAATAATGCTGCAGTTTTCATCACTTGAACTGTATCATTTTCATTTGGAAAAGAAAATGAAGCTCGAAAATATTAATTTTTTTTTTTTAGGATAACACAGTCAGTAGACATCAGGGCAGAATTTGAACCCAGGTCTCTTTAATCTGACATTTTGTAATCTAACATCTGCTTTCTGCTTCATATTTTACTACTTCCCAGTATTTCATCATTGATAGCATTGAAAATTTCAAAAGAAATAGCATTTGCACAAATTTAGCTAATACTAAACAGATCTTTTGCTTCAGTCCCAGCAAGAACCTCTGCAAAGATTCAGAAGTTTAATTACAAAACAGCTAATGGGAAAATGAAGCAAAATACTACTTTTTTTTGCCCGTAATCACCTGAATTGTGTTTGTCTCTTTCTTCTCAGTGTATAGATCTTTATTTGTCTATTTGTGATGTGAACACTTTTTCATATATATTTTAAATATTTTCCAGTTTCTCAATTGTGTTTTATGATGTCTTTGACTGTTACAGAATAATCTGTTTTCTAAGTTTTCAAATTTATTGCTATACATTTGTACACAGTATTTTCCATATTTATTATACTGTATTTCTGTGGTTTTATTTTTACTTTCATTGTTGATATTGATACTTTTACTATTTATTTGTTTCCTGTTCTTCATGTTAATTAATCATGCTTTACTGTTTCTTTCACTAATTCTTATATGATTTATGAGTCTGGATGAGCTAAGCCAAACAACAAAGGTGATCCAGTTTCCAGGATTCGTGAGATTACTTGGACTCAGCCAAAGCAACTTTTGCTAAATTTATAAATAAGCATTGCAATGCAAAAAGCGAGGGTAAGGACACTTGATGTTGCTAAACCTGGTGCCTCCTTTCTTCCTCTCGAAGAGCTTTAGCTTTGGATGCATAGTAGGGAAATGTCTAGCGGAAGTTGCCCACTGACATTAGTGTCTTTGAATGGGAAGCAGGGAGAGGCATGATGGCAACCCCCTAACCTGGACCAAATACAAATTCCACGGTTTTGCCAGTTTACAGCTACATTTCCTAGTTATATAATGCTTACAACTCTAATTTCACATTTATTTGAGATTTCACATCTGCAGGCTTTACAATGGTCTGCCACAGTGGGATGGTGTGGAGAAGTTAATTATAGGCCTGTGCTTCAGAGAAAGTTTGTGAGTATAAACAAGCCAAAGATTCCTAACCTGATGACTCACAGGAGCCCAGGACACACTTTCATTTTTCTGTGATCTCCCAAGTAACTCACATGTTTATGCTCTTTTCTTAGTAGGTAGGAAGTTGTAGAGGTTCTTCCTATCTTGGTGCCTTGACAACACAGCCATTTTTACTTTTAACTTTTTTTTTTTCCTTATTTATTTTATTTTTCTGTCTTTTTTTCTGCCAGCACGACTGAACTCCTTTGTTCTGGTTTGCTAACGCTGCTCGTTATGCAAAATAGCAGAAATGGATTGGCTTTTATAAAGGGGGTTTGATTACATACACAGTTACAGTCTTAAGGCCATAAAGTGTCCAAGATAAGGCATCTATAGGGTACCTTCACTGAAGGATGGCCATTGGTGTCCGGAAAACCTCTGTTAGCTCAGAAGGCATGTGGCTGGCACCTGCTTGCTCCCAGGTGGTGTGTCAAAATGGCGTTCTCCAAAATGTTGCTCTTGTTGTGTTTTGTCCTCTCTTAGCTGTAGCTCCTCTTCAGAATATCACTCATTTTGCTCCCCAAAATGTCACTCACAGCTGCACTGCACTGAATTCTTTCTGTCAGCTCATTTATATGTCTCCAGTGATTTAATTCAGACCCACCCTGAATGGGTGGGGTAATACCTCCATGTAAATTATCCAATCAAAGTCATCACCCACAGTTGGGTGGGTCATATCTCCATGGAAACAGCCAATCAAAAGGTCACACCCTAATTAAAAAGATTAATCAATCTGCCCCCACAAGATTGCATCAAAGATAATGGCATTTTGGGGGCCATAATACATTCAAACCTGCACACCCTTTGTGTCATCTCCCAATCCTTACTCTCAAAAGTAAGCAGTACCTTGACGTTTATTGTAGTTACATCCTTGAAAAATTACCTGGCGAGAAAGAGTTCATGGCTTCTTCATATTCTCAAAAGTTAAATAACATTCCTCTGGACATATAATCCTTCTGCTACTGCAAGGAGTTGTTGAAGGAAAGGGTGAATGAAAAAGGGTCACAATTTAGGAACAGTTAATTTTAACTGCATATGTATTTCTTGATACTGCATACAATAAAAGCATAGCAAACAGGAAGAAAATAATTTAGGGAGATAAAATACACTGATTGCCTGTTGTGTGTAAGACATTATATTTTTGTCATTTTTAATTTGGTGATTAACCAATCATTTACAAAAGAATTCTACTAAAATCAAATATTTTCCAAATTTTATGGAGTTTTTTTCCTGAATAATCTGCTAGAAAGCTTTCACTGTTGAAGATGTATTTAGATTCCCAAGCCAGTGTTTCAGAGCCTTTTATGGAAGGGAGGCAGCAATTAGGGGCATCTGGATTTTTTTTTTAACCTGTTCTTTCCTTTTTAATGAGGGTTATGGTCCTTAATCCTTAAAGCCTAGGTCAAAACATTGCCAAGAACAAAGTTAATCACTTTGTATCTTTTTAGAGTTGATATTTGGTATTGCTGTTGAAATTACTTTTTCTACCTATGCAACATGCTGAGAATTTGTTTTAGAAGATGGGCTTATTGCTTTATAATAATCTAATAATTTCCTTCAGCATAAGGTTTCTCAACCTGTGTTGACAAATTTTGATGGGATCTCTAAAGGATGGACCTTAACTTGCTTACTTACTTACCTACTTCCTTGCTTTTATTTACAGTTTAACCAAATAAGCCTGTGTCCCTAATCACTCTACTGCAGTTTTGCCTGTTTTCCTTTTGTATTTTACATAAATGGAATCATTCAGAATATATTCTTTTGTATGTCTCACTTATTCTTATATTTGTGAGATTCTTCTGTATAATCAGCCTGTAAAGTTTTATGCATTCACTATGTCTCATGGTATCTCCTGATTTTAATTAGTATAACCTGAATTATTTTCCATTTGGATAATCTATGTATCAATCAGTTTATCATAACTTATACTTCTGTTTAAGAAAAGAACAGGAAATGAAAAATAAAAGAAAGGGAAAGAGGAAGAAGAGGAAGGAAAGGAAGGAATTTCAGTGACTTACAATGACATGATACATGTCCATCTTGAGCCAGTTGTATCTCTCTTCCACAAGTAGTATGCTCTGCTACCTAAGCTGATGAATAAAATCCCTCTCTGGACATTGCTTGTGTCATGCCAAAAACAGGGAACATTTCAGGTCTACTCAATGGGTTAAAATTTTTGCTCAGAATTGTTACATGTCACTTTCACTCACATTTTGTTGGCCAAAGCAATTTGTATGGTGATGCCTTTTATCAGTGGAGCAAGGGTGTACATTCCTTTCTTAAAGTGAAGTGGTGAAACTTTTGTATAATGGTACACTCTTTCATAACCTCTTTTGTTAGGTGCCAGTACAAATCATCCATTTTTCTCCTTTCTCTCTTTTTTCCATCATCAGCTTTTTTCCCCCTCCAACTTTAAAGCGCTTATACTTTGACTTTATCAATCCTCTCTATTTTGTTTTCTATTTATTAATTTCCTCTTTTGTATTTATTATTTATTTATTCTCCATATTTCCTTCTTATCCTAACATCGTGATATGAGTGCTTGCTCATTGGTTTTCAACTTTCTCATTTCTAATATGTATGCCTAATAGTATATATTTCCCTCTAAGCACAATTTAAGTTGTATCTCACAAGTCTTAATATGTGAAATTTTCATTGACATTTATTCAAAATATTTTCTAAATTTATTTTGTGATCTATTCTTTAATCAATGAATTATTTGATGGTGTTTTCTTTAGTTTCCAAACACATGGATATTTCCTAGTTACCTTTACTTATTCATTTCTAGCTTAACTGTGGTCATAGAAATACATATATTAGATCTTAGAAATATATATATTAGACCTTTCAACTATTCTCTTCATGCATCATATGATCTCCTTGATGTTAAACATCTTTTTTATTTTGATTCTTCATTTCATCCACCTGAAAAAAATTTAGCAGTTTTCTAATACTTCCTACATAAGCAACTGAATGAAAATGGAGTAAAACATATTTGCCTTATTTTTCTTTGAATGGATGATCCCAAATCTTACTTGAGCACCCACCAGAGTCCAGCAATACTACCATATTTCCATGCTAAATTTGCTCTTTAAATTATTTTACAGGTTAGAACTAATAAATGAGAGCAGTAAGATTGCAGCAACCAAAATCAATATACAAAAATCAATTTTATTTCTGAATATTAGCAATGGGCGATCCAAAAATAAAATTAAGAAAATAATTCCATTTAAAATAGCATAAAAATAAACTTCTTAGGATTGAATTTGATAAAAGAACAGCAAAATTTTTACTCAAAACTACAGAATAACATTGAAAGAATTAAAAAAGAACTAAATGAATGGAAAGACATTCCATGTTCATGGATAGGAAGACTTGATTTGTTAAGATGACAATACTCTCCAAATTGATGTACAGATTCTACACATTCCATATCAAATTTCAACTGGCTTTTGCAGAAATTGAAAAATTGACCCTAAAATTCATATGAAAATTCAAGAGACCCAAAATAGCCAAACGATTCTTTAAAACAGAACAAAATTGGGAGACTCACTTCCAAGTTTCAAAATTTATTACAGGGCTACTGTAATCAAGATGATGTGCACCTGGCATAAGGATAGACACATCAATTAAATGAATGGAATTGAAAGTGCAGAAATAATTCAATTCATATTCAATACTTTTTGACAAGAATGCCAATTCAATACTAAATAATCATCTTTTTAATATGTAGTGCTGGGACAACTGGATATCCCCATGCAAATAAATGAAGTTGTACCCCTTCCTCACACCATATAAAACATTTACTCAAAGTGTGTCATAGACCTATATGTGAAAGCTAAAACTATAAAACTCTTAGAAAAATATAGAATTAAATCTTAGATATGGCCTCATAAGCAAAGAGACAATGGAAAAAGATAAACACATTGGACTTCATCTCAATTAAAAACTTTTATGAATTAAGGGACGCCATCAAGAAAGTGCACAGATGTCCCACAGAATGGGAAAAAATATTTGCAAATCAAATACCTGATAAGGGATGTGTATCTAGAATATATAATGAACTCTTACAACTCAATCATAAAAAGTATTTGAAAATGCAAAGGATCTGAATAGATATTTCTCCAAACAAGATATACAGATGGCCAAAAACCGTATGAAAAGATGGTCAACATGCTTAACCTTAGAGAAATGTAAATCAAAACCACAATGTGATACCACTTCAAACCCACTAAGATGGCTAGGATAAAAAGATTAATATCTGTTGTTAAAGGTATGGAGAAATTGGAACACTCATACATTGCTAGTGGGCATTTAAATGGCACAGCCACTTTGGAAAACATTTTAGCTGTTTTTCAAATTTTTAAACACAGAGTTAAACATAGAGTTGTCCAGAATAGGCGAATACATAGAGACATAATGTAGATTAATATTTGGCTGGAGTGGGGGGTGGTGGGATGGGGAATGACTGCTAATCAGTATGGGGTTTCTTTCTGAAGTGATGAAAACGTTCTAAAATTGATTGTGGTGACAGTTGCACAACTCTGTGAATATGGTAAATACTATTGAATTATAGACTTTAAATGGATGAGTTGTATGGTGTTTTAATTATATCTCAATAAAGCCATTAAAAATCCTTTACAGGGTATTTCATTTCTTCCCTTTTCTCCTCACAATACCACCTCTCCAATCCTCACTCTTAACCTCACTTTGGCTTCTTATTTCACTGAGAAAAAGTACTGAGGAGGGAAAAAAAGGCAATCCCTTATTTTCTACCCTAAACCTCATCTCCTGATGCCCACTCCGGGTCCTTTGTTGGTTTTTCTCTTCCCCTGACCTCTGCATAAAGGAGTGTTTGAGGTTGAGTGCATGGAACTATATCCAATCCATAGGTAATCACATCTGGCATCACGGTTTTTAATGCTCTCTGTAGGTTAGTAAATGCTATATATATTTCCAGTTTAGTGTTCATGTCAAACTCCTGAGTAGTATATCCAGCTGCCAATTCAACATCTAAAACCTCATGTCCAGTGCTGAGCTCCTGAATCCACCACCCCCCACCCCATCCAAAACCTGTTCTTATTTGATCTTCCTTATCTCAGCAAATGGCAACTTTAGTATTCTACTTTTTTTAAAACAAATATCATGGGATCTTCCTTGACTCCTTTCTCTTAACAAAATATTTTTGACCATTTTTTATTCCCCTTACTGTTTCCTTTTAGTCTAAGTTACCATCATCTCCCACATGGATTACTGCAAATAGCTGCAGGCCAAAAGCCTAGTTCCAACAATTTAGGTAAAAAGGGAGCTTGGTATTTCAGCATTCCAGATGTATTTTTCATTTAATATCCCAATTTTAGGACAGCACTTCTACTTTTACTTGTGCCATATATTCCCTATTTCATAACACCTCTCACTCAGGGACACTGTAGTCTTCCAGTTTTCTGTGGTAGAGTTGCCGTCTTCCAGCTAACCAGGGTGGGGAGAGGAAATTTGGGAATCTAATTGCTTATTATGTATTCTTTCAACAAATAAATATTTCTGTACTCAGTCTGTGTTCTACCACTTTCAGAAATCCTTGGCAGTACTTGGTATCTTCCTGGGATATTTTTGTGTTTGAGAGCTTTCCCCATGTTCAGCTGACTTTTCTGTTTTCCCAGGTCTGCTTATTTAGTTGCCAGTTTTCCATCTCTTTACTACATCTAAGATTTTGAATCTGTTTTTACCTCTCTGCTTCTCTTTGTCATTTTGTTTGTTTTTTTTATTTTCCCTTTAAAAAAATCCCTTTTCTGTTATTGTAGTAGGGTCTCTGAAGTACCAATGATAAACAGTTTTTCAGCCTTAAATTTGTTCATGTCCCAATTATCACTTTAACTCAATCAAATCACACTTTCATTTTTACCCCTCCACTTAAGTTGCTGTTGTCACGGTCAAAGGTATTTCAGTTTTGCCCATCCAGTGGTCAGTATCCCAGCAACTCTTAATAAAATTGTTTAGTCATCTAGTCTGACCTTTTAGCATTTGGTTTTTAGGACATTACTTATTACACTTATTCCTGGGTTTCCTTCCACCTCCTGAAGCCTCTCTATCAATATCCTTTGCCGATTCCTACTTATCTGCTGGACCTTGACCTATTAGTGAAACCAAATGTTCAGGTCTTATTTCCTTTAGATGAGTCCATGTAGTGTCATGGATTTAGGAAATATTTAAGTAGATAACCCCAAAATCTATATATAGGCCTGCACTCTTCTGTGACATCCATACCTGATCATGTAATTATCTTCTAACAGATCCACCTCATTGCCTGAAAGGCATCCTCAATCCAACATATTAAAAAACACGTGTCTTTCTTCCCCAACTCCCCTAACATCCTCCATACTCTTTGTTCTCAGATTAATGGCATCATTTCCTCCCATTCCTCTACTTATATCCCTCCTATGGCTTCTCATCATGCTCATAATAAAAACTCAAGTCTGTCCCTTGTTCTTCCAACCACTGCATGCCTTCTTGATCTCATGACATTCTATTGCCCCTTCCTCATTATTTTCTTAGAGACACTGAGTTCAGCTGTCATAGGTCCCTAAGGCCTTAAGACTTTTCTAGTTTTTACTTCTTCTGCCTGATACATTCACATCATCTTTCATAGCCAGCTCTATATTTTAATTCATGTTTCAGCACAAGAGTCACCTCCTCAGTCATTCTCTTTATTCCCAGATAATCTCTTTTGTTCCTTTTTATTTTCCTCATACCATTTATTATTATCTTGCTTTTCTTCTAAAATCTTGTGTCTTCTGTACCTATGACATATGGTTGAATAAAAGAATGAATGAATACATCAAACAATGATGAAGGAAGCAAAACATAGTGATTAAGGGAATGGGGTTTGATATTAAGTAGCCCAGACAGCCTGGCATTAACATTGAGTTAGTTGCTTAAATTAAGTTTTATATTTCTCATAATTTAATCCATTGCCTTTAAAAAGGAAACGTTGATAAATATTCCTCAATACAAAGTGATCAAGGAGTTGGTAATAAATCCGAAAGTGTTGCATAATAGAAGTCAAGAGAGTAGTGCTTTTCAAGAACAAGACATGTTCAGCATATGCCAGGTCATACTAAGAAGTCAGGTTAGATATGGAATGAAAAGGGTCTCTTGGACAACTAGAGTCAAAAAAAGGACAGAAAGAGAATAATTGACTTTATTTAATTTCTTGGAGCTTTTCTTTCTGAAAACAGAAAGAGCAGGATATTCAGTGATTGAGTGCAATACTATGGCTAACTCATTTGGTACTGGAAGAGTAGTCACAACTTTTGGATGGAGGAACAGCTGCCCATTTTCTTCAATGCGATAAAACTTGGCTCTGAGTTCTTAATTCAGAGATAAATATTAAAGAAGTATACAGTATCTTCCTGCCAAAATTTTAGGTAGTGTCCACTTCATGTGTTACAGACTGGCTTGTCTGTTTTCCATAATGCAGATTCCTTTTTTTGTTATTATTTTGTTAATCCAGTTTTATCTGCCTTCTATTTATTGGCTATTTATCCCATATTTACCATTAGTTTGTTCTTTATCTTCTTTTTTTATGTTGCATATTTTGATCAAACATGTTTCTATGTATGTATAAGCACTTCAGCAGGAAGGTTAATAGGTGATTATATTCAGATGTCATATATATCTAAAAATATATAAAGATTCTCTTATGTAGTCTTGTATTCTCTATTCCTCAAGTTATTCCTATTTAAGTTAGATCATAAAAACATTAAGGATGTGCCACCTGAAGTTCTCTAGCAGGGGCAAAAGAATATTTAATAGGGTTCCAGGATCAACTCTCTTTTAACTCTGAACTTAGATACAAAGTTGTTTATCCAGCTTATGGCTATTGTTCTGGAGAAGAATTCAGACTTGTGTAGACGTGTAAAAATATAAGAAGGACCCCATGGAGCAATTTCTTTTAGTCTTATTGAGTAAAATTCACCTCCTCTCAGTGAGGATGAGATGGAAGCACATATCAGAATCTTAAAGACTTTTTTACACATATAAATTATATTTCTAAGCTAACTTTCAGTAAAACATATGTAATTCTCAATCAGCCCTGTTATGGATTTAATTGTGTCCCTATAAAGTGTATGTTGAAGTCCTATTCCCCAGTACCCTTAGAATGCGATTTTATTTAGGAATAGGGATGTTTCAGATGGAATTGGGCAAGTTAAAAGGAGTCATCCTGAAGTATGGCGGACTCAATCCAATATGACAGCTATTCTTACCAGAAGAGGAAAATTGGACACCGACCGACAGAGAGAAGATAGCCATGTGATGGAGATAGAGATTGCATTATGGCACAAACCAAAGAAGGTCATGGATTGGCAGCAAGCCATGGCCAGAACCCTTCCCACTTCAGGTAGGTAGGTTCTGCCAGCACCTTGATTTTAGACATCCAGCCTCCAGAACCAAGAGACAATACATTTCTGTTGTTTCAAGCAACCCAGTTTGTAGATCTTTGTTGCAATAATTTTAGCAAACTACAAGCTCCCTCTGTTTAATCACTACAAATTAATAATTTTTGATACCCAATTAAAACGCTTCTCTAGATATCATTAAATACATATTCGTAAATAAGTGAAACCAAATTTTTGTTGTCAAAATCTGATACCCAGAAGGGACAAAACAAGAAAATAGCCCACTTTATAAAATGTGGTCTTCACAAACTTTCTAATTGTCAAAGCTTTAGGCAGTATTTTTTCCAAGACTCATTTATATTAACTCCCCTCTAAAACTCAATACACAGAATTTACTTGTATTTCCTTAAAAGGTATGCTTCTTTTCATAAGATTTTTTTTTTTTTTAAATCTGAGATATTTCTCTTTTTGTTTTCAATGCCAGGAAGCTTGGATAAACCCAGAATTTTATTGTATTTACCAAACACCAAATGCCTAGTACCCAAATTTCTTTGTTATTTTAATCTGTTTTATTAATTGCAATTTCAGTTGTCCTGATTTATGTATATTTAATTTGTATACACTTGGCACTCCAGAAAAACTAAGTGTAAATATTAAATATATAAAAAGCACATTTTTTATAGAATAATTATAATCTTTACCTTTAAAAGCATATGTCATTCTCAATGAATGGGAAAACAGGACTTCAACAATACCATATTAAACAATTTATGTTTGTTCTGAGATGGGCCTAGAACTTTTATTTTTTAAGCAGAGTACCAAGTGGGGAGGAATTGAAGAATTCATTACAAAAATGGTACAAAGGCAGTATAAATCCAGAAAAGGGATTTAAAGAGTTAGAAGACAGATTTATAAATGATGTAACTGTTATAAGATCATAGAACATAAGCAATTAGAAGTAATGTTTCAAGTTTTTCCTTTATATATCTTATTAAGAACCAGCATCAATATAATAAGTAAAAAGTGTTTAAAAAATAAATGTTCTAAATTATCAAGGTAATATAATATAAAATATATTAGAGGCTTTTCAAAGGAAATGGATAATTTCTTTTCTTGAATTGAAGTTGCTAGCTCTTTGAAAATGTTTGTCTTCCTTTTTAAAGAAAATATTTTTACATTAACAAATACCAGATAAACACTTTGGCTAAGATTTGTGTTTATTGTTTAAAACTTCAACCTCCTATCTCTCTAAGGCCTATTAGCAGGTCCTTTTAGAAAAGGGTAAATTAAATGACCAGTTACCTTGAGGAGTGACATAAAAATAATTAATAGCCAGATTTCTAAGGTGATCTTATTAAATATTAAGCATCATTTTAATAATAGTTTAATTAAATGATACCAGTTCTATTTGAAGTAAAATTGGAGTAATGATTTATTTTTGATGGATAAAGAGTAAAGAAGAAGCAATATTTTAATCTAGAACTCATGTCTTTTATTTAATTTCTGGCAATCATAAAATTATTACAGAAATATTTCAAGTGATCTTTTATAGAAGAAGTATTACCCATGAAAAGACAGAAACTCAAATGATCATGGATTATGTTCACTTTATGCTATTTAAGAGACAGATCAGGAAATGCATAATTACCTGAGTATGTTCTAGATTGAATTGCAGAGAGAGTAGCATGTCCTGGACAGACCCTCATGGAAGTGAGGGCAAACTCCAGGTGTATCTAGAGACCTACCGCTGGGGTTCATTTGTCTTATAGAAGCAAAGCATGGGGACTCTGTAAATATGAGTCAGTCCTTTCTCTGATCTTTGATTAAATGGATGCCAGATCTCCCAATCCTGCTGGTGCATTTTCCTCTGTATGAGAGAGAGAGAGAGAGAGAGAGAGAGAGAGAGAGAGAGAGAGAGAGAGAGAAAGTGTGTGTGTGTGTATGTGTATTTTCTAATCCAGACCAGAGACCTACTGAGAAAATTTTTATTAGAGAATCACAACAGTCTTTCACAGAACACAGCTTACCTTTAACGTTCCTGTAATCCTGAACAAGCATAGATTTCCTTCAGAAAACAGGAGCTACAGAAGCATACCTTACAAAAGCAGAATGTTTGTAAAACCTATGTGGCAACTAGTTTTCTAGAGACTTAGAGACACTGCCTTCCTTCAAAATAGATTTACGCTAACAAACAGAACACACTATGAATTGTTTTCTCCACATGAATGAAGAAAATATTATACTTATAAATAGAGTATCTAGGGAGCATCCCTAAGAAAGGTTTACACTTGAATTTCATTTCATTTCATTTCATTTCAACCCCAACGCTATATAGCACTTATTTTGGGTCAGGCACTTATTGTAGTTAGACTCTGTTTAATCCTGACAACAAGCCAAGGAAGAAGTTACTACTTTTACCCAATTTTACAGATGAGAAAATTGAGGTATATATAATAATTTTTCGAAGTGCCTTGTGTTAGCCATGAGAATGTGCCAGACATTCTACTGCTACAGGGTAGCAGGGTAATTAAACAAAGGTCTTAGCTGCCTGGCTTTCAAACCCATCACTACATTTGTGCCAGGGCCATAACTCATTTGGGCTGCTCTCCAACCATGACTTAGTTGGCAAGATACTAAGGCAAACCTGTTCCTGGGAGACATGGGACTCCTCCGGGTTCCTGGGAGACACAGGACTCCTCTAGTGGCTGATTTTGACTTAAGGACTTCCCAACAACGTTGCCAAACCTTCCTTAGACTGCACTTTGAACTGCAAGACAAGATACTTCCACTTAACCTGCTATAAGTTCAATCCTGTCTAACTGGTCCAAGGGATAAAATATATGGAGCATTTTATTTCATGATTTTGGCATATTCCTGATATTGTGAAAAAAAATTAAAAAATGCAGACTTGAAGACAAAACAAAAAAAAAAAACATAAAATAAAAAATTAATATTTATTTTATTTCACTTATGGATGTAAATGCAGAATCCCAATTAATATGCCTACAAATAATTCAACAATGTATGATAGAAAAAAATCCAAAGTGCATATCAATAGACAGAAAAAATTAATTCAAGCATATTTGCTAATATTCAAAATCTGTTCTTCAAAATAGACATTCAATTGAAAATTTGAAATTACTTTCTTATCATGATAAAAGAAACTGTTTGTAGTAGACAGCTCCTAGGATGGCCCTGAATGCTCCCCAACTCCTGGTTTTCACCTTGGTGAAATCTCCTTTTGAGTGTGGGCAGGATTTAGTGTCTTGCTTCTAAAGAATGGAATATGGCAGAAGTGATGAGATGTCACTATTGAGATTAGGTTATATAAAGACTGCAATTTCTGACTTGAGTGCACTTGTTCTTGGACTGCTTGCTTTGGGGGAGCCAACTGCCATGTTACAAGGCAATCCGATGTAGAGGCTCATGTGGGTGAACTTGGATGCATATCAACCCCAAGTTGGTTTTGAGATCAGACTGTTGACCTGGCTGACAGATTGACTGCAATCTCATAAAAGTCTTTGAGTCCCAGGCACTCAATAAAGCTGCACCCAGACTTCTGCCCCACAGAATCTATGAGATGATAAGTATTTGCTGTTTTAATACTATGTTTTGGGATTAGTCTGTTATATAGCAATAGATAACAAAGACATATACCAATGGACACATTATTCATAATTGTGAAAAACAAAAGGCAGTCTCATTAAAACCAAGACTCTTCTTTTCTATTCAACATTGACCATCACAATTTGGGCCAATTCAGTAAGACATAAAATAATATTGAAAATGGAATCAGAGTTATTCTGTTTGAAAGGGACATGATTTTATAGCTGAACACACTAAAGATTTGACTGAAAAAATTAAATTAATAAGAAGGTTCAATAGGAATAGCAGTTATATAAGGTGAATAAAAACAACTCAATAAATTTGTGGTATCTCAACAATACACAGCTAGAAGAAATAATATAAAAAATATAACTCACAATAAAAATAAATAAAACACTAAGAATAACCTTAACAAGAAATATACATTTTTAACATAAAGAACGCTAAAATTTACAACTTAAAAGAAAGTGAATGAATGGAAAGATGTGCTTTCTTCCTGTATGATAAAAGTGGATGGTGTAAATATAATATCTGGAGCTCATATAGAGGTTACAATATGTCAGACACTACCTAAGCACGTCTTAAACTCATCTGATCCACACACCACCAGGAGATAAATATGCTGTTATTATACCCACTTTAAAGGTCAAAAACTGTGATCCATAGAAGCCAATGCCTTACCCAAGTTCAATCAGTGAGTAAGAAGTAGACCTGAGATTCAAATGCAAAGGCAGAGCATGGTTTGGTGCAGGCTTTCAGCTGAGTCCTTAGAGAGCATTGCCCTAAACCAAGAGACCCTCCTTGCTTCATTTAAACCCCTCCTAGGTTTAGCACCCTTGCCTCAACGACAGACAACTCTAAAAAACCTCCCAACCATAGAACTTTCCATCTGATCAACCAAGGCCTCTGTTGTAATTGCTGCTGTTCTCCCTAGGCCCAATCCTCTGTCCCTCACACATCACAGAGAATTCTCCAAAAGTCTCCTACACAGGACTCTCAAGAGTTTCAGTCTGCTTCCTGAAAATCCACTTTAAGACCTCAGGCACTCTAGCTCTAGAGTCTTTGATTATAACCACTATGCTATGTTGCTGAAACTTTTTAAATTTTTATCCACCATTTACATTAACAGATTCATCATTCATTCATTCATTCATTTATTCAGCACATGTATATTGAGAATATGTAACAAAATAGACATCTGGTTTATTATACACATATCCTGAGCTCATAGGATTCATAGCTAAACAGGGAACATGATTTAATGATCTTTTGCAATACTTTGTGATGGGTGTCATGAATATGGGAAATCAGAGGTTGATGAATACACATAGAACAGCATTGTATTTGGTCTAAATGGTAAGGAACTTATACCTGGATAAAGTTAGTAATGAAAGATGAGGTTGGTGAGGAAGACTGGAAATAATACCAAATTTGGACTTTCACCTAACAGCAATGAAGGGCTTTTGAAAGTTGGCATTTTAGAAGAATTGTTCAATCTTTATGGAGATTGTTTTGAGAAAGATGGGAGACCAGCTAAGAGGAGAGTGTAGTAGTCCAGGGAGGGATAAAAATAGCATAGACTAGGATATTGTAAAAAGGTTGGGATACAGAGACACTTTTAGGAGCAATAAAAGAAGAGGAGATCGAAATAAAGGAGACCCTCACAGTTTGGGCTTAGAAAACCTATTATTGGGTGATAATAAAATTTACTGAAGTGGGGAATATTGTTGAAGTTTCCAATAAATTATCTTTGAAAGTATAAAAAAATCACTAACTATTTTTTTCTGGGCAAAAATGGAAGGTGATAAAACAAAGAGTTTTGAAATAGAAGAATTAATGGGATAAAGAATGTCCCAGCCTGATATATGTGAAAACAACAATTTGAAAACAATGCGTTATTGGCACAAAAATACACAGAGTAAAGGAACATAACACTCCAGGAATAGATAATAGTATATGTGTTATATGTGATCAAAGGCTGTGAAAGAAAATGTTCAGAAATAGAGTTGTTGAATGATTGGTGGTGGGAAATCATGTAGGTGTTTGGGGAAAAACCAATTTAGAGTCTCACCTATCAATAAACACTAAAATAAATAAATTGAAATTTATTTTAAAGCATTTAATCATGCAAAAAATGAAAGCTCAGAACACTTAATCAAATATCTTTAATTTGTGTGAAAAAAATAAAAGGTCAAACAGGAAATTTGCCAAACAACTTTTAGTCATTATGTCTGACACAGATATTCATAATTAATATAATGAATTTATAGAAATCAGTTGGTATATAAATGTGCAAGACAAAAGAATAGATAATTTCCCAAAGAGGAACTACAAATACATTCTAAGCAAATAATAAAACATTAGCTCATACTAAAGGATGGATTTTTGGAGTCAGTAAATTAGTAATTATTTTTAGTGTTAATATTAAAAAAGTTGCAGTGAAATATACAGCCACATATTCCTGTAGAATATGAGTTTAAGTGATATTATTCCTGAAAATCTGTTTGACAGTATAAAATAAAACTATTTTAAATGTTGATATCTTTTACACAATTCCTCTCCTATATATAAATGCATTTTTACAAAAAACTATGAAATATTAATGTCATAAGTGCAAAATTCTTAACTTCTTATTCAAATCCTTCACTGCTACATACTGAATAATAATAAGAAAACATTGGAAAACACCCTAATTTTTTAGCAATTACTAAATCATGGTTTTCATTGGATGGAGTGAAATAACATGGAATACTATGTGTCCGTTTTAATAAGTTTTATAAAATTTGATGGTATGTAGAAATAATTTATATTTAACTAAAAACATGGAATTCAAAGACATAGTACAAAATGATCAGAATTATGGAATATTATTTGTATTGAACTTTAATGAGCATATGAATCACAGTGATCCACTTTATCAAAATGGGAATTCTGATTCAATAATCTGAGTTGGGATCCTAAACTCTGCATTTTTAACAAGATCCAGGTGATTTTGATGCTGCAGACCACAGATTCAGTTGCAAGTATATAAAACACAGAAAAAAATGAAGAAATTAGCCTAAATTTTAAGATTTGTGTTATTATAAGATGGTATGGTTATGGATAACTGTTGTTATAATTTTCATATTCTTAATATATCCAACTTCTCTAAAAGGAATATGTGAATTTTTGTGATCAGAAAAAAATAAAGTTGTATTAAAGACACTTACCAAAGAGTGAATGAAGGAAAAAAAATACAAACTCAAAGGCAAACACTTTGCACCCAATCATAAGGATCAGAGGACTGAAGCAGTTTTTTTTGGAGGGGGAAGGATCAATGAAATGCATTTTCAAGTGCTTTTCAATGAACAATCAGGAAATAGTTCTGTAATGGGGAAAGACAATGTAATTTAAAAAAAGAGAAAGACCAAAATATCCATGAAGAACTGTGCTTTTTTATTTTCTCTTGTTTCACCTAAATATTGCTTCTTCTAAAATGATCCTCTCTCATTTCCTACCTCAGATTTTCAGATATTTATGATTTCCTTTACCACTCTCACTGAATGTTGAACTAATTTTTAATTGTTCTATATCTTTTTATTTTTTCTTTTTTAGTTTTATTCTTCTACCATTTTTGGTTTTATTCTTCTACCAAACACCATCCTTCACTTAACTGCAGTGCAGAGAGGTGTAAGCTTGTGGCTTTCCATGGAGCTGTGCAAAGCACTAGCCCAGCCAATCCCCGAGGGTTTCCCAGTCACTGATTTCCATGGTGGCAGGAATTCAACTGTCTTGTGCACCATTTCATGTCCAGCACTTTGCAGGGTGTATGGCATATAACAGGTATTTGTATATTACTTATTAAGTGAATAATGGACATATCTGTAAAAGAATATGGTATAGACAAAATTAAGAAGGAACTGATGTTTCAGAATTAAGATATAAGTGAGTACAATATTGCTTTACATGGATACCAAAGTTGAGGTACAGATCAATCAATTTCATCTTGAATAATGTTTGGACTTTAATCCGCCCCTGTCCTGGGTTTTATTGTAGATTAGATATTTCATAGTTTTAAATTTTATTACCCCGCTTTAAATGTTCTTTTTTTCCTCTGGGAATTAGAATGTAGCATAGTAATCATTATGATCATATAACCCATAAGTATACTTTCAGCCCCAGTTGTGTGCCTTGTCGTATCACTTGTATCCATAAATGTGACTGTTAACTAGACAGCAGTTTCTGGTATGCAAATATTATAATTTCCATGAAGATGTACAATTCTGTTAGAAAACAGTCACAGGGATATTTACTTAAACTGCAATCATCTTTGAGAATAATTTAGAAAATCTGGATAAGAGTTTGATTTCAAATTTGCCTTAAATTCTAGATCTAACTGAAGTCATAGAATCTTAACCTCTGGCAAGATTGGGTTCCCATATAGGATTCTTGTGACGCATTTTTAAACTGTAAACCTCTATATAACTGATAGTGTTTTTTTCATCTCCATTAAGTCTGAAGATTACTGTGGGATATTAAATTTTTATTACTAATAGCTATAGATTAGTAAAATAAAAAAGACATCTAATGTACAATTTTTGGATTTCTGAAAATTTGTGACAAACATGTCATCTTTAAACACTGAAGTTGGTAATCTTAAATTTAGCTGCTTTATATTCATGATAATAAGTGTGGAAAACTTGAGAGCTGTGTCAGCATAGCAAGCTCAAATAAATTACAGGCTTTGCAGAATAAGACCACAAGACTTTCAGTAAAGTGACCTCATCTGTTTTGACTGCAAAGAAAAGGAAACAAAACTAAAAAACAAAAGCTGTGTACAAGATCAAGAATTCCACAATTCAAGTTGATATTCTAAATATCTCCTGGTGTTTTTTGGTTCTGAGAATACAGAAAAATGCAGGATTCCATCAAGTTAAAATATCCTCATTCTTGAATAGACAATCCAACCTGTGTCAGAGTATCAGACCAGGTGAATAGATGAAAAAATGACATAATGTGTGTAACTTGAATCCAGAGATAAACTGCATGCCCACTTTCTTTGAGTTTCAAAGTCATTGACCTAAGAAACTAAGGGGGTTCAGTTTTTTAGGATCAAATCTTTTCAGCATTCTGGCTGAAATCCCTTGTTAGTAAACTCAAGCACACTGAAAAATCAAACAGAATTCACGGGGATGATGTAAACATTCTTTATTTGTTAGTAAGAAGGCTCACTCTGGTTATTGCAGTTCCAGTTCACAGACCAAGCAGAAATCTTTGGTTTTAAGTAAATACAGGTAACTGGAGTGGTTATATCCTGAGTGAGCATGTATCTTTCAGCCTTCCAGCCCCAAGTAGTTTTAGAATTATGTACTCAGCCCCTGTCCTCTATGGGATCATCAAGATTTTTTGGGCTTAACCATAAATCCACCATTCCACATCACTATTTTCCTGGCCTACCATTTAAGATATATGCTTCTTCTGTCTTCTCTTCACCCCCATATTATTCTTTTTCTTGAGCCAGTTTCCCACTATTCCTCTCTCTCCTGATTTTTATCTTGCCTGATCCAACCTCTATTCTGTTTGAAGCAAGTGCATGTTGTACTATTCACATATTCAAATGTGCAAAAATCAAATTTTTTTTTATTATAACTTTTTCATTTTAAGCCCCATTCCACTCTGCACTGGAAAACGTAATTGTGCCAATTCACAGTAAACTCAGTCAAATTTGTCATTTCTGTTTAATATAGGCTTATAATTCAATCATATTAAGCTTTAAAAGTGCTTTTTAGGTTTTCTCCTTGCCCTTCCAAAATGGAGATAATGTTAAGCTGTGCCAGGCACACCTATTGCCAGAGGTTCATTGTGGTGATAACAACCTTTAGATTCTTCAGAATATAAAATGGTTCTGAAGTCTTATGCATAAGAATGGTAGCTGAGTGGAATTAAACTTTATTCCATTTCCGTTTTGCCATCTGGTGCCAATGACTCACTAACACATGAGCTACATCCTCCCAAGTTCTCCAGGGTGATGGTCCAGATAGTATTATTCTTGATCAAACAATCAAAAAAAGACCCAGTATCTTTCTCCCAGTTAATGTCTTACCTCATTTGAGGACAACAGGAGCTTTCAGATACCACTCCACCCACAGACTCAGACAACTTGAATGGTCTCCAGCCATCACAAACCTTCAAAAATCCTGCAAATATTTCTGCTCTTCGGCAATAAGGCTTTGTTTCTACCTCATCTGAACCTAGGTTCAGAAGCTCAGGCTATCCCTACTCCATACTTGAACAGGGATTCCAGATTGGGAGGTGGGGCAGTGAATTGACTGTCCCCCTATCCCCAACAAATTACTTCTAACATACTAGCTTTTTTCTTCAGTTCTCTCTCAACTGCCCCCCCACTCCACCCCAAACCCTCTATCTCCAGTTGAAGACTTTTGTACTTTAGAGGTTTGAGGGAGGAACTTTGGCCAGTACTCATGGACTTCCTGCGTCATATCTGAAACCTACATTCTTGCATATAGAAATGGAAAATGCGATGTCATTTTTCTCTGGCTCTAATCTGACAATTTTTCTGTAGTGGGAATGGTGGCTTCAGGTCTTACAACCTGAATGCCAGTGACCACGAAGTAGCAGAAAAGAGAATCTATAATTAATGTCTCACATGTATTCTGCTGCCACACTATGTTGACATGTTCACATGCATCTGTGACTTTTTCTTTCATTTCCTGAATTACAGGGAAACATGGCTTTTTCCAGAGGGCACTATTGCTGCAGAACCTATGTAATTTTCCTACATCTCTTATGTTTCCAGGTCAAGGGACCCAAAGAGTTTCCTTTTCACTCCATCATGCTGGGGAAGCTATTGTCCTTCCAACCTCATGTAGAAACACCTGCTTCTTAAAGGTTCAGGGCATTTGCGTAATAGGATGTTAACGTGCACACTGATAGAATAAGACAATTCATATCACTCTTCAAACTGAAATGACACAAATGGGAACTTTCAAACAATTTAGCTAAGTCCAGTTCATGACTTTTAAATACCCACTCAGTTTACGGTCATAAAAGGGTTGAGATTGAAGAAGATTTATGAACGAGGACTTTGTTTTGAAACAGCTTTTTGATATTTACAGTTGAGAAAGGATGATTTTTTTTTTAATTTTCAAAATTGTTTAAAAAATTTTTAAATTTAAGAGTCACCAGAGAAGTCATGAGGTCTGTGTGAGTTTTCTTAAGGCAGCGGAACTAGCCCTAAGAGTAAATGTTAAGGAACAGTAGGAGAGAAAAAAAGTTTTGTGTTTCCATACCACAAGCAGTGTTTGTGGAAGGACACATTTACATTCTTATACTCATCTTTGTCACTGTCAATCTGCAAGTTCCTTGTCCTACCAACTCATACACTGAAGACACAGTACATTCCTCATGGCCTTCTCTACCTTCTCAAGTCCTGCCACTATTATGGGTTACTTTACTGTACATAGATGATCATACAATCCTCAGGTATTTCATTTCTTAATCTCCAGTGACCCCCTCATCTCCACAATTCAAACCCCTATTCTCCATAGACACACCTCAGACCATGCAACTGCTCCACTTCGAAAGTAATAAAGTCAATTAATTGTTTTCTATGATCACAGCCTTCTATCCCTCTCTTTTAATATAAAGACATCAATTCCTCCACTTTAGTTGATTTTTAAAATCTGTAGAATCATCTAATGTCTCCTTACCAGCTCTGTCTTGTCCCAGATTTTTTTTAGCTCCTCCCTAAATTTCAATGTTTAATACACTTCAACTATCCTCTTTCCAGTATCTTTGACTCCTTTGCCCTGCTTTCTTTTCATTATTCCTGTCCAGCAAAATTGCAGGCTTGGTTGGATTGAAGTGTCCCCTTTCTTCATGCCTACACTGTGCATAAGAGCAGTGACACAGGAGGTGAAAAGCAAGCAAGTTCAAGGTCAAAATATCTATTGGTGCCATTTCCATAGTTGACTACTTTTCCTTTTACTTGAAAGCTGTTATTCAAAAATCCTTCAATGTCCACAAATTTCTAAACTCTCCTATCTCCTTATAATTCTCAACAGATGACTTCATCATCCAACTTCTCAGAAAAAATAATTACTCCATTAACTTCCTTCAACCAACTCTACATTTCACTTGTACTCATCTTGGGCTTCTTCCTATTTTTAATGTGGTATCTTTCATCCTAAGGCCACTAGCTCTACCTTTTCTCTGGATAATATGCTTTCCTGGTTATTTTAGATTTGTGCTACTGATTCTTCATCATTTTCTCCCTTTCTCCAAACTCTTCCTCCTTATTGACTCCACTGCATCTGAATTATTATTATTATTTTATTATTATTTTATGAGTAAGCAAAGAACTTCAGTTTTTATTTTTAAAAAATAATTTATCAAGAAAAATATTGAATTATTATTATTTTTATGGGAGATAGGGATGGGGGAGCCTCCTTCAACTTTGCTCTATATCTGTTTTCTCTCTCAAAGCCACTTTTCTTGAAGAGATTTTGTCTGCCCTGTTCACTTTCCATTAACACTGAATTCTGCAATTTTGCCTTCACACTCACCACTATATTGAAACTTCTCATCTCTAGGCCACGGTGACCTTTTTGCTGCTAGATCAAACTGGCATTTTAAACTATACAAAAGATTTTCACTTGCATTATCTTCTTTTCGTATTATTTCAATCTTGTGGTATTATCCATATTTTCTGAATAAGAAACATTCTGAAAGCTAATTTGTTCAAGATCACAAACTTATGACTGTATTTTGCCAAAGGTGATTTTGAGTCAAGGGCTTCTGACTTAGAATCCTATACTAGGCTACAGTAAAACAAGGTAAACTATATAATTCTCATATTCATATTCTATGGATATTTACAAATTAACTTAAAGTGATATATTTCCATTACCTAAATTGATAGCAGAGTCCATGGTGTCTAAAGACATTATTAATTTAAGGTGCCCCAGACATCGGAAGCTAATGAGGAAAATTGTGCCTCATAAGTTTCCAAGACATACTGTTCTTCCAAAGTTATGTAAATTGACTCAAGCATAAGTATAAAGGAAAACGATGAAGGCATACAATCTCACCCATTGTTAAGAACTTGCTTAACAGACCCTAAAAACCAAACATTGAATTAATTATAGATCTCTGGTCTCTCTTTTCCAAATTTCTCTCTGTTTCTTTATATGTCTCTTTCCATTGGAGGAGCTTACATTTTGGTGGCAAGAAAATTATGAAGAATAGTTACAATCCACAAGAATGTTCAGTTCCTTGCTGTAGTGTAGGTATGTGCAAAATGCAATGGAAGCAGAAGAAAATAACCCTCAAGGGTGGGCTTCCCAGAAGAGATTGTGCTTGAGCTAAAACTTGATGGGCAAGGGCCTTTCCAGGTGGGTAATGAAGGAAAGGGCATTAAGTGGAGAGACCAGCATGTGCAAAAGGCAGACAAAGAAATCACTGTGTATTTAAAGAATGACAACCGGTTGTTCCAATGAACAAGTTTTAAGTTAGCCAAGACTTTATAATTAGTAGGGAGATACTTCAAAATAGTTTGAAGGAATAAAAACAGCAGGGTAGATTTATTGTTCATACAATGGAAATTCCGATAATTCATACAAAGGCTGGTTTCAAGCACAGATGGATCTGGGGGTTTAAAAGATGCCATCAGTTCTCTGTCTTGTTTGTCTCTCCTCTCTCTCTCTCCCCCTTTCTTTTGGTCTCCTCTTTCCTTTCTTCTCCTCCTCCTTCCCCTCCTTTGTCTTCTTTCCTCTCTGTTAGCCTGATTTGCCTACTACAGAGCAACCAAAATACCTACCAGCAGTTCTAGGTTAAAATCACCACTTAGCTTCATATTACTGGATCATAAAGTGTGTGCCCATTTTATGACTAATCTCCTCTGCATGGAATGAAAAATTCTTGATAAATGTCCCTTGATAACACTCCCTCATCCCACTTCATTTTCTGTTTTCCACTCATACTTCAGTTACAGAAGCATTAGGTGAAGATGCTCTAGATGATTCAGGGCCTTTTGCATGAGTAATATAAATTGATACGTGAGAAAAGCAGAATAACTAGTAATAGGGATGATACAGAGAGGTTGGATTAGAAGCAGAGAAATTACTGGGGAGTTTGTAATCAGACAGGTTTTGTTAAAGGCAGAGAAGGTGCTCTATATTCCTTACAATGTTTGTGTCATAATTTATTTAACATATGAATGGAAATAAAAGGTTTAACTCCATTACCATCAAACTCTGTAATAAGTATGTTTGTATATACAAGTCTGAAGTTATTTTCCTTGGTTATATTCTTAGAAGAGGAAGTGCAAAGAAAAAGAATATTGCACATTTTAAAACATGTATGTATTGGCCAGTAGTGTTCCAGAAAAATTTTACCTGTTTTTGTCTGCATTAGCAATATACTTGTTTCCTTTTTCTTCCAGTATGGATATCCTGATGTTTGCATTTTTATATGGTGATCAAATTGCTGTTGGAAGATACCTTTTTGGTGAATGTTTTCACAAAGCAGGGTATATCGATAGGTGTCTTCTGTGTCCACTTATGGTTTGGTTAGAAATGGGTGGCAGAGATGTTTGTCTCATTACATTTACTAACTTGTGACTTAATTTCCAATGATGAAAGTATCAGTGTGTCAACCTGAAGCAGTATGAAAGTGTGAGAGAGAATTGACAATTCTATATTTTTGCAAAATAAAACAATAGGTTAGCAGTACAGATAAGGGAGAAAGGAGCCAGATGAAGTTGGCATGTATTACTGGCATCATGTCTCAGATGAAAGGGCCAGAAAAACAAATGAGAAAACCATTTGGATGTTAATTAGAGAGCAGGAGGCAGGGAAAAGAAAGAAAAAGTCTTTAAAATAAGGAACAGCTGATGCCTCTAAATCTTTCTACTTGCTTTTCCTGCTTGTTCTGCTGTAACAGTGTTGTAGACACTGAAATGTACTCAGCCTTGAGAAATTGAAACCAGCAGCAGAAAAATATATAGTAGACCAAATGCTTTAATTGATTCCCCTGGCTTTATTCATCCCCTGTTAAGATATTTATCCCAGTGTCCTTAACTAAACTCTGAGCTCTAAAGAATAGGTCCAGTCCACATTTTTAAGGTATCAGGTTGGATGCCACATACTAGGTGCTTAATGTGAACTTTCACCAAATTGATTTATGAATCAATTTTCATGTCTTCATGTGTATACCCCCCTTCAAAGCCACTGAAATCCAGAATAATATCCACCACCCTTACTATCTGTTCATTCTACAAACATTGTAGTGCTAGATTCTGAGAATACAAAAATTGATCAATTTTTATGCCCTAGATTAAAACCTAATTTAATCAGTGGGGGAAAGAGAAGTGAGAAGGAAAGGATTGCCTCCCACATACAAGGCACAGTGCTAGGCATTTTACATGAATTGTCTCTATTCCTCCGAAAAACCCCAGGGTCATCTTCATTGTACATTTGGAAAAATGCATCTTATAAATATTTACAGATTTTTGCAAGGGTTAATGCCAATAGTTGGAAGATCCAGGATGTGAACACTTGTTTGCTTTACCTTGGTGGATGCTGCCAATTCTTTTTTACTTCATCAAGCCAGGCAGTATTTTCGTTTCTTTTCAGTCATTTAAAATAGGTGCATAAGTAGTGAGATCTCATCAGCACATCTTTCATGCCTAGCAATTAAAATTACTCATAATTTTATTTTTATTTACTTCAGGTTTTCATGCCTAGAATATGCTTATTCTATACATTTTTCTATGTTTTCCTCCTTCCATATTTTAGATTTTTCATCTATATTAGACATCTCTCATATTGGCAGTTGGAGCAGGGTTCACAGTACCTGGAAATGAAAGCCTCCTGAATCCCATCCTTTGCCCCTGTGGCCATACAGTGAAATTCCTGCTCTATCCATTCCCTCAATTCTGCCCACTTGAGCATGTCCTACACTCTACCGGAACATAAGGGGTGTGAGATGAAGGGACAGGGACCCGCATTGCCTGTTCTCATTTCACAACCTTATAGCAATACACTTAGATTCAGCTCCACACCTCTGCCATGTTGCCTTCCAAGGCCAAGATATAATGGTTTTCTTCTAAAGTATGTAATTACACTAATTTATGTGTCAGTCCTACCTGCCATTAATTCATTCATTCATTCCATATATCTTTTATTGCAGTCTCTACTATGTACCAGGTGTTATTCTAGGTTCTGGGAATGAAGCAGAAAAAAAGACAAAGTTGCTGTGCTCATTAGACTAACATTCCAGTAACTGACCTGCATTAAAATTTCCAGGAGGTGGGAACATACTTGCTATTTACCACGTGAAATCAGGTCCTGTGCTCTTGATGTTGAAGGTGACAATGATGCTGCTGGGCATTTAAAAATAATCTGGTGCTGATTTATGAGTTTCATCTTTTGGTAGTGTTGGAAATGATATGAAACAAGTCCTATTTTAGAGCATAGTGGGGGATGCAAATGAGTGAATAAATCCCAAATAGGTTATTTGTTAGAGTACCAAGTAAAGTCCGCAAAGCTACAGGAACGATGGACTCTAAACTGTTAATTTTCAAGTGTTACTGCACATTTGAATCACCTGGGAGCTTTTTAAAAATCCTGACACATCCTGTACCCCTACCAATTAAATCAGAAAGTCTGGGGGTGGGATCCAGGTGTCAGTTGTTTCTGGTTTGTTTGCTTTTTCACTCCTTAGGTTATTTCAACATGCAGACAAGCTTGAGAACCAATGCCCTAAAAATAATTTTAACCAACTACACATTGGTTAGCAAGGGTCTAAATAGCAAACCTCACCTTATCAGGACTACAAGAGCTGTTTAGCTACCCACTGGCTGCCTTCTGAGCAATGGTTGCCTCAAACCCCATTCAGGTAGTAGAACATGTCAGTGTTCCAGAACTAGGGAAGGCTCTTAAAAAATATTCAGTGGAGAGACTCCCCATGGATGCAGACTTAGTTTCTGACAAGTTTGAAAACACTCCCCACCCACAACCAAAGCAAGAGAGGGAAGCCAGACTTCTGGGATGTACATCTGGAGATGCTGATCCCCACAAGGTCTTTGGGAAATACTGTCGTCATGTCGTCATGTACTTGGCACGTTTAACCAAAAACCAAAGCTCTGGGAGCAGAAATAAAAGCTAGACATACCATTTTTTATGGATCCCCATTCTTGTACTTTCTTATTCTATATGTGTTTCATGAGTGAATAACCTGAGTACAAATTATTCCACAACTTATGGGTGACTAAACAAATGATGAGAAAGATGTATTTTTGTGGAAGTATACAACTTAGAATTCTACAACATTTAGAAAGGAGATATTTAGCTCCATAAGGGATCATCCCAATGTTTTAAACGTGTTCTAAATTAACACATAGGATCCGTCCCCCTATTCATTCTTCATTAGCTCTGTGAAAATTCTTCTTTAATGTTTTTTATTTACCATTTGGATTTTAAATTTTTCAAACCAATGTCCCCATTTTTTTTTCCTAGATTAGTATTTAGGACAAAAACTTGGTCATCAAAAATGACTGCCATTCGAATTAAAAGAGAAATGTACATGTTTAAGAAATAAATATGAGTTGTATTTTAGCCTTTCAGTCGGAGTTGTTTCGATATGAATCCGAAACATTTGATTGCACTTGGAAAGTGGTATTTTACCAACACGAAATGTTTTCTATAGTAAAGCCTATGTAATATGCACTGGCTATGCCAATAGTAAATGTCCAATAAAAAATCAGTATATACTAAATTGATGGTTCTAATCAACTTCATTTTCTACTGTGATTTTATTGTATGGAGTGACACGATTTCAGAATTGGAAGTGGAGTTGGTAGAAAAGCGTAAGAGTATTTTAAAACAAAATCCTCAAAGTGCTTGCTTTCATGGAATTAGAGATTCAAGTCACTTCAAATGATCCATCAATTGAAGAGACTCACTCATTGGAAAGTCTATTTCGTTTGGACTAACAAAAAAAGATAAATTTTTAATAGGTCTTTTGTTTCATCAGAACAACCCTTTACATGTGTAATCACAGCACATCCACCCATGGCACCTCAACTACAAATATCAATCATTCAGTTCATCTCAACTCCAATTGAAATTCCCAATTCAGTACTCTTCATTCCAGCTTAGTTGACTGAAAAAGTCTTTTATGGGAAGAAATCACCTCTTGGTTTTCTGTTTATTTCTGTGGCTTACTAAAGTGAATACAGCAGTGAACAGGCAGTGTTACAGTGTTCTGAATATAGGAGGCTAAGGAAGCACGATTTTTTTTCCTATTTATATTTATAATACCTATTCTAAGATTTGTCCATTTCTTAACCTAGCAAATTATGATTAGACATGTAATTAACTCCCTTGTTTTGTAAAAAGCAATTCAGACATCTATTGTAAAGTGTACCCAAATAAAGCAATGATTCATTATTATGAGTCAACTTAGCCAGGCCTTTGATGGATGTTTGAAGTTTCATTTCAGGAGAGTGAAGTCGTTTTCTGTTAGGGCTATAACAAATTACCACAGATTTTAATGGCGTAAACACCCATTTATTAAATTTCAGTCTGTAGTCAGAAGTCTGGGTGCAGAGTGGCTCAGCTGGTCCTCTGCTTGACGTTTCACCATACAGAAATCAAAGTGTGGCAAGTGTGTTTCTTTCTGGAAGTTCTGGGGACAAATCCACTTCCAAGCTCATTCAAGTTACTGGCAAATTCAGTTCTGTGCAGTTGTAGGAAGGAGGTCCCCATTTCTGTACTGATTGTCAGCTAAGAGCCTTTCTCAGCTCCTTAAGGCTGTCTGCATTCCTTGTCACATTGTCCCACCATCTTCAAAGCAGCAATAGGTAGTTCGGGACCTTCCTTCACTTCAGATCTCTCTAGCTTCTCCTTCTGCCACATCTCTCTCACTCCATTCAGAGAAAGTTCTCTGTTTTTAAGAGACTCATTTAATTAGATCAGGACCATCTGGATAATCAAAGATCAACCCCTATGTTCAGGTCAGTAACCTTAATTACATTTGTAAGGTTCACCTTTTGCCTCCTAACATAATATATACAGGTTTCAGGGATTAAGGCATGGGCATCTTCACCGGGCTGGGGGGAATACTCTGTCTACCAAAGACAGGTTGATAAAGAAATGGATTCTGAGAGTATTTAGCTTCCTTTGTAAGAGACAAATCAGTTGATGACTGAGAATGAGCAAGGAAGCGGAAAAAGTTGGAAAAAAAATTGGTTTCTTAGGAGTCTTCCTGGTTCCATGAGGCAGATGTTTTGTAAGTTTTCATAGAAGTTTTATCTTTCTTTTCTGATAGGTACTTTTCCTAGTAAGGTCTTTTAGAAATCACCTTCAGTAGGGTTAATTATAATTTCATGTAGGACATTACCCACCAAATGGTTTGACTGGAAATGTTGGTATGTCATGGTACTTCATATGGTGTCTTCAGAGTCAGATAAAACATTCATATGCAAAAAGCAGTTACTATGATTCACTTAAATTGTGTTTGATCTTTTATTTGAAAGAATCTGATAGGCCAATTTATTCTTGTCTATTCTTCACAGCAATCTGGGCATTCATAAGCTAAATACATTTGTAAATTAGATGGGGATCTACAAAGCTCTTTGCATGACTTAGACTATATTGAGAAATCAAAGGTAAGCAGGATAGTTGGCCTTGCTAAATTTGAATGCTTTGAAGATGGCATGCAAGTATTTTAGGAACAAAGTAAATACCTGTTATTGAAAATTCTTCTACTTGCAGTGAATTTCAACCACTACTTACAAGAAAATATGTAAATCAAATGGAACTTTTTACTGTTGAAAAATGATTGAAACCGTCGTAAATGGAAAACTGTCTCAACATAAAGCAATAGTGTTTTTTAGCACCTGGTTTATGGTTAGCATTGCCCTTATTCATTTGACTTTGAAAATGTTTAGGATTTTATAATTTAACTATGGAAATTTGAAGGAAACTAGTTTACTAATTTTAATGAGGTGGTGGGGGGTGGGGGAAACTTTTCAAAAAGAAAACACTGTAAATACTTTAATTTTATAGAATTTTAAAATTGTAACTTCTTTTTCTTTCCTTGTCTATTTCACTATACCCTTAAAATACAATGTTTTTCCTTATGAAATCTTCTCAAGTTACCTTCTCAGAACTGTTTTTTTTTCTTGATAATGATATAGAGGTTACAAAATATATGTACAGTAATTCTTGTACATTAACATTAAAATGACCTTTCATCATACATTTCACCAGATCTCAACTTTGAAAAATACGGTTACATACTATTATTTGAAAGATTTGCATAACATTTCCTTAAGTATATTTTACACTCCATTAAATCAAAACTTCAAATTTTCAAGAGAGCACCTTAAGAAAACTTATTAACTCAGCACAATAGAAATCAGGTGCTATTTTTGAAATATGGTGGCAGGGTTATTTGTCTATATGTAGAATCCATGAGTTTCCTCATTACATTTTAATTATTTTGAAATGTAAATTTATGATCTCTCTGACAGGAGTATCTGGTTCTCAGTGCCCAGTGTATATATTTCTTTAATCTTTTAACTAAATGATGGACTTGAGAACAATGGGGATTTCCAAATTTCAAAATGTGTAGAAGAAATGCATGTTATTAAAGTCTTTAAATTTTCCCCATTCTGTCCATGAAGAGCTCAGAAAATACTGACACGTTTTTTATTCCTGTATAATGCAAATATCCTATTTTTCCAATAATGTGTATGTTCTCCTCTATTAATGTTCTATATGTAGAACAGATCTCTGAGTAACATGTTCATCTGCCTTCATGTTCCTTGTTCCTCAGGTATAAGTGCTCAGGTGAGAACACAGGTGAACGGCAGATGGAAGGAGGAAGATATCCATCCACTTACATGTGTGGATTGCATTAGTTCTTCCAAACTGGAGAGTTTGTTTTGTTTTGTTTTGTGAATGGAGAACTTATCCCTTTGTGCCTAGCACAAAATCTTGCTTGTAACGGGCACAGGCTAATGTAAATATGTTCAGTAAGTGAACATCGATGGTAATTGTGTTTACCTTTGTTGAAGTTTCAAGGAATTGTATCCTAAAAGGTAGAATGAGTAGGACAATGATCCCTAAGTCCTTTTTGGGTTGAAATATTTTGTATATAGGGAGTTTCTATAACATTCAGTTATTCTAGATTTACCTTCATTGACATTGCTATGAGCCCAAACATCCTCACTTTCAAATCAGTCATATTCCTTATATCCACACTTGAACATGTTTTTCTATATCTGATATTATATGAGGAGTATTTATTTCTTTCATATTGCAAGTCAAGTTTATTCCTTTCTGTGGACTCATAAAACTTTCCTTAATTATTCCCAGTATTCTCTAATTTCCTTTTTTTGGTATATCTTGCAATTATTGTATTTTATATCTTTCTATATTTTTCTCTTTCCTTTCTAAGTAGACACAGATGACATATATTATTCTTAATTATTTTTAATAATTAGTTTTGACTTCCCTCATTTTTGGATGAGACTTCACCTCAGAGATTTTTTTTTAGTGTCTGGCATATTGGCATTGTAAGTATCACTTTGGTTAAATTTCCAGTGAAGGTGTGATTAATGGATGTGTATTAAGGAAAAGTAATTCATTGTCTTGCACTTATGCTCACTGCTTTCTCTTTCCAGTACCTTCAGTTATCAGTATTTTGCTTGATAGTCTATACCCTAGTTTCTTAAAGTGTAAAATGAGGAGGGGTGGTTTAAATTATCTCCAAAGTTCCATGGTTCAAAAATTCAAATCATAGGACATATGAATTTGTCATGGGAAAAAAGAAGAAAAAGAAAAATGCCAAACGGTCTATGAAATAGTTAATGAAGATAAAACATAGAGTGCTGTGACTGTATAAGCTGCCAATCTAAAATACTGCCAATTTTATAGATTTTCGTTTTGTAATAAAAACATTAGTTGAATGAATTTTATGGAAAAAAATTAATGAAATGCTAAGACAACCTCATGACATTCTGTTTAATTCTAATAGCAATAAGATACCACTTACTGTCTAGCACTTCACTTGTGCTAAACATTTCATTTTAATTTTTTCATTTAATTTTCAAAATAACATCATGAGTTAGACAAAATTCAGAATTTCCACATAGATGGGTCTTAGGAGGGGAAATTGATTGGAAGAGAGGACAAGGGGGCTTTTCTTGAAGGTGGGCCTTTGTACAGTACTGCTTTTATATCTACTGTGAATTTATTTATGCTGGGTTTGAAAATTCCACCAGTAAATACTCATACTATTAATTTGTTCATATTACATGAAAGAAAACTGAGACATAAGATATGCTAAGTGACTTCTTTCATCCAAAAGTAGTGTTAATCCTGAAAGCCTGTACACTTCTTGGCCCTAACTGCCCATTTCACCTTCTCATATTTCCTGGACCTTATCTGGAATTGCTTGGGACAGACATATTCTTTCTTGATTGTCATACAACACTTGAAATGACTTTTATATCTTATATTGTTCACTTCATATTGTTCTGTCTTTTTTCCTAAATTTTCAACATGAATCTTCTGCATGGGTGTTTTTAGTGCAACTATAGGCAAACTACTGCAAGTACCTTAGATAAAATTGTCTTGACAAGGTCAGCCTCATATTGGAATAGCTACCACATGGGCACACAGTAATGTTTGTTAAATTGAATAGAATTGAGAGTCATAAATATGAAATCAACCAGGTTAATTAGTGTTGTTATAATTCCATCTGTGTCATAAAACCCAATATTACAGAAGAGGTATGGCTCTAGTGCTTTCATTGTTGCTCCACTGTTTAGTAAATGAGTTCTTTAGCCTCTTCAAATGCTAAATAGGCTCTAAAGCAAATTATGGAAACCAGGAACCCTGTGGTCTATCACATGTGTGTTATTAATTCCTCTGCTAACAGAAGTTTCCTTTTTAGCTATAAATTATTTGTATACCATGTTCTGTGCTATTATGTAATACCTTTCCTATTCCCTGGTTTAAGCAGCATCTTTTACCTAAAATTGTTATTACTACCTTAATAAGCAGCCTCCAGAATCTTTTTCAACATAAGCTCTACACTGTGGCCAAAATGATCTTTCTAAAATACAAATTCCCTGATGAAAACTCCTAAATTCCCATTAGCTTTGGGATAGAATTCTAACCTCCAAACATGACACGACTCCCTTCATTATTTGCCATCCACTTATGTCTCCAAGTTTGTTCTTTTTATTCTATCATTCTCTTCATCCCTCCAATCAAGAACTATAATATTTGTGGCTCTCCACACACAGGCTCACTGTCACACAGTGCCCTGCCACCATTCCCTGTTCCTGGTATGCCCTTCCCTCTCCTTCTGCCCACTTTCCCCTGGCTAACTTCACCTTTTTCTAGGTTCAACATAGACATCCCCTCTTCTGAAAAAGGCTCAAATTAGAAAACAGTCACTTCCTTGGGAAGCCTTCTCCCATGGCATCCTCTGAACTGGCATTTATCACACATACTGTTTTGAAAGTGGAGGTTAACTTATTGGCCTTTCATACCATTATATAAGTTCATCGAGGGACTCTGTCTTGTTCTCATTTAAATCCCTGCTAATCAATAGTCCTAAAATAAAAATGCAGAATGAATGACTGAATGACTGATTTTTTTTTTTAAATCACCACAGTGTTCTTACTTTTCATTAGTGGAATGAAGTATGAAAGTTCACCCAATTTTTGTTTTATATCCTTTGGGGAAGAGATTTCTAGTTTAGGAGTTCATCAGAGGAAAAAAAATGCTACTATTTTAAGAACAATTATATACGAGGTCAGATATTTAAAAATAATTACTGACTGTATGTATATATGTATGCATGTAAATGTTATGTGTATGTTATTTGAAAGATGTGTACAATCATTTTTTCTTTCTTTCTTGTAAATAGAAATAACCAGGAAAACCTTATGGCAGGCCTTTTATTTTGGGGGGCAGGAATTACCAATTTTTCTCTATTGCGAGTCCACTTGTGTGACCTCAGTTCTCTTCTTTGACCATGTATTTATTGACTATTTGCCATGTGAAGGCACAGTGCAAGGCAGAGATTGCCAATATCAGCAATGTGGCATTTTGCAGCAATTGACTGCTTTCTTGCAGTAAGCAAATCTACCTTAGTCTGGGAAGGAAGAAATATTTGGGTATCTGTATCTCTGGCCTCCTTGAGCTGAGGCCACCCAGTGGAGTGGAAGGATGCCAAATGCCCAGTGCTCTACTTTCATTACATTCTCCATTGTCTGCCAAAGGTCAGGCCCCCACAGAGCCCTCACTTCCGAGGACAGATTGGAACCTAAACTCCAAGGGAGAGGCTTGCTTAATTCCTCCTTTTACAGTTGTCAATTCAGATGTTTTCTTGGAGCACAAATTTGAATCCTAATGAGAGAACTTAACTGCAATCAAGTCAGCTTCATGTCCCATTTCTAACATCTTTTCTAGTGATGTTATTTCATAGCAAAATCATGCTTGGTGTTTTCATAAAACACATGCAGAGTATCCAAACACAAAGGAATTGGGGTTTTTGTTCTTGTTTGTTATGTTTTTAATACACTGATCCTACCAAAAAGTTTCAAAAGAAGCATTTACTTTTTATTTTTCTTTTTTTTTTTACCATAGCTGATAAAGGCATATCTGCCAGAAGAACTTTTTTTTTCTTTCAAATAGGGTCAGGAAATCTAAAGAGTCAAATAACATAAATTGTTTCTTTTCCCCTGTAGCTGAAATTGCTATGTTAGTTTTAAATTTCCCAATCTAAATTAATGAACAATTTCCTCTGTAGTATAAGAATGGATTTGGCAGTGCAAAGATGAGAGCAATCTCTTCTTCATTAAATTGGGCACAGAGGACTCACTGGTTCACAAACTGTTAAATGGATATTAGGATTTTTAATGAATGGAACATTTATTTTTGTGCCAGCTCAACTAACAACATTGACATGATTAGCATACATTTTGGCAACTGTTCTAGCACAAGGTGTTAGTAAAAAGGGGCTTTTATCTTTGAGCTTAATTTACTCTAGCTTCCCTTGGTATAAATGTTTTCAATGTGAATGAGATGTATTTTTAAAGGAAATCCTGCCACAAGAAAAGTTATTCAGAAATATGTCCTTTTATTAATGTTACAGGAGTTTCTCATGCTGGAGGTGATGTTCATACCTCACAATACATGAACCTTCTTCAAATTCAGAAATGAATAGAATATTTTTTTATTTATACTGACGGTGAAATCATTACACTTATGGAGGATTTATTGTTTATTAATGGTAGTACTAGTTTTATGAGTAGTTTATTTTTTAAAAGAGAAATAAGAAAAAGCAAATGACTAGTAGAGGATGGTTTCCTCCATTGCTTTGCAACAATTATGCATGCAAAGTCTGGGTATTAAATGGTCTAGTCTCTTTTCCCAGGTGCCTTTCAAACAAAAGACATTTCCAATAAAAATATATTCTGGTAACAAACAATGGGGCCTAATATGTTTATGTTATTTATTCAAATTGTCACATTGAAGAAAAAAGAAAAAATTGCTTAACATACATTCAAAAGGTCTTGAGCTTTTGCATTCGATTCTTTTTTTTTTGGCAGGGTATTTTTATTTTTTAAAAAATTATTGAAAACTATGGTAACACAACTATCAAAGACTGTCATATGTAGTAAAATGAATGTTTATAGTTTCTATTACACCTATAATAAATTAATACACATGTGCACAGGCATGAGTATAAATTATCATATGAACTTCCATCAAACATATAAGCATACTCTATTTCTATTTCTATACATGTCTATAACTACACACATTTAATAATTTACCCAATGTTTAATTGAGTAATGAATTAGTTTAATATAAACTTTTATCATAGAGAATACCTAAGGTTTACCAACATTTACCCCTAGAAGCAAATGAATGCCAACAACAGGCACTTCAGTGAAAGAGCAATCCCATGTTCAGATATAAAATGGTAAAAATGAAAAAGAAATTATGAAAATATATAGCTTTAATTTGCAGACATATAAACACTTTTGGTGTACAGACACATGATGCCAAAAAGTAAAATGACCCAGTTTAAGCTGACACATTCCTTGTTTATGCACAAAAGTTTGCTATATCTCTCATATAAAATAAGATTTCCAGCTCACACAATAGAGTGAAAGTGATCAACCACTGATGAACCAGTTTTCTTTATTGCAAAGGATTCAGTAAAAAGCTAAATTATCAATTAAATCTGCTGCTGAGCTTACAGATAAACTCGTGGATTTAATCCAAAGCCAAAGAAAGGAAGCCAGAAATGGTAGCCAACAAATCTAAACAACACAAAGATAAGTACAACTTTCATATAAAATACCCCCAAAAAATGTCCAATAGTATGTACTAGCTTCTAGATTATTCAGTTTTAATGAGATTTTTTATTTTCTTAAGTGATGGATGAGCTTAAGCATATATAAAACTCTAATATATAACCAAGTATAAAGTACTACTGACAAGTTATGAAAGTACCCAAATGTCATGAACACCTAGGAAGCAGCTACAGACTGAAACATTTCTTTGCTTCTGGCTTTTTTTCTTGGGCGCAATTTCTAGTTACATATTCTGTAAGGAAGAATAAATATTTTCCCCTGTAATAATTGCAAGGGCAGTGAAAAGCAAACAGAAAGAAATCTAAGTTCACTTAAAAATGAAATACTCTTCAGCAGGTTGAGACCTTAACACATGGCAATGTTTTATGTTTTTGCTTAAAAAGAATTGCGCTTCTTTTAAATGACTTCTTCCAACTATACATGATGTACTTATGAGGTAATACCCATCCTGTTTACAAGTGTATTTCTTTTCCTTCCAATCATACATTTAAGTTGGGCAAAATTCAATTTACTTTTATTTCATTATTTGGTAAAATTTAAAAACAATGTATTTAAAATATACTCTTTCATTAATTTCACGTACAATAACTGTCATGTACAACACTGCAAACAGTTCCCTGCAAAGGGGCAGCTGATGCCCTCTTGTGGATAAAGGACTTTTTAGACAAAATATGTTATATACCATTTTCTTACCTTAACTCCCAGGTTTTATCAATCATCTGCCTGATGTATGAAAGTTGCAAATGCCTAAACTTTTTTTATAATCATTATATAGCTGTTAGTACTAATTCTCATTAAAAAATGCTGTACACATTTTATAACATCTAAATTTGAAATTAAAAACCTGTAAACAGCTATTTACAATATAGTACAAATTATAAATTAGTGGTCCTTCACTGGAATTGCCATAAATTCACTCTTGTTTAGGTGGTGAAAACTATCCAAAGTCAGTTAAAATATCTCTCTGTTATTCACTTTGAAATGTCAAATATTAGAAATATCCATTGGTTTCCTCTCTCTCATATGCAAGTCAATTTTTCCATTTAGTGGAATTTGTACCTCCAAATTTTCATCTTCCCTGGGATGCTTTTTCCCTTTCCTTAAGCAGATATATATGCCCATCCCTGTTACGAGTGTGATAGAACCCAAGCTTATCACAGACAGAGCTACTAAGGTGGGCATACAAGACACAGATTCTACTTTTCTGTGAGTCGGTTCTATTGAGATCTGTGGTTCCTTCTCCTCTATATTAATTTCTGCTTCCTTTCTTAAAAGACTTTCAATGTAGCTCTCGTTACTGACAGTGTCGTTGACAAATAGGTTGACCATGACTGTGGAATGGAGGGGCTCCGGATAACCATGATCACTCACTTTCACCAGTAAGCGATGGAGCCCATAATCTGTCTGCAGCAATGCCTCTTCTAAAGTAATGTTGCCAGTTTTAGGGTCAATTCTGAAGGACTCGGGTCTTGGACCTCTTCTCCCTATTATGCTGTAAGCTATGACAGCATTCATGCCTGTATCTTTGTCAACAGCATAGACCTCTGTAACTGGTGAGCCAGGGAGAGTAGAAGGCAGTACCAACAGATAAGACATATTAGACTGAGGAAATAAGACAAGAGGTGGGTTGTCGTTGATGTCTAGAAGGAGAATTGTGATTTTTGCAGTAGAGGAGAGGGCAGGCTCACCTCCGTCAATGGCTTCAACCCACAAAGTGTAGGAGCTTTGCTGCTCTCTGTCCAAAGAGACTTTAGCTCTCAACATGCCCTTTCCTGTATCTATGACAAAAATATCACTTTGATTTACCACTGAGAGGGCAACCCATCCATTCCGCCCAGCATCGGCATCTGTTACACTAATTACTCCAATTTCACCATATCCTGGAAAGTTTTCTGGCACAAAAAAGCTGAAGTCCTTGTTGATAAACCTAGGGCTGTTGTCATTTTTATCCAACACTGTGAGAGCCACAGTGGCTACTGATTCTCGAGGTGGCTTCCCAGAGTCAACAGCTCTGACTGTGTACCTGTACTTTTCTTTCTCTTCTCGGTCCAGCTGAGTGGAAACTGTCAGAATCCCTGTGACACTGTCTAGGGAAAAATACGATGGAGCATCAGGTCCCAGAAAATATGAAACTTGGCCTCTCTCTCCACTGTCAGCATCTGTAGCGTACAGCTTTGTCAAAAAGGCATTAGGTGCATTGTTTTCTTCAATGGTTAGTTCTATCAAGGGTTGAAGGAACACAGGAGCGTTATCATTGTCATCTAAAAGTTGTACTTTAATAATTTTTTTGACATGAAATCCCTCAGAGTTCCAGGCCATCACAGTTATTTCATAGAATTGTTGTAGCTCATAGTCCATAGGTTTTGTGGTTTCTAGCAAATATTCATTATTGTATGGTTTGTAGGGTGATAATCTAAAAGGTCCGTCACCATCCAAGTAGCAGTTCACCTTATATTTACCTTCTGGATCTCTTATGGTGAAAAATGCAATTGGAGTGTTCACTGGTTCCAGCTCTTTCAGGTAAACAGTACCATCTATCTCATTTGCTATATAACGAGGGACAATTTCAGGTGGCCTGAAAATAACTTTGATAATGGACACCAGGGCTGTGATAACAGCAGGGATGCAGCCTGGCCCATTAGCAAGGATGGTGAGCTTGTGCGTTTGCAGAACATTTCCCCCAATCTTACTGAAAAGTTTAATGACTCCAGTGGCTTCATCCAGATGAAACAGATCCTTGGATGCTTGTGGAACTTTCTGGCTATAAGAATAGGTGATCTGAGCATTGGTCCCCAAGTCTTTATCCACAGCCTGCACAGCTGCAATCGGGGTGCCGACTGTAGCATTCCCATACACTGTGACATTGATTTGTGAGTCTGTGAAGAGAGGGCAATTGTCATTAATGTCACTTATGCCAATGGTGAGGGTGGCGCTACCAGACAGTGGTGGAGACCCGCCATCCTCGGCTATGATGATGCTTACATACTGGTCCTGGGTTTCCCTGTCCAAAGCCCCCATGACAATTAGGTAGGGGGTGCGCTCCCCATTCTCATTCTCCTCCACGTCTAGGGTGAACATGCCATGGTAGTCAAGTAACCGGTAGGTCTGCACTCCATTGGTTCCTATGTCTGGGTCCACAGCCGGATGCTCTATGGCCAGCCGGGTATTTACAGGTGCATTTTCCGGGACCCAAACAGAGATGTGGGAAACCGGGAATTGTGGGGCATTGTCGTTGATGTCTCGGATGGCAATTTTCACCTTCACAAACCTAAAGTATTCCTGAGGCAAGACCAGTACATCCAGAAGCAAAAGGCAAGAGTCAGAGGAAGGCGCTGAGGAGATGGAGATGCTACCGCCCCTGGCAGTCCCACTGACCCCTTCAAGACACAGGTCCTCTCTGTCGATCTCCTGGGCAGAAGTGTGCAGCTCCCCGGAGCGGTTGTCTAGGGTCACATACTGGCCACTCAGTCCCCGGGAGGCCAGGCTGAAGGAGAGAGGGGGTGTCCGCTGGGCGACGGCGCTCTCCGGCGGCTGCGGCTGCTGGGCCTGCCTCCCAGAGGCGGGGGGCACCAGCCGCAGGTCCTCCGCCAGGCTTCCGATGAGCACTCCCGCGGGGAGTCCCTCGTTCAGGCTGTACAGGAGCTCCGTTGCCCGGCTGTAACTCGCGAGGCAATTGAAAGGTCCCACGAAGAGGAAAAACAGAACGAGATGCTGGAGGTGGGGAGGGGAGGGAAAATGCTCGTTACACACACGCGGAGAAACGGAGATTGGAGTCAGACACCAGCTTACCCGTGGTCCATGCTGCCCCCATCCCCGTTCCCGGAAACAAAATCTCCAGTGAGAGCCTGGTGAAGAGGAAACTTAATGCAAAGGAGAAATCTAAGGGACAACGTTGTATCCAAAACTTAATTTCTCTGCTCACTTTCTACCCACAATCTCCCCGGGACGTCCTCCCTCCCCCCTCCCGCGTCCCAGTACCGCCTCATCCAGCTAACATCATTCTGCCCAAATAGTAAAACATTTCTGCCAACATACGCCGGAGTGGAGAGGTCTCCCACTCAGGACTGCGCAACGCGACAGGGAAGCCAGCGTAGAGTGTGTGGAGGTTGGAGGGAGAGGAAAGGGCTGATAGTAGAGGGGACTAAGAGGTGGGCAATTTATTTCCCATTTAAATGTCTCCGCCATTAGGGTCCTGGAACGCAAAATGCGTTTCATCCCTTACTATGAGACCAATAACAATAACAATAATAATATAGAAAGCATGGTAAGACACACACACACACACACAAACACAGAAATAAAAACCTTAGGTGGAAAGAAGAGATTTCCATTTTAGATCGTATCTAATATCAAATAAATCGATAGGATCTGTAGCCCCACCCCCTCCCAAGTCCTCGCTAATACCCCTCCCTAAGGGGAAACGCGGAAAATGATTATGCAAAAACAATTTGTCAATTGCAGTAGCCCTTCAGTGGCAGCCAGATGCCCGCAGCCGGAAACAATCTCAAAACCCCTCTATCTAAAGCGGATTGAGCGCACCTCCAACCCCTTCGACCCTTTTTGTCTATATTTCCTGCTTCAAAAACTTCCTCTCAGGACTTGCCTATTCCTTGCTAAAACGAAGACACTATCCTAAACTCCCTTTTCTTCCCCCTTCCTCCCATCCTTCACAGGAAGTTTAGAGTAAGGTTAAAGGTTTACAAACCCATCAAGGTGCAGCAACTAGTAGAGACCGCGGGGTCCTTGGACCCCAATACTTACCGGCAGGTTCCTGTGGCTGGTGCTGCTCCTGGGACGATGTAGATGCCCCATATCCGGACGTGGGTGCCAGATCGCCGGGCGCCAGCTCACTGCCAGGGCCCGCGAGCCGGGCGCATTCCCTTGGTCGCGCATTCCCCGGGAGGCTGCAGTCAGCGCGCGCCTGACGGGAGGGCGGCAGAAGACACTCCCTCTCGGTTCATGCAAATCGCTGGGGAACTTCAGCCAATAGTCACCGGTTCGTTAATTAAGGGCCGAAGCTAATAGGGGGCAGAAGGGCGCAGTCATGGTTTCCTGCCCCGAACGCGGGTACCTCCAGACCCCGCTGGAGGAGCCGGGATGGGGCACTGGCTGCTGAAGACTGCGACGAGGGTCCGCGCACCGGAGCGCGCGCCTGCCAGCTTCCCTCCTCGCCGCACCAGTCGGAGCCCACGTCCACAGGTTGGGGGGGGGGGTGGGGAGGGAGAATTAAAATAAATAAATAAACCCACATGTATCTGAATATACAGAGAGAGGGAGCCGGCGCCAAAGAGCAGTCACAGGCGCTGTGCCCAAACGCCTGTTTTGCCACCAGGACTTCCGAAAGGCTTGGATCACGCAGTCTTTGCACAGAAAAAGAAAATCTAGTTTTCTGTGCGGTGGGAAGGTATCTCAACTTCTTTGTATCGCGGGGTGAATTGGAAAGCAAACATATGCATTCCGTGAAGGATTCAACGTGCTCCAGTTTTGATACGTCCCTGTTAGCGGTGGCAGAGCTTCTGCTAGTTTCCTAGTTGTGGGCGCAGGAGACTACGTTCTGACTTGTGGTTTTATTTTAGAGGCAGCGTAGCTTCTGGCTGAGGGAAAAAGCCAAGGCGAAAGTGGAAAAAAATTGTGCTGTAATACAGCTGGTTCTGCATGTGACCAATTTTAGCATATTTCTCTAACAGCAATTTTGTTTTTTGTTTTTTGGAAGTTTCTCACTGATGTCTACTAAAAAATTTGGTTACTTTTAATATATCTTCCTGGAATGACTACTGGGAGCGTGGTCCTTTAGAAAGGAATAATCCTGGAGGGGTGTAGAGCAAAATGCTGGAAGAGCCCTTCTGGCTGCTGAAATAGCCATGTGACCCATAACCCCTGGGGTTCTGTTTCCTCATTTATAAAATAAGGACTGGTGGGAAGTTCCAGAGTATTAAGTCTGTGAAACACTTTTTGATCTACAGGGTGCCATGTAAGTAATGGAAAAGGAACCCCTTTAATGTGCTTCTTCTACTGTACCCTATTTAGAATATAAACTGCTTGTTTGAACTAATAGTTTTGCTTGTGAACCTTCCTAATTTCTCCTCATTTGCACTCATGCTAGAGACACAAAGGCCTAAGTATTGAAAACACAGTACATCAAAATACCTGATGTGTGTAACAACTTAATATTTCACAAATGAGGCAATAAAGGAAGTTCACACACAAAAAAACCCTCCCTAAAATATGAATTTGGCATACTAGTTTAGCTTATAAAATTAGCTCCTTCAGGCTCTTTACAGTGAAATTAGGGTGCTGATATTCTGGTAAACATACACATGGGCACACACACATACACACAGGCATGCACATACCTGAGTGTAAGGCCATCCTATAGGTAGCAAACAAACCACAGTCAAGGAAGTAAGGTTTGCCTTTCCTTGCTTCTTCAGCAGTTGGTTCTGCCCTACAGCTGAACTTCTACCATAAGTGGTAAATATTTTCTTTAGAGTCTATAGTTGAAACATATCTGCTTCTGAAAATCAGTACCAAGCTGTTTCTGAAATGTGTTTTATTCATGTCTTCACACAGTGTCCTACGACTTCCAGAAATTTGGGGCACATGGCCAGAATTAGGAAAGCCATAAGTGGTCAGAGTATGTGCAGGCTAGACCCTCAATTTCACTTTTATATCTATTCAGATGACACAGCAGTGGACTATATATTCCCTTGCACTTCATGCCTTTTCCACCAGGTTAAGATCACTTGCTTTTTATTTGGATGAGAATATAGGGATCTGTTTCCTTAGATTTCCCTTTGCTTTCAAGAATAATACACAGTAGCTATTGTTTATAAAGACAGCCCAAAAGAAGTGAAATTGCCATTTTGTAATTATTTTCTCAACTGTCTTTGATACTCCCTGGACTCTTTTAAGCTCATTCTTTCTCTACTTTGCAGTGACTGCTTTTGGCACAGATGCACCTTTTAAAAGTATCTTTTCCTCCAGGCAGAATCTTGCTCTTATGGCTATATCATTCAGCTGCTCCTTATGCAAAGGGTTAGTAATGCTCCTCCCCTCCGTAAAGTTGGCAAGAAGTTAAACCTGTGCATTGAGCAATAATTTTTCTAGGACATCTAAAATGATGAACGTGAACTATAGCAAAAGATGTTCATGTAAGTTGAAACACAGGAGTAAAACACATTCTGGAGATAATGTTTAGAATAACAATTGCTTTAAGTTCTATGGTGATTGCCAAGTCCCTCCATGGAAGTTTGTTTTCATGATAGGAGACGTCAGAACAATTTGGAGTAATACCTTACATGTAACATTCCACACTGTTTATTGAGGTATTTATTATTCTTCCTCTTTGAAGATCTAAGCAGAATTTGCATTTAGGTTTACATTCTAATTGGGCTTTGAAAAATAAGAACCAAATAGCCTTCTTTCTTCCTGTGTACATTATTTCTGGACATTGTGAAAACATTGCCAAACTACTGTTCCCTTTAACTGCAACCTTGTGACTTACCATCTGGTGTCACATATTCCTTGCTAAAGATGACTTGGAGAGCTTCTATGTTATTAGTCCCTTGAAAATAATTCTTAATGACCTTCTCAGATGTCTCAATTGCTCTGGGCCTGCTTCCCAGGTGTTTTGTAAAAATCAATCTAGAAGAACAGTTAGTTTATATGCCTCCCAAGCCTATTTTTTGCTGTAGAAAGGAAAACAACATGATACAATAGATGGTACACTGAGCTGAACCAATGGATTTGGATTCCATTCTCTGGGTTGTTGCTAAGTTACTGTGTGATTTTACACAAGTTGTCACACCTCTCTGTTTCAATTCCCTATAAAAACAGGCAAATACAACACATGCACATATTTGCATAGAAATTGTTTATGTAATATCTGCTTTTAACCAGTGCATGATGATGTATGCATTTGATTTTTATTTACTGCATTATATCACTAAAGTTTAATAATATGTTTCATTTATTTTGAGCCTTCTCTCCTTTGTAGTTTTATCTCTTTATAAAGCTGAATGTGCTTATAAAGGTTTATTAACACACCATTTTCAAATTTTGTACATTAAGTAAAACTTCTGGAAGTTTTAAAAGTTTTGAAGTACTATGTTTTCCAGGTAATATTTATTCATATGTGTCAATGATTTTGGTTGTACTATTTAAAGTATTTTAAAAATATTATTGTATCTATGAAATTTTCAATAAATAATATATATATACAGATATTTGAAACCTATTTTGAACCATAAACCTGTATAGATTCTGATTAAAGGTGGCAAAAAATACAAATTTAAAGTATTAACTTATTTTAAGACAATTTCAGTTTTGTGCTATTAATAGATACATGAATTTAGTAGCCTCTTCTGATGACTTGGAATATATATGTGTGTGTATATAAATATATAATGTATATACATTATATATTTTATATATGCATGTATATATAGATGTATGTATGTGTATTAGTTAGAGTTATCTAGGGAAATAAAACCAACAGGAGATATCTGTAAATATGAGATTTTATGAAAGTGTCTCATGCAACTGTGGGGGATGCATGAGTCCAAATTCTGTAGAGCAGGCTGCAAACTGGCAATCCCGATGAAGTTCTTCAAAGAACTTCCCAAGAGAGGCTGGCTGGCTGAATAAGTGAAAGTTCTCTCTCTTCTCTCTTAAAAGTTTTCAACTGATTGGGTCAAATCCAGCTGATTGAATTATCTCCTTGTGGAAGACACTCCCTTCTTCATGTAATTAGCCACAGATGCAATAAATTGGCTGATGATTTAATAATAAACCAGCTTTCTGGTTTCCACAACTGTCCTTGCAGTAACAGGCTAGTGCTTGCTTGACCAGACATCTGGGTACCATCACCTGGCCAAGTTGACACACGAACCTAACCATGACAGTATGTATTCTTTTTCTGATTGAATAATCAAGGCAAAAGATGGCCAAATTTTAAAACCAATACAATATTTGGGAAATGATAAATTGACCATTTATTGAGTTCTAAACACTCTACTGGGTTCTTTACATGTGTTATTTACTTAATCCTCATAACAGTTTTATAAAATACGTATTTTAATACTGATTTTTTTATAGCTATAAATTATGTTTGCCCTGTGTTCTTTGGCAAGTGGACTCTGATCTGTGGCTTTCAAAGTGTGTGGTCTTTCTGCTCTAGTACACCCTTCTCATCTGAAGGGAGGGATACAGGGTCTATGTAAATTTAAGTACATTCCAATTTAACAGATATTTATCACTGTCATACAAGAAAAGCATTATTATAGGCATGGATTGCTACATGGTGTGTTTTTCAAGTGAAAGTTCTTCAGTCCTTTACTACTTCCTGAACAGACACATGTACAGAGACACAAACTTGTCTGTGTGTGAGTTAGATCTTCTCCCAACTTGTTGACTTCAAATATATTGTGTATGTTTGTACTTGTGTTACACTTGAATGTTCTGCCAAGTTCTAAGCAAGTAATGGAGTTGGGCTTCAGAATTGTCTCTGATACTAGAGGATAAATAAGAAAAACAGCATTTAAAAAAAAAAAATCTATTGTTTCCAAAAGCCTTGATCTTAAAAATTTCCATAAGCACCATTTAATTATTTTATTTTATGTTATTTTATTGATTTTTCAGTTCATAAATTTTTTTGAGGAGCAGTACTAATTTGGGTAAACTCTTGCTCAAGTATTTTAGACAAATGGAAAAAAAAATCCTGTTGCATTTTCCCTATACAACTCAGCACTAAAAGGAAATGACCCTATTGGTTCTTTTGCTAAAAAAGCTGGACGGTTAGTTATATAAATATATGTTTACACTACTTTTATGAAAGTATGTGAATAAGCTAATGAAGCTCATATTTTAAAATAATCTGTAATGTACAACTCATAAATATGATTTTTTAGCATTTGTCTGTTCTAATTAGCATTTTTAAAGAAAACTTTGTGTAAATAGACTTCACATTGCTCCTCTCTCCCCATATATTCCAAGAGGAGACTATATGATGGAGGTAAAGGGTACTTTTATTTTCAGAGCTTGATTTAGCTTATCTCTTTAAGAGGGATATGTCTGGGTGGCTGAAGTCATTAGAAAAACCCAGGACTAATTTTAGCTAACACTTTCAACTTTCTTTCCTTACCCTCAATAATTTTTAAAAGCCATTTTTGACGCATTTGAATTTCACATTCTTCCTTCTCACTTCTGGTAGACGTGATAATGAGCAGTGAAATCCTCAAAAGAAAGGTAGTGAGATTGAGGAGGAGTAGAAATGAAGGGCATGAAAAATCCACACAGTGGATCAGCAGTGCTGAATAATGAATTGTTAACTGAATGCAATTTATGGATGATGAGTGTCTTACTCTCCAGAGTCATTCCCTGGAGATGGAAAAAGGGAGAGTTGTGGACTGTGCAGAGAATAAAGCAATTGTGAACCCTATAAATTAGCACAGAAATTAGGTCAGGACCAAAAAAAAAAAAAATGCATTGAAGGAGAGAAAGAATTGAAAACTCTGTTGTAGGGCACTGATCCTATATATTTTTTCAGATATATACCCTTCACTCTCACAAGTTGCTGTTTTACCTTTGGGAAAGTTTAATGAAAATGTATACTCAGGTAAAGTTTTTACCTAGATTGAGAGATCTTTTGCCTGGCTTTATAAAATCTCTTTTAATTGGATTCTGTGATCCCAAAGTGGGATTCTTAAAAATTGCATGACTGGTCTGCAGTCAGTGTGTGTAGTATATAAAAGCTCTGAACAAGTATTGTAGAGTCAATGAAAGGCTTTGTCAGTGATGTAAAAAGTCAGCATCTCATAGTGGTATAGCTATTATCACTAGTTTCTTCTTTTTGGATTTACTTTTTAGAAAGAGAGTAGAGGTTGCTGACCTCAATCTCATTTACTGCTAACTGCTCTCATTTATATAGCACCTACCTTTTACCAGATGCGTGGTAGACTTTATCTCTAATCTTCATGAGGACCCTGAAAGTTAATGATGATCCCATTTTACAGATGAGGATTCTGAATCTCTCAGAGGTTAAGTAATTTGTCTGAGGTCACACTGTCAGGAAAGTATAAACAAGGAAAATTTGAGATAGATTATTATAATGTTAATGAGTCTTTGTTCAGTATATTAGGGATATTCCATTATTCCCTGAAGTAAGCACATATGTTGAATATTTGATATGTGCTCATTATAAACAATGTATAGAATCCGGCAATAATAGGGCCATTTGAAAATGTATCAAACTTCTGGAAAAATGGAATTATTATGGACTTCGATTAAATGTATACAATTTATAATATTTATGAAATAATGAATATTTTATTCTTTCCAAATTAATTGGATTTTTAAGAGAAGGAATTGGATTTTGTAACTGAATATTAATTAACTCTTTAGATTTATATGGCAACAAAATACTTGGCAAATGTATTTCCTGATAATAAAATCATACATTTCCTAAATACCCACAAATTCTTAATTATAAATACTATTTAAATCTGGTCAATTGATATCAACTTCATTTAGACTAAAATAGCAATAATTAGAATTTCTGTGGATTGCTCCAATTTATGAATAAATAAGTTCTTCATTTACTAAATTTAAATAGAACATCACAAATAATAATTGATGTTAATGATAAAATGTTATTGATCACATTGATGTGGATTGAATTGTTCACCTCAGTTTGGACATATTCTTGGCCTTGGTCCATCTTCTCCTGGTCTTACAAGAGATCCCACTGTAAATAAGATCTCTTCAAGATGTTGACACCAGTTAAGGTGTGGCCCAGCTGAATCAGGCTGGGCTTTAATCCAGGTTACTGGAGTCCTTTATAAACAGAGTGAAAGAGAGAGAAAAGGTAGAAACTGGAAGTTTACCGAACCTGAAAGTGAAAGGAGAAGACTGCCTTGTGCAGTGCCATGTGATGGAAAAAGCAAGGGACCCCAAAGATTGCCAACGAGTCAGAAGGTTCTGACCCTGGGAGGAAGCAAGCCTTCTAGCCTCTGAAACTGTGAGCCAATAAATTCTTGTTAAGCAGATTCCTTCTGTGGCATTTGTTTTAGCAGCTAGAAAACTAAAAGACACATTATTGTAAGTATCTATTGTTCTCTTAGAATTAAAACAAGCCAAACAGGACAGATGAGTAGAAAAGTGGGGACAAAAACTAAATGAAAAATAGGGTGGTATGGGGGGTGGGGGGTGGAATGTTTTAGGTGTTCTTTTTTACTTTTATTTTTATTTCTTTTGGAATAAGGAAAATGCTCAAAAAATTGATTCTGGTGATGAATGTACAACTATGTGATAGTACTGTGAATAACTGTACACTGTGGATGAGTGTAGGGTATGTGAATATACCTCAATAAAACCATATTTAAAAAAATTAAAAAAAAATAAGCCAAACAAATCTAGATTTGAACATTACTGGACTAATATCTGTCATTACTCAGAGTTTAGACTTTGTGGAATTCAACACTCACGTAGATATGGGGGAGAAGAAAGCTAGAGAGAAAATATAATTAAGAGACTTATGTGGGAAGCAAACATTTTTTATAGTATTTTTCTCTGAAGGAAAGTGGTTAAAAATTTCCTGAATATACCATAAGCATGGCACATATTCTCTACAGGAGCAGTTTTCATTATTCTAAATGTGGATATACATGGCATGGTTTCTTAGGGAAAAAAAAATTAAAGCACAGTTTCTTTCATATTTCAATACCTCTTGAAAAAAAATTAATCTATTAGAGTCCTGCCAGAACTTGTTAAGCTATTCAGTAATGATCTTAAAAGTCATTTCACACACAACTATACCAATGATAAAGCTGCAAACCCTCATGTATCTTTGCTAACTCTGAGTGTGAACATTTTAGTATTTCTACGGGATTTTTGGAACAGGATTGATTCCAGGTTCCATCTCAACATATCCATATAATATTTTAGAGAAGCATTTCTAGGCTAGCCATGCCTTTGAATCTGCACCCCCACCCAAGTTTCTCTGAGGTGTACACAGCAGCCAACAGTCCACCCCCTTAATGTACACAATCACAGAAGTGATCTTTTTTTGGCAAAAGGAGTGGTTTTCACTTACCCCTTACAACTTATGACAAAATATTAGAAATCTTGAATCAGCTTTATAGTTTCTTTCCGATAGAAAAGCAAATAGCTGACACATTCCTTAGGAATTATCAGACAGTGAGGAATGGTAGCAATGACCTAGAGGTTTAAGGCTTTCCTCTTAAGTTCTTTACATGCTCATAGTTCACTTCCCTTGACTTCTGTGACACTATACTTAATTGTTTTTTGTTACTTTATTTCACTAACCTATTTTGTCTTCTCCGTGTTTGTCTCATTCCTGTTTTCACCCTTTAACTGTTATGACTTCCCAAGCTTATTTTCCCTTCTATAATCACTCACTAGGAAGTCCATTCATGATCATAATTCTCACCATCCTTTTCTTTCCTCAGACCTCCCAATTCTACTGCCAAAGTCCTCAGATTTTATGCATCCAAAGTTGTTCCTGTCATCTGGGAGAAGTCATCAAAGGTGAAAATGCCCTTCTCCACAGGTGTCATGGGAAAGCCCTGCCCAATGCTGGCTCCTTCTTATTCAGCTCAAACAAAGACAGTGATTCTAGCATAAAATGGAAACATCCTCACTCACAAACATATTAGCTACTGAAAGGTAGTTCATCAATTTATTTCTACATTCACAATATTGTAGAACCAATAACACCTATTGCCATCTGTTGGGGAAAGGTAGAACTGAAAGAACTTTTACTGAAGTATATATCTTTGTTCTCACCATATTAATACATAGAGGATTGATTGTTCCTGGAACAAAGCTGTCATAGAAATTTAAAGAAATCACGTATCAGAACAGAGCTTTGCTGCCTGAGAAAAGTCAGCTGTCTGCCTCCAAAGAGGCCTCAGGAAGTGGCACTAGAATGATTAGGAATAGTAACAGCTACCTGTTTTTGAGCATTCACTGGGCTGATACACACACACACACACACACACATATATATATATATATATATATATATATATATATGTATTTCATATCATATATGAATATGTCTATACATTTGTGTGTTTATGTCTGCATGTTTATATATGTATGTGTATATTTTATATTCACGATAAACCCATCAGATAGGTATTATTATTTGCAATTTAAAAGTGGGGAAATTTCAACTTTAAGCATTAAGTATCTATGTAAGATCATACAGTCATAATTTTAAGTGTCCCAAGAATTATCTTAATTCAGGTACTATTATAAGCATAATAAGCTACATAGTCCAGTAGGCCGAAAACTCTAATTTGGGAGAGGAGAGGAGATAGAAAGAGTATTTTAGAATCTCAGGAATTAACTCATATTGCCCCAATATGACTGTTTGTTCCAGTTTTCCCCAGAATGGTTTTAGCCTGTTATAAGAGCATTGAAAGTGCCCTCTTTCACTCATAAAATACTGTGGTTTAGATGATAAAATATAAGGGAAACAAATTAACTATATTTACAAAATCGGTGCAGAAAATCTATGTACAATGAAACATAATAGACTTTCATACTCATGTGGCAATCTCACTGCATTCTTTTTGAAGAGAGATCTAAGAGTGGGAAGTAAAAGAACTAGGGGAATCAAATTGTAGAATGAGTCAAATGTTTATTCACAGCAAGCTGAGCCTGAGACTGTATAGCCAAAGAAGGTTTATGCTTACAGACATTTGGCTTTGATTCTCTCTTCTCTGCTCTGTGCTTTGATGGGCACTGCTTCTGGGATGCTCCTTTTTTTCTGCTTCCAAAGCTGGGATTTCTTTAAAAACATAGATACCATTCTGAGGACATGGAGAAACCTGAGTTCTGGAAACCATTCTTTTCCATCGAAGAGCACTGTGAAGCTTCTGCTCTGGTTAATTGTGTATCTAATCAGGGGAGAGAGCACTTTTCCTTACTTCCAAAATAAGGAAGATGTTTCATTGTACTTCTCTGATGTCATGTGGATTCGGTAAAAAATGTGTCTGTAAAGAGCTTAAATTTATGAAGCAAAAAAGAATGGTCATATTTCATTCCTAGGGTTGGAGATGGATTGAAGTGATTTTCATTTCTAAAGCTTGATAGATAAAGCTATATCTAGAGCATTACAGAAAAATCCTAATTAATCTTTTGTACTCCAGTGTCTGCCATTGTTCACTATTTTCTTTTTCTCCCCATCCTCACACTTCCTGTTACCTAGCTAACATTTCCTTTTGCATAATAGAAAAATTGAATTATTTTCCAAAATCAAAGGTATTGCTAGTAAATTAGCAACTAAGATTCTCTTGTCAACAGGAATAAATTTCCCATGACAAAAATATTATATATCCTAGTAAAGCTATTTTACATTAAACTTTGGAAAAAATTAAGATGGAGGCCATTTCATAACATGTGAACTCACTGCTAATTAAATCAGGCCTTTTAAAGAGTTGAAATTTTCTGGAATTTAAAATTTATTAAGCAAAGAAGAATACAGACTATTATTATTAATAAGAATTACAAAATCATATTGGACTCTTGCTGACAACCATCAAAATAACTAGGTGCTATTTTCCCAGTTATAGATGAGAAAACAGAGACACAATGAATAAATTAGTCATATTAAGTGAGGCTATGCTGTAGAAACAAATTAATCTTCAAGTCTCAGCAGCTTAATACAACCAAGGGTTATTTCTTGCTTATGTTAAATGTCCATTGTTGGTTGCCATGTGCTCTCACTTAAGGGCCAGGCTGATAAAGAGTCTCCATAGTTTTGTGACTCTTCCATCCAATTCTTGGCTTTCAGGGTCACTGTGGAGGGAAACAGAAAGCATGGATAACTCATCCTGACCACAAAATACCTTTTAACCCCGTAACACACATCTTGTCTTCTCATAACTCATTGGTCAGAACTCAAATGTACTGCCCAGCTGTACAGATTTGTGTGAACACTTAGAATAATTTATGGAGAAATTTTAAGTAGCTGGTAGCCAGACCAACAGCTTGGAAGTGATGGAACAGGGAATTAAATCCAGACCAACTGGCTCCACAGCCAACACTTAACAACCTCCTTATCATTATCTGGTAAGAAAGTATCCAATATCATTTTATGTCCTCCATTTCTTGTTCCAAATTATAAGCATATGAATTAATTTTGTTCTTTATTCCAAATATCCATCACATTAAAAACCAATAAAAAGTGGCTTCTTGAAGAAACATAGCTTAATCATCTAATACATTAAGAAGGCAGTAACAAGGAGATAGTAGCTATTAAGCATGTTCTTGGTAAATATAATTTTAATATACATATATAATAATTATAAAAATATATAGTTATAGTTAGAAATTAGCTAGGTAATAGTTATCAAAAAACAACCATAACTGAGACTGTTCCAATACCTGTCTGTTTGTACTTGATTCCTCATTCTCTTAATTGCTCATTCCCTTCAGATTCTTAAATGCCACATTAAATATGTTACTTTGTAAGGTTACCAGTCAAGAAGGAAGACAAAGTGTTCAGGATATTCTACTCATATCCTGGGACTATAGAAATTCCATTTCCTCAGCATGAAAAGCAAACTAAATGTTTTAGTATCTCTAAGTCTAAGTAACTCTGTGTTCTAAGAAAACAGAAGATGGATTTCAGGCATTTTATATTACAATTTACATACACTCCAAAAAAGCTATAAATGCAGAAGTTTGGTTTTCTTATTCATCTCTTCTGCCTAGTGGAAGAATACAAAAGTTGAAAACATGTTCAATTTTAGAAAATCTCCTTGTTATTGCCTGTTCAATAGCAAATGATATGAGTCTCATCAAGTTTTGAAGAAGCTGCTGAATTTCTTGTGGAATGGATATAAGTGCTCTCTGGTGTGTTTAACTCATCCTAAAGAGTGCTTATGGGGAAAGGAAGACATTTTATTGCCAAAGGAATTTCAGGTGTGCAGAGGGTTACAGATTTTTATGGACTTGCTAGAACAATGAAACAAAGAATTTAAGATATTAAAGGTCTTTTGTTTTGTGATTAGAAATTGGTGTCTTCTTTTAATTTGGATTAAACTTTAACTTATTTTCATCAATTATTTTATTACACTTTCAGCTAAATATTGAAATAATTGGTAATATATTTTGAGTTTAATGAAACCACTTAATAAAACAAGACATAATTTAGGTAAACATTTGGCTAGTTTATACAGTTTGCAAAGCTAGAATTATCTATTAGAGTCACATGAAGTTTATACAGTTTGCAAAGCTAGAATTATCTATTAGAGTCAAATGAATTTAGAGTGGTAGAATGCTTTAATGTCCATCGCATATTCTAAGCTTCTCAATTTATATACGGGGAAACTAGGTTTAGAGAAATTAAGATCATGCCACTAACTAATGGCAAGGTAGGACAAGTTAAATCTTCCTGTTATCCTTTTATCTTTCATTGAATTATAGTTCTGATAAATTTTAAATTTTGGATATTACCATGTGTATAATTGAAGATAAATATCCTACTACATATTCACAGAATAAGCAACCATAGTGTTGAAGCAATGCAAGAATAAACTTATAGAAGCATATCACGGTTTTGCTTGCTTCTTATTCACTCCATTGGAGAGGGAGGAATTACTGCCCTAGGACTGTAGGGATTACTGAATACACAACAACGGACACTGGACAGATCGACAACAATATGTTAGTCACATATACTCACCACCCAGGTAAGGAGCACTCCGCACCATGCAAGGCCATAAAGGGGTTGCATGCAGAAAGAGGGTGAGCAGCCAGAGGGCTGAAAGAGGCTGGCTTTGTAGTTCAAGAGGATGGGGTACCCTCTGGTTCCCACAGGAAGGTGTGATTGACTTGTTTGAATAATTCTGCAGCTGGAAGGAAACTGAAACCCATTTTTCAAGAATAAGCAGGAACTGCATTTAGTCCATTTGATAAGTAGAGATCTTTGGCTATGGGACCTTATCCACGGAAGTAGAGTGGGGAGGGAAGCCTGTGGTTAGGCCATGCCAGGCCCTCCTAGTTTCAAATGTCCAGGCGGCACATAAACCGAAGCCGAAATTCAAGTCTTACAGCCACAATAATGAATTAGATAATGGTTAGTTGACCAATATGACTAATTTAGTTTCGATTTTCGAAGGCTTAACTTACTTCTCACCTTTTGATTGTACAGGTAACAATTACACTTTAGTTAACTCAAAGAAGAAAAACTTCTCTTTTGAGGAGTCCGTGAGATTATGACTCACAATATTATATACAATAGTTTTTTGATTGCAAGCTTGCACCTTTACCTAACAAAGCAATTTTTAATAGCAAAACTAGAGTTCTGCTATCTTGATATTGATTCCAGTATCTGCTACTAATACATTCATTCAGATAAATTATTAGCAATTTATTATTATAAGGCAATACACTAAAGTAGGAAGTCTTCCTACACTTATCAATCACTAATAAATATATTAGTATAGTTAAAAAGCCCAAAATATTAATATTATTTGGAACTTTACACCCTACCTGTTAACAGACTTTTAATCATCTTTCTTTGAGTTTGTTATAAACTACTCTCAGATTCTGTAGAATTGTATAAAGGCTCCTGAAATGATAGGAACTATATACAGATTTTGTTATCGATTCTGTCTAACCAATTCTATGATGTTGATCAAATCATTTTAAATCTCCATGCTTCAATTTTATAATCTATTTAAAAAGTATGTTGGATTCAAGTAATCTCTAAGTTTTATTATTTTCATCAAAATTGTGGCTCTGAATCTGATTTTATGATTTAAATATTTGTTAGAAACAAAGAATAGAATAAATTTGTTTTGTGGAACTGCTACTTTTTGTTTTTCTTACACTCCACTAGTTAAAGGACAATTGATTCATAAATTCTCATAGCTTGCAAAATTATTTGACTCCAATAATCCTATTATATTGTAACAAAGCAATAGTCCTGTGCTAGAAATCTGCATTGAGTGGTCAGAAGCAATAGAAGATCAGATCAATTTGTTTTCTTTTGTTAACTGAAAAAAATGAAATAGGATAAACTTATTTAGTAATCAGGGAAATTAAAATTGAGATAATTTGTTTATACCTGTTAAACTGGCAAAATTAAGAAGTCTGACTAAATCAAGTGTTGGTAAGCAGGTGAATTGGTAGGAATTTTCATATACTACTTGTCCGTTGGTGATCGGTAACTCAACCACCTACTTTGGAAAACAATTTGGCATTGTTTAAAGATACTTACATATGAATAAACTATATGATACAAGGAAGGGAATTACGAACATAAATTCAGATTGGTGGTTTTATCTGAGAGGAAGCCCAGGGGTGGCATAGGGAAAGAACAAATGCACATTCAAGGATAGTGGATTTTGGTCTAGTTCATAAGTTGGATGGTGATTTAATTTATTGTTTTATTCAGAGTTTATTTATATGTTACATATTCTTTTCTTTATATTAAATATTATATAATCCAGACATTAGTAAATGTATACTTTCATAGATTGAATCAAAACATTTTGTCAAAATATGTTTCTGGAAACCATATTCTAAAAAATTTTGCATGAGAATGGATTTGATTTTTTCCTAAAGGGAAAAAAATATAAATATATATTCCGGGAGGGGGGTGGTGTGTGTGTGTGCATAAATTCTTAGTCAATGACTTGGTATTAAAGAAATTAGAGATCTGGTTGTATATAAAAGTGCATAATATCCAGACTTCTATTTGGAAAGCAGAGGGGCATCTAAAGGATTATAATACTATGTCATATAAGAGAAATACTTGCAAAGTGTTAATAGGAACACAAAAGAGAAATCCCTTAAGGCATGGGGAATTTATAGAGGAAAACAAAAAGGAGAACATAAAGGTTGAAACTATTATGAAAGAATTTACCAGGCAGAGAAGATGGGTCTAGAGAAAAGCACGGACCAAGGCAAAAGGGATAGTAAAGCAAAGTGCTTCCTTTGGGTAGGACAGAGCCCGGCAAGGGTGGTATTTTGAGGCCATGAAGTACAGAGATGGGGCGGGGTTAATAGCTGAGAAGTAAACAAGGTTTTGAGGATTGTGTCCACCATAAAACACATCTGGACAGCAATTGATGGGTAGTTAAAAAAATTTCTGGGCAATTCTATGATCTATATCTTGGATGACAAGAAGCACATTTTTATGGGAGAGAGGTGACAACTTTTGAAGTTGTTGGGTTTTTTATTCCTGTTTTGAGAAAGAACTGCAAGAATACTTATAAATACAGGCAAATCTCTGGAGAAAGGTGAAATTAGAGATGTGCTTATGTAAAATACCAAATTAGTAGAGGCAGGTGAAACTGTGGACTTGGTAAAATCATCTAGGAATGGCTAGAGGATGAGAGAAAGAGTCAAAGACAGAAACTTGGATTAAATAATAAAGAAGAAACAGCCATAACAGGCTGAGAAAGAATAATCAGAGGGGGAGGATTTTAGAAACAGGAGACTTTTAGAAGAAAATGGAGTTAAACATGTTGTGCCGGTTTGAATGCATTTTGTACCCCAAACGCCATTATCTTTGATGTAGTCTTGTGGAACAGACTTTTGGTGCTGATTAGATTTGCTTGGAATGTGCCCCACCCAGCTGTGGGTGGTGACTCTGGTGGGATACTCCTATGGAGGCGTGGCCCCATCCATTCGGGGTGGGCCTTGATCAGTGGAGCCATATAAATGAGCTGGCTCAAGGAGAGGAAAAGGGAGTGCAGCTGTGAGTGACGTTTTGAAGAAGAGCAAGCTTGCTAGGGAGGAATGTCCTGAGAGAAAGCCATTTTGAAACCAGAACTTTGGAGCAGACACCAGCCACGTGCCTTCCCAGCTAACAGAGGTTTTCCGGAAACCATTGGCCATCCTCCAGTGAAGGTACCTGATTACTGATGTGTTACCCTGGACACTTTATGGCCTTAAGACTGTAACTGTATAGCCAAATAAACCCCCTTTTTATAAAAGCCATTCCATCTCTGGTGTTTTGCATTCTGCAGCATTAGCAAACTAGAACACATGTCAATAGAGAATAAGAGCTTCCATTAATGGAGTGCTTGTGTGTTAAACACTATACTGAGTTCTTCACATACTTTATCCCATGTCATCCTTCTGATAGGCTTATGAAACAATATGTTATGTTTCCAATTTCACAAATGAGGTGAATGAATCAGGAAATATTTAAATTTGCAAAATTCAACACATATCTAGTAAGCGGTCGAGATAAAGTTAAAACTCAGTTTTGTTTGACTCTAGTCAAACTCTTATGTGTCTTTCTTTACCAGAATGGAAGAAGAGTTGATAATGTCCAAAGTAAAAAATTAATCAAATGGAAATTAGGTAGGAATCCAGATTGAAAAAGAGTCATTAGATTTGGCAATAAGGAGACTACGTTGTTTAATGAAAGGAAGTTTGATGTATTAAAAAGAGGAAATCATTAAGTCCCAGGGAATTTATGGAAGAATATTTTTTTTAATTTATCTTTTAGGTAAGAAGTTTATAAACAAATTTGTAAGACAAAGATGATATGGCAGCAATGATCTGTATAGTTAGACAAACTTCACTTGCACAATGACGACAAATTACTTAATATTTCATATCAGTTTTCTCCCCTATGAAACAGAAATAATCCTCAACTATTTTGGATGGATAAATTACATAACAGATGTAATACTCCTGTCACTTTGACTAGTGTATAGTAGAAGATAAAAAAAATGTTTGCTATTTCCTCTTAGGTGGTTTTGTTGAGTCCAGCTTTTGAAGAGTGAGGAATAGACATCCAATTGCAACATGCTAAACAAGCACTGAGAAATATGGTAGTAGAATAATGAATGTGAATTATTTTGCTAAACATTTGACAGTGAAAAGGACTGAATTAAGGATGAGAGAAATTAAGATGGAAAAAATGTTTATTGAATATATAGCGATATATGCTGAAGATGGAAAAATTGATGGAGCAATGCCTTGTAAGAATCCAGATATGATAAAATTGCAATCTCTGAAATGATTTGATTTGAATACTTACCCTGATAATGTCTCTTTCCCTTCTTTTCAACCCTCCTTGAATAGCAAGCTTTGGCTCATCTTGTAGTGGAAGAGGTATCAGACAAATTTCCAGAGTACCTGAGCAGGATCCAGTCTTCAGCCACTGATTAGCAGTGTAACTTTGGGCAAATTGCTCAATCTTCCCAGTACTTAGTTCATTCATTTAAACAATGAGACAGTTGGTCTAGGGAATCTCTGAAATTCTTTTCTGCCATTCTGACTTTAGTTTTGACAGTGTCAAAAACAGATTTCCCTTGAATTTGGTACTTGCCTTATTTTTCTTTTGTTCTGAAACCAACACTAATCCCCAAACTTTGGGAATTAAAAAAATCACAGAAGGAAGCCTAAGGGTGTGTGAAAGTGTCTAGGGAGGGGCATTTTAAATCCTTTGCCTGGCTGAGGCCAGATGTTTAAGGGCTAATCATGTATATATCAGTATCAGAGCTTCTCTTTTCTTTCCCCTCCTTTCTTTTTCCTCCTTGCCTCCCTCTCTCCTTCCCTCCTTTCTTTTTCTCTTCCTTTCTTCTAAACCAGAAAGTAAAGCTGTTTCCTTTTCTCTGCTCTTATTCTTTACATTATTCACTGCCTAATTGAGAACTTGATTCAGATACAAATAACATAGCAAACTTTTTAAGGTAGGAAATATGTAAAGGTGGTATATAAACAACATTAAATGAAACAGTTAATAAATGAAAAACACTGAAAATTAGGGAAATCATTGACTTACACATTTTGATGATTTGTAAACCTAAGATTTCTTTCTGGAGAAAAAAGAAAAGTGAGTGTCAAAATCATCTTAATATTTCACCTTTTAAAATAAAATATTTTACCTTTTGAAATCACCTGTAAAACCCATAATCAGCTAATTTAAAAATCTGCTACAAATCTTAGCATTCTATGAATACAACAGTGATTAGCAAACTGGTAAATGTTAAACTGGAAAGATGTGGTAGGTTAAATTATATACCTCAGCAAAAGACATGTTCTTCTTCTTAATCCCATTCCTGTAGGTATGAACCTATTGTAAATAGGACCTTTAGAAGATGTTATTTTTAGTTAAGCAATGGCCAACTGAATCAGGATGGAGACCGTATAAAGAGAAAGTCATGAGAAGGAGCTGGAAGCTAGAAGCCAGTGGGAACCTGGAAAAGAAAGGAGAGGACAGAGCCATGTGATGGGAAAGCCAAGGAGCCCCAAGGATTGCCAGCAGCCAGCCCTCTAGAATGGCACTAACCCTGGGAGGAAGCAAGCCTATCAGTCTCCAAAGCCACAAGACAACAAATTCTCATTAAGTCAACCCCATTATGTGATATTTCCATAGTGGCAGGGAAGCTAAGACAGATGTTTAGGTCTCAGTTCTCGGAGCCCATGCCATCCAGTTCAGTTTTCAATGATTAGTCATTAATTAATTCATGAGGCATTTACTGTGTCTAGGCACAGTAAAAGCATAAAAATTATGCCAAAATATGCCTTCAGTCTAGTTGGGAAGTAGACAAACCTAGTAGAGTGCAAACCTCAATAAACTTGACAGTAAGGCTGTCATGGCATTACTGTCTACAGCATCTTTCTTCATACTGAAGCATGGCTAAAACATCACCTACTTCTCCAAATTCTGGCTAAATATAACTTATTTTCTTCCAAAGTGAAATAAATGAATAGGTAAAGAAATTCCTGTTATTATATATGCTCATTTGAAGCAAAGGAATCATTTTATGGATGAAACATCTTAGACAATTTTGAATATAGATATTACATGTTGGTTAATAATTTTTTTAAGTGAGCATTTTGCTAAACAGCAGAATAGGAATTCTGCAATAAGCATATAGAAGTATGTATTCCTTCCCCAGTCATCTGGAGAACCTGAAAGTTGACATCTTGCATGATTTTATAGACTGTTTCCAACTCTTCCTCTATGGTTGCCATTTGTGTGTAATCACACAGTTACCAGCCCTCATGCTCGCACACCCAGATACAGTGTCACTTACAGACACACTCATTCACACATGCACACACACACCCAAACACCACACAGACATGCATCTACATGCACATTCACTCACATTTCTGCCTACAGATAATGATTTGTGGAAGAATGAGAATACAGTTGTTTTTTTTTAACAAAATCATTTTATTGCACTTCCAGAATACATTTTAAACCAAATATCTTCAGACATATTTAGATTTGGGAAAATGCTCATTTCTAAAAGAAAAGAGTTGAAATGACAATGCATTTTAGATCTTCTACCCCATTAGCTCTTTTCCCATTTATTTCTTGGGAGGAAAGTCTTAGCATAATAATGATTTTTGTATTGTGCTGGGGAATAGTAAGTCCTATGATATACTACTAATACGATACAGCTGAAATGTTTAATACCGTAAGTCTTTCATACCATTTCTTATCTTATTAATGCAGGAACAGCATTCTTCTCCTAGCCAGCTTAGTTTAACCCACTGCAGGCAAGTAGTGGGAATTCATGAATATATTTAAAAGTTGTGAAAAGAAGCTCCTGTTGACTCTGTGCCATGGCTTATGAGCTGAGGTTGTCTCTCTTTTTTTTTTTTTTCCTGTCAGAAGTTAGATTCTCTTTAGGCAGATTCTATCACCTGCAGTGGTGCACAGCACCTGAAAGGGGGGCTAGGCAGTGCCAGGTACTTCTCAGAACACAGGAGTGGGGATTCTCTGAGGCTGTTGTGATTCATCCATTTGAGTACCCAGGGCTAATGAGCTGCAGGCACCAACTCCACCAAGCTGACAGCAAAAGGAGAGGTTTATCTGTTCAGAGAGTGTTCTGTTTTTTCATTGCCAAGCTTCCTGCTGACTTTTTGCAGTTGTGGATGTAGCAATTTAACAGTCTGTCTACTATTGATCTCCCTGAAGCTTATAGTTTTGCATAACTACTTTGCATAAGCACAAGGCCATCTCATGTGTTTGTTAGTGTGATTCTGTATTATATCCTGATTCCTTTTCACTGAAAAAGAAAAAGAAAATTGTAGTGAATGAATCTGGATTCCATTATGATCACTAATATGGAACTTTTTTTGCAAAGAAGACAGCTAATACCTAACATTTTTTCAATACATATAATTTCTTACAAAAATACACTTTCAGATTGAATAGTGTTTTTGTTTTAATATGATTTAGATAAAATTATTATACAGTAAGTGTAGGTGGATAGGTGGGTTCAGCATAGCAGTGATCACCAGCTTTGGACACTCTCCTATGCACTGAATATAATAAAATCGATGTAATCAATCTTTATTAGTTTAGATGCTTCCGGTTTTGGATATATATAAAAACTATTCTTATTGAAAGAAAAAAATTAAAACCTTCAATGTAATTTCTTTCCCTGTAAATGTTTAGGTCTTTAATCTAGAGCCAATCTGAAGTTAGTGGTTAGAAGTAACTTCAACTTCTAATTTTCATTCTTAGTTATTAACAGTCAATGATAATTTAATATTTGTGATATGCTATTAAAATATAAGATGATTATGAGTGAATGTGGTAGGTGTCCATAATAAAACCCTCAGTCAAGATGACTTAAAAATGTATAATATTTATTATATCACATAACAGGAGGACTAGAGATAAAATGGATTCTAGGTAAAGTGTATCAGGCCTCTGGTTCCATTCTTCCTTGATTTTCTTGCCCATACCCCTTTCCCTGTGCCTTTTTTCCCAGGCAGACTGATGGCCCTCATTGTTATATAATGGTTTCCAGTATCAATTAGGGCAGCCTGCTTCTTTGTTTAAATCTAGCAGAAGAGAGAAAGAAGATCTATTTTTGAACTCTAGTGAATACATTCTTCCTTATAATCTGTTTAACGTAATCAGTACACCTGTTCGCTCCTAAACAGCAATAATAATGAACAGTGAAATATCATGTGATTATTAGCCTAAGCCTGGGTTCCAGAACCAATCTTTGGCAATAGGGATTTCATTAATGGTTTGTAATCACCCCTGGAGTTGGCAATAGAGGGAATATTTGAATTAAATCTGGGTTCTGCTGGGAAAGAGGAAGGGAGAAATGTATTCTGGGTGGGCAAGAAACATTGCCACCATGTCTTATTTTAAATATTTTCTTCATTTATATATCTATTTTAATTTGATTATGTACTCTGTTTTAATGTAATAGGATAAAATTTTAAAATATCTGTTCATAAATATATTGGTGTAATTTAGAATTACTTAAACTGGTCAACCATTTCTATCATTTTAATCATTCTATTTCTGAGATTATCTTTTTAATTCATATGGATAGATTTTTCTCTAAGGAGAATTTAGTTCGTATTTCTGTCTCTTAATAATATAAATTATTGAAAACACTGGTATATTTAACACGATTTACTCTACTCTGGAAATTGTTACATTTGCTGGTTACACATATTGCAGTTAACCATTTTATGTTCATTACAAAAGGCAGAATATAGATGCAGGGAAATAGGCACTAGGTGATAAACTTTAAAGTCCCAAATCATTTACAAAGCTCTAAACTCATTCCTTACCATATCAAAAACTACTTTCCGCATTCCTGTTTCCCCATAAGCATATACACACTTCTCAGCTGTACTATTTGAGAGTGACTGTCTTTTCTCCCGAAAAATGATGACATGAAAAAACGTTTGTTGTATTAAGCAAGTTATTAAAAAAAGAGAGTATGGATAAAATAAAGATGCAATTTTATGACATAAAAGTATCTTATGGATATTTAAAATTGCAGGAAACAGTTTCAGAGGTTAATGCCTCTGAAGTTATTTTAGAACAAAGGAAAGCTTGCAACATTCCTAATCATGATAAATCTTCTAAAATAAATGTGAAACACTTCTCCATTAACACAAGATTTATGAGGTCTGATTTATGAGTCATTACTAGATTAATTTGCTTCTTGAATTAAGAAGGACATATGCTAACTTGTTAAGAATTTTAAAAATTGGACAATGACTTAATGTTTTAGTTTCCTAGGATGCAAATTTACAAGTTATTTTAATACTCGTCAGAATATTCAGACACATCCTATATAATTCCATTCAAATAACAAAAACATAATTTTGCCAGTAAGAAGTTAGTACTTGACAATTCAATTGGGTGGTTTATTTCCCATACTCAACATTAGCCTAACCCGAGAGTTAGAATTATGAATCCCCCTTTACTCCCACCCCCACTCAAATATTTGTCATTTTGAATATCTAAAACTCAGGAGGTAGTCAAGCAGAGAATGGAGAGAGGAGGGGAGAGAGAAAGAAAGAGGAAGAGAATCAGAAAAAGGATGCTCAGAGCCATCCGGATGTGCTAGTTTAGCTTCCTTTGGTACAAAGGTCAAGTTTTCTGGTTCTCATTCCTTGTGTCACTTTCCTAGGGCTTCCATAACCAAGTACCACAAACTTGATGGCGTAAAACAACAGAAGTTTGTTCTCTCACAATTCTAGAAGCTAGAAGTCTGAAAAGGTATCAGCTGGGCCATGCTCTCTCTGAAGCCTTTAGGAGAGGATCCTTCTTTGTCTCCTCCCAGCTTCTGGCAGTTACTGGGAATCTTTGGTGTTCCTTGTCTTGTGGTAGCATACTTCCAATCTGTGCCTCCATTCTCATATGCCCGTCTTTCGTCTGTGTGCATCCCTCTTCATATGGCATTGTCCTCTTAACTTAATCACATTTGCAAAGATCTTATTTCCAGATGAGGTCACATTCACAGGTGCGATATCAATGTATCTTTTAGGGGACATAATTCAACCCATAACACTCCTTCATATTTCAGTTTTCTTTGGGAACACAATTACTTATTTTAAAGAAGTTATATAATAGTGGAAATTATCAGTGTTCATAAAGATAAAATTTCTATTAAAAAAATTTAAGCATAATTTTCTATTGTAGTCCCAGGTAGAACTATTAGCATTCAACTTGTGAATTTGTTTACTTTGATCATTTTTAAAACTGAATTAAATAACCTTAACAGCAATTGCCCATTAGAGACTACTTGGTTTTACTATGTGTAAGATATCTTTTAGATGGGGAATTTTTCTCAGTATTTTTGCCATGAACATATTCTCATGTATTACTTTAAATACAGTAGCAATATAGTTTCATTAGAAAAGAAATACCAAGAGACATGATAGACAAAAAGTTACATGAAATCATTTTTTCCATTTCTTTTTCTACAAAAATTCTGTAAGCTATATAGAAATTAGAAAAAACAAGCAATAGAAACACTAACAAAGTATTACAATTAATTTGTCCAAATTTTTGCAAAAGACAAAGCCCAGATATTTGAGTCCAACACTGTCTTTATCCCATGGACATTTGCCTCTCTAAAGCAAACAGCTATGAAATTGAGCAGTGGTTTTGGCAGCCTTATGGGTTAAAGAGATAAGAGCAAAACCTATGTTTTGTAGAAATTGGGGACTCTGATAACCTCCCCCATGACCTGGGACCCTGAGCTACAACTTCAAGGTTTACTTCTTGTAAATTGGAGTTAATAAGACCTTACCAAGAATAGCATTCCGGGTTGCTATTGTCTGAGTAGCCCATTGAACTTCACGTCTTATACTTGGACTCAATTTCTCATGGCCTTGTGCTTCATTGAAGCTAATGAAATTCCTTTCTGGGTATGGGTTCTGCCAGTATAGGCTTCAAAATACTCCATATTCTGAGCAGCATAAGAATGGTGTCTTGTCTGTGTAAGCAAGAGCAGAACTACTGGGTTTGGAGATATGCATACATTTAATTTAAATAAGTAGGACCAGGTTGCTCCTCAAAATTCCCACCAGCAATGCATGAGGTTCCTGTATGGTCACCAAACTGCCCACACTAAACACTTTCCACTTTTTTTGTCAGTCTATTAGGTGTAGTGTGAAATCTCATTGTTTAACTTATTGTTCTCTGTTCATGTATCAGTTAGTCTTTGGGGTTTCCTTTGCTTTAAATAATCTCTTGATTTTCTTTTCTTAATTTTTTTATTGGGGATGCTCTTTTGTTTTAAGGGAGGTTCTTTCAATATCCTGCTTATTACTATGGTGGCTTTAAACTTTACAAATCTCTCCCCATTTTGTGATCTGGTGTTATATTTTTAAAGCTCTCCAGTTGACTCTTACGTTTAATAAGGGCTTAGGACTATTTTGTCCCAAACATTAAATGGCTTAAAACAATGACATTTATTATTTCTCATAATTCTGTGGCAGATCTTCTGTCCGTCTTGCCTAGCTCACTTATATGTTTGCATCGGGCTAGAAATTCTCTAAGGGCTGGGCAGCTGGGAGAGTTGACCCTCTGTCTTCCTGTGATCTTTCATCTGGGCTTTCTGGCAACATATGGCAGGGCTTCCAGGGGACAAAAGCAGAAACTGCAATGACTCTGAAGTGCTAGTCTTGGTAGGTAGGAAAATATCATTTCTTTTACATTTCGTTTGTCAAAGTAAGTCAAACCCAGCCAAAATTTAAGAGAGAGAGAAATAGACTCCACCTGTTAATGGAAGTGCTAAGTCCCATTGCAAAGGGGCAAGGACAAAGAGAGAGGCATGCTTCAGTGGGACAATCACTGTAAGTAAGAATCAGTCACATAAGTAAAATAATCAAACAATAACAAGGACAAGAAAGAAATTATTAAAGTGAAGGAAAAGTAAGAAATTTTAAAATAAAGGTTAAGCATAGAAACACTACTTGTATCTGAACAATATTTACATAATTGTCATAGTGTAAATGTAAATCAATTTGAGTAAAGGGAGCTTGATAGTTCTGGGAAGGTTAAATGGACACCTAATATCACTAAAAGTCAATAGATAATTTATAAAATCAGTAAATTAAGGAAAATTAAGGAAAATAAATTTTTAAAGGTACAATATATTATTTAGAAAAATTCAGGTAAATGCTAGAAGAAATAACTTGAAGAACTGAAAGTTGTTTCCTATGGGGAGTGAGGTGGAGTCAAAGCTGTGAATCCAGAACTCATGCTTTTCATTATGGGTCTTTTGTCAATTTTTAAAGGTATGCACAAGAATAATTGTGATTACATATTTTTAGGGAAACAAAACCCAAATGAAACCACAATAAACAAACAACAAATAGTTTGATGACTTTCTGTTTAAAATAGCATTTGATCAGCCTACCTAGTACAAATTGTTACAGCATCTAGCTAAAATATTTGAGAAGACACAAAATAATGTTAAACTCTCAAAACACCATAACAAGGATTTGAAATCAGCCTATTGCCAGATTCCCGAAGGAAATTCCACTAATTGTAAGGCTGATGAGGCTGCTTTTTCCAAAAGGCACAATCTATGCCTGATCACCCCAAATAAATTCTCTTCCTAAGCATCTTCTCTCTGATGTAGAAAGTTAATGAGTACACTCAAGAAACGGGCAAATATATCTTAAAACATGATTGCTGCATGGTATATGAGTATACAAGGACAGGTAGAGTAAGAGTCCCTGGGCTAACAATATTCCTGAATCCATTCATAGACTGAATAACAATTTGCAGGAAATCTTTGGGGCTGTGGGTGAATTGTGTACTGGGGAAAGTGAGGATAATAAGTGGTGCATTTCGGATTCCCAATAATCATAAGTGGTGCATTTCGGATTCCCAAATAATCAAAGTGCCAGGTCCTAGGCAGGAAAACAGCCCTGGGAACAGAGTCCAAATGTTTTTGCATTTTTGTGTTTTATTTTGCATTGAGTTTGCATAGAATTTCATTTTACATTTGTTTTATGAATGCTTCTCCTTTGAATGTCACAGAACCAAGCATGCAGGTAAAGAATATCCTATTTCCATTCAGGAAAATGATAGTAAAAGAAAGCCTGCTTGATACAGGGGATTGGGAGGCGAGTTATGCATATGAACATGCTCAAAAGCTGTAGAATAGGAGCACTTTGAGTAACACCTATTGTTTTACATAGAGTGAAGTCAACAAACAATATTTACAATTTTACCTAGTATTTTATAGCATTTATGGCAAATGCTTATAACAAAAAGTATAGAACAATATGCTGCATCACCTTCATGATGATTTTATCTGGGCTGTAGGACTTTGGATTCCTTTTCTTTCCTCTAATTATTTTATTTCCCATAGTAACCATTAACTACTTTTGTGATAGGAAACATCTATCTTAATTTTTTTAAAATGTAATAAGCCAGTGAGTATTCTTGTGGGAAAAACAGGAAAAGAAGCACTAAGGAAAACATTCTAGATACAACTGAAGTAGCAGAAAGATCATATTTGGTAACAAAAATAACAAAATAAAAGTCGTTTGTGGCACTGGCTGGCAACTGTCAATTGGTTCTTTTTTGACTGCATTTTCTTTTCATATTTCTTGCATCCTTGATTACCATGATTATAACTCCATTCTCATGTTAAGTAAAGTGAAAAGGCAGCCTACATTGATGTTGCCAAGAGCAACCCCCTTCTGGGGAAGTGACGGAGACTTTCTCAAGAGTTAAAAATAAAAGTGGGGCTTTCTGAAAACCTGGAACATACTCTGGAAAAGTTGCAGTTTAGGCAACAATTAGAAATAAGCTGGGTTTGGTCCAGTAGAGATAGCCTATCAAAAATAGACAAGTATGCTATAATAACCTATCAATGACCATTTCCCACCTAGTTAGACCCTCCATTCTTTGTAAAAAGGAACTAAATGTCAACCTACTATTATAACTTCCCCCCTTGTAAATCCTCTAATTCCTTTTAAAAGTCACTGTAAGCTTCTGGTTGAGATCTCCCTGTTAGAATAGTTTCTTTTCCAATAAACCCATTATATTAATTGGTTATTATTGGTGATTCAGTTTCTTATGACAGTTTCTGGTGTCAGAAGCAGGATCCAGAGAGGACTCTGATCATCACTATGGTGAGTGACTAGGTGAGAGCACTAGGGCTAAGTTTCTGCCAGATCTGAGCTCTGTTTTCTTTGCATTGAGCTCTTCAGGTTTATTGTTAGAATTGGTGTTGGTTTGGTCTTGGTCTGATCCAGATGCCTCCTTGGTGATTACCTTGTTCTGCCTGTGTGAGGAGGGGAGGGAGGCGCTGGTATGCCTTGAGACAGCTGCTTTTCTGATTGTGGGACTCCTTTATGATTTTTGTTTTTGGAATCTTTGATTGAACTTGGGCTCTTTTGAGTCTAAATCGAAGTCTCTCTCATCTCATCTGGCAAAGATGCCTGCCACTTACATGTTTTCTCAGTGTAGGTTCAGTTCATGTTTGTTTTTAGATAAATGGGCAAATCTCATGAAGCATGACCTGAGCTTGAGTAGCCACTTTTGGGAACATTCAAACTAAGAAGGCAGCACTTTTGAGAGATGTGCTTTAAAGGAGAGGTTCCAAGACTCAACAGAGGGAATGGGGGTTGTTTTATTGTACTGGTACTAAGAAGCTTTTGAAAGACAAAATGATTCTGAAATAGCCTTTTTAAAAGATTCTTTAAAGTGTGCATAGGTAAAGTTAAAAAGTTCTGTCAGTAGTCCTGCTGATCCCGCTTAAAGCTTTTACAATTTTCCCTTTCCATGTGATCCCTCAGAACCTGTAAATCAGTTAAAAGTTGCCCCTAAAAATTAGACTGTCTACTGAACCCAGCATACCAGCTAACTTTGTGCTGGACAAGGGCTGAACTTTGTGCCATTATAAAGGATTTAACAGGTCCCAAGAAAGACCAGACTAAATTTTTAGAAGAACTCAAAATTATGATAGGGACTTATGATCTAAAACTCCCAGACTTATATCAACTAGTTAATATGTTGTTGAGTCCATCATAAGCTAAAAATTGAATGGAACTCAGTGATTGGAGTGAACCTGATGAGAATTTAAAAGACCGTGCTACTAAGGATGGAATTAAGAAAGCTTATAATGTCAGGCAGAACTCATTAGAAAAAAATTCTCTGAGTCCTTTCCATAAAAATACATTGGACAATAATACAATATTGAAAATACAAAAAAAAAAAAAAAAAAAAAAAAAGAAGGATGAATCAGAAGGAGAGTACTGGGAAAGATTAGAAAGTATCTTCAGCCAACATTCAGTACTCCAAATAAATGAAGATACAAGAACAGTGCTTTCTAGTTATTTTTTTTTAATGGCCTAAAACTTGAACTCAGTGATCTGGTTAAAGACATAAACTAGAATGGGAAATTACTTCTATTTTAGAACTCCAACACCTGGCTGAACATTTTGAAAGAACATTTGAACATAAACACGCTCACCATGCTAAAAAGCTGATGGCTCTAAAGCTTCAGCAATTACAGCCATCAAATGGCAAAACCCATTCTGAACATAATAATAGGTCCTTATTAGACAAAATACCTGTCATTATTGTAAACAAAAAGGACATTACTAAAAGAAAGGACACAGCCCCAACCTGCCTGCTGGTGGGACTCCCATGAGAAAGTTGAGAGGTTGCTTCTTTTGCTTGTTTAACTCACAGGGGAAAACTCTGTTACTTAATGGGAAACCCTGTTCTTTCCTAATTGACACTGGTGCAACCGTGTCAACGGGTCGGTTGGGCCAGTCAAATCCACAAAGTTCCATTAGCCATACTTTTTAGTACAACAGTAGAGACACTCAGCAATGGATACTCCTTTCTGCTTTGTGAGATGTCTCCAAAAAATCTCTTGGGGAGAGATCTTCTCACAAAATAGAATTGTGTATTAGATATTACACTGGAGATTCCAAATCAGCCAGTCATTTATGCATGGCACAAACCCAATTCAATTTCTCTTCTGAGAAAATATTAGCTAATTCAGACTTTTAGCTAAGAAAATTCTGAATTAACTACTTTTAGAAGTACCAAATTGTCTTTGGGCAGTAAATATCACTGATGTGGAACACATCAAATATATGACCATGTAGAAATACAATTTGACCCTCCCAAGCCTTTACCTAAGTTGTCCCAATACCCTATTAAGCCAGAAGAAATATATGTTATGACTCCAATTGTTGAGGAATTAATAAATAAGAGTATCATTATCCCTTGTACTAGCCCTTGCAACATCCCCATATGCCCTGTGAAAAAGCCCAATGGTCACAGCTACCACTTTGTGCAAGATTTCAGAGCACCAAATAAAATAGACATTCCCAGATATCTTGTAGTTCCTAACCCAAATATGTTACTAGCTCAGATTCCAGAAAATACCAGAGAGAATACAGTTATTGATCTTTGTTCTGCCTTTTTGAGTATACCTGTTCATTCTGATAGTCTATATCTGTTTGCTTTCACCTAGATGGGTCAACTGTATACCTGCATGGCTACATGCCTCAAGGGCTCATTGAGACCCCTTCCTATTTATTGGCAAATACTTCAACAAGATTTAAGAGATTTAGAATTCTCTAATGGTTCTACACTCTTCCAATATGTTGCAGTTGCAACCTGTTGCTTTGCTCAGAATTCAAAAATTGTTTATCAATAAGATTCCTTGTATTTATTTACCCAAATTGCATTAAAGGGACACAAAGCATCCAAAGAAAAATCACAAATTTGTTAAATAAAATGTCCTTTATTTAGGTCATGACTTAACCCCTGATGGGTTATCATTATCCCCTAACTGCCTCAAAACAATCCAGAGTTTTCTTTGATCTGCAACAAAAAGACAACTAAGAGGATTTGGGGGACATATTGGCTACTGCTGCCACAGGGCTCAAAATATCTCTCTATTAGTCTCTCCTCTTTACAAATCAACTAAAACATCATCCTGTGACCAAGTACTATGGGAAGAATGGCATGACTTGTCCTTTACCCAATAAAGGAAGCCTTGTTGCAATCCCAAAACTTAGGGTTACCTAACTACAGTCAACCTTTTTCACTGTTTATGCATGAAAATCAGAATCAAGCTATTGGGAGTTCTCATGGGAAAACATGGAAGTCACAGAGACCCATAGCTTACTACAGTCTTCAGTTGGGTTCAGTAGCAAGAGCATTCAGAGCTTGCCTTAGGGCAGTAGCTGCTAAAGCAAAACTGGTTAAGGTATCTGCTGACTTAGTCCAAGGACATACCTTACAACTAGTAGTGCTGTACACTGTTCATCAGCTTTTAATTTCAGGGAAAACTCAGCACATATTAGCAGCAGATTGACTTCTTATGAAATATTATTGCTTTCCCCTTCAAATAGCTACATCTACCACTGTAATGTTTTAAACCCTGAAATACTGTTGCCCTTACCTAAAGAAGAAGAAACCCATGATTGTGAAATGGTGGTTTCTCAATTATTACCCCAGGACCAAATTTTCTAGAAACCACTTTGACTAACTCATATTTAAGATTTTTTTGCAGATTGGATCTTATCTTCTGACAGAAAAAGGTAAATATTAGGCAGGATATGCAGTAGTCACTACTGCAGAATTAATCAAAAGTCAATCAACTCTTGACCTCACCCCAACTTAGCAACATGAGTCAAAGCTTTAACTAGAACTTGTCATCCAGCAAAAGGAAAAACTTTCAATATTTAGACTCATTGTAGCTGTGCATTTAGAGCAGTTCATGATTTTGGAATGTTAGGGAAACAATAGGTCTTTTTTTTTTTTATATCTCATCAGGAACCCCAATAAATAATAGTAAACAAGTAGATCAACTTTTAGAAGTGATATTATTACCTGAAAAAAGTAACTATAATAAAAAGAGGCTCACATTCACAAAACTGAGCCACAATATAGGGAAATGCATTAGCTGATCGTTACGCAAAGCAAGCAGCTCAACAAATTAAGCCTACAGGAAAATTTTGTATTACAAATGAAAAACCCCATAAGGCTTGTCCAAAGGAATTGGCAGAAAACAATATCAGTGTAAAAGAATTGGCTAAATATCAATTGTCAGCTTCTGAATTTGAAAAAGATGATTGGCACAACAGTGATGAAAAATGAATTCTAACAATGGATTTTGGGAAACCTGGACTGCTGCCTGGTCATCCCAGAATCATTCAAAGCACTTCTAATTAGAAGTCTTCATATAACCCATCATGGAATCCAAAAATGAAAGAATTAATGGTCAAAAATCGGAGTGGAAATTTTGACATGGTAGCCAGAAAAATTTATAATATATAGTATACCTGCCTCTCACATAACCCAGGAAAACTATTAAAGTGACACCTGAATGTTAAATCCCCTACAGGACCATTTGAGCGAGGGCAAATGGACTTTATTCAACTATCTCCATCCATAAAATATAGCTATGTATTAATAATTGTATGTTCTCTTTATGGATTGACACATTCCCCTGCCTGACGGCAGATGCAACTACAGTAGCTAAAAAAAAGAAAAAAGTTTAGGAAATATATTTCCCACTTGGGGAATTCCTTTGAGGTCCCTAGTGGTCATGGCACTCATTTCACTTGTCAAATAATTAGAGAACTTTGTCAAGTCATCCCCATTCGTCAACACTTATATTGTCCTTACTGTCCTCAATCCTCTGGCAAGGGTGAAAGTACACGTGGTATCTTAAAGTTAAAACTGGCAAAATTATCAAACTTTAGACTTACCTTGACCTAGAATCCTGCCACTGGCATTAATTGCTATAAGAGCCACACCTTTTGGCAAACATTGCTTGATTCCATATGAAATTGTCACCAGATGTCCTATGTTACTGGGTCGTAGGATTTTCCTGAGTAACCCAAATATTGACAAACAGGACATTTTCCAGTATTGTACTGGACTGATGGAATACTGTCAAGGTTATTTTCAACAGGTCCAAGAGGCTTTTAGTGATCCTCCACTGCCAAAAAAACCACTCACCTTGTAACCTGCAACATGGTGACTTTGTGTTTTGGAAGAGACATCAAGAAAAACTTGCTTTCAATGCCACTGGAAAGAACCTTATCATGTTTTGCTGAATTCTCACACTGCTGTTAAATTACAGAAAATAGAACCTAGGATCTATATCTCCCACCTAAAACACGCAGCCCCACCATAGTGACTGACACAAAATTAAAATTAAAAGAAATCAAAAACAGATGACTTCTGAGGTGAGTATCTTTGCCAAGATCTTAGAAAAGTAGATGATGTCATGAGGTAGACAGCTTCCACCCAAGATCATGGAACAGGAACTCACTGGGATTCATATTCCTTAGTTAGTTCTTATAGTTCTAATAGCAATTATTATCATGAGTTATAATTCTTCCTTTTCAAAGTCCTGTTTGTATACATTTTCCTCATTACCGAAATGATTCTGTTGTTTCTCAGTGTTTGCTTATGTATAGGTTTGGCTATTCATCCTTATACACCACTCATACAGGTCTTAAGCTTAACAGCAAGTCTTTCTGATTATTGGATTTGTCACCATGTTACTTAAATCAAACAATTAGAATATTTTCTTTTTCCAGTAAGTTACTCCTTTTGGTATGAATCTTTTGGTGCATGGATCATAGACCTGTGGGCTCTCCTAATTATAATTATGGTAAATCTTTTTTTTCCCTTTTCCTTTCCAAGAACCTAAAATCAAATATCCCTTATGCATTTTAGGTAACCAAACTAACGGAACCTTTTTAGGACAACTGAACCAAACCACACAATGTGAACTCACTACTTGGCTTCAAATAAATCTCATAACAAACTGGATTATGGTAAATTGTAACCATGTCCAATTTTGCAACCTACCAGCCCTTGCACTTCATTTTGGGGAACGATGCAACCCCTTAGCAAACACTCTTATCAACTTTTAAATTGGTTGTCACCATTAGTAAAGTAGGTTGTGCTCTGACTTGGCTTAAGTTAAAAAGCCATTCTTCAAGCTGTCCCAAGTTTAAATTCAAATGAAAACCTATCTTTATCCCTCAAAAGAACTGTATTATATTTCCATTTTGGGCACAGGCTTTACCAAACTTTATCTCCCAACTGCCAAGGACTTTATGTTTTGGAGTTGCTTCCTAACCTCCAACTTCTAAAGACTCTAAATGCGAGCCACATTTGAAATACATCAACTCAAAAAAAAATTCTAAGCATCTAAATAATTGAGACTTAAACTTTCCCTCTTTCGTTGAGACAACTTTTCCTGATTTAAATAATTAACTAGAACAAGGCATTAGAAATATATCTCAATCTACCAAACTGTCTTTTAACCATACTTTAGCTATGATCCAGGAACTTCAGACAAAAACAGACAATTTGGCCAATTGGTAATAAAAAAATAAAGAAACACTAAATCCATTGTCAGCAATTCAAGATGGTATCTGTGCCTTGATACATTGCTGCTTTTACGTAAATTCCTTTGGAATCATAGAAACTAACATGAAGGTATTTTACTCCATGAAAAGGACACACATACTTACCTGGGCTGATTTGTTTCTGGAAATAGGAGACTGGTTTAATGGACCCATGGGAGACCTTTTAAGAAATATATGAGGAATTGACTTTACTAGCTATGTGCCTTCCTTGTTTTATTTAAAGTTCCAATATAATAGCCTGATGGAACAAACTTCCACTGCCTTACAACATCAGCTAATTTTAGTGCGGAGGCCAGAAGAAACAGACCCTGCATATTTAAATAGAATATAAGGGAAAAAGCCGGGGTGTTGAGGACGGTGCACGGTTACTCCTCCAGGAAAGTAGGTAAAAAGCCAGGAACTGTGTGGACTGGACACCAGAGAGCAATCTGTCTTTGGGCATACTTCATACAACACTCATGAAAACGTGGAACTGCTGAGATCAGCGAAATCTGTAAGTTTTTGCGGCCAGGGGACCCGCGCCCCTCCCTGCCAGGCTCAGTCCCGGGGGAGGAGGGGCTGTCAGCTCCACGAAGGAGAAGGGAGAATTGCAGTGGCTGCTCTTATCGGAAACTCATTCTACTGATTCAAACTCCAACCATAGATAGACTGAGACCAGACACCAGAGACTCTGAGAGCAGCCAGCCCAGCAGAGAGGAGACAGGCATAGAAAAAAAACAACACGAAAAACTCCAAAATAAAAGCAGAGGATTTTTGGAGTTCTGGTGAACACAGAAAGGGGAAGGGCGGAGATCAGGCCTTGAGGCGCATATGCAAATCCCGAAGCAAGGCTGATCTCTCTGCCATGTGCACCTTTCCTTAATGGCCCTGGTTGCTTTGTCTATTAGCATTTCAATAACCCATTAGATCTCTGAGGAGGGCCGTTTTTTTTTTTTTTTTTTTTTTTTTTTTTAAATCCTTTTTGCTTTTTCTAAAACAATTACTCTAAGAAGCTCAATACAGAAAGCTTCAAAGGATTGAAATTTGGGCACGTCAAGTCAAGAGTAGAACTAAGAGAGCTCTGAGACAAAAGGCAATAATCCAGTGGCTGAGAAAATTCACTAAACAACACAACTTCCCAAGAAAAGGGGGGTGTCCGCTCACAGCCACCATCCTGGTGGACAAGAAACACTCCTGCCCATCGCCAGCCCCATAGCCCAGAGCTGCCCCAGACAACCCAGTGTGACGGAAGTGCTTCAAATAACAGGCACACACCACAAAACTGGGCGTGGACATTAGCCTTCCCTGCAACCTCAGCTGAATGTCCCAGAGCTGGGAAGGGGGAGCAGTGTGAATTAACAGAGCCCCATTCAGCCATCATTTGAGCAGACTGGGAGCCTCCCAACACAGCCCAGCAGCCCAGAACTGCCCTGGGGGGACGGCACTCACCTGTGACATAGCACAGTCATCCCTCAACAGAGGACCCGGGGTGCACAGCCTGGAAGAGGGGCCCACTTGCAAGTCTCAGGAGCCATACGCCAATACCAAAGACTTGTGGGTCAGTGGCAGAGACAAACTGTGACAGGACTGAACTGAAGGATTAGACTATTGCAGCAGCTTTAAAACTCTAGGATCATCAGGGAGATTTGATTGTTAGGGCCACCCCCCCTCCCCGACTGCCCAGAAACACGCCCCACATACAGGGCAGGCAACACCAACTACACACGCAAGCTTGGTACACCAATTGGGCCCCACAAGACTCACTCCCCCACTCACCAAAAAGGCTAAGCAGGGGAGATCTGGCTTGTGGAGAACAGGTGGCTCGTGGACGCCACCTGCTGGTTAGTTAGAGAAAGTGTACTCCACGAAGCTGTAGATCTGATAAATTAGAGATAAGGACTTCAACTGGTCTACAAACCCTAAAAGAACCCTATCAAGTTCAGCAAATGCCACGAGGCCAAAAACAACAGAAAATTATAAAGCATATGAAAAAACCAGACGATATGGATAACCCAAGCCGAAGCACCCAAATCAAAAGACCAGAAGAGACACACCTAGAGCAGCTACTCAAAGAACTAAAGATGAACAATGAGACCATAGTACGGGATATGAAGGAAATCAAGAAGACCCTAGAAGAGCATAAAGAAGACATTGCAAGACTAAATAAAAAAATGGATGATCTTATGGAAATTAAAGAAACTGTTGACCAAATTAAAAAGATTCTGGACACTCATAGTACAAGACTAGAGGAAGTTGAACAACGAATCAGTGACCTGGAAGATGACAGAATGGAAAATGAAAGCATAAAAGAAAGAATGGGGAAAAAAATTGAAAAAATCGAAATGGACCTCAGGGATATGATAGATAATATGAAACGTCCAAATATAAGACTCATTGGTGTCCCAGAAGGGGAAGAAAAGGGTAAAGGTCTAGAAAGAGTATTCAAAGAAATTGTTGGGGAAAACTTCCCAAATCTTCTAAACAACATAAATACACAAATCATAAATGCTCAGCGAACTCCAAATAGAATAAATCCAAATAAACCCACTCCGAGACATATACTGATCACACTGTCAAACACAGAAGAGAAGGAGCAAGTTCTGAAAGCAGCAAGAGAAAAGCAATTGACCACATACAAAGGAAACAGCATAAGAGTAAGTAGTGACTACTCAGCAGCCACCATGGAGGCGAGAAACATTGGCACGATATATTTAAAATTTTGAGTGAGAAAAATTTCCAGCCAAGAATACTTTATCCACCAAAGCTCTCCTTCAAATTTGAGGGAGAGCTTAAATTTTTCACAGACAAACAAATGCTGAGAGAATTTGCTAACAAGAGACCTGCCCTACTGGAGATACTAAAAGAAGCCCTACAGACAGAGAAACAAAGAAAGGACAGAGAGACTTGGAGAAAGGTTCAGTACTAAAGAGATTCGGTATGGGTACAATAAAGGATATTAATAGACAGAGGGGAAAAATAGGGCAAACATAAACCAAAAGATAAAATGGCTGATTCAAGAAATGCCTTCACGGTTATAACATTGAATGTAAATGGATTAAACTCCCCAATTAAAAGATATAGATTCGCAGAATGGATCAAAAAAAATGAACCATCAATATGTTGCATACAAGAGACTCATCTTAGTCACAGGGACACAAAGAAACTGAAAGTGAAAGGATGGAAAAAAATATTTCATGCAAGCTACAGCCAAAAGAAAGCAGGTGTAGCAATATTAATCTCAGATAAAATAGACTTCAAATGCAGGGATGTTTTGAGAGACAAAGAAGGCCACTACATACTAATAAAAGGGGCAATTCAGCAAGAAGAAATAACAATCGTAAATGTCTATGCACCCAATCAAGGTGCCACAAAATACATGAGAGAAACACTGGCAAAACTAAAGGAAGCAATTGATGTTTCCACAATAATTGTGGGAGACTTTGACACATCACTGTCTCCTATAGATAGATCAGCCAGACAGAAGACCAATAAGGAAATTGAAAACCTAAACAATCTGATAAATGAATTAGATTTAACAGACATATACAGGACATTGCATCCCAAATCACCAGGATACACATACTTTTCTAGTGCTCATGGAACTTTCTCCAGAATAGATCATATGCTGGGACATAAAACAAGCCTCAATAAATTTAAAAAGATTGAAATTATTCAAAGCACATTCTCTGACCACAATGGAATACAATTAGAAGTCAATAACCATCAGAGACTTAGAAAATTCACAAATACCTGGAGGTTAAACAACACACTCCTAAGCAATCAGTGGGTTAAAGAAGAAATAGCAAGAGAAATTGCTAAATATATAGAGACGAATGAAAATGAGAACACAACATACCAAAACCTATGGGATGCAGCAAAAGCAGTGCTAAGGGGGAAATTCATAGCACTAAACGCATATATTAAAAAGGAAGAAAGAGCCAAAATCAAAGAACTAATGGATCAACTGAAGAAGCCTGAAAATGAACAGCAAACCAATCCTAAACCAAGTAGAAGAAAAGAAATAACAAGGATTAAAGCAGAAATAAATGACATAGAGAACAAAAAAAAACAATAGAGAGGATAAATATCACCAAAAGTTGGTTCTTTGAGAAGATCAACAAGATCGACAAGCCCCTAGCTAGACTGACAAAATCAAAAAGAGAGAAGACCCATATAAACAAAATAATGAATGAAAAAGGTGACATAACTGCAGATCCTGAAGAAATTAAAAAAATTATAAGAGGATATTATGAACAACTGTATGGCAACAAACTGGATAATGTCGAAGAAATGGACAATTTCCTGGAAACATATGAACAACCTAGACTGACCAGAGAAGAAATAGAAGACCTCAGCCAACCCATCACAAGCAAAGAGATTCAATCAGTCATCAAAAACCTTCCCACACGTAAATGCCCAGGGCCAGATGGCTTCACAGGGGAATTCTACCAAACTTTCCAGAAAGAACTGACACCAGTCTTACTCAAACTCTTTCAAAACATTGAAGAAAATGGAACACTACCTAACTCATTTTATGAAGCTAACATCAATTTAATAACAAAACCAGGAAAAGATGCTACAAAAAAGGAAAACTACCGGCCAATCTCCCTAATGAATATAGATGCAAAAATCCTCAACAAAATACTTGCAAATCGAATCCAAAGACACATTAAAAAAATCATACAACATGACCAAGTGGGGTTCATTCCAGGCATGCAAGGATGGTTCAACATAAGAAAATCAATCAATGTATTACAACACATTAACAAGTCAAAAGGGAAAAATCAATTGATCATCTCAATAGATGCTGAAAAAGCATTTGACAAAATCCAACATCCCTTTTTGATAAAAACACTTCAAAAGGTAGGAATTGAAGGAAACTTCCTCAACATGATAAAGAGCATATATGAAAAACCCACAGCCAGCATAGTACTCAATGGTGAGAGACTGAAAGCCTTCCCTCTAAGATCAGGAACAAGACAAGGATGCCCGCTGTCACCACTGTTATTCAACATTGTGCTGGAAGTGCTAGCCAGGGCAATCCGGCAAGACAAAGAAATAAAAGGCATCCAAATTGGAAAAGAAGAAGTAAAACTGTCATTGTTTGCAGATGATATGATCTTATATCTAGAAAACCCTGAGAAATCAACGATACACCTACTAGAGCTAATAAACAAATTTAGCAAAGTAGCGGGATACAAGATTAATGCACATAAGTCAGTAATGTTTCTATATGCTAGAAATGAACACACTGAAGAGACACTCAAGAAAAAGATACCATTTTCAATTGCAACTAAAAAAATCAAGTACCTAGGAATAAACTTAACCAAAGATGTAAAAGACCTATACAAAGAAAACTACATAACTCTACTAAAAGAAATAGAAGGGGACCTTAAAAGATGGAAAAATATTCCATGTTCATGGATAGGAAGGCTAAATGTCATTAAGATGTCAATTCTACCGAAACTCATCTACAGATTCAATGCAATCCCAATCAAAATTCCAACAACCTACTTTGCAGACTTGGAAAAGCTAGTTATCAAATTTATTTGGAAAGGGAAGATGCCTCGAATTGCTAAAGACACTCTAAAAAAGAAAAACGAAGTGGGAGGACTTACACTCCCTGACTTTGAAGCTTATTATAAAGCCACAGTTACCAAAACAGCATGGTACTTGCACAAAGATAGACATATAGATCAATGGAATCGAATTGAGAATTCAGAGATAGACCCTCAGATCTATGGCCGACTGATCTTTGATAAGGCCCCCAAAGTCACCGAACTGAGCCATAATGGTCTTTTCAACAAATGGGGCTGGGAGAGTTGGATATCCATATCCAAAAGAATGAAAGAGGACCCCTACCTCACCCCCTACACAAAAATTAACTCAAAATGGACCAAAGATCTCAATATAAAAGAAAGTACCATAAAACTCCTAGAAGATAATGTAGGAAAACATCTTCAAGACCTTGTATTAGGAGGCCACTTCCTAGACTTTACACCCAAAGCACAAGCAACAAAAGAGAAAATAGATAAATGGGAACTCCTCAAGCTTAGAAGTTTCTGCACCTCAAAGGAATTTCTCAAAAAGGTAAAGAGGCAGCCAACTCAATGGGAAAAAATTTTTGGAAACCATGTATCTGACAAAAGACTGATATCTTGCATATACAAAGAAATCCTACAACTCAATGACAATAGTACAGACAGCCCAATTATAAAATGGGCAAAAGATATGAAAAGACAGTTCTCTGAAGAGGAAATACAAATGGCCAAGAAACACATGAAAAAATGTTCAGCTTCACTAGCTATTAGAGAGATGCAAATTAAGACCACAATGAGATACCATCTAACACCGGTTAGAATGGCTGCCATTAAACAAACAGGAAACTACAAATGCTGGAGGGGATGTGGAGAAATTGGAACTCTTATTCATTGTTGGTGGGACTGTATAATGGTTCAGCCACTCTGGAAGTCAGTCTGGCAGTTCCTTAGAAAACTAGATATAGAGCTACCATTCGATCCAGCGATTGCACTTCTCGGTATATACCCGGAAGATCGGAAAGCAGTGACACGAACAGATATCTGCACGCCAATGTTCATAGCAGCATTATTCATAATTGCCAAGAGATGGAAACAACCCAAATGTCCTTCAACAGATGAGTGGATAAATAAAATGTGGTATATACACACGATGGAATACTACGCGGCAGTAAGAAGGAACGATCTGGTGAAACATATGACAACATGGATGAACCTTGAAGACATAATGCTGAGCGAAATAAGCCAGGCAGAAAAAGAGAAATATTATATGCTACCACTAATGTGAACTTTGAAAAATGTAAAACAAATGGTTTATAATGTAGAATGTAGGGGAACTAGCAGTAGAGAGCAATTAAGGAAGGGGGAACAATAATCCAAGAAGAACAGATAAGCTATTTAACGTTCTGGGGATGCCCAGAAATGACTATGGTCTGTTAATTTCTGATGGATGTAGTAGGAACAAGTTCACTGAAATGTTGCTATATTATGTAACTTTCTTGGGGTAAAGTAGGAACATGTTGGAAGTTAAGCAGTTATCTTAGGTTAGTTGTCTTTTTCTTACTCCCTTGCTATGGTCTCTTTGAAATGTTTTTTTTATTGTATGTTTGTTTCCTTTTTAACTTTTTTTTTCATACAGTTGATTTGAAAAAAGAAGGGAAAGTTAAAAAAAAAAAAAAAAGAAAAAAGACAAACAAGGAAAAAAAAAAAAAAATATGTAGTGCCCCCTTGAGGAGCCTGTGGAGAATGCAGGGGTATTCGCCTACCCCACCTCCATGGTTGCTAACATGACCACAGACATAGGGGACTGGTGGTTTGATGGGTTGAGCCCTCTACCATAAGTTTTACCCTTGGGAAGACGGTTGTTGCAAAGGAGAGGCTAGGCCTCCCTGTATTTGTGCCTAAGAGTCTCCTCCTGAATGCCTCTTTGTTGCTCAGATGTGGCCCTCTCTCTCTGGCTAAGCCAACTTGAAAGGTGAAATCACTGCCCTCCCCCCTATGTGGGATCAGACACCCAGGGGAGTGAATCTCCCTGGCAACATGGAATATGACTCCCGGGGAGGAATGTAGACCCGGCATCGTGGGATGGAGAACATCTTCTTGACCAAAAGGGGGATGTGAAAGGAAATGAAATAAGCTTCAGTGGCAGAGAGATTCCAAAACGAGCCGAGAGATCACTCTGGTGGGCACTCTTACGCACACTTTAGACAACCTTTTTTAGGTTCTAAAGAATTGGGGTAGCTGGTGGTGGATACCTGAAACTATTAAACTACAACCCAGAACCCATGAATCTCAAAGACAGTTGTATAAAAATGTAGCTTATGAGGGGTGACAATGGGATTGGGAATGCCATAAGGACCAAACTCCACTTTGTCTAGTTTATGGATGGATGTGTAGAAAAGTAGGGGAAGGAAACAAACAGACAAAGGTACCCAGTGTTCTTTTTTACTTCAATTGCTCTTTTTCACTCTAATTATTATTCTTGTTATTTTTGTGTGTGTGCTAATGAAGGTGTCAGGGATTGATTTAGGTGATGAATGTACAACTATGTAATGGTACTGTAAACAATCGAAAGTACAATTTGTTTTGTATGACTGCGTGGTATGTGAATATATCTCAATAAAATGATGATTAAAAAAAAAAAAAAAAAAAACCTTGTGATTTAAACAAATCAACTGTATAAAGGCTTTTTTTGAGATGAGTAGATAGATTTGATTTTGGCATTAGATGATACCAAGGAATTATTGTTAATTTAGCTAGGTATGATAATGGCTGTCGCTATGTATAAAAATGAACATCCTTCTTGGAGATGCGTACTGAGGCACATAGGGGTAAAATGTCATTATGCCTAGAATTTGCTTTACAGTAGCTCCTTAAAGAAGTAAAGCATGAAAAACAAGGGCAGGTGAAACACACGAGGCAAAACCTAATAATTTTTATTTTTGAAAATTTTCATTTTCTTTTTTAAAATCTTCATTAAAAAATCTCTGTGGTGGAAAAAAAAATAAATAGAATATAAGGACAAGAATATCTAAAATGGTTTATCAAAGTTAAATGAAATGCTGATTTGCCTATTGACTCTTCCTCAATGTGTAACATAGAATCACATCCATTTTTCTAGGAAGTGAATTTTAACTCTGGTCTTTAAAAGTAGCATTTAGATATAACTCTACAATCATTTGATTCAAACAGGGAAATATCCACCTTCATAGAAACCTTTTTTTTTTTTTTTTACCATATAGAGATATTTTTTGTTATATATACATGCACAGGTTAGTACATGCACATATGTTTTCTTTTTTTTTTATTGAGATTGTTCAGATGCCATATAACTATCCAAAGATCCAAAGTGTACAATCAGTTGCTCACAGCACCACCATACAGCTGTGCATCCATCAACACAATTAATTTTTTTTCAATTTTTAGAACATTTTAACTACTCCAGAAAAGAAATAAAGACAAAAAAAAAAGGAAACTCAGATCCTCCCATACCCCTAACCACACCCTCCTCCATTATTGATTCATAGTTTTGGTATAGTACATTCGTTACTGTTGATGAAATAATGTTAAAATACTACTAACTGTAGTATATAGTTGGCAATAGGTATATTTTTCCCTATATGCCTCTCTATTATTAACTTCTAGTTATAGTGACATACATTTGTTCTAGTTCATGAGAGAGATTTCTAATATTTGTATAGTTAATCATGGACATTGTCTACCACAAGATTCACTGTTTTATACATTCCCATCTTTTAACCTCCAGCTTTCCTTCTGGTGACATGTGACTCTGAGCTTCCCCTTTCCACCACCTTCACACACCATTCAGCACTGTTAGTTATTCTCATAACATGCTACCATCACCCCTGTCCATTTCCAAACATTTAAGTTCACCCTAGTTGAACATTCCGCTCATAATAAGCAACTGCTCCCCATTCTTTAGCCCATTTCTATGTCCTGGTAACTTATATTTCATGTCTATGAGTTTACATATTATAATTAGTTCATATCAGTGAGAACCTGCAATATTTGCCTTTATGTGTTTGTCTTATTTCACTCAATGTAGTGCCCTCAAGGTTTCTTCATCAACCCATTTCCCTTAAGATGGTTTTGTTCACACACTATACGTTCCGTCCTAAGTAAACAATCATTGGTTCCCCATATAGTCACATATTTGTGTATTGAGCACCATTTCCAATCTGTATATAAGGACGTCTCCATTTCTTCCCCAAAGAGGAGGAAGAGTCAAAGAAGGCAGAGAGGCAAAAGAAAAAGAAAAGAGAAAGAGAGAAACACAAACAAACAAATTAAAAACAAAACTTGATAGCTAGAAAGTTACAAAAGGAAAGATATCATTAACCTAAATTAGAATAAAGAGTCAGACAACATCACCAATGCCAGGAGTCCCATACCCTTCCCCTATTCCCCACTTCCCCATGTGCATTTAGCTTTGATGTATTGCTTTTGTTACATTAAAGGAAGCATAATACAATGTTTTTGTTAATTCTAGCCTCTAGTTTGCATTGATTGTATTTTCCCTCCAATCACATCCTGTTTTTAACACCTTGCAATGTTGACATTCATTTGTTCTACCTCATGTAAAAACATATTTGTACCTTTTATTACAATCGTTGCACACCCTAGGTTTCCCTGAGTTACACAGTCCCAGTCTTTGTCGTTCATCTTTTGTTCTGGTGTCCCACATGGTCCCAGCCTTCCTCTTTCAACCATACTCACATAGTCATCTTTGTTCAGTGTACTTACATTGCTGTGCCACTATTTCCCAAAATTGTTTTCCAAACCTCTCACTCCTGTCTTTTCCTTTCTGTCTGCAGTGCTTCCTTTAGTGTTTCCTGTAGAGCAGGTATCTTGTTCACAAACTTTGTCATTGTCTGTTTGGCAGAGAATATTTTAAGCTTTCCCTCCTATCTGAAGGATAGTTTTGCCGGATATAGGATTCTTGTCTGGTGGCTTTTCTCTTTCAGTATCTGAAATATATCACCCCACTTCCTTCTTGCCTCCATGGTTTCTATTGAGAAATCCACACATAGGGTTTCCTTTGTATGTGATAGATTGCTTTCCTCTTGCTGCTTTCAGGATTCTCTCTTTGTCTTTGACGTTTGATAATCTGATTATTAAGTGTCTTGGTGTAGGCCTATTCAGATCTATTCTGTTTGGGGTACGCTGTGCTTCTTGGATCCATAATTTTATGTCTTTCATAAGAGATGGGAAATTTTCATTGATTATTTCCTCTATTATTGCTTCTGCCCCCTTTCTCTTCTCTTCTCCTTCTGGGACAACAATGACACTTAAATTCTTGGTTTTCATTTTGTCTTTAAGTTCCCGGAGACGTTGCTTATATTTTTCCATTCTTTCCTCTATCTATTCTTTTGTGTGTAGGCTTTCACGTGCCTTGTTCTTCAGTCCCTGAGTGTTTTCCTCTGCCTCTTGAGATCTGCTGTTGTATGTTTCCACTGTGTCTTTCATCTGTTGTGTTGTGCCTTTCATTTCCATAGATTCTGCCAGTTGGTTTTTCGAATTTTCAATTTCTACCTTATGTACGTCCTGTGTTTTCATTATATGGTTCAACTCTTTCATCATATGTTCCCTAAACTTTTTGAATTGACTTATTATTAGTTGTTTCAATTCCTGTATCACAGTTGAAGTGTAAGTTTGTTCCTTTGACTGGGCCATAACTTCATTTTTCTTGGTGTAGGTTGTAGTTTTCTGTTGTCTAGGCATGGTTTCCTTGGTTACCCCAATCAGGTTTTCTCAGACCAGAATGGCCTCAGGTCCCAGAAGGAAGAAATATTCAGTATCTGGTTTCCCTGAAGGTGTGTCTTAGAAAGTTGGTACACCCTGTGATGCCTTGCATCACTGTGCTTTTCTGCCCAGCAAGTGGTACCTGTTAGCCTGTAATTCTTGACTGGTGTAAGGAGGTGTGGCTGTTTTTCCTCAGGCTCTGGGGTTTGGTTCTGAATGGAAGGTGGGTAGTAGAGCTGGGCCCCATCCCTTTCCTCTTAGAGAAGATAAACCCCCTGGGGGGGTCATTAGCATTTCAGTGGTCTCTCTCTGCCTTGTCTGGTTCTCAGCACTGAATGGCTGAGGCCTTCTCCACTGAGCCAAAAAATGAACAGAGAGTCCCCTTCAGAGATAGTCTGAGGTGACCCTCCAGCTCTCCAAGTTCAGTCATCACCCAAAGCCTCTGTCTGCTTGTTGGCGATTTGTACCTTGTAGTGAGCAGTTCACACTCGCTAATTAAAACCCCAGTTGGAGTTCAGCTGAGCTATATTTGCTTGCTGGGAGAGAGCTTCTCTCTGGCACCATGAGGCTTTGCAGCTCAGGCTGTGGGGAAAGGGTCTCCCAACTTGGATCCACAGATTTTACTTACAGATTTTATGCTGTGATCTCGGGCATTCCTCCCAATTCAGGTTGGTGTATGATGACTGGACAGTCACGTTTGTCCTCCCGCAGTTATTCCGGATTATTTACTAGTTGTTTCTGGTTTTTTTTTAGTTGTTCCAGGGGGACTACTTAGCTTCCACTCCTCTCTGTGCCACCATCTTAGATCCCCCTTCCATAGCAACCTTTTTATCAATTAACTTTTATATCCAAATCTAAGAAGCCATTATCCTTCCTATAGGTGGGTGGGTGAGGGGGCATCCCTGTATTAGAATAATGAGAATTTCACTCTGAGAAATGAGATCTGGGTTCATTGGTCTAGAGAAGTTGTCCAGGAAACTGGATCATTGCCACAAATATATCTGATCATTGCATAAATCTTCACTTTGGCTATGGAAAAGGTAAAAATATTATTCAACTTCAGAAAATTAATATTGTTCCAACTTGATTCATACTACATTGATCATTGAGTAGAGATATCATGTCATTATCTTGTTGGGAAGACAAGAAAATGAAAAGCATCATTTAGATTTAACATGCTCAGGTTCCACTCTGCTTCCTCTTCTCTTCATCTCCAACTAAAAAACTCTGCCTCTTTTTGTCCTCTCTCAATCATATCTGTTTCTACCCTGCTGCCAAAACTTAGAGCTTCATAGTCATCTTTGGCTTTTCTGTCTCTATATTACCAATTTTAAATATTTTCAACATATCTTTCTCTTTTTTGTTTTAACCTCCATTCTCCGCTATGTTTGACACATCGTATGCAATCAGTGAGTGAGAACTGGTAATATAAACCCTTAGCAAAGAACTTTGCTGAACCTAACTTTCCTAATCTCATCTTTAGCTGTATCCTCTCATGTTCACCTGACTGAACAATATTTCCTAAACATGTACTTTAGAATGTCAGTGATTTTGCACAGACTAGGCCTTCTATAGGGACTGTCCTGCCCCAATATTTGGCCAGATGAACTAATGCCTACTCAAAATCAGAGTTCCAGTCTACCTAAATTTCCTTAAGGCCCACCCATATTTAATTGAAAACTCCCTAATTTTGTTCTAGCCACATTTCTCTATATTTTTAAATTTATTTAGAGAAGTTGTAGGTGTACAGAACAATCACACAAGAAGTACAGAATTTCCCCATATGTACCGTTTTCACACATGCAGTTTTCCCTACTAGTAACATTTTGATTTAGTGTGGTACATTTGTTATAATTGATGAAACATTATTATTATTATTATTATTATTATTATTATTATTATTATTATGATGTTGGGAATTAAATCATGTGCCCCACAAAAGCATGTACAGGTCCCAACCCTCGGTCCTGCGGCTTTGAACCCATTTGTCAATAGGACCTTATAAGATGCCATCAGTTAAGCGGTGCCCAAACTGAATGAGGCTGGGCCTTAATCCAATATGACTGAAGTCCTTATAAGTAAAGAAAATCAGCATGAAAAGGGAAGGCTTGGGGAGCAGCCAGAAGCTGGAAGTCAATGGATTCTGGAAGAGCAAGAGAAGATGCTGCCATGGACATTACCATGTGATGGAAAAGCCAAGGAATCCCAAGATTGCCAGCCACCCAGAAGATACCAACCTTGAGAGGAAGCAAGCTCCCTAGCCTCTGAAACCTTGAACCAATAACTTCCTGGTTGTTAAGACAACCCATTGTATGGTATTTGTTTAGTAGCTAGAAACTAGGACATGCCCTATTAACTATGTATCAACCATATATATACACTATTAACTATATAATATACATTAAATATATGTTAACTATACTCCATAGAATATACAAGGGTTCACTGTGTACAGTCCTATGGTTTTTTTAAAAACTTATTCTAGTATTGTATGTGCAAGTTAAAATTTCCCACTTTAAAGCATATTTAAGTATTCAGTTCAGTGCGGCTAATTACATTCACAATATTGTGCTACCATCACTACCATCCATTACCAAAACTTCATTCACCCCAAACAGAAGCACGTACATATTAAGCATTAATTCCCCACTCCCTAACCTACATCCGTCCTGATAAACTGTATTCTAATTTTTAACTCAATGAATTTGCATATTGTAATTATTTCATATTAGCGAGGTCATACAATACTTCCTTCTGTGTCTGACTTATTTCATTCAACAAGGTGTCTTCAAGGTTCATCCATGTTGTCTCAAGTAAAAGAACATCATTCCTTTTTATGTTTGAATAATACTTCATTGTACATGTCTAATACATTTTGTTTATACATTCCTCTGTTGATGGATACTTGGGTTGTTTTTAATTCTTTTGGGTATATACCTAGCAAGAGTACTGTTGGGTAATATGGTTATTTTATTTTTAACTTTCTGAGGAATCACCAAACTGTTTTCTACATCAGCTGCACAATTTACCATTCCCACCAGCAATGAATGAGTGTTCCTATTTGTCCAAATCCTCTCCAATACTTGTTATGTTTACGCTTTTTTGAATAGTAGACAAAATATTTGGTGTGAAATGGTAACTCATTGTGGTTTTTATTTACATTTCCCTGTAGCTAATGATGTTGAGCATCTTTTCATGTGCTTATTGGTTCCCTTGTCAAAAATCAGTTGGCCATAGATGTGAGGGTTTGTGTTTGAACTCTCAATTCCATTTCATTGGTTTATGTCTGTCCTTGTGCCAGTACCATGCTGTTTTGATTACTGTGGTTTTTTACCAAGTTTTAAAATAGGAAAGTTTGAGTCCTTCAGTGTGCTATTGGATTCACTTTGCTAGACTTTGTTGAGGATTTTTGCGTCTATATTCATAAGGGATGTTGATCTGTAGTTTTCTTTTCTTGTGGTATCTTTTATCTAGCTTTGGTATTAGGGTGAAGTTGGCCTCATAGAATGAGGACATCATAGAATGAGGACCAACTTTTTTTCATTGATTATCTCTATTTTTTTAAAATTTTCTATTTCATTTATCTCTGTTTTAATCATTTTTAATTCCTTCTTTCTGCGCACTATGGGTTTAGTTTTCTCTTCTTTTCCTAGATCCTCCAGCTGTGAGGTTAAGTCTCTGCTTTGAGATTGTTCTTATTTTTTAATGTAAGTATTTAGAGCTATGAATTTCCCTCTCAGCGCTGCCTTTATTTACTGCATCCCGTAAGTTTTGGTATATTGTGTTTTCATTTTCATTTGCCTCAAGATATTTCCTAATTTCCCTCATTATTTCTTCTTTAACCCATATGCTGTTTAAGAGTGTTTTGTTCATTTCCACATATTTGTGAATTTTCCAGTTCTCCTCTGCTGTTCAGTTTAGCTTCATTCCACTGTGGTTAGAGAAAATACATTGTATAACTACAATAATTTTGAATTTTTTGAGACTTGTTTTGTGACTTAGTATATGATCTATACTAGAGAATGATACATTTGCACTAGAGAAGAGAAGAATTTGTATTCTGCTGTTGTTGGATGACATATTCTCTCTCTATATATGTCTAAGTCTAGTTGGTTTACAGTATTGTTCAAGTCTTTTATTCCTTATTGATCTTCTGTCTTGATGTCTTGTCCATTATTGAAAGTGGTGTTTTGATGTCTCCTACTATTAATGTAGAACTGTCTATTCTTCCTTCTAATCTGTCAGTATTTGCTTTATATATTCTATGGCTCTGCCTTTAGGTGCGTATATATTTATAATTGTTATGTCCCCTTGTTGAGCTGATCCCTTTACCATTATATAGTGACCTTCTTTGTCCCTTAAATATTGTTTTTAAAAATTTAGTTAAATCCAAAACTATTTGCCATCAGTTTTGGGTGAGGCTATGGATGCATAGGTGATTGGAATTTTGAATGTGGTGATAGTTAACATACATGTCCCTAGAAGCAGTTATCCAAGCTTTGATGTAAGGCATCATTATTTGCACAAACATTATACAAATGTTGATTTGTGCACAATCAACATCAGCTTTGTGGTGATAGGTATATCGATCAATGAAATACTAGACATTGAAAGAATGAATGATAGTATATGTAATGCAGGAGTTTATTTAGAATATTTCCCAAAACAAAATATATTCTGGATACAAAAGCTTTCTATTAATTCAATGAATATTGATATTTTTGGCTTGTGGACATTTTTAAATTACATTGCCCATAATTATCCTCATAGCCTAATATCATATAAGAATTACCACATGTAACTCTGATATAAACTTTACTTACCATTTTATTATTTTAAAACCTTGTTAGATTGCTCCATCCTATCATACAATCCTATATTTTTTACTGTTTATCAATCATTTTTAAAGATTTGGACTGAAATTTTTAAAAGAATCTATTAAAACCTCCAATATTTAATATGTTAATATTAATATTACATGCATGCTTAATGTGATTATGGTTTAGTTGCCCAAATCTTAATATTTCAAATGAGATAAAAGAAATATAGTTAAAAATAAGATATTTAGTAATTTCATGTTGCTATAGGCAAATGTACAGAAAAAAATATAATTTCATATGAACAAAATAAATATGTTTTCATTTGGTTTAACTTAGTGCAGTGAGAATCATTTTCCATTACTCTTCCTTAGGTTTTTGGCATTCTGCTAATTGTTTCTCCCCTTCTCTTTCTCCCCTGGATCCTTCCCTAAAGTGGGGTAGAAAATGGATGCTCTTGTGACCAAGGAATATATCTATTCTCCTTACCAGCTGGGCCACTTTTCACATTTCAGAGGTCATAGACTGAAACACTGCTCAACAACAGCATGTGTGGCAGATAAAGACATTGCATCTAATGATGAGGATATGCTAAAGATTCTCCTCAAAATGTAAGTGGTAATGACAGTGTGCAATCATAATATCTTAAAACATGAACAAAGTGATCCCTATTTGTTCAGAAGTCTCAGAATTATTGATTTTATTGACCAAAGCCTCCAAATGTGTAGCACTTCCTGACTGAGGGTATGTGATCTCAGAATTAAAATATTTTGCTTATAGACTATTTGGGATTCTATGTAGAATATACATAGAATCAACATAGGCACATAAATAACTAATAATTAAATAATAAAAAAGATGTTTTAAATAATACTGGTACATTTCAAATCAGAATAATTCATATTTTAATTATGTGTGCAATAATACTATATACATGTTACTTATATTTACAAAATTATTATAGTTACCTAATAATATCTTTAAGTATAGAGAGTGTTCCATTTCTATAGATGTATGGTTATAAATATGGATATTGTTACAGGAATTGACCTTGTTGAAAAGTTTCAACACTTAATCACAAAATCTAATCTGATAGATATATGATATATATAGTTAATGAATCTGAAGACTATCATATATTTCTCTGTAATTAGATATAAGTATAGATAATCTGGGAAGACCGAGACTGCGTGAGAAAGTCATGGTCCTCATTTAAGCAAAGAAAACTATATCATAATTCTGAACAATTATAAGGAAAAAAAGTAAAATGACCACAAATTTAGTGGCATTGGATTATATATCCTTCACAACACTTGACTCTGAGGCAAATAATGACTACATAAACATAATTTTGTTAATGGATTTTACTGAATTATAGCTCATAAATCTATCAGACTTCTGTAGGGGAATACAAATGGTATAAATTTTGATAATATAAAAGTAATGTTCTGGCCTATAGAAAATGAGGAGTGAAGGTAAGAGTGTTGCCATCAGATAGTGAACTGAATTTGATGAAGAAAATTAGGTATTTAGGTATATGTTAAAGAAACAAGATAAATCTACAATAACTAAAACTCAGCTACTGAAAGTGTGGGAAAGTGTTGAAATAGACAAGTAACGTATTCAAATGTTCTCATGGAATTTTTTAAAAAAGGAAATAAAAATATATGCTCCTTATTTAAGGTTATGATGATAGCTATCAGAAATTGTTACAAACATGAAAGGCTAAATATGCTTACCTCTGGGAAGTGGAAAAGACATAAGAGAGAAATGGGGAAAGACACTTTTACTCTTGACTTTTCATCCCACTAAACTGTTGATGTTTTATTTGCTATCACATAGTGGTTAAGAGTGGAGACTGAGTCAGTCTATCTTGGCTCATACTGCAGTTTCAGTCATTGCAACCTGTGTGGCCTTGACCAATTGATTACACATTTTTTGCATCTTAGTTTCCTCTTTTATAAATTGGAAAAATTGTGGTGCTTCTATTGTACGGTTGTTATCAGGACATAATGTATTCATATCTAAAAAGTGGTTAGAACATTGCCTGCCATTTAATAAGCACTATGGAAATGTTAAATAAATTTAAACAAAAATAAATATGTACAAATATAATGGCAAATGCATTTTAATAATAATGCAAAATTAAAAGTTTAAAATAACACTAGTTTTTAGTGCAAAATAATCTCTGGTGTGAAAAAGTGAAAATGCTATTTTTAGTATGGTGTCTGATGCATTAAAGTTCCAAACCTTATAAAGATTTTTTCTTTTAGGATGAAAGGTTCATAAGGAAAAACAGATGTAGATTTTGTAGAACTTATTTTGTTGGAAAAAATACTAAATATACTATTTGACATTAGGAACCAAAGCAAACAGAAATTTTAGCATTTTCTGAAGTTAGTTATAAATATGCTAGGAAATTGAAAAGGCTTTCCTTTTTTGGCTCTCATTATTCAATATGCCAAATAATGTGCCTATTTTTCTTATGTTTAAGAAATTTCAGTAATCAGAAATTGACTCTACAGTATGCAAAGGAGGACTCTTTAATCTTGAGTTATTAATCTCATTCTACCAAAAATTTACCATTTGATATCTTATTGACTCAATATGGCCCTACAAATCCTCTTTTGGAAGAAAAGAAAATCATCTCTCAGCCCACTGTTTTATTCATTCATAGATCATGAGTTCAATGTGCAATAAACAGTGGGTCTCTTCAGAATGGCACTTCAGAATGATTGAGATTGTAAAATACAGGCAATTCTAACTAACAAGCATGTATATTATAAAGTTCATTTATAAGTCAGAGAATATAAAACTCAGAAACACCCTTAGGGACCATCACTTCCCATTCCTTTATTTGTGTAAACCCTTCTGCAATATCCCTGTCACTGGCATTTGGTCATTCATCCTTTGGATAAAAATGTCAAGTAATCAGAATTTCAATAATTTAAAGGTAGTCCATTTACTTTTGAACAGCTGGAGAATTTACTTTAATTTTACTTCTTTTAAACTGTTACCATATATTCACCTGTTCTTGCTAAAAGTATTTATTTAATGCATAATATGTAAAAGACGTTGAAACCACATAACTTACAATTTAATGGAGAAGACATAGGAAGATTAATATCACAAATATGTTATCATAAATTGAGATTAGTGCAAAAAAGAAAAAAATACATTGTTACTAATGTTTAAATGGGAAATCTGATGTCCCCCAGAAGCTTATAAAAACATGCTTAAAAAAGTATTGCTTGACATAGTTGTCAAACATATGGTGGTGTAAGAGCCAGGTTCTGTTGTCCCATAGAATCTTTGAACAACTAGCAAAAACTGGTGGAGTCATCCTCCTCAAAACTCTGGAAAGCAGTTAAAGAGTTGCAGTAACTGGATAAATGCTGATCCCAGAAAATGCAGCTTTTTTTTTGAAGATGATTGTATGAAAATGTAGCTTATGAGGGGTGACAATGTGATTGGGAAAGCCATATGGTCCACAATCCCCTTTGTCTAGTTTATGGATGGATGAGTAGAAAAATGGGGGAAGAATAAAAACAAAAAAACAAAACAAAACAAAGCAAAACAAAAAAAAAAGGCATCCAGTGTTCTTTTTTACTTTAAATGCTCTTTTTCACTTTAATTTTTATTCTTATTATTTTTGTGTGTGGTAATACAAATGTCAAAAATTAATTTTGGTGATGAATGCACAACTATATAATGTAAACAATTGAATGTATGCTTTGTTTTGTATGACTGCATGGTATGTGAATATATCTCAATAAAATGAATAAAAAAATGGATTGGGGTATGAGTGCACAACTATGGGATGGTACTGTGAAGAGTTAATTGTACACCATGGATGATTATATGGTATGTGACTATTTCTCAATAAAACTGAATTAAAAACAAAACAAAACAAAAAAAAATGGTAGGAGGTGCTTGTGGCACACTTGCCGACCCCTCCCCCACACCATCATTGGCAGAGTGGTGCCAGCTTGTGCTCTCATTGTGGGTTCCTGGTCCTGATACGGGGCGGGGCAGGGGCTGAGCAGAATAACCCATATGTGCACATGGGGGTGCCTGTATGTCAGTGCCAGTTTATCAGAGAGCAGGCTGAAAGACTGAAACAGGAAACTCATCTCTGAATGGATTTAAATCTCTTCTTATTTTAGACAGAAAGAAGTCAGATTAGCACAGGCCCAGAGTATTAGAGATCTAATATGTCCAGTATACTTTAGGAATCATTTTCAATGATTAAACCTAAAATAAAGTTTCCATAGGTGGATGACATTGTCTTTAATACCTATTCTGGAAAAGGCCAAGATATTGTATGAGTACAAATGAGAACAGCTAAGTTTTATGCATTTTTAGTTTATTAAGAAATAGAGAAAATGTCAGATATATTCCCGTTTTTGGAGAATACTACTTTTTTCCCAGGACTGAAAAAACACTTTTTTTCCCAGTGAGTGTTAACCTGTTAACCTCCAAATTATTTTGCTTATCAACAACTACCAAAGCATTTCTTACTAGAGTGTTAAAATAATGGTGAAATATCCCTGCATCAGGCATGTAGAAACTCCAGATTATATAACATTAAAACTCCCCGTAGAAAAAGAAACATCTAAAACCTCATTTGTGTAACACTTCTTTAAGCAGTATTTTATCTTAGAAGCTAAAGTGTTTAAGAACAATAGAAGGTAAAAGGTGTTATTCATTTACAGGTAAACTCAATTAAATATAATGAGTTTGAAAAGAAGACAAAACTGTCAATTTAAATAAGGGTGCAATGTAAATAAGCTTATTTATTTGAGCAAAATGGGAATCTTAAGTTCCCTGATCTTGGGAAAACATTTGTTGGGTTAGGGATAACTTTGAAGGAATGTTAAGAAAAAGGTAAAGAAAATATTATGGTGCGTCTCTTCTCTTAAATGTCAATAGGAATCTAATGGAGGGTAATAGGTAATCAAATAAATCACTACTGTATCCTCTTCTTACTTTGCTCTTGGTCTTTTCTGCTAACATCTTTTGCCAAAGGAAATTTGATATTTATGTCTGATAATACTACTGTATCCCTCCTATTTAAAAGGCTTCAATGGTTCCTCACTGCCTATGGAATAAATCTTAAACTACGGAGCAGTTTGCTTTTCCTGTTTTAGTTCCCAATTTCAAATTCTTTATGTCACCAGTAAGCCATATACTCAGAGGACTAGACAACCCATATAATTTGAACAGAGCTTCTGCTTTCCTGAGCTACATGCATCTGTATTCCTACTCTGCTTTGACTTCAGCCTTCAAGCCCAGGAAAAAGGCTACCATTGTCTGACTCCTTCTTGGATAAATTAATCACTCTACTCTGTGATCCCAAACCACATTACTGGACCAACTTGTGTACCACAACCGATATTCTTTTAAAGATCGTTCTGTTTCTATTGGTAGTACTAGTCTGTGAGCTTCCAGAGAGCTTTGAATGCTGTTTTAATCATATTTGCCACTACTTTTCAAGCATTGTAGAAATTCTATAAATGTTTCTTTTATGAATGGAGGCTGAAGATATAAGCACTGAGCTATTTCTTTACTGTTCTCCATCCAAAAAGACCAGTTGTGTGTGTGTATGTGTATGTGTTTCTCTTTAGCAGTTGCTTAGAGACCAGACATTAATGGAAATTAAGGACGCTAATAAAGAACTACTAATGTGTAATTTTAAAAGCTAAATTTGAATGTCCAGCTGGGTTTTCTTTTTAAGGAATACCTGTCAAGTTTTGTAATTTAATGTTATTCAAGGAATCAGAGACATAAGTGAGCTTATGCAATCATTTTCTTCTTTTCCTTTTGTTTATTACAATATATTTATTCTCTATGATACATGCTAGAGATATTCTTTGTCTGTTCACATCAGTCTTGATTATACTGCATGAATAAGTTAGAACAAACTCTTGCATTGATTGAAATGATAATGTTAAATCACATCTAAAAACAAAAAAAACATGATTTTTCTATTCTTATAAAATATATATCATTATTTGAAATGCAAGAAGAATGTATTCCACTGTATAAAAATAAATAGAGACATTCTGTAATTAGAAATAACTTTTGATTTTTTGAAATAAGCAATTTTATTTCTATTGTATATATACATCTAAAAATTAAAAATGTTTTACAAATATGAGACTGAATTTTGCTAAAAGCACCCATGAAAACAGGTGGTGATATCTTATAGTGATACCAAAAATCAGCTGATAATTTTCCTTTGAATTCATAGTAACATTTCTACTTATATATGGCAACATTCTTTCAAAAGGAATATTCTCCTCATGCCTACATGATAAAGTTATTTTCAGGTCTTGGCCTTTGACCTTTTACTGATATGGATACAATAAATGCAATAGAAAGGAAAATTTTATTTGATGGATATATTTTTATTTTTTATCACATTGATTTGATTTAAGCCAATGGTTCCAAAATGGAGGTGATCTTACCCTGGAAGGGATATTTGAAAATGTTTGGAGATATTAGTTTTCACAATGTGGGGTAGGGTGTGATACTGGCATCTGGTGTGTAAGGCCAAGGGTGCTGTTAAATATTCCACAAGGAACTGTGTCCCCAATCCCAGAATTTGCCCTCCAGGCAAAAGTAGCTTGAGACAACAAAAGCAGAGTAAGAAATTATTGAGGCCACCTACTATCTGGGGCCAATGCATACAGGCTTTAAAACCTGCAGCAGAACAGAGAGAGGGAAAAGGTCCATGGTCCATTTCTGGGAAGTGGGCGGGGGGGGGCGTTCAAACTCCTGTAAACAGGGGAACTCCTAAGACCACTAGCCAGCAGAAGCCCAGGACAAGACTGGAATTCCTGGGAAATTGTCAGTAGTGACTTTAACTTTGCATTGGCCATAGGCTGACCTTCCTGATAGGAGGGCTGACCTCCAACTGAGAGTACCAGCCAATGCAAAGCCAATTTGCAAAGACTGTGAAAGGTGTTTTTTCTTTGGGTTTATTTGGTATTGTTAGCTTCTGATACTCAGAAAACCTCTGTCATATCACCAACTGGTTACAAACTCAAGAAACAGACATCCCAGGGAATATTTCCCAGAGTTAATATTTTAAATACAGTATTAAAATGTACAGTGGGACATAAAAGATTGCAAGGCAAACAAAGAAATAGGAAATGCTAGCTCATCCAAATGAAGAGGATAAAAATGCAGAAAACATCACAAAGAAGACCAGATTGTGGACATACTAGACAAACATTTAAAAAAACAAGATCTTCAATTTGATCAATGAGATGAAGGGAAATACAGAGAAAGAATTAAAAGTAAAGAGAAGATAATGTAAATGTTAGGCTGAGGAGTAGAAAGGAAAAAGAATTAAAAAAAACAAATTAGTCAAAGAGACCTTTGGGATACCATCAAATGTACCAATACATGCATTTTGGGAGTCTCAGAAGGAGAAGAAAGAGAGAAAGAGGCAGGAAGAATAGTCAAAGAAATAATAACAGAAAACTTCTGCAACTTAGCAAAATAATGACTATACACATCCAAGACCACAGAGAACATGAAACAGTATAAACATGAAGAAAAACACACCCCATTACATATTTATCTAACTGTCAAATACAAAGGTCAAAGAGAGAGTTCTGAAGGCTGCAAGAGAAAAGCAATATGTTATCTAAAAGGGAGTCCAAATTAGATTAAATGCCGATTTCTCATCAGAAACAATGGAAGCAAAAAGGCATTGGGCTGAAATACTTAAAGTGCTGAAAGAAAGCAATTTCCAACCAAAAATTTTATACCTGGTGAGACTTTATTTTAAAAATTAGGGAGAGATTAAGGCATTCCCAGATTAAAAAAAAAAGCTGTGGGAATTCATCACCACTAGACATGCCCTAAAAGAAATGCTAAAGGGAGTTCTTCAGACTGAAATGAAAGGACACTAGACAGTGGATGAAAATGGCATAAAGAAATAAAGACCTCTGGTGAAGCTAATGATTTAGGTAAATATAAATGCCAATATTATTGTACTACTCTTTGGGGTATGTAACTCCACCTCTTACTTCCTACAGGTGCCAAAATGCAAATGCATAGAATGTAATGATAAATCTATGGCTTTGGACATATACTATACAAAAGTATAATTTATAACAAGTATGAAAAAGGTCAGGGCAGGGAGGTACAGGAACAGTGTATATGTATGCAACTGAAGTCAAGTTTGTATCAAATAAAATATGATTGTTATATACTTAGAATGTTAAATTTTATCTGCATGGTAACCACAAGGGAAATATATAAAAAATGTACCCAAAGAGAAATAGGAAGGAACTCAATATGGTACAATATAAAAACATTTTTTTTTTTAAAAAAACTATGAAAGTGGGCATTAATGGAAGAATTGAGGGACAAAAAAGGTATAGGGCTTACAAAGACAAAATAACAAAAGGGTAGAAGTAATTCCTGGAAAATTATCAATAGTGACTTTAAATGGAATCAACTCTCCAGTCAAAAAGCAGAGACAGGCAGAATGGATAAAAAACCTTGACCCAATTATATGCTGTTTACAAGAGATGCACTTTAAATTCAAAGACATAAATGGGTTGAAAGTGAAAGGATGGGAAAAATTATATCATGCAAGTAGTAATCATAAGAGAGCTGGGGTAGGTATACTAATGTCAGATAAAATAGAGTTTCAGTGAAAAACAGTTTTAAGGGACAAAGACAGTCATTATATACTGATAAAGGAGTCAAATCAACAAAAAAACCTAACAATTATTAATACATGTGTACCTAACGGCAGAGCCCCCAGATATTGATTTAAAGGGTTAAATAGATGGTTAGACATTAATAGTAGGAGACTTTAGTACAACACTTTCAATAGTGAATAGACTGTCTAGAGCAAAGATCAATTGGGGAATAGAGGACTTGAATGATACTCTAAACCAATGAGACCTATCAAACATATATAGAACACTTCACCCAATAACAGAGTACACATTCTTTTTGAGTGCACATAGATCATTTGTCAGGATAGGTCATATGTTAGGTGAGAAAAAAAGAGCCTCAATAAATTCAAAATATTGAATTCATACAATGTGTTCTTCTCTGACCACAAAGGAATGAAACTAGAAATTAATAGCAGAGGGAGAAATGGAAAATTCACAAATATTTGGAAATTAAACATACCAAAACTTATGGGATGCAGCAGAGGCAGTGCCGAGAGGGAAATTTATAGCTCTAATGCTTACATTAAAAAAGAAGAAAGATTTCAAATCTGAGACATAACATCAAAACACTGAATATACTAGAAAATGATGAGCAAACTAAACCTAAAGTAACCAGAAGAAGGGAAAAAGAAAAGATTGGATTAGAGACAAATGACATAGAGAATAAAACAACAATAGAAAGAATTAACAAAACCAAAAGTTGGAAATCTGAGCATGTTAATAAATTTAACAAAACTTTAGACTGACAAAAAAAAAAAAGGAACACAAATGACTAAAATCAGAAATGAAAAAGGTGACATTACTACTTACTCCACTGATGTAAAAAGTACTTTAAAAGGTTAATATGATACCCTCCCAGGCACCTTCTAAATTGGAGGGAACCTCTTGTTGGGAAGGAGGAGGAGGGAGCAATGAAGGAGCACATACAGGGGACACTAGAGACTGTGTCCTCAAATGGTTTGGACCTGTGTCACCTCCCAGATCCAGGGATTCCTTTCCTTCTAAGATCGGGAACAAGACAAAGATGCTCACTTTCACCACTTCTATTCAACATAGACTTGAAGTTTTAGCCAGAACAAGTAGGCAAGAAAAAGAAATGAAAGACATCCAAATTGGAAAGGAAGAAGTAAAACTATCTCTACACAGATTATAGGATCTTATATCTAGAAAACTATGAAGAACACACACACACACATACACAAACACACACACATACGGAAAGTGTTGAGAGCTAATAAGTGAATTCAGCAAAGTTGCAGGACACAAAATCAATACATAAAAGTCACTTGTATTTCTATACATTGGCAATGAACAATCAAAAAAGGAAATTAAGAAAATAATTCCATTTACAATAGCATCAAAAAGAACAAAATACTGAGGAATAAATTTAACCACAGAGGCACAAGACTTGCACAGTGAAAACTACAAAACATTGCTAAAGAAATTAAAGAAGACCTATATAGAAAGAAAGATATCTTGTGTTCATGGGTTGGAAGACTTAATATTAAAATGACAATACTACCCAAAGCGCTATACAGATTCAATGCAATCCCTACCAAAACCCCAATAGCATTTTTGCAGAAAAGGAAAAACCCATCCACATGCACTTTCAAAGAACCCAGAATAGCCAAAACAATCTTGAATAGGAAGAACAAAATGGAAGACTCACACTTTGCAATTTCAAAACTTACTACAAAGCTACAGTAATCCAAACAGTACAGTACTGACATTAGGATAGACATACAGACAATTGGAATAGAATTGAGAGTCCAGATAGACCCATACATCTATGGCTAACTAATTTTCAGTGAAGTGCCAAGTACATACAATGTGCTGGCAAAACTGGCTGTCCACTTGCAAAAAAATGAAGATGAACCCCTTCCTCACACATATACAAAACTTAACACAAATGGATATAGGACCTAAATATGAGAGTTAAAACCATAAAAACTCCTAGAAGAAAACATAGGAAAAATGTTCATGACTTTCAATTTGGCAATGATTTCTTAGATATGACACCAAAAGCATGAGCAAAAGAAAAAAAAAATTGATAGACTTTGTTTAAAATTAAAAATTTTCTGCATCTAAGGACACTATCAAGAGAGTGAAAGGACAGCCTACAGAGCAGGAGAAAACATTTGACTTTACAGGTGAATTTTATGAGTCAAGAAGTAACACAAATCCTGCTCAAACACTGAAAAAAAATGAAGAGTTGGGACCACTTTGTAATTCATTCTACGAGGCCAAAATCACCCTTATACCAAAGTCAGATTAAGATATCACAAGAAAGTAAAATTACAGACTGATACTTTTATGAATGTAGATGCAAAAAATTCTCAAAAAGCTACTAGGTAACCAAATCCAACAATGAATTAAAAGGTTTATACATCATGATCAAGTGAGTTTCATCCCAGATATGCAAGGATGGTTCAACAGGAAAATTAATTAATGTAATACAGCGCTTTAAAAGAATGAAGACAAAAACAAAACAAAACAAAACACAGTCATCTCAGTTGATTCAGAATAGACATTTGACAAAGTCCAGTACCACTTCTTGATAAAAATGCATAGAAAATCAGTATTAGAAGGAAACTTCCTCAACATGATAAAGGGTATATGTGAAAAATCCATAGCTAATCTCATACTTAATGGTGAAAGACTGAAACCTTCCCTTTAAGATCAGGGACAAGACGAGGATGCCCACGGATGACGCTGTTATTCAACATTTTGCTGCAAGTTCTATCTGGAGCAGTTTGGAAGAAAAAGAAATAGAAAGCTTCCAAATAGGAAAAGAAGATGCAAAATTTTCTTCATCACATGTGACATCAGCATATATACAGAAAATCCTAAAAAATCCACAACAGTTCTCTTAGAGCTAATGAATTCAGCAAAGAGGCAGGGTACAAGATCAACACTCCCAATTACTAGTGTTTCTTTCTTGTACACTAGTAATGAACAATCAGAAGAAGAAATCAAGAAAAAAAAATCCATTTAAAATAGCAAATAAAAGAATTAAATATGTAGGAATAAATCTAACCAAGGACATAAAAGGCATGTACACAGAAAATGACAAAACATTGCAAAAGAAATCAAAGGATAACCAAATAAATGGAAGGACATTCCACATACATGGTTTGGAGGACTTAATATTGTCAAGATGTTGAGTGTACCCAAAGTGTTTTACAGATTCAATAAGATATCAATAAAAATTCCTATTTTAAAATTTTATTTGTTTTTCCTATTTCTTTGTTTTATTTTGTCTGGAAATAATTTTTTTTAAATTTTTGATAAAGTTAATTAAAAAAAATTCTAACAATATTCTTTGCAGAAATGGAAAAGCCAATCATCAAATTTACATGAAATGATAAGTTTCCTCAGATAGCCAAAGCTGTCTTCAAAAAGAAGAAAAGAAGAACAAAGTTGGAGGACTCACACTTCCTGCCTGATCTTAAAAATTATTGCTAAGCTATAGTCAAACAGCATGGTGCTAGCACAAGGGTAGATGTATAGACCAATGGAATTGAATAGAATGTATAGAAATCAACCCTTACATAGATGGCCAACTGATTTTTTGACAAAGGGGCAAAGACCACTCAGTTGGGCAAGAATACTCTCTCCAACAAATGGTGGTGGGAAACTGGACTTTCATGCAAAGAATGAAGATTGATACCTACCTCACACCATATACACAAATCAACTCAAAATGGATCAAAGTTTTAAATTTAAGAACCAAAACTATAACACTCTTTGAAGAAAACAAGGAAGTATCTTTAGGAGCTGACATTAGGTAATGGTTACTTAGACTTTATACCCAAAGCACATGCAACAAAAGAAAAAAATAGATAAATGGGATCTCATCAAAATTAAAAACAAAAACAAAAACTTTGGGGCATCAAAGTACTTTATCATGAAAGTAAAATGGAAGAAAAAATTGTAAACCATTTATTTCTTAAGGGTTTAATATCCAGAATAAATAAAGAAAATCTTCAATCAACAAGAAAAACACCAACAACCCAATTTAAAAATGGGAAAAATGCTTGAATAGACATTTCTCCAAAGAAGATACACAGATGGTCAAAAAACACATGCAAATATGTTCAACATCATTGGCCTTTAGGGAAATGCAAATCAAAACTATAATGAGATACCATTTCACATCCACTAGAATGGCTACTATTAAAAAATGGAAAATTGCAAAGGTTGAAGATAATGTGGAGAAAAAGCAACACTCATTCATTGCTGGTAGAAATGTAAAATGTGCAGCCACTGTGGAAGACTATTTGGCAGTTCTTCAGACAGTTAAATATAGAATCAACATATGAACTGGCAATCCCACTTCTAGGTTCATGTTTAAAATAATTGAAAGCATGGACTGCAACAGATATTTGGATACCGATGTTCTTAGTGGCATTATGCACAATTACCAAATGATGGAAGCCACTCAAGTGTCCATCAACCGATCAGTGAAGAAACAAAACGTGGTATATATAAATAATGGAATATTATTAAGCTGTAAAAAGGAATGGAGTTCTGATATATGTGACAGCATGGATGAACCTTGAAGACACCACATTGAATGAAATAAGCCAGGCAGAAAAGGACAAATATTGTATGGTCTCACTGATGTGAAATTATTAGAATAAGCAAACTCACAGAGTCAGAATCTAGAATATACATTCCCTGGGGAAGGGTGCAGGTAGGGAATAGGGAGTAAAGGCTTAGAATGTACAGAGTTTCTATTTAGGATGATAGAAAAGTTTTGTTAATTCATGGTGGTGATGGTAGCACAGCATTGTGAATATAATTAATATCACCGAAGTACATATTAGAAAGTGATTGAAAGGGAAACTTTAGGTTGTATATATGTTACTAAAATTAAAAAAACAAAACAAAACAAAATGTGGAACTGCACAGCACAATCAGTGAAACCTAAGTTAAGTCATGGACTAGACTTAATAGTACAATTATAAAAATGTGCTTTCATCAATTGTAACAAATGTACCTCACCAAAGCAAGGTGTTAATAATAGGGTGGTATATTTGAGCCCTGTATCTTATGCATGATTTTTCTGTAAACCCACAACTTCTTTAATAAAAAATGGATAATCGCCCCCATTTTATATTTTATGTTATTTTTTTGACATTGGAGCATTAAATGTATATTACTAAAACTTTCTGAGTCAGGAAAAAATAGTAGAATAGAACTTGGTGAGATATTCTAGCTTATTTGCCCTCTTCAGGTAACATTCTAACTAAATTATGACATGTAGACCAAAAGAAAAAAAAAGAGATACCTTCAATAGAATATTTCCACCCTTTCAGTATCCAGTTCAACTTCTTTGAAAAATTGTGGTGATTATCTGTGAGGAAGTGAGACAGGATACATGACTTCTTAAATTGTTCTCAAAATAAGATATGGGATGAATAGTTATTAAACTAAATGGTTTGTCACCGTAACAACAAAATATTCTGAGTAAACATGTAAAAAATTCACTCTAGTTCATCAAAAGTTTTGTTCTAATTATATTTGGAATTTAGAACTATGTTCTGGGTTTTATTCAATTCAAACATTTTTGATTAACATCATAATCAATGTATTAAATGTGACACTAGTCAAATTTTTATTCCTTTTGAGTTCTAATTCTGTAATTTCACAAGTAGTCTGATAAATGTGTATATACACATACATCAGACTATACACATATATGTACATATATATCTCATATATTTTTACCATGTATGCCTAAACATATTTTGAAACTTTATATAAAGAATAAGCTTTATAGTTGATGATGAGCATGTGTGTCATAAATACTTACTCCTTTGTAAGAAACCTTCTCTGAATGAGCAGAGAGGTATACCTTGTCATACATTATGAATTAAACTTTTGTTTGTTGATTTATATTTTTATTTGAAAAAGAAAATATAAGAATTCTTTTAAAAACTATCATAAAACTTAATCTTCATTAAATGTACGATGGTTGTATTTCAGTGACAACAAATATATTTAATCCATATTACTTGCCTTCAAGGAAGATAAAAGCTGTTGCAGGAGCTTGTCAAGGAAATTATTTTAATACCAGACAGAATAAAGTAGGTCTTACAATAGAGGTAGAAGTAAAACACAATAAGAAGACAGAGTGATTATGTCTGAATAGGTTTTAAATAAGACCTCATTATAGAGATGGCTTTTGAGCTGGGCTTTGAAAAATAAGGAAGCTTTATATAAATGAAGGGTAGTTTTAGGATGCAGTTTCAGGCAATCTGTTCTTTCTTTTAGTCAATTAAATTTGTCTTTTGATAATGCATTTTTTCTATAGCTTTCCATAAAAATACAGGATATTAATTTATCATAAAGAATCTGATCAATGTTATATGAGGGTAGATCCAGATAAATTTTCATAGCCCCTATACTTTAACTTATAGTGTAAGTGCCATTTATTTACCCTTATAAGTTAGAGAAAAATAATAATAATGATAACAATTTCTAGAAGTAGACATTTTCAATTTAGTTTCCTAAACTGTGATCATACATTTCATTCTATAGTGTCATTAATAAATTTGTTTACTTCTCTCAACCTCCTCCTGGTCCCTGAATACATTAAGCAGGGGCTTGGTAGAATCTACTAGTTTATATATGTATGTGGCTATACAAATATGTGAATGGAGAGGTAAGTAGAGATCAGATCAGGTAGGACTGATAATTAAGTTAAAAATATAGTTAATACTGAGAGAAGGTAGGTGATATTCAGAGCAGGAAACATAGGATGAGGTTGCCGTGTGTGTGTGTGTGTGTGTGTGTGTGTGTGTGTGTGTGTGTGAAAGAGAGAAGGAGAAGAGGTGATCTAAAGTAAGACAGAGAGAAAGAGAGAAAATAGAATATATACAGGAAATGTTGTGAGCATAAGTTATGATTGTTGAGTGTCAAGTATAGAATAATAGGAAAGAAGCAGTTAAAGATGACTCCCAATTTTGACTTTTAGAAACTGGATTGAAGCTAATGCTCTTTCCAAGGAAGCAGGAAAGAAGAAAGGAGATCCTGAGTTCAATTTTTGACGCATTGAGAATGAGATATCTCTGGGCAATCAGCAAATATTTGGATAAATGGATTTCAAGTTCAGGGAAAAAAAACCTGGGCTTGGAATATAGTTGTATAATCATGAACACGAGTGATTTTTGAAGTAGCATGAATGGATGTGAATGAAGAAGGAAAATGGGAGAATAGAATCTGGTGGGGAACCATAAAAACTATAAGAAGTAGGGGCGTTAGTTCCCAATCGCTCTCTCTCTCACTTTTTATTTCTTGCCAGGCACATTCTCTGTTCCCAGCCTGGTGTTCTGGGTCACCATAATACTGCTTTACTGGCACTGACTCACCTCCCATCTTACATTTACAAGCACATGCTCCTCATGTACCTCAGTGACATAGATGACATCATATATGCAACCTTACTAAACTGTGTGACTCTTCCCAGAGAACAAAAATGAGTTGATCCAGGTCTTATGCACCAGGGAATGTCTACTTCTGTAAATTTCATTCCCTTGAGGATGGCCCAGAGTAAGAACAATTGTAGCCATAGCTTCTGTTAACAACTCTCGAATTATAGGGGAATCTGGCTTTTCTGCCAGCTCATCTAGCCTGTTCTCCTAAGTGTCGGGAAATATCCAAGCCTAATCACTTGCAAAATTATGATAGAGGGAGTGAGAAGTACTATAAACACAGATGGTTTCTCCTTTATTCTCATTCATTGCTCCCTTCACTCCACTCAGAACATCCTCACCCCTCCACATTCTCTCCCACCTTACTGGCCACACCAATTCTAAATTATCCCTCACCCTAACCAGTTTCTGTCTGCTGTTTCTGCTTTACTTTCATTCATAGCCCTGATATTTTCATAATACATTTATTTGTATTTGTTTTTTATTTCCTTACCATTTGACTCCCTCACTAGAATTCAAGTGCCACGAGAGCAGGAACTTTTCCTTCTCTACTTCTATATCCGAAGAACTTAAAATACTACCTAGCCCTGTTACTCAGAATAATATGTTGAAAGAATGGATGAGTATTCAGACTTTAGAAATGTGAGTCTTTTATGTTTGACGTGACTCTGCCCTGAATTTTTACAATTCTATTGGAGGGAATGTCTAGAAATATTTCAGGATAAAAGGAGGCAAAACACGTAGCAGCATTTTCTGATTAGTTCCATTAACATTCTTACACAATTGCCTGTGCAAAGCCTGCTTCTCCAAACTGAGCATTCAGTGTTTTATCTGTTGCCCGTATGTTTTTCTTAAGAACATCTCTAAAGCATCCAGCCAGGCTGCTGTCTTCCAAAGGGTTTTATTTCTTCATGCTGCATGTAGGACTTTTATATTTAGAAGCACAAACTCTCTCCTAATTATATACAACCTACTGTTCTAAATTTTGCATACCACTTTGCAGTTTAGTTCTATGCAATTTACTTGGTACAAATTTTGGTGTCAGAAATTTGACATTTAGATTGCTTTTGAAAAGTAACGGTGAAGTGGATTCAGTCCTGAATGAAACTTGGCATCTGCTTTCTTGCCTTCTTTTTAATTGTTTTCCCCACTTATGTACAGTTATCTACCACAGTGCCATGATAATAGGTCAAATGCCCATAATGACTTACAAATTTAGAGAAAATATTTTTAACCAACTGTGTTAGTTAGGGTTCTCTAGGGTAACATAATCAACAAGAGATATCTATAAATATAAGATTTATAAAAGTGTCTCATGCAACTGTAGGTATGTATGAGTCCAAATTGGCAGGCAGCAGACTGGCAACTCCAATGAAGATGTTCGATGAACTCCCCAGGCATCAAACTGGCAACTCCTATGAATGTGTTCGATGAACTCCTCAGGAAAAGCTTCACTGGTTAGCCGAAGAAGAAGTGAAGGTCCTCCATCTATCTCAGTTAAAAGTCTTCAACTGATTGGATGAAATCCAGCTGATCGCATTCTGTCATTGTGGAAGACACGCCCTTCATTGATGACATCAGTCATAGCTGCAGCCAATTGATTGAGGATTTAATAAACCAGCCTTCTGGTTTATTAACCAGCCACAAATGTCCTTGCAGTAATGGTTAGGCCAGTGCTTGCTTGACCAGATACCTGGGTATCATCACCTGGCCAAGCTGACACATGAACCTAACCATCACACCAACAGTAAGGTAATTAACTGAGCTTTTTACTCCAAGTAACAAAAGATGAGAGTACAACTTTTATAGGATATTAAAAAAAAAAAATCTATACATTAATTTGCATTTTTAAAGATACTACAATTTAGAAAGAAAAACTGGTAGAAATGTTGTTTGAAGGTAGAATTCTGGCATTGGCAAGATTCATACCAGGGTTTTGAATTTTAACTAACATTTATTATTTCTAACTATAGAACTGTATCATTTGCATTCTGTGAAATCATATGTTAGATCTCTCACATAGATACATAGCATACACGCATTGTGTGTGAATATATATATATATATAAATATGTACAAATATATAATTCATAAACATTGATTAAAACTTCAAAGCAGGTTAAGGTTAAGATAAAGAGAAATCCAAATCATTTTTGTTTCACTTAATGCTTTTTCTCTTCACTAACTCACAAAATTGAGTTTGTGGATATTATTTAAACACTACCAGTAACCTCTGTGGTAAGATATGGTAATACCTTTTTCTAGGACAAAAAATAACAGTATTATGCAAAATTTCCCTTAGAAGATTGCCTAATTTTTAGTTATACTGGAAGGCAGCTTGAAAAAGGGCAAACTCATTAAAGGATTTCAATATGAGTATTTTTCAACCTGTAATACAAGATTGAAATTACTTTATTTATAGTTTTGCCTTTGAGCTATTTTTACCTTCATTGTAAAATGAAAGCAGCTGGAGGTATTCCCAAATGTTAGCCTAACTTAAAAGATTCTCACACTCCTTTTTGCATGTTTGACATTATATTTAACTTGATGTCAGAGTGACCTAATGAGAATCGCCCTTGGCATTTGAAAATTAGTGATAAGAGCTCAAATACACACTTTAGAGTATAGATAAGCAGAATTACTCTTGCAAGAAGTCTCTGGAACTTATTTAACATTTTTCTTATTTTCCATTAATTCTGTTACTTCCCAGCTAAAACTTTTTGTTTTCTGTTCACAGACTGAAAGTAGACTTGCAGATCACCATTGCCAATTTTACATTCGATTTAAATGTGTTATAAGTAATGTTTTCAATTCCAATAAAAGAGTTCAGGGTTCTTATAGGAAATAATGTAATGAACTGAGTGTTTCTTCAATAATTTTATTATATGGTACACATTATTCTCAAATCTCTAAATGTCCCCAAATTTTGCATCACCTTTTGAGATATGTATCTCTCAGGATAAATTGCAATTTTTTTTTCATTGCAAAAGTTCAGTGACATCATTTGTCTGATGGTAATTGGTAATTATTCTCTGTTCAATTAGAAGCACAAAACTCTGCCATTGAACTTCTACTAAATTTTATGCTATGTGAAATTTTAAAATGTGGATAAATCCTATGAAAGAGCAAACATATTCTTCTTCTATAACATATTTACCACGAAAATAGGGATCACCTATAAGAGTGATGATTTCTGGTGTTTGATTTTTGGGTACAAAATTGTTATAAAATGATGTTCCTTGTACACCGAATCTTATTTTATATTTTTTCCCTAAAATATATCAAGGAAACATTCAGCAAGTATAAGTGTAAATAAATCATTTGTGGGATAAAGTATGTCAGTTGCTTGATTTATTTTCTCTAATAATAAAAAAATACATCATTAGTGTTAGTCAATATTTTTTGGCTATTTCCACTGCTCTACTTTTCCTGTAGAACATTCTTCTGTATCCCATTTCTGTTTAGCCAATTTTCATTTCATATAAACTGCTAATCATCACTACCAGTCATAACTAAAAAGTAGGAAAAAAGGAAGTAGAGTATTTCATCAATCAAGACATTTTGTTTTTGATCTTTTCTATCAAAATCATCCTTCTCCAGTAATAATTTTTACTCAAGTTTTCAAAATAGACACCATTAAAATGGGATATAATTTGCTTCTTGTATTAATTAGAACTTTATGATTTGTTTTCTTATTTCTTATTTTGTTTTTGTCTGTTTATTTTGTATGATTTTTGTAAGTGATAGAAACCCATTTGAAATAGCAAACAACCAAGTAATATATTATAGAACCATGAGATCACATAACATTATTGCTTCAGGTGAGGGTTGGTCCAGTGGATGAAATGATTTCAATGCTGATCTGATAATCTTTCTCCCTCTCCTAAATTTGCCTTCATCTGTGATGGTCATTCTGAGGCACACTGTCTATGAAGTGTCCTTATAGCATCCCTAGACTTACATGATTCTTACTGATCAAAATTTTAGAAAAATAAAAAAAAAAATGTGTTTTCATTACCAGCACAGAGGAATGATTGGAAGTGAATAAATCAGAAGCCTATTAAGAATTTGAAGAAATTATATTGACCAAAAAACACCATGAATCTGGATTAAAACAAAATAAAACAAAACCTTTGTAGTTCAAGCCTAAAATCAAACAATGGGCCCCCAAACTTGAATGAGAAAGAGGCTAACTGGCTAACTGCAAACTGCATACCCCCATGGAGATCATAGTAAATAAAACCAAATTCAAATATGACCACAGAAAATAAGGATAAGAACATCTCCTTGCCCTAGATGGTGGAACTATGGGCCACATAAATGACCAAAACTTACATTAAAAAGTTCCTCCTAAAGAGCAGAAGCAGGGTTTAATCAGAGAACTTCTTTCATATTGACGATAGTGGGTTCTTATGTTATCTGGCCAGGAGGATTCCAAAATCAATGAGTGCATTTGTCTCCAGTCTTCTCTCTTCCAAACAGAAGTGTGTGTTGCAGTTACCATCAAACAATGCATAGATAGTTTAATCTTTCAGTTCCTAGAGCATTAGAAAGGGAGAAATCACTGTAAATCGGCTGGAGGGACTGTCTATCACCCAAAGAATAGGAAAATTGAGCTGAACTCAGTGACTAGATGGGATTTTGGATTTTTCCTCTTTGGGGAAGGATAAATATATCCCATGTCTGAGAAGAAGAGAGCAAGGGGTTATTTAGTGACTATAAAAATAGACGTAAAAAATGCTAGTGCTCAACAATGCTCATTTTCTCTCCCATTCCTGGGCACACAACCAAACCACATTCCCCCACCTCTTTTCATCTAGGTGAGGTGTATAAACAGCTCTTGCCATTGGAATGCGATATGTGTTAAGCCCAGGACTAGGCAGTTACAAGTGAATGTGCCATTTTAGGGTTTTCTCTGCTCCCTTATCTGCCTACTAGATGTAAGGGACTTGTAATAGAACTCTGAAGCCCTAGAGGATGGTTGCCTTGTGAATAGCTCTTCTAACACACATCAAAATAATATGTGCAAGAAATAAATTTGTAATGTGTTAAAGCAGTGAGGTTTGATGTAATGTGTTTTTGTTTGTTTTAGTGAGTATCTATATACCCAAGGAAAGTGGAAAAAGGCAGATACTGAAATTAGGAGAATAAGTGCATGAGAGAGAAAACAATGAAACAGCCAAAAGAAATAAGATGGTACCAACTAAACCATATTTTTTCTTTGAAAAACCTGTAGAAGAGATTCAGCCTAGTTCAATTGATCATGAAAAGAAGGAAGGAAAAGAATAATACATGAATACAGAATATTGGTAATAAAGGGGTAATAAGGGCACATTAGAAAAATTAAAAATGAATAAAAATTGTCCAATATATTGAAGACATAGACAAAATGGAAAATTCTTTAGAAATATAAGTTAGCAAAACTTATCAGTGAAGATACTGAATCACTAACAATCTACAAGAAAACACCAGACTCAGATTGTTTTACGTGTGACGTCTAACATCACCTTGAGGAACAGAACATTTAAGTATTATGCACATTGTTCATGATAATGTGGAAATATGCATACTTTCCCAAAGCATTTCATGGGACCACTGATGCCATGAAATAAAATTAAATAATTCAGCAATACGAAGGGAATTACAAATATAGCAGTGTGAATTCTAATTAGCTATCAGAATCTAAACAGATCAATATTTAGAAATTATCATAGGTATAATGAGGGTTTAAAGTAGTAAATCCCTAAATGTGATTCACGTAATTGACAAATTAAATAAAACACATGAATATCTCAATAGTGCATAAGGAGCATTCCAGAAAATTCAGCATATATTCCTGAAGAAACAGTTTTTAGCAAACCAGGGATAGATGAAAAAAAATTCCTTATCCTGATTAAAGGACATTTACCTAAGTATAAAAGTCTTCATCTCAAAATATTTGCAAATAAATATAGGTAAGCTTGTGATGTGGGACTATGCAAGTATTTCTTAAATAAATTGCAAAATCACAAACTATAAAGAGTTGATATAATAAGCTGTATAATATAACTAAAATTTTTGTGTTACTGCAAGAGCCTTGAGATTTTAGAGTATCAAATCTAGAGGACAGTTTCATGCATATAACAAAAGTCATAATATACTGAAATGCTGAAACTTCTTTTATAAATAAATGTTAAAAGATAAACAGTCCAACAGAGGAAAAGAAAAACTAAAATTTTCAATCAGTGTATGAAAATATGCTTAACATCTCTGGAAATCATAAAAAATAATTAAAATAATGAGATACTATTTCACTTCCATCAGATGGAAAACATTAAAAAGTTATGTTGTCCAGCATTAGAAAACATGAAGGGAAACATACATTGCAGGTGATGGACTAAATTTCTACAGACACTTTAGGGAGAAAATTGGCTATATTTAGTCATTTGAAGACTCAAATACTGCTATTCAATTTCTGGGTATATATTTTAGGGACTATCTTATATATGTTCACAAGAAGCTATGTATTAAGATATTAACTATTCTATTGTCCACAATGACAAAATATTGGAAACAATTTCAATGGCCTTCAGGAGGAGAATAAATACATTTTAGTATATTCGAAGAATAGAAAATGATATATGTATTAAAATAAGTGAACTAATTATAAATATAAAAATAGAAACATGAAAAATTTAGAAGACAAATGTATTATGATACTATTGTGTATACTTTACCTAAACACTAATAGAATATATGTATGTATATAGTGTTTATACATATAATAAAAATATAAATATCTGGATAATTTATACATATGTAGTGGATATGAACAAAGAAATCAATTTCAACATTGAGAAGAGTAGGGGCTATTTGGGATGGGGTAAAAAATTTTAAATGTATCATTTTATTATTTAAAATTATTTCAGTAGTATATAGCCAAGAGTTAGCATTTGTTAAATCTGGATAATGGGTTTATATCTCTGTTCTATTGTTATTTTTTATTTTCTATGTTTTAAAATTTCATAATTGAAAATTAAGAGAAACTCATCTGCTTAGATTTTTATTGAAAAAAAATCAAAGTCACTCATTTTGAATAATCAAAAATAGTGATAGACTAGAAAAATAGATTAATGGGATTGCTGTGTAACTTACTTGCATTCTAAATATCTGTATTACTGACTTTGAGCCAACAGAGAATGATAAAGTTGGACTTGTCTGAATACCATATCCTTGACCTTTAGATGAGAGGAACAATGCTGGCTATAGCAATTTGTTTGTGGGACATTATGATGTGATAGTTCTTCCAGCTACCCTTGTTTCACCATCTGAATGCCATAGAAAGGGAACACGTAGGCTTCTTGCAAAACTGAACGGCTGATTTTCCTAAAATCTTTACAAGACATTATGGTAACACTGTTATTGTTTTGGCAGTCAGGTGGAAAATGGCATCAATATAGGGAAAGAAAGGTATTCTATCCATGTTCATATAGAAGAGAAAACTGGCTTGTGAGAACAAAACAATGTTTCAATATGTGGACAACTCTAAACCCTTACTTATAATTGCTAAGAAACATGGGATGAAATAGTGGTGATTGGAAGAAAGCAGCAGTAATGAGTAGAAATAGTTCAGCCTGAAGTAGTGTCAGGCATTTGGGAGTTTAGAAGCAGGCAGCAATAGAGATAGGCCAAAAGAGAAGAAGAAGAAGAAAAAAAGGGACATTCTGATATATTATTTTCATTCTTTGATAGATTGATATCATGGAATAAATAAGGACATAGAGAAGTGGGAAGAAGGGGGATAATTTCTTCATCTCAAATAGGAGCATCAATAGATCCTGCTTCATTCTTGATGTTGGCAATTTGGACAATAATGTTTATGTGTGCTCAGAAAAGTATATTGTGTTAAAAGAGCCTGAAAAGTAATAACTATTGAAGAGCCTAAATAGGTTGTAAACATTCAAATTTTAAAGAAAATGTTTTAAAATTAAAGAAAAAATATTTAAGCCAAAATAAATCATAAAGTAAAATACAGAAACAAAGGAAACTTTAAAAAGATGACTAAATTTGGGTCAAAATAAGTATAACTGCATTTGTTAAAAGGGAATTCCAGTTTGAGTACTAGCAGATAAACCCCATCTGATCATTTTTCTTTTCATTTATACTATTTTAATTTTTTTCTGCAATGAACTTTTAATATTTGTAAAATATTTAAAAGTGTACATTTCTAAAATTTGTAAAGCTTGAAAAATGAATATTTTCTTGGTCTGAAATAGTTGATATAAATAGGGCAGAAGTGATCAGCTGCAGGCAAATAAAAACGTGTGTCTAAGTGGCTGTTATAGAAAATATAGTTTTCCAAAAAAGTGTGACACAAAATATACTGCCATATTTGATTGTTAAGAAAAGCTAACCTATTTAGGAATAAAATTGCAATAATGATTAAAACAACTTATTTTATTATTTATTATCATGAAGTTTATTTTCTAATTGACAGCTCTTCATGAAGACCTATCTGTCCCTTACAATTATATTTTCATGTCAGAATATTGGTAAGTCCACTCTTGTTGGTTTTTATTATGTTATTTTTTTATTAGGACCAAAGAATTAGCCATCATTTAAGATTGTTGGTTTTAAATTATTTAAGTTTTAGTGCAATTTCTTCACTAAATTTGAGAAAAGGAAGGATGGAAACCAGGACATAGATAATATGCAAGATATACAGAAAAATCTTGAATGACACGTTTTGTTTTCAGTGACACTGTAATACCAATTGTCATGAAAATAGCCAATGGCTTCTTTTCTTATCAAATGAAAAGTTCCATAAACAGTTTTGGTTTTTTCAGTTGAAAGTACTTTTATGGTTTTGGAAAATGCTCTCACACAACATAGAGATATTTTCCTAAAACACATATTTTAAAGAATGAAAGAAATTTAAAATTTTCTCAAACATAAGACAGATGTTGTAGTGACTGAATAGACATCTTTCTCCATTACTGACTTTGACTGGTAATATTATATCAGTCAACAAAACAGGAGCCTACAGGAGAAACCTCATCTGTTGTGGGAAAGGGAGAGAAGGAAGGTTTTATTATCTCTCTGAAATTCACCATTCTAAGTAAACATAAAACTAAATGATATACTTTTTCTGCTGTGACTGCCCTTATTCATTTCAGAACCATTTATTGGGAGCCTACTATATCCACACACTCACATTCTCTTCTTCTCATCCCCAAACATGTTCCTGTGCAAAGATACCTGCTAAACTAGACAAATGCAATTATTCAAGTGTTTGCAGTAGAATTTCATAATCCCATAATTTAACCCTAGCACTTTGATTTGGAGGGCAAAGAGTAGAGTCTGGAAGATAATCTTTCATTTCTGACCTGCGTTACATACTTGAACGTCTTCTCATGTATGACACTCTATTGATTAGGCTTATTTTCTTCTACAATTTTAACCTGTGTATCAGAGTCCTCTTATGCACCACTTCAGATCTTCTAGGTTTTACATGTGTCCAGACCTTTTTTTCCAAGCTAAATGGATACTTGGTTAACCAACTCTGTTGGGTGTTAACACTCTAAATGTGTGTAACCATTCCTGAGCAGGTGCCTGTCTCACCTCATGCCCTAGAGCTTCCTTGATCTTAAGGCTTTGACATACCAGGAGCTTCAGTCCTGCACAACCTGGAATTCCTCAACCTACGGGAAGTAATTGATTCATGGGATCAATTACTCTCCCTTTGTTGTCTCACATCTCCCTGAGATGCAGCAGGCTGACCCTTGAGGCTGAGCAACTAGTCACCCTTGATAGCGCAGAAATGGACCTTGTATTCATGCTCTTTCCTTCCCTGACTCATGTCCCTTTGCCCTTTGCTTCCCTGGGATTGTATTCCTTTGTTTTTCCCCAGGATAGCACATAAACTTTTTCCCAGGATCTGCTTCCTAAGAAATCCAGGTAAAGACATGTTTCATTCCTCTGGGTCTGGCAAACAGATTTAAATCATTGGGATCCAATATAACCCCTCCTTCAGTTCCATGGCCTTTTCTTACTATTACCCCAGGCAGATTTATCACCAACCTATTAACCTTAGGCTTCATGGCTTTTTACCTGTGTAGGCCCCTTCTAAAGCCTTGTGCTTAATTTTATATTTGTAATTTTGTATTCTTTTAAAGCAGACATCCCTCCTCCCTACTAACTGTAGAAGCTTTAATGGTCCCCAAAACCAGTCCTTGTGCTACACTACATTACATACTGTCACTTGACTTTCAACCCAGCCCAAATTCTTGAAGAAACAACAACAACAAAAAAAACCGCACACATCTTTACCCCTGCCTGCCTTTGTTCCTTAGATCCAACTATGATGTATTCCAACACTATCAAGCCATTAAAATTGCCCTTGCTAATTTCCCCAATGAGATGCTTCTCACCAAATCTAATGGACACTACTTTTTCCTTTGTTTTGGTTTACTTCCTCACTTTATTTAAAACCATTAATTAATCCGTCCTCCAATAAACACTGTCTTGCACTGCCTTCTCCCAAACCATGTAATCTTGCTTTTGTTGCTACTTCTTTCTAGGCTTTCTTATTCATTAACTCAGGGATTTTAGTTTTTGTTTTCTCCCTTCTCCATCCATATTTGAATTGTGCATGATTTTATGTTCATAATTAAAATCTATTTAAAATTGATTCCCAAATAAATACCTAGAATTTAGGCTTCTCTCTTGATTTCTAAATATATATATACAACTATTTACTCAACATCTTCTCTTGAATGTTTTCAAATAGAAATAAATTTGAATGTGTCTGAAAGAGAACACAGAATAAGTAAGGTCTGCTCTCTCAGAAGACTTCAGATTTCTCTCCAATACTCAAGATTTTTGAACTTGGATATTACATTAACCTTAGAGATGCTAGTAACAAAGTGTGGCCAGACAGCTGTCTCCCGATTACATATCTGAGAAAGATAAGTACGGTATTTATGCCAATCAAAGTTCTCTTTGTTTCCAAATCTGTTTTCTTCAGTTTCGTCTCACAGTTAATGGCACCATGATCCAACCAATCAGCCATTCCCAGAAACCCAGAAGTCATTCCTGTTAATATTCTTTCTGTTACATTCACAGATTCAGTTAATCACCAAGTAAACTGACTTCAACTTTCTCAGTGTACATCAAATATATTTAATTCTCTTCTTCTCCAAGTTTGTGTTCCTTATTATGGCTCACAAAGCCCACACTTTCCTTTTCCGCCTCATATATTGCCACCCCTCCACACACACTACATTCTTGAGTCATTTTAATATTGTTTAAGTGCCTCAAATAGTCTAAACTCTGAAGGCCCTTGCAAATGCTGTTCCATCTATCTGGAATATTTATTCCCCTTCCATTTCCTTCATTTTTCTACCCTCATCTGGAATAAAGCATTAGGGGTGGGTAACAGTGCACCCCACCAATTCTCTGGCTTTGTTTTCCTTAGCCTGGTTGGTAAAACTGTTAAACCCATGGTTAATAAGGGCTGGGTTTCCCCTATCAGGGTAACTCTCCTTTAGGCAGCTTCTCTCATATTAACTACTGTTCCTTCTTTCTCTCTCATAAACTGTTTGTAAAGCACTTAACCTCATCCCAAAGGAAAACAACCTAAAGTCACATCCAGTTGCTGAATAAGTCTCAAGTCTAGAGTTTAAGTTACATCTATTCTTAGTTCTACTGAAATGCTTCCTTGATATACTGCATCATGTGAATGAAATAACAAATGAAATAGCCAAAAAATAACCCACATATATAGTAGATAAATGAAGTAGAAAGGGAAAGTTATGAATACAGTAAATGATGTAATAAAGTGGGAACTGCAAGGAGAAGCTAAAGTTGTATTTTCTGTAATGGTCATAATTGCAGAGCTAGTATCTAAGCCTTCATTCCTCTGCCACACATATTATTATACCTTTCATATTCAGTCATATTCTCAGTTGCTAGGTTTCTTTACCACATAGGGTGACCTCAGACCTTCATCTTTAATTTTTGTTGCATCATCTGGGTTAATTGAACCCAATTTTAATTCTGAGTTTTTCATTGAAGAATTTGAATGGTTTGTAAGGATTGATATTTCGTGACTTTATCCTTTTTTTTTTTGTCATCCTAGGGGTTACTTCAAGCATTCTTCACCAAGGACTAAAATAATAAGGAAATGGAATAATGATGGAACACCGAAAAGGATCGTACTATGATCCTATTTTTCAATTATTTTTTACTACTTTATTATTGTGAAATCAACCATCTAGTTGATCATTCATATGGTTTCTTATTGTGTTCCCCAGGTGTCGCAAAACCTTTCAAAAAGTTGTAGAAGAATTCTGGAGACACCATATTTTTAATTTATTTTTTTCAATTCTATTAAACTGTTGAGAATTCAGATTTTTTTAAAAATTGCTGATAATGGCAAAGAGAAAAATAATTACAAGGGAAGGAATTTCACAATTATGAGATGAACACGAAGAGACCTATACCAGTACTCAGTTTCTATTGATGATGATGAAGTTGATTGTATTTTATTAGTCTTCATATGATGCTATCCTAAATGAATTTTCTCAAATGAGTAAAAAATTGAAAGATTTTCCTTTCTGCTATTTTTTTTTTCTCTGAGAATTAAGAATGAGGAAATAGAGTTGGGGAGATTTGGGAAAGTGTAGAATATTTTAGATAGCCCTTGTGACGAATGGGAGAGTGAGATAGACAAACAAAGAAACACACACAAGATTGTTCAATTGTGGTTGATGACCTACAAGTATAAGTATACCATTCTACCCTTCCTTGTGCTTTTTCTCCCATAAAAATGCTATTGCAGTAAATGGTTTTATGCTCGTTTTATTGATGCCAAAGCTCTCAGGTGTTGAAAGAAAAACAATCAGGTCTCACTCTCCACCCCCACCTCTTTACTCTGTCCAAAAAGAGGATGGAAATGTTTGTCTCGTTGTTCCTAGAAAGTATGCTTTTAGGTTAAAAGATCTCAGTCCATGAAGAATAGAGAATCGAGATGTAGCCTTTGACAATCCTAACTTTCAAGTACTTAAAAACTCTAACATGACAAACTTCAGTTTTGTCAAATTTTGAGAGTATTTCCCATCTCTGTGCTGATAAGAATATTAGGAGTTGAGATATTACCACTTTTTAAATCCTTAATTCCTTTCTAGAAATCATGTAATTTTTTATAACTAGGACTGTAATGTGGGGATTTTATCTATAGAACATGCCTAATATATTCATGCAGTTATTAGTAGTGGCCACACTCATTATCAAAAGGAGATGTAGTTTGGTCAATGCGTCATATGGTCACTCTGATTTTAGAATGCTAGAATTCCATAAAATGCTAACATAAATGTCAGTGTATCACATGACAGACTACTCTCGTGGTCATTTTAGGTAGAAGGAAATGTAAATAAAGTCAGTTTTTATGCTGTTAAAATCAGGATTACCTGGATACCTTCTTGGGACAAGTAGTATAATTATCTTATTCAGTTTAGATATTTCTACACAGGGTTGTAATGAAGAGCTAGCAATGTTTATTGTAGAAGTTGAGAGCAGCTGAATGGATTAGATTAGATAATTACCAGCTGTTACTCACTACAAAAATTGGCTGGAAGTCAGAAAAGAATCTCTCAAGTGGCCTAAGAGAGTCGTAAGACATGGTTAGATACCCACTTACCAGACAGAGTAGCAATGGCTGTGGTCTTTCTCCGTATTAAAAATGAGAAATTTATTGAGTGAACAAGTTTGGCTATTAGGATAATGTCCAGCTTTTATGAGGATTTTCAAACCCCATCCCCAATCCTAATACCCAGAATCCTTGGATTTGGATAATAATCATGCTTTTTTTTTTTTTTTTTTTTTTGGTTTCACAGCTGTTTATAAATTGGATGGCTAGCCTTCCAAATCTCTTTATGGACTTAAAATATATGTAAAACTGTACCAACACTCCATTAAGCAGTTACGTGATTGTCCTTTGCGTCTCTTGATGGTGATTATGTTTTTATAGGCCTGGCACTGATGATTACATTCCTGGTTTTCTATTACTGCTGATTATATTTCCAGGAGTGCTGGATATTTCTTAGCACTGATGATTACAGAGATGTGGGCAATTTGAAGTTTTCTCCATTGTAATTAGTCCTCTTTTGGTGTTACTTTTTTCACTATCATTATTTGTATAATGTGACACTTGTTGACTTTTTTGAGGATATAATTGAATAAATTGCTATTGACAAGGAAATGATTAAGTGCTTCCATGTATGTTCTAAATAAATAAGTTGATTGTGATATAGGATTTTGGGTTGATCACAATAATTTACTAAAACTACAATGCAGGAGAGATTGCCAAGGGGCACAAAGAAACTTCTGGGGGTGATGGATATGTTTCATTTTGTGGAATGTATTGATGGTTCATGAGGGTATCCATAGTCAAAACTTATCAAATAGTGCACTTTCAATAAGCTGCGCTTTATTGAATGTAAATTATGCCACAATAAAGCTATTAAAAATCAATTTGTAACTGAGGGAAAAACTCACAAATTTATTAAGAGGGGGCAATTCCTGAGGTGAGAAGAGATTTATCAGATACTCCTTTTATGGTGTATTGGATAAAGTAGCAATGTTGTGAATGGCAAGAGAACTCATTTTGAAATCAAGCAGATAAGGATTTCAGCCTCTTTCTCCTTCCTAGTTATGAAACATTGGGCAAGTCACTGAAGTCGCTCATGCTCCCTCAGAGTCCTTCATCTGAAAATGGCAGACGTTGTTGGTTGCTTGTCTCATACCCGTCTTATGGCTCTGTGAGAAAAGCCAAAAAGTTGACAAAGATGCTGACTTAGAGCCTTAAAATCAGTGACCATTGTTGTCAAATCTGGATTCAGCTGCCATCAGACTTCTGCTAAGTGAGAAACAAATGTCGATGATGACATGACGATTAGCTACTTTTAAGGGTATTCTGTGTTTTGCTTCCCAGAGCATCCTATATCATGTGGGAGTACTTGTATTACAAGCTCACCATGAGGACTAAATAAAATAAGGTTTGTAAAGTAAACTGAAGAACACACCAGATATGGAAGTGGACGTGGATTTAATTGGGATTTACTGACAGGAGATGATGGTATCATGGTGTGGCCAGCCGTGGAAAGTGAACAGCGTGAAAAAGAGAGAGAGGAGTGCCAAGGGGGGTGCTTATAAAGGTTTGTGACACCTTGGAATTTCTCACAAGGTTTGGTTACAATGGGATCTCATGAGATTTGGTTACAATCGGGTATTAGGAGAGGGAAGTTTTAATGTCTTCCCTCTAGGGAGCAGGGGCCTGTTGTCTGGTCATGTAGGCAGCTGCATGTATCTAATAATGGAGGCCCTGGGTCCTCCCACCTGGCACATAGTAGGTGCCTGGTCAATAGCATATTTTCCTAATATCAATGATAATCCCAGCTTGGGGACATTTGGATGAGACACCCCCTGGTTTTTGAGAGGACCACTAGTCCCTAAAATGGGGCATGTCAATGAAGCTTCTGAATGTCTTTGCAATAGGTTGGTTATTTCTCTCCCATAACTAGTAGCAGGTGTTTGGATGTGTCTGTTAAAAGTCATTCTGTATACCCCTGACAAGCAAGATTTTATTCAGTGGTCTAGGATTGTTTCACTTTGCTAATGCTGCTGGAATACAAAACACCAGAAATGGATTGGCTTTTATAAAAGGAGGTTTATTTGGATTTGCAGTTAGTCTTAAGGCCATAGAGTGTCCAATGAAATGCATCAACAATCAGATACCTTCACTGGAGGATGGCCAGTGGTGTCCAGAAAACCTCCGTTAGCTGGGAAGGCCCTGGCTGGCATCTGCTCCGGAGTTCCTGTTTCAAAATGGCTTTCTCCCAGGACTTTCCTCTCTAGGCTTCAGCCTCTCTCCAAAGTATCACTCTCAGTTGCTCTTGGGGTGTTTGTTGCCTCTTAGCTTTTCTGGAGCAAAAGTCTGCTTTCAAAGGCCGTCTCCAAAATGTCTCTGTAAACTGCAGTTCCTCTCTCAGCTCCTGTGCATTCTTCAAAGTGTCCCTCTTGGCTGTAGCAAGCTCGCTCCTTCTGTCTGAGCTTATATAGTGCTCTAGTAAGATAATCAAGACCCATGCTGAATGGGTGGGGCCACACCTCCATGGAAATTATCCAATCAGAGTTATCACCCACAGTTGGGTGGGGCGCATTTCCATGGAAACAACCTAATCAAACATTCCAACTTAATCCCCACTAATATGTGTGTCTCACAAGACTGCATCAAAAAACATGGCTTTTTCTGGGGGACACAATACATTCAAACCAGCACAAGGGTCAATAATGTAGTGTCTCATGTGAACTAGTAAAATGGAAAATATGAAAAAATAAAAAAAAGTACATCACACATACCCATACTGACCAACACATTATAATGTATGTTGAAAGAGAATTTTAAAATCTATCATTCCAGTATGCTTTAACAGTGACTTTGGTTTGATCATATAATAAAATAAACCTGGAACCCAAGTGTAGGAGACAGTTCTATTGCTCCTTAATTGAGAGTGATTCCTCTTCCTAGACCTGGCTTTAATAAAGCTTTAAATGTGGGAAATATGAGTTACTTTTAAATTTATAAATTGTGTTCTATTTTCTAGAACCACAGTGATTTGGTTAAAATTATTTCAACTTGAATATGTATCAAGGCCAAAGGATCACATCTGAGAATTTGTCATTTACAAATGAAGACTGCACATTGTATTTTTTCCCCATTGGTGTTATCTATAAGCTTCTAAATAATGCAGTCAATTCTTCTCTCTCTTTAAGGGCATGTAAATTCAACTCCATGGGATAATCAACTTCACTATTTCTCCATATCTAGTGTTTTGATTTTCCTTCAAGTAAGTCACATTATTTCACATGACATCTGTTCATATGGAGACATGACGCCCTATATCTAACTATCAATAATATAGAACAGAATTTAGAGTAAACAAGGTAAAGCATTGACTAAGTTTAACAAGGTTATTAGGGAAATTCTTCTAAGGATTCCATATAATAAAAGCATTTTCACTTACATTTAGTTCCACAAGTTTTTTCTTCAAGATAGTTTTGCATCTAGGCTTTGTTATAGATTCCTATTTAGCTACATATCTTAAAGCATAAAAAATCCTAATACTTTATTCTGAGTGACTGAAATGGGAAAATCCAAAATAGAAAGTAGGTCTCTCCTCCCACACTTGTTTTAGGGAGCAAAATGTCTCTTCTAATAAAATACAACTAAAGCCATGTCCAGAGCACATTAAGATTTGTCTAAAAAGTTCCAGTTTTTGCCCCAGCTTTAACTCTTCCAAAGGAGGATAACATAGTCTTCAGTTTGTAATAGTATTCATAAACAATTAATAAATTTAATTAAGAACCTAATATAATATATTCCAAAATTTTCCATAACCCAATAAACACTTTTTTTTTCCTACATAATCATCTCAGGATAAGTCCTGTTCCATCCAGACTTGTGCTTTGCACATGCTGAGCATGTTGACTAAGATGTTAGTCCTTGGTATGTACTTATTTACAACCTATTTATTATTCATGGTCCAACAGGCATCCCCCTTCTAAACCATCTCTGACCACATAAGTCTTTGTCACCTTGGTTGTATCCTCTGATGATTTCCAGCATGCTTATGGAGCCCTAACTGATGTTACTTTTCCTTCTCTCCATTTCAGTGCCCTCAAGTGTCTTAGAGAGTTTACAATTAATCCGAAAATGACCTCTTTCTATAAAAATAAACAAGCATGTGTTTTAGTTTCCTAGGCTACTCAAAAGGTTTGACTTAAATAATAGGAATTTATTCACTCACAGTTTTGAAACTGGGTAAATGTCCAAATCAAGGCATCATCAAGATGATGTGTTCTCCCCAAAGACTGCGGCATTCTGGGACTGGCTGCTGGAGGTCCTTGGTTTCTTGGTCACGTTGTAAGGCATATGGCTGCATCTCCTGGTCTCTCCCTTCTCTTCTGGATTCCATTTCAGCTTCTTGCTTGCTGTGGCCTTTTTCTCTGTGTGTCTGAATGTCATTCTTTTATAAAGAACTCCAGTAATATGATTAAGACCCATCCTAATTGAGGTGGGTCATAACTTAACTGAGTCACCTCATCAAAAGATCCTATCCAGAGGAATGGATTCATATCCACAGGAATGGTTTAGATTTAAGAACATGTTTTTCTGGAGTACGTGCAGCATCAAAGCACCTCAGCATTTAATCTTGTACATCAAAGTCATCATATTTTTAATATTAAAATCCCTCCCATTACTCTTAATATCCTTAATTGTTCTCCACAGCACTCATCACCACCCACCACAAAACATATGTATTTGTTAATCTCTGTCCCCTTCCATTAGGAAGTCCTCTCCATTAGAGAGGAAACTTCATCTGTTTTATTCACTACTGATTCCTTCAAACAAATCACGGGACTTGAAACATAGTAGGTACTCCGCAAATATTTACTGATATTGAGTGAAAGACAACAGAATGTGTCAAGATATTAGATTAATGAAAATTGGTTTAAAGATCAACAACAACAACAAAGAGCTCACAAAGCCATTTGTTTTCTGGCTTCTGTCATTAACAATCTTTAAACCAATTTTCCTAGTATAAAATATTTGCATAACTTTAATCACATGGGTAAATTAGGAGCCTCTGATTCCTCTTACTACAAAGATTCTAAAATATGTTACTTCAAGCATATTTAAGCCATTCTTCCAAAAAAATATTTTGTCTTTCTCATCTTTTACACCCCATTGACTGATAAATTTTTTATACATTTCATACAAAGAATTGACATGCATTCTTTGTGACTTAAAAAAACAAATCTAGTGGCTGTAAGTCAAATGAGTCTAATTGTTATTCTTTCCATTCCAACAAAATTTTTAAATCTTAATTTTAAGGAAAATATAAATGTTTAAGAAATCACTAGAGGTTCTCGATCGCTCTCCTGCTCTCCAGTTTAGGAATTCTTAGAGCAGAGTGATGAAGATTCATGTATTATAGTCAGACACTTATGGGTTCAGATCCCAACCTCTTATTAGACCAGTGACTTTGGTTTAGGTAATTCCTCTGTGCCCTGCACATAGTTACAGCTCAGTATGAACCAGCTGTCATGGTTATTATTATTATGACAAAGTACACAGGCTCTGTCACCACTCTGCAGTGCTCGAACACCAGCTCTATCCCTTATAACCAGAACAACCCAAGCAACTTGCTTAATCTCTCTGTACCCTTGGTTCCCCAGAGTATGAGATTTAGATAATATGAGTGCATCTATATAAAGTCATTAAGATTACATGAGTTAAAACAAATGAAGGCTTAGGACTGTGTTTGGCATTTGGCAAATATTCAGTAAAAGTTATTATTAGTAGTAGAAGATATGAGAAGCACTGTAAAGAATATGGCCCACGAAAGGGGTCCCCTTTGGTGAAGATTAAATGAAGTACAGCTCTCCAGTAACTTCTTGCAGTAATTGAAATTCTAGTTTCTTCCCTGGGATAATGTGGGTCAATGTGGTATTGACGAGAAGTGCAATTGTGATGTTAGTCATGTAACCATTAATAAGGTTTTTGAAAAGTTGTTTTATTGTGATCCATTCTATTAGATTTTAATCTGGAGATCATGAGTTAAAAGGATAAGTGTTACTGATTTTCTCAATTCATTTGGGTGAAAATTGCTGTCATACAACTTATCTCCCTACACACATAGTTAATAGAATTGGAAAAATGTAAAATAGTAATCTTAGAAGTCTTCAGGTTTGTGGCTTGTAGAGCCACTTAAAATTAAAACCACCACACTGAAAAGCTTGTTTTAGATGGTCACATGCCCTAAGTACCTGGGGATATATAGACCTGATCCTGGTCCTGAGTCCACTATGAGACAGGCAGTAGCAATTTCATCTTCGTTTTTGACTCAATAGTAACACCTCAGTAAGCACATTTACCTGCTTTCCTTACCACACCCAAGCAGTATTTCTGATACAGTAGGCATCAGTTTTAGGCAACAAGGGAGCCTCATTGGGTCATATTTCAGGGGAAAGCAGTGCAGGATTAGAAAAAAATAGACTACTATAGTGAAATTTTATATGCTTACTGTCAATGATATTTCCATTTTCTTAGTGTTAAAATACAAAAATCTCAAATGTTTGAGAGGCAGAATGGAATCGTTAAAATACTTGTGAAATTTGAGAGAAGCTACACAGTTTAATTAGTACGTAATTGTATATAGTTATAGTTTTGAGGAAGAAGGAGAGAGAAAAAATGGAAAGGCAGAGAGAAAAGCAGAAAGAGAACGAGAGAATGAGAGGAAAAGAAGGCAGCAATAGAGAAGAGACCATTGAAATGCAACAGACAAGATTCAGCTAAATATTCAGGCTAAAAAGTGAGAGAAAAAGTTCTGGATTTTAAGATGGTTATAATATTCTTGGGAAGACAAGATAAAAATTGGAATTAATGGAGAGCAATAAATTATTTTCTGTCACCCTTTGATGGATTGAATCTGTCTCCCTGAAAAAGATGTTAAAGTCCTAATCCCTGGTCTCACGCTTGGGATCCTGTTTGGAAATAGGATCTTTGAAGATATTACTTATGATGGAGCCAAACTGGGCTAGGGTGGGCCCTAATCTAGTATGATTGGTGTCCCTGTTAAGGAGAGGAACAGTCAGGCAGAAAAAGAGAACAACTGACAGAGGAAGAGTCCACAGGCGAGTGACACCAGGGATTACCAGCAACCCACTGCCAGAACCCCAGAGACGCAAGGAAGCACGACCCTGCCGACACCTCGATCCGGACTTCTAGCCTCCAGAATTGTGAGACAATGGACTTCTGTGGTTTTAGCCATCCACTTTGTAGTGATTTGTTATGGCAGCCTTAGGAACTAAAACACATGCCATGCTAGAGTGTATGATACTTTAAGGAAGCCATTTTTGTCATTTTTTCTTATTCATGTGTCCTGACTTCTTAGAACAGAGTCTGGCATATGGTAGCTATTCAATAAACATTGCTTGGATGAGCTTAATCAATTAATTCAAATAATAAATGAAGTTTTTCCATTGATACATTAAATATCAATGGCTTCCTTAATTCCATAGATATCATGGTTTCGAGAAAGAGAGAGAGATTGTTTTGGGTCACTGTGCTGGTATGTGAAATGGATTGGTAGATTTTATGCTAGTAGAAATGAGGGGTAAGGTGCAGCCCACTAATTTTTTATTTTAACACATTTATTGAATACTGGCTACATGCCAGTCAATGTGGTAGGTACCAGGGCTGCAGAAATAAATGGCACAGTCTCTGCCTTCACATAGCCTATATTCTAAAGAAAAAGAAAAACAACCAAATTCAGGCAAAGAAACAATTGCAAGACAGGAAAAATGCTAAAGATATGGGTATACCAAGGGTATGGATGTTTAGCAAACTGTGATGAGATTAAAAAAAAATTGCTAAAAGAAGCGGTAACTTGGCTGAGACTGAAGAAACACTATGTCACAATCATAAGAAAGAAAGGAAAATGCTTTCTTAGCATCAGGAATAGCATCCACAAGTGTTTTGGGGATTGAGAGAGTTTAGTGCCTCTGGGAAACGAAAAGAGGCCTTTCATGCTGAGCTGTGGAATTTAGATTTCAGGCTATTGGGCGACTGATAATGGGGGTCCTGAAAAGATTCCACACTGGGAGTTGTGTGAAGGTGTTTTATTGAGAAGGGTCACTGGCAGAAGCATTGGGAATGGATTGAATGTAGTTGAGCCAAGAGAAGGTTTAAGTATAGTTCTGTAATTCATATAAGAAATACTACAGACTTGAACTAATGAAAGCACACCTGCTGTATATGAAGATTATTACCAAGAAGTAAATAATAAGCCATAGCTAATATTTATTCAGCACTTTCTGTATGTTGTACATTATTATAAGTGGTTTACAAGTGATAACCCTTTTAATTTATACAACCCTATATGATATGTATTATTATTATTATGCCCATTTTATAGATGAAGAAATTGATGATCATAGAAGTTAAGGAATCACTCAGTATAACACAGCTAGTAAATGATAGGGACAGGATTGAAACCCAGGAAGTTCAGCTCTAGAATATATGTTCTTAACCACTATATGATAAGCTTCTGGAGAGATAAAATGTATTAATAAGGGAAAATCAACATTATTTTTAACTGAAAAGAAATATTGTTGAGAGGGAAAAGAAAAATTGAGATGATTCCTAAACTTGTAACTTGCATTTTAGGTTATAAAGTAGATGATTAATTTCATTTATAACATTTTGAATATACAATGCCTGTGAGGTCCCAATGGAAGTTTCTACTTCAGTGGAATGTAACAATGTGCTCTATCAGTATCAATCTCTGCAGAGAAGTCTGAGCAAGAAGCCTAGCTGTTACAATGACAAGGTAGTAGCTGGAGCCATGGTTTTTGTGAGGTTCCCAGACAGTTTATAGGTTGAGATAATAGACAATGAATGAGATATTCTGGAGCACATAGCTTTGTTAGTTAGGAAGCTTTGTGTTATAAGTATCTAGAAATCTCAAATAAAACTGGCTTAAACAATAAGAATAAGGAAAAAAAAGAGAAATTGACGATTATAGCAGATTTCTACATTGTTTGATATAACGGTTTAACGCTGTCATCAAAGGTGCAAGTTTTTTTCAACATCTCTGCTCTGCCATCCTCATTTTTGACTCTGCATCAGTCTGGCTCCACTTACAGTTGTAAACTGCTTCAACAGCAAAGTTTAGGTATTATACTAAAGTAAGAGAAAGTCAGAGACAGGAGATCAGTCAGATTTTTTGCCTCTTTTTCTGAACAGTGAATTAATTTTTCCCAGAAGTCTCTCAGCAGACATTAAATCAAGTGTCATTGACCAAAACCCAATACATGGCCATACCTAAAGTCATTGCTGGCCAGGAAATGGAAACACCATGATTGTCTTAGTCCAATCAAGATTGTCTTCATGTTGGGGATATAGTAAATATCTCCTGAGTCATAAAGGGTAGGGGTAAATGAATAAAATTCACATTCAGTTAGCAGGGATAAAAGATGTGATTGAATGTTGAGTAAATAACAAATGTTTTTGCTATTGCCAAAAAGGGGATAAAACACAGAAAAGGAGTAAGCATAGATGACAGAAGTGACTGGAAAGCTAAAACGAAAATTGTAGAGTATAATGTCTTAGAGAAGAGTATTCTCAGAGCTTGAATAAAAGGGTTCATTTTATTTTATATCAAAAAAGTGAGATAATCTTTAATTTTTTTTCCTCATTTCTTTTCTTCCTTATTATTTTTTTTTTTCTTTGAAACCTTAGAGTAAGGAGAACTAGGAAGGGAAAAATCACACTGCACTGGTTTGTCAAAAGAATGAGAGATGCAGAACCATAGAGGCATAAAGGATATTCTTTAAATAGGTTTTTCCATAAAGTAAGAAAGAGGGTGGCAATTAGAAAAGTTCTTAAAGTCTTTAGGGGAATCAGTGAAAATCTTTATCATTTTCTGATTATCGAAGTAATGCATGTATTTTTAAAAATTTAAAGATTAATGATGTATATATATCATATAAAGTGATACATCAAGAAATAAATTTTTAAGAGTTAATGTAAATTCTTCTAGCTGTTTTATATTTATACACTTATTCAATATGTTAAAATTCATTGGCAAATTGTGTTTTCCTCTCATTAATATATTTTGGATGTCATCTCTTATCAATAGAGATAGATTGTACTAGTTCTTTTTGATGAATGAATGATGTGTCATCACATGGCTATGGCAGTTTTTACATAAAATCTCAATGCATGGACATTAGTTTTCAATTTTTTTAAATAATATATTCAATGTAGCAATCCTTGCTCTTATAAATAGAAGAATTTCTATAGGAATTAACTTCTAGATGTAGAATAATTGTTCAGAAATAAATACTATTGCCATTTTCAAAAATATTTCCATATATTTCTCTGGTGAATATTTTTAGAAATGGATGAAACTTGAGCATCTTTCAATGTCAACATTTCAAAGGCTGAAATGTTCTTCCTGTATTAAATCTACCCTAACATCCCCAAAGGGAGGTGACCTCTTTTTTTTTTTTTTTCTGTCCATCAGTGGCATGCTACCTATACCTCATAACAGGTTCTTCATTCAACATTATAATAAAATTAGGCTGAACACATGACTGTGAGGCTTGTGTCTAAGTCATCATTTTTGTCATTCTCAGCGTCCAGTAGAGTAAGAACTCTATAAACATTTGTTGAATTGCTTTCAATAAATGACTGAGTAAAAGTGAATACATATAAAGATGCTAAAATCCACTCAACAGTTAGTTCTATGGCTACTATATTTTAAATTTTGTATTCTAAATTTCCTTTTTCTCTGATCAAGCTGGATCCATTAGAATACTTGTGCTGTAAAAATAACCAAAATATCTCCTGGGTTATGTAAGTAGCAGCTTGATCTTTTGATCATGAGTTTGAAAGAGAAAGAAATTGAGGCCGTAATTAGAAACAAAGATAGTCTTTCACAGAAAATGTATATGATATTAAGCGCTTGCACCATGGAGTACATGTTAAAAATTGCTCGTGGTAAACACGTCCCACTTAAAGCTGACATTCTCCCTTGATCTCTGTGGCTATGGGTTTGATTAAAACATGAAGAAGCTAATGAGAGGTTTAATAAAAATCAACTCAATTGAAAAGCGTAACCCAGGGAAATGATGTTTGTTTTCTATTCATAGAGCAGGTTGACCAATGTCTGCTTTCTTCAGCCTGGGATGACATCAGTGTGGAACTTTCAAAGAGGCTTCACAGTGAGGCTCTTTGGTTGATGCTAATAAGGATACATGTTCTAATTAAAAAGAGGAACTTTTATCATTCCACAAGTATTTAATTGTGTCAGTAAAATCAAAGTTAAAAAAAAATTAACAAAGAAGGTTTGTTCAGTTCCCTAAAAGAAACCTTGAGCCACTGAGTCACAACTTCAGTTGAGATAGCAGATGGCTATTGCTGCTTGATTCAGTTATGCCATGATGACAAATATATATGAACAAAACTTACTATGCAGGTATCAAGAAAATTCAGATATTATGCAAACAACTTCTATTTTACATATTTTTGTATATTGCTTCTAATAGAACTACCAATGCTTAAGGAGAAAGTGTTCCAGTGTGTATTTTTTATTTTATTGACTGTATTTAATTTTTTATGGAGATTATTCAGAAACCATACAATTATCCAAAGATCCAAAGTGAACAATCAGTTGCCCATGGTACCATCATACAGCTGTGCATCCATCATCACGATTAATTTTTTTTTCAATTTTTACAACATTTTCATTATCCTAGAAAAGAAATAAAGACAAAATAAGGAAACTCAAATCCTCCCATATCCCTAACCATCCCCCCTCCATTATTGATTCATAGTTTTGGTATAGTACTTTTGTTACTGTTGATGAAAGAATATTAAAATACTACTAACTGTAGTGTATAGTTTGCAATAGGTATATATTTTTTTCCTATATACCCCTCTATTATTAACTTCTAGTTGTAGTGTCATGCATTTGGTCTAGTTCATGAAAGAGATTTCTAATATTTGTACAGTTAATCACGGACATTGTCCACCACAAGATTCACTGTTTTATACACTCCCATCTTTTAACCTCCAGCTTTCCTTCCGGTGACATACGTGACTCTGAGAATCCCCTTTCCACCACATTCACAAACTATTCAGCACTGTTAGTCATTCTCACAATGTGCTACCATCACTTCTGTCCACTTCCAAACATTTAAGTTCACCCTCGTTGAACATTCTGCTCATAATAAGCAACTGCTCCCTATTCTTTAGCCCCATTCTATATCCTGGTAACTTATATTTCATGTCTATGAGTTTACATATTATAGCTAGTTCATACCAGTGAGACCCTGCAATATTTGTCCTTATGTGTCTGGCTTATTTAGCTCAATATAGTGCCCTCAAGTTTTCTTCATCAGTCCATTTTTTTTAAGATGGTTTTGTTCACACACCATGCATTTTGTCCTAAGTAAACAACCAGTGGTTACCTGTATAGTCACATATTTATGTATTCACCACTATCTATGTAAGCACATCTTCATTTCTTCCACAAAGAAGGAGGAAGAGTCAAAGAAGGTAGAGAGATAAAATAAAAAGATAAAGAGAAAAAAAAAAAATGACAGCTAGGAAGTGATAAAAGGAAAGATGGCATTAAACCAAAGTAGAATAAAGAGTCAGACAACATCCCCAATGCCAAGAGTCCCATACCCCTCTCCCATTCCCCCCCGTATGCATTTAGCTTTGGTAATTGCCTTTGTTACATTAAAGGAAGCATAATACAACGTTTCTGCTAAATAACAGTCTCTAGTTTGCATTGATTGTATTTTTCCCCCAATCCCACCCTATTTTTAACACCTTACAATGTTGACATGCATTTGTTCTACTTCATGTAAGAACATATTTGTACCTTTTTTCACAATCATTGAGCACCCTGGGTTTCACTGAGTTACACAGTCCCAGTCTTTATCTTTCCTCTTCCCTTCTGGTGTCCCACATGCTCCTAACCTTCCTCTTTCAACCACACTCACAGGCATCTTTGTTCAGAGTACTTACATTGCTGTGCTACTATCTCCCAAAATTGTGTTCCAAACATCTCACTCCTGTCTTTTCCTTTCTGTCTGAAGTGCTCCCTTTAGTGTTTCCTGTAGAGCTGGTATCTTGTTCACAAACTCTTGTCATTGTTTGTTTGTTGGAGAATATTTTAAGCTCTCCCTCATATTTGAAAACTGTCATTTTGCAAGATATAGTATTCTTGGTTGGTGATTTTTCTCTTTCAGTGTTTTAAATATATCACACCACTTCCTTCTTGTCTCCATGGTTTCTATTGAGAAATCCGCACACAGTCCTATCAAGCTTCCTTTGTATGTGATGGATCGCTTTTCTCTTGCTGCTTTCAGGATTCTCTCTTTATTTTTGACATTTGCTAATCTGATTATTGAGTGCCTTGGCATAGGCTTATTCAGATCTATTCTGTTTGGGGTACACTGCACTTTTGGATCTTTAATTTTATGTCTTTCGTAAGAGATGGGAAATTTTCATTGATTATTTCCTCTATTATTGCTTCTGCCCTTTTTCCCTTCTTTTCTCCTTCTGGGACACCCATGACATGTACGTTCCTGCATTTCATGTTGTCATTCAATTCCTGGAGACACTGCTCATATTTTTCCTTTCTATTCTCTATCTGTTCTTTTGTGTGTAGACTTTCAGATGCCTTGCTCTCCAGTTCTTGAGTGCTTTCTTCTGTCTCTTGAGATCTGCAATTGTATGTCTCCATTGTGTCTTTCATCTCTTGTGTTGCACCTTTCATTTCCATAGATTCTGCCAGTTGGTTTTTCGAACTTCTGATTTCTATCTTATATATGCCCAGTGTTTTCATTATATGCTTCATCTCTTTTGCCATATCTTCCCTACACTTTTTGTATCAATTTAGCATTAGTTGTTTCAATTCCTTTATGTCAGTTGGAGTGTGTTTGTTCCTTTGACTGGGCCATAACTTTCTTTTTCTTGGTGTAGGTTGTAGTTTTCTGTTGTCTAGGCATCTGGTTTCTTTGGTTATCCTAATCAGGTTTTCCTAGACCAGAACAGGCTCAGGTATCAGAAGGAGGCAATAGTATCACATCTCCCTGTGGGTGTGTCTTAGAATATTGATATACCCTTTGAGGCATCAAGCCACTGTGCTTTTCTGCCCAGCAGGTGGTGCCTATCAGCCTGTCACTCCAGACTGGTGTAAGAAGGTGTGGCCTGTGGGTATTTTCCCCCAGGATCTGAGGTCTGGTTCTGAATGGAAGGCAGATAGTAGAGCTTTGCACCACCTCTTTCCTCTTAGGGAAGGTAGATATCACTTGCATTTGAATAGTCTCTCTGACTTCTCTCTCTACCCTTGTCTGGGTCAGAGTGCTGGGAACTGAAAATGGCTGAGGCTTTCTCCACTGAGCCAAAAAAGGGACAGAAAGCCCCCCTTCAGGGCCAGTCTGCGGCTACTCTCAGTTTCACCCATCGGCTAGAGACAGCACTCGGTCCTCTGGGCTCCGCCTCCCTCCCAGAGAGGTCCTCCAGCTCTCCAAGGCCAGTCATCAACAAAAGCCTCTGTCTGCTTGTTGGGGATTCATAGCTTGCATTGAGCAGTCAGTCAACATTTGTTAATTAAAACCTCAGTTGGAGCTGGGCTGGGGTATATTCACTTGTTCAGGGAGTGCTGCTCTTCAGCACAGTGAGGCTTTGCAGTTTGGGCTGTGTGGGGGAGGGGCTCTTGGCTCGGGTCCACAGTTTTTACGTACAGACTTTATGCTGTGATCTCGGGGATTCCTCCCAATCCAGGATGGTGTATGGTGTATGGACTGTCACATTAGTTCCCCAGCAGTTATTACAGATTATTTGCTAGTTGTTCCTTGTTGTGTTTTAGTTGTTCCAGGGGGACTAACTAGCTTCCACTCCTCTCTATGCTGCCATCTTCTGCATTCTCTCCCACTATATTTTTAAGTAACTCAATTAGATGCATCTTTAATTTCCCTGTTTCAAACCATAAGGATATGTCAGCCCAACTGTGTCTTCCATTCCATATGCATTTCCATTACTCTTGTTCAGGCCCTAATTCCATATTACAGCTGTAATTGGTAACCCAGATTTCCCTAGTTTCACTGTGTCTAGTTTCTAATTTAATGAACACAGAATTTCCAGTCAACAACATTTTGGGTTACATGTACATTCTGAACCATTCACTGTGGCCAGAGGAAGGCTATGGTGTGGTAAGCTAGTTCTGGGTTACCCACTAACTTCTCTGAGTTGAGTCAGCAAAACTCTAGAAAGTGGAAAATTGTTCTGTAGAGAAATATTCAAGTACTATTGCTGAAAAAGGAGAAATGGATGTTAGGTCAGAATAATAAATGTCTACCTCATACCTTAAGAAATGCTGTGCGTGCTTATTTTTCAGGCTTATCTATTTTGTTCCTTTATGAATTTACTCTTTAAGAGTGAAATATAATTAATATATTTAAATGAATAAAGGATAAATTAAATGTATCAAATAGTAAACTTTTTGCCATATACAAACATATATATAATATATACATCTCTATATTTATCTATTTCTTGGAGCATTTGTTTTTTTTAAATTCTCATACTTGACAATTGAATCAATTAGGCATTACTTCATCAAGTTATCCATAAAATCAACTTATATTATCTTTGATAGAGCATTTTTATCTTTAGAGGAAAACATATTTATATCTATATAAGATATATAAGATATATATATATATATAAATAATTTGAAATGTAAACAGCACTTGATATTTTAACCATATATTAAAATCATTAATTTATTTTTATACCATTTGATCAAAAATTATCACTTAAAAGATGAATTAATGTTATAAGAAGTTTACTATTGTTCTTAAAACAATATTAAATATATTATTAGGACTTCATTTTAAACTCAGTAAAGTGTAAAATGCTTTACAAAGAATTTTCTTATATTTTTTTCTTACTTAATACTTATAATGTCCCTTGGGTTGATGCAAATGGAATTTCTAAAGGCAATTTTTGAAAGGCCACTTCTAGTGTCCTTACAAATATGGCAGAAGAAATAAAATTAATAAAGCATGGGCCTCTATCTGATTCAGCAGCCAAAAACTGTTCACAAAGAATTTTAGAATAGCAAAGTTTTAAAAGCTGATTTTTAAATCATAGAATAGCAAAATTAGTAAAGCACTAAAGGACTATACCAGAATTTTAATTATAGAGAGGTATCCAGCATCTACTTTGAGAACTACATTATTTGTGTCTACTTTGAACTGACTACTACCATTTCAATAACAGTATCTTATCAACTCTCGAGCTAGTGAAAATTAACTCTTTATTTTAAAAAGAAATTCATTTAGTATTTCCGCAAACTACCAGCAACTTTTGAAAATGTGTCACATACCGTAAGGAATGAGTATGATTTTATTTTTGGAGCAATAATATCATGCACCTTTTTCCTTTGAGTCAGAGAAGACATTATGGGATGAAGAAGAATTTATTTAGGGTTGGTGCTAGCCTCTCTCTGTATCCAAGACTGTGTGGCATTCCTTAAGATTGAGATCAGTTGCTGGAAGTGTTCAAATGAAACTAAACACAGGAAAGTGTACTAGTCGTTTTACATGGAGTTGGGTCAAAGAATTTTCAATAGGAAATATACTTTTTTCTGTATGTGACTATTTTGAGTAGACTTTAGAGAAAAAGAAATGCACACATTCATGAGTGTTTTTGTTCTTCATCAATTAAGGAAGGAAACATACAGCTCTCACCATCTCCTCACTTCTCATCGAGTCAGTTTTCTCTCATTTTCTGATTTCAATGAATACTGGGCAAAAGGGCCACTCCACTATCTTCTGATTAGGCCTTGAGGTTCCAGAATTAGAGGCAGAGGGCTGAGCCTTTCCTCATGGAAAGAAACATGGGGTTGGCTTCTGGAGGGAGCAGGAGCAATTTATGTAAAGATGGGTTTGTGGAGCTGGGGTAGCAGGAGGAAGATGATGGACACTGAGGAGATGGAAGATTAGAGCAAGAGAGCTGCACTCAGGGCACAGTCCGAAGACCCAAGCAGAATAGCATCCTTCCCACTCTCCTCTACTTCCCACAGGGATACATATTAAAATACAGTAATAGCAGATGAAATTGTAAATAACAATATTTCTTTTTTTCTGAATCCTAAGCAAAGAAATTTGAGAGAAATATGTGTTGCAGCTACACATTTGTATTGAGTGTTAACAATTGGCTTTGTTAAAAAAAAAAAAACAAAAAACCCTTATCATTAGGATACTACAACTGCATTAAGCTTCTATATTGGTTACAAAATAGCAGTTTATATGGCCAATTGAGCCCATTAAAAAATGTGATTCTATTATGTCCTATTACAAAAAGTGAAAGTTGCCTACCCCAACATCTGTTCTCATTTCCTAGAGTCCCTAAAATCATGTTCTCATGGGGACTCCCCTGCTGAGATTCTCACTACTAAGTGGAAGGGACTGAATTTGAATCCATGACTCTCCACTGGCATTCTATTACAAAATTACATATGTCTTACTCGTAGCAAAGTTATACCCATTTTATTTCCAAAGAGATTCAAAACGTTGAATAGGCATTTATGTTATTGTGGGGAGAAGGCGAGTGGGACATTGGGAAGTGCATGTAAAGGATTTTGAAAACATGAAGATGGTCTTTCTTCAGCTTATCTTCCAGCTGCCTAAAAGCATTTTAACCTCATTATGTTATTTCGTTCATTGAAAGAGGCAAGCAAGGTTCCACCTATTCATTTTTCAGAAATAGCATGTACATTATTTTGTATGCTAATTATATGGTGATTATTAAAATCATATGAAATAATTGAGAAAATTGTTATATTTTCCATTATTTAGCTATACGAATTCTAGATGAATGCAGGCACAGTGATATACCAAAACTTCTGGAGAAATCTAATAACAACAAGTCATTTGTCACCTTATATGTGATGTTTTACAGAAACAGCAAATACAGAAGGCACTATTGAAAGTCAAGAAGATAAAATCAGCATTATGAAATCTTATTAAATATATATAGAAATAAAATCTAATTGAAGAAATGGAGCTGTTCTCTTAGATTTCAAGTTTCCTAAAAGGAAGAAAATGGAAAGAAATAGAAAACGTAGAACCTAATTTCTATTTGTATAAACTATAGTGAAATTCTTCAGATACATGGGATTTTACTCTGAATGAAAATGGCAACTTATATAAGTATTCTTTGAATGTTTCCAGTACTATCATATTTGTGAGTAAATAATTATTCATCTCACCTAACATTAATAAAGAGGTCAGAATCGCATAGCTTTACCCATTGATGGCAATGGGATCGTTAGGCAGAAAAACTATGAGTAAACAAATGATTAATATCATTTTTCCTTCCATTGTCCTCTCTGTAATTGCAAAGAAATATAATTTTTATTATTTCTAATTAGCATGGAGCCCAGGGCTTTATTTCTCTAATTTTCTTAAGTTTTAATAGGTCTCCAGAAAAAAGGATTGACTGTCTTATATAATTGCTTTATTTCTCTAAAGATAAGAGTTCTTTAATTTTTTTTCACTAAATAAGAAGTGAGACCTATAATTCGTGAATGATAAAATTTAAAAGAAAACTGTCATGCAATGCTACTAAGTTAAAAAATATTGCCTATTTTAAATGTTTGTAATATTATATTACCAAATTAGGAGCTCCAATAAACAATTTTAACCAAATGATGTATTATCAATATCTTATGCACATTAAAACCTAATTAGTGAATTCGAATGATTTCCAAATGTTTAAAAACCAGACACATTTATTCATTTGTTTATGTGCTTATGTATGCATATGGATATTTGCATCTTTGTCCACATCTAAATGAGATATGTTGTTTTAAACCCTAATTCTTTTTCCCCAATTTTCTTTCAGAGAGAGACACTATATAAAGGTAAATAGGAAAATACATAACTTGAGTCTGTTAATGACATAAAATGAGAAAAACACTTGGAACTTCAGGCTAATATTGCTCTATGGAGTCATGTTTTAAATCTTGACCACTCGTCTTTAAACATTTAGGGATAGATATTTATATAATTATAATGGGAAGTAATTTGCAGCAATAGGCTGAGGCTAGTGTTGGAAGCATGCAGGATAGAAAAAGTCAGAATTTTGACTCCTGAAAAGTGATAGAAATCAAATGGTAAGCATGCATAAGAGGGGCTGAGATAGACTCACTGCATAAAACCAAGCACTGGGAAGAGGCTGCAGTTCCTGTGGAAGGAGATTGAACAGAGCAATTACTGACAACTCTAAGGTGTTACTATTGCTGTAAAGCTGCATATCTGCAGGGGTGAAAAGTGTAGAGAAAATGTGTCTGCAAGATCTGAGGGTCAGTAACTGGATCTGCCCACTGGGACAGAGACTTGAACTGCCATTTTAAGAGCAGTGTTTGGGTGGGTGTCCTTGGTATCTACGTAGAGTTACCACAAGATCAATAGAAAAGAAAGAGGAGGAGCAGAGAGAGAGGGAAAAATACAAAGAACCCTTATCAAGATAAGCCCATAAATGAATAAGCCAAAGAACATGTGAAAAATTGCTACTTAAAAAGGTATTGAAAAATTCAACTATCAGGAGGTAAATACACTCCCAATGAAACTAGAACAAGCACAAAATGATGCTAGATTAAATTTGTATATTTAAAATAGTCGATACCTAAAGGAAGTAATACTATCCATAAAATAAGACATTATGAAAATGTACATAGTATTCAAGACTTGAAAAATGACCAATTACAAATTGTGTGTATGTATTTTTCATAGTAATCATAAAACTTAATGACTTAATAGATAGTGAATTTTCTAGACTGGACATATCAAATGAAAGAAATAGTGACTTAGACCTTAATATTGAAGGTTTTATGAAGAAAGCAGCACAGAGAAAAAGATAGGAAGAAAATGCAAGGCAAGTTTTGAGATAGGAGGCCACAAGTATTTCTAAAATACATAAAACATTAAATAGAAAAAACAATAATCAAATATATAATGGTTGAGAATGTTTTAGTGTTAAGAAAATGTGACTATTCATATTGAAAGTGCATCAAGTGCCAGGAAGCAAAAGCAAAACAAAAAATATGCCCACTTTTAGACATATCTGAATTAAACAATAGAATAATGCACAAATGCAAGATGAGGGGAACAAAACAAAGCAGGCTTGATATATATTCTAGGCAAAATGAGGGCCTTAGCTAACATAAACCTCTGCAGTCTTATATGTTAAAACAAAGAGAAGATACATCAGATAAAATGTAACCAGTTTTAAAATAAAGGCTGAGCTCAAAAATAAAAAAGGAGAAAAAAATCCTCATCTTCCAAAAGCAAAATATGAGAATTGATGCTATAACAATCTTATAGAATTTTCAGATTCATAAGTATCTAGGAGCTAGGGGTTGGTATATTATTTTTAAACACTGATGCAGAAACAGGAGATGAAACTTTGGAATTACAAGAGTTGGGAAGCTGGAATAGAGTCCTCCTGAATGAAATCAGGACTTTCAGTGAAAATGGGAGACTAGCAAAACATGCCCCACAGATGCAGGAAAATGTCAGAAAAGAGTCTTTTCCAAGGTACTAAGTTAAAAAAAAAAAGTCACCTAAGACATTAAAACTCAGTGCACAAGTTTAGAACAGAATGTATACTATCAATGTAATGTGAGAACCTTCCATATAGTCTATGCCCCTTGACAGAAGCAAATACAATTCTACATCCAATTCACACAAGATTCCCTCAAACTACCCAACTCCCCAACACAGACGTGAGCGCATAATAAAAATTACAAAACATGGGAGAAAATCTTCATAAACATGATCAAGTAAATGCAAAAAAAGGAATAAATTATAAAAATATGGAGATGATATTTAAGCAATCTATAAGTCTATAAGAAAATTTTAAATAGTTGAATACATAAACATAAACAAAGAAATTAAGAACCTATGGGAGCTGGAATACATGACAGAATGGAAATAGAAGAAAAGGCTTTTAAAAAGAACTTGATATGAATTCTCGCAATCTTTCTGCTTAAGCCTAAATTGAATGGTGGATTTGCTGCAGTGAAAACTCCAGCACAAGATTGTCCAATGTTGAGCAATAGTATATTAGCTTCCAGTGTGGCAACCAAGATGGATAGCAGCAACTAGCAAATGACAGAGACCATAATTGTCCAGGGATTTTGTGGAAAAGGGCACAGAACAAAAGAGAAGTAGCCATCACTTTTTCCTGGCACTTGTTGGTGATGGCATTGAGGGTGCGGTGCAGTGAGAGGAATCACAGAGAGAATTGTTGCAGCTTCTATCACTGAAAGGACCATGGCAAACAAAAAGAAAATAGGTCTTACCATATTGCACCCATGAGGATTTATTTATTATCATAAGATTCTACCTAGGAAATATTAGAACTCACTATACAGTGACTGGATATCTTTCATTACATGGTGGGGGGAGGGGTGGTAAAAGCTAAAAAGAAATGTAGCGTAATTGGGTCCCTTCTCCCCCACCAAGGTGGTGATCCAAGTGAGTGTGCATTGGAGCTTTGTTAAGATTTGGAGAAATCAGATTACAAATATTCCTTTTCTTTTTTAAGAGGGAGACAGACAAAATTGTTAAGTCAATACTGTACATTTTGCTTTTTTTAAATAGTCCATTCACAATAGGTTTCACTGTGCTATATAGTCCTATCTTAATTTTTATTCAAGTAACATATATATATTACCTAAGATTTCCCCTTTTAACCACATTCACATATATAATTCAGAGCCGTTAATTACACTTACAATGTTGTGCTGCCATTACCACCAGCAATTTCCAAAGCTTTACAACCAACCAAATAGAAATGCTGTCCAATTGAAGCATTAACTCCCCATTCCCTACCCCCGACCCAGCCCCTGGTAACCTGTATTCTAGATTCTAACTCTATGAGTTTGCTTATTCTAAATATATCAGTGAGATCATACAATATTTGTCCTTTTGTGTCTGTCTTATTTCACTCAACATAATGTCTTCAAAGCTCATCCATGTTGTTGCATAAATCAGAATAACATTCCTTTTTAATGCCGAATAATATTCCATTGTATGTATATATCATATTTGGTTAATCAGTTGATGGACACTTGGGTTGCTTCCATATTTGGGCAATTGTGACTAATTCTTCTATAAACATTGGTGTGAAATATCTGTTTGAGTCCCTACTTTCAATTCTTTTGGTTATGTACCTAGCAGAGGCTACTTTGGTTTGCTAAAGCTGCCAAAATGCAATATACCAGAAATGGGTTGGCTTTTACAATGGGGATTTATTAACTTAAGGTTTACAGTCCTTAGACTGTATGTATCAACAGTACAATACCTAGACTCTGGAGACAGGCTGCCAGCATCTGGGGCTCCTCTGTCACACAGCAAGGCACATGGTGATATCAGCTGGCCCTTCTCTCCCAGGTTTCATTGCTTTCAGCGTCTGGCTTCAGTGGCTCTCTTTCTCAGCTTTTCTGGTGCTCTTCTCCATGAGCTTCTCTTAATTTCATCTCTTAGCTTCTGTATGTGTTTCATCCTCTTACAAAGGACTCCAGTAAGTGATTGAGACCTACATTGAATGAGGTGGATCATATCTCAATTTAAATAATCTAATCAAAAGATCCTACCTACAATAGATGTGAACTCACAGGAAAGGATTAAGAGAACATGGCTTTTTCTGGGATACATAACAGCTTCCAAATACCACAGAGGGATTGCTGGGTCATATCGTAATTCTATACCTAGCTTTCTAAGGAACCAACAAAATGTCTTCTACAATGACTGCACCATTTTATATACCCACCAGCAATGAACAGGTGTTCCAATTTCTCCACATCCTCTGCAACACTTGTAGTTTTCTATTTTTATAATAATGGCCATTCTAGTAGGTGTGAAAAGATATGTCATTGTGGTTTTGATTTGCATTTCCCTAATAGCTAATGATGTTGATCATGTTTTCATGTGCTTTTTAGTCATTTGTACATCCTCTTTGGAGAAATGTCTATTCAAGTATTTACACATTTTTCAATTGGGTTGTTTGTCTTTTTATTATTGGGTTGTAGGATTTCTTTATATATTCTGGGTGTCAAACCCTTATCAAATATCTGTTTTCCAATATTTTCTCACATTGAGTAATTGTCATTTCATGTTCATGATAAAAAGTCCCTTGAAGCATAAAAGTTTTTAATTTTGATGAGGTCCCATTTATCTACTGTTTGTCTTTTGTTTCTTCTGCTTTGGGTGTAAAAGTCTAAGAAACCACTGCTTAATAAAAGATCCTGAAGATGTTTCCATACATTTTCTTCTAGGAGTTTTATAATACTACTTCTTGTATTTATGTCTTTGATCCATTTTCAGTTAATTTGGTATATGGTGTGAGATAGGGGCCCTCCTTCATTCTTTTGCAAATGGATATCCAGTTCTTCCAACACTATTGTTGAAGAGACTATTCTTTCCCAATTCAGTGGACTTGGCAGCCTTGTCTAAAATCAATTGACCATAGGCTGTGAAGGTGTATTTCTAAATTTTGGTTTTGGTAACACTCACTATTATGTTTTTTATTCTATATTTCATTTATTTCTGTTCTAATCTTTGTTATTTCTTTCCTTCTGCTTGATTTGGGTTTAGTTTGATGTTCCTTTTCTACATCCTCCAGATGTGCAGTTAAATCTTTAATCTTAGCTCTTTCTTCTTTTTTTTAATGTAAACATTTAGAGCTAAAAACTTTGCTCTCAACACTGCCTTCACTTCATCCCATGAGTTTTGATATGTCGTATTCTCATTTTCATTTTTCTCAAGATATTCACTGATTTCCTTTGTAATTTTTCTTTGCTCTTTTGGTTGTTTAAGAGTGTGTTATTTACTTCCATATATTTGTGAATTTTCCAGTTCTCTTCCTGTTATTAATTTCCGGCTCATTCTCTTATGGTCAGAGAAGATGCTTTGCATAATTTCAATCTTTTAAAATTTATTGAGTCTTGTTTTGTGACCAATATGTGGTTTATACTGGAGAACAATCCATTTGTGCTTGAGAAGAGTGCACATCATGCTGTTTTGGGGTGCAATGTTCTGTATATGTTTATTAGGTCTACTTCATTTATTCTATGATTCAAGTTCTGTTTCCTTATTGACCTTCTGTCTAGATGTTCTTTCTATTTATGAGATGGTGGTATATGCAAGTCTCCAACTATTATTGTAGAAGTGTTTTTATCTCCCTTTGGTTTTGCCAGTGTTTGCCTCATGTATTTTGAGGCACTGTAGTTAAGTGCATATATATTTATAAATTCTTCTTGATAGAGTCACCCTTTTATTAATATATTGTGTTCTTCTTTGTCTCTCATAACAGCTTTTGACTTAAAGTTTATTTTGTTGGATATGAGTATATCTACTCATGCTCTTTTTCAATTACTATTTGCATGGAATATCTTTTTCTACCCTCACACTTTAAACCTATCTGTTCCTTCAGTCTAAAGTGAGTCTCTTCTAAGCAACATACAGTTGTACCATATTTTTTATCCACTCTGCCAATCCATGTCTTTTGATTATGAAGTTTAATCCTTTAACAATCAGTGTTATTACTGTAAAGGTAGTACTTACTTCAGCCATTTTTTCCTTTTGTTTTTATGTGTCATATCTTTTTTTGGGGGGGAGGTCTCTTCCTTTAGGCATTCTCTTTTTCTGTATAGTTGATCTTTTGTGATATTTTTGACTTGTCCCTTTCTTATTTCTATTTCTTTATATTTTCTAAATACATTTTTGTTGTTACCCTGAGGTTTATAATACCCAACTTACATCTATAACCTACTAATTTGGAAAGATAGTAACTTAGCTTCAATAGCATACATGTTCTCTACTCCCATATCCCTCTGTTATACTTCTTTATGCTGTTTTTGTCCTCCATTACCTCTTTATGTTTTGTATGCCCAGTATCAGGAAATATGTCTTTTTCTTGTTCAAGTGTATTCTGACTCATGTAGGAATTAAAAAGTAGAGTTGTGTATTGAGGATACAGTATTATTGGGTTTTGCATTTACCCTTTTGTTATCTTTACCGAAGTTCTTCAGTTCTTTGCGCTACTCCAAGCCATAATATTCTTTTGCTCTATATCCATGTTCTCTTTCGTCTCCTTGAACTGACTTAGGAGATTTGTTTCAATTGCTTTGATTTGTTGTTCCAAGTTCTGTGCTCCTCTGAAGTTTTAAATTGTTCCCTTGATTTCACCATATCTTCCTTTTCTTAATATGGCTTGTAATATTTTGCTGATGTCTGTCCCTCTGATTATTTTGATATATTAACTCTGAAAATCAGTTTCTCCCTCTTGCATAGGGTTTTATTGTTAACTGGCTCTGTGTTAAAAGTCTTCTTTGACTTTTGGTCCAACTTATTCTGGACCTTTAGAGTAGCCAGTTTTTAACTGTTCAGATATTCTCAGCCCTTCTTCACTGATTCTCACCCTGTATATGCAGTGCAATTTTTTAGGTTGCACTATTTGTGCAATTGTTTCACCTCCAGGGGAAAGCTTCCTTTCCTCTGTTCCTTCTCCAGGAATCTTCATTTGTTCTGTTAGTTTTCATGAAGAAGTTTTACCCCAGCAGCTATGATTTGCTCAAATTCTCTCCCTTACTTAGTGCCCCCTCTTCCTTATGCTTTTCTCTTCTGGATCCACCCTATCTTACAGCAGTTCAGCTGCCCCTACCCCCACCCCACACACACCTTTTTTTTTTTTTTTTTTTCTGTGAGGCTTTTCTATCCCCAGTTTCTTCTGGTTAGGATATCCTAGCAGGGACTGGATTGAATGTGCTCACCTCTTGTCAACAGTTCTGCTGTGGTCTCTCTCTTTTTCCCTGGGGGCAATATTGTATGCGGCATCATTCTTCAGCCACTGTGTTCCTCCCTGGTTCTCTGTGGACTTAGGTTCCAGGGCCTGGGTATGCAAAGGTTTGTAAAGCGCTGCTGTGAGACACTCTTGTGTTCTACATCTATACCTTTTGCTTTTCAAAATGCTTCTCTTCTATTACAATATTTCAAAAAAATTTTTTTCTAAAATATAGATTTTAGCAAGTATATTCTAACATAATATTATGCCAAAGTTTATTTACCAGTTACTTGTTTTTGGAATTAGATTTGCTTAATTTTATTGTTATTTTCAATGCTAGGTAAACAGCTTCAAAATTAAATCTCATTACCTAACTTCGATGACTTGATAATAATAAATTCATAGAGGAATAATGAATAATTATTCATGAATAATTAAGTAGAAGCTAAGAAGAAGATGGAAAGTGAAATCAGGAACTGTTATTTCAAAAAATAACAATCATGGAAATAAGTTATTTCAAATTGAATAAGGTAATGAGAGCCAGCAATTAAAAATTATGTACCCAGACATGGTTTAGCAGAGAAGTAAGTATATAATATGCCAAAAAAATTAAGAAATTGCAATATAAACATATTATTTAAAATATGGAAATATATGTCAGGGGAAAAAAGCTAAAATAATGGAAAGGATCTTCATCTGAGAAGTTGGAATTAGGAATGGAGAGGGTGGGGCCTGAGAAGCACTATTTCTCTACAGGCCTTTTAGCCATTTGACATTGTAAACATCATTTACTCTATAATTTGATAAAACTTAAAATTAAATTTAAAAAGGAACATGTATCAGGAAGCCATATATTCTAAAGTGTTCTGGTCTCCTGAGTCCATAGGAAATGTTTGGTTTTTTCTTTGGAGGTCCTTTTAGGTCAGGGACCTTGCTCATTTGCTTCTAGTCATATACTGGCTTCTAGAAAATGTCTTATATATTGAAATGAGGTATGGTCTTGACATACCAGAGAGTCATGGAACTAATGTCTATTGATTAGACTCCTGTTGTTATTTGCATTCGTCAATGAGACGGCAAAATGATATTCAACTTTTAATGCTTGTCTTTTGTTTTAAAGTTTACAGAAAATAAGATAAAACCTCACTTTTTAAATGTGCTTACAAGAGATATAATATATATTCGAAACAACAAAATAAAGTTTTACTTATGCATATGAAGCTCTTCCTTTTCAATAGCATTTGAATCTAGTTGTATTTCTTTTACTCCTCACTCTCTTTCTCACACACACAAACACACACAAGCACACACACTAACCATCCATCTGTTCATTGGTTTGGGCTCTTTAACTGCTTCTGTATTATATAACACTTAAAGTACTTTACTGTGCAAGAGAATGCTGTTTTCCTCAGAGAATCAAGCAAATGACAGATCAAAATTCATATTATTTCTAGTGATTAAGTTCATATAAAATGTCTAAATGTACTTGGTTTTTAAAATGCACCAAAATATTTATGTGGAAATGTATCATAAACCTTGACCAAAAAAGATCTTGAAATGTTAAAAATTGTGACTCTAACAGTATAACCACCTGCCCTATGATGCTCGAGCATGCAAGACTCTATTATCTGCTGCTCCTGCCCCCAAGGCCCTATTGTATTTATCGAAAAAGCCAATCATGTTTCCCTTTTGTTCTATAGTGTTTGATTATTATTCAATATAGATACCTAAATAAATGTCTTTCAAAATGTGCATTTTTTCCTAAATTTGCATTTTGAGACTTTTATGCTTGTATGGTTACTCTGATCTCTATCTTACTAAGAGAAAAATATCCAGCAATCTTCTAAAGTACAAACTACTTTAGGAAAACTCTTGGTTATCTCTCTGCTATTCAGTTGAATTTTTATTTAAAGGATATAATGTTAGAAGTCAATGTTTTATTCAAATATTTAAATACTGTAGTTAAGTTGGAATCTGCATATCTGCCTACATAATATCATAAGGAACCACCCCAAGGAATTGCAGAAAAACACAAATCCTGTCAGTAGTGGGTGATAGAAAATCATCCTTTCTAGGAGAGGAGGGAATAATATTATACATACTGTGAAGTATATTTTACCATCATCAAGATATCCTTAGGGCAGCTTTTCAAATATATTTCTGATACATAGTTATTGTTGAATGAAAACAGAAAATTTTTATCTGTGTGGATTGGAAATCTCTACTACAATTTTACTTTGCTAGTAGACATTCCTAATGAGAGCAAAGCCTTTGTAAGTAATTATAATCTATTGTTAATGAGTGTAAAAAGAGACCTCTCTCTTTTCACAACCCAGTGGGCTCATTTTGTTTTCAGAAAGTAGTATTTGATCCTTCTGACCAAACATTTTGCTAGAAATGATCTCCTCTGCTTATTTTCAGAGACAACTCTCTTCTAATTTCTTCTCTCTCTCTCTCTCCAGCAGTTATTTTATGGCTATTCTTAAACTTTAAAAATCTCTACATATAAAATTTCTGTATTAAAAAAATACTTCACCACGTTTCTTGCACAATGCTAGCTCTTAGCGCCATCAAATATTTGTTATGCTAATGTGAAAATAAAAAGAGTACAACAACAAAATAAACTTAGAGAAAACAGATTTAATTCAATTTAAATGAGATTCTCTACTGCAGGGCTTCTCAAGGGCTTTAACAATTTGAATCATCAAAAGGAGACGTAACTGTATGTCTAACAATAAGCTGAGATAATTTCAACACATATAGTTAATGTGTTAGCTTTGTGAAGACACTAACTATAAACATTTATAAATTTATAAACTAGTAGAAAATGTATAAAAATTTCTCCCCAAAATCAAGTAGAATATTTAAAAAATATTCCATCTTCTAGTATTCTGCATAATAAACTGAAACCATTAGATATAGTTTGCTTAGTGTTGTAGTTTGCTAATGCTGCGGGAATGCAAAACACCAGAGATGGATTGGCTTTTATAAAAGGGGGTTTATTTGGTTACACAGTTACACTTTAAGTTAAAGTGTTCAGGGTAACACATCAGCAATCGGGTACCTTCACTGGAGGATGGCCAATGGTGTCTGGAAAACCTCTGTTAGCTGGGAAGGCACATGGCTGGTGTCTGCTCCGAAGTTCTGGTTTCAAAATGGCTTTCTCCCAGGACGTTCCTCTCTAGGCTGCAGTTCCTCAAAAATATCACTCTTAGTTGCTCTTGGGGTATTTGTCCTCTCTTAGCTTCTCCAGAGAGAGAGTCTGCTTTCAATGGCTATCTTCAAACTGTCTCTCATCTGCAGCTCCTGTGCTTTCTTCAAAGTGTCCCTCTTGGCTGTAGCTCCTCTTCAATATGTTGCTCTCAGCTGCACTGAGTTCCTTCTGTTTGCCAGCTCATTTATATGGCTCCACTGATCAAGGCCCACCCTGAATGGGTGGGTCCACACCTCCATGTAAATATCTCATCAGAGTTATCACCTGCAGCTGGGTGGGGTGCATCTCCATGGAAACACTCAAAGAATTACAATCTAATCAACAGTGATAACATCTGCCCACACAAGATTACATCAAAGATAATGGTGTTTGGGGGGACATAATACATTCAAACTGGCACACTTAGCAAATCTGAAGAAAAGTAAAATAAAATCAATGATATCTATATTAACTGACTCCAGGAATCCTTACATAAAATCATGCTCTCTCGCTGCTTTAGGGAGCCTAACTTGGTATCTGTTTTTGAGCAATTTTCAAGATATATTAGGCCTTAAAATGTGCATTCAGTTTGGACAAATTATTTCTCTATGAATGTATTATTACAATATCATCACTCTTTTATGATGAGATTTAATTTTGAGGCTGTTTACCCAGCATTCTTAACAATAATAAAATTTAAACAAATCTAATGTACAATAACAAGGAAACTGTTAAATAAATTATTGCAGCTTATACTGAAATATATTTGTTCCATTGTTAAAATGTATTTTGTAAAAGAAATACATGATATAGTAGAACATGAAAGAAGAATTTTGAATAGCAAAAGGACAGTATATCATCCTTGCTTAGCTATAACTATAAGCATATGAATGTGCAGAGAACAAAACACCTGTATACATGGACTCATTTTCTGGATAGAGGACTGACGAGAGAATTGCACTTTCTCATTTGTGCTTATCTGTATATTTCGAATTCTCTGCAATGAACATGAATTATCTGATAATCTAGTAAAATGTATACATATACATTAAGCATTGGGATTTTCATCATTTCCTTACACATTCTCTCTAAAGTGAAGTTTAAGAAGTATGAGTACCTTAATCTGTGCCAGGTGCTATGCTAAGCTTTGAGGTTAAAACAATGAATAAGAAATGTTTCTATATATTGTAAATTATCCTGGAAGGGTTAAGAGAAAGCTCATCACAGGTGCCACAGAACACTAAGGAGAGCAGGGCTTGTTCTAACCAAAGGGTTCAGGAAATGATTTCTGGGGGAAACTGTATTTAAGTTAAAATGCAAAAAGTTTAAGCATAGTTCACAGAGGTACAGATAAAGCATTCCAGGCTGAAAGAAAACCAAAAGGACAGACAAGCCATGCAATAAACTACATGTGTAGGATATGAGAGATTTCTTATTAAAAGTGGAAAATGGAGAAGCAGTTCACTGATGGGGAATAAGAATGGAGAGATACCTAAAAGTCTGGCTAATGGTGATTCACTTAAGTTATGCAATAAATCTTAATTTTAGTCTATAATTTATGGAAAACAACTGAGGTGTTTTAGAGAAAAAAAATCTTTTACTGCTTTCTTAGCATCTGCTCCTTCTATTTTTCTTATCTTTTATATGCAGACTAACTAAAATTTTAAACTATAATTTACATTACTCTCCTGGGCATTAGAGCTGTATTTGCAAGTATCTAGCTAGACTATTCATACAAATGTTCCTAAAACAAGTAAAATTTAGGAATAAAAGTACTGGTCATTTGCTACCTGCCAACTTATCTTGTACTGCCCTACATGCAGTTAGTGGAATCTGTCATCAAGTTTTCAAGTGAGTAGCCTTAAATTTATTGCCTCTCACTGCCTTTTCACCTGTTCTGCCCATTTATGCCCTTATTAATTCTTTCCCAGGTACTTTAAATGGCACCTTAATTAGTCTCCACAACTTCAGTCTTTCCAATTCTATATTTTCAAGATTAACACATTATATCCATAGTTCCAAATCTGCTACTTACTGTGCTTAAAGTGATTTTCATTTTGCTACATGATTATTATTATTTATTTGCATTACTATACTTTTTTCTGTTTTCATCATAATTTACTGTCTTCACATTTCCATTTTAGTTTTTACTCAAACCATCATTTGAAACATCTATATCTTCTAGTGTCCTGTTGAAAATGCCAAATATATGTGTAATTTATTTTTGTGGATCATATATTTCAATTATGTTCATGGTCTTTCTGAAATGAAGGAATCTTTTTAAGAGACAGCACATGTGACTTGATCTTGGCAGCCGTTTTGATGAAAGCTACTACAGATTCAGTTCTACAATGTAGAACAACTCAGCTGTATAATTTCTAACCAATTCTCCATGTTTTACAGGCTTTGCCAAGTGCTGAGCTTGATATTTTTCCCCAAAAGAACAAGTTTTATAACCATATGAATAGAGTATATGAAAAAAATAAAAGTCCTGCATATTCTATCCCTCCTGATAGTGTGGTCAATTACCCTTCTTGTCCATTCATTGTAATTTGTACGTTCAAGATATACAGGAAGAGAAATTGGATTGGGAGTAAGGATGGCAACTGAATAAAGGGAATTGCATTAATCTCAACAACAGGAGAAAGGAAACAGAGATTGTAGACTAAAGGAATAGATAGGTGGACTGAAGGAATAGATTGGTAAAATAATAGAGTTTATAGACAAAAGAGGAAGAGTGTAACTGGGAAAGGAATCGATGAACATTATACATAACTTTGAAGGGCAACTTTGATTTGTTTTAGCACACTTTAGTCATGACTTTTTCATTTCAGTTCTACCAGCCTGGAATTTAGTGCAAATTCTCCTTAGATTCTGGCAGAATATTATAACAATCATTCATTCATAGAACACATGTTTGTGGAGGGTCTACTTAGTGCAAGCCAAAGAATAAAATAAAGTTTTACAATGGTGAAAAAGACAAATTTCCTACTGTCAAGGAGATCATGGTGATGCAAGAAATAAATGGGTAAACCAAAAGTCAAAACATAAGTCCTTATTCAAATTAAAAGGCCCAGATAAGTGAAAACCAACAATTTCAGGGAGCCAAGAAAGAGTGGAGGCTTTATTATAGGGGATTAAAAAGTACATGATCTTTCAACCCAGTTATCCTATTAGGAAAGCCATACCAACAGTATCAGATTATCCAGTTTTCAAGTTAAGCCAGAAATCAGGATTATTATTTGAAATTTTCTAACTTTAAAATGTTGGTAGCACTGGGATCTGTTATGTTATGATAATTGTTTAAAGTTGAGAGTGTTGAGGAATGTACAACTAAGTAAAGATAATGTAAGAAATTGACCATTTAACTTGGGATAGAATACATATTAAGTGAAATTAAGAACCCACTACTTAATAAATCAAGCCCTCAACTTGAGGCTTGCTCTTGTGAAACTTAGGGTTGTAAATGGGAGACTGAGCCTTTCTATAATTATGCCCAAGGGGCATCTCCAGGGAATCTATTTTGTTGCTCAGATGTGGCCTTTCTCTCTCTAAGCCCAACTTGGCAAATAAATTCATTAACCACCCCCCACCCTGTCCCATGAGGAACATGACTCCCAGGGGAATGCATCTCCCTGGAGATGTGAGACATGATTCCCAGGAATGAGCCTGGCTCTGGCAGTGAGGGATTGAAAATTCATACTTGATCAAAAGGGGGGGGGGGGAGGAGAAAAGAAAGGTAACGAGCTGAGGTCACAGTGGCTGAGAAATCCCAAATGGAGTTAAGAAGCTATCCTGGAGGTTTCTATTATGCAAGCTCCAGCTAGACACCCCAAATGGCTACAGTATGCCATGCACTTACCAAAAGTAGTCCCCAAATACCTAGGTCCTTACCTGAGTTTCTATAAAATATTCACTTGCTAAGTTTTACCTCTCAGAAACTTAAATCCACCAGAGTGTTCCTATGCCAGGTAAGTCCTAAAACCCAGAGGCAAGAGCCTCTGTAAGATCAGTAATCATATGCAGCTTCCTTCCCCATACTGTCAGTACCCCCTTTCAATATGAGCAAGTTAGGATGCTCACTGTCTAGACACTCCTGAAGATGGAGAAAGAGATTAAGTGAGAGAATGTGGTAGCAAAAAACAAAATAAAATTTAACAAAGGTCTATGAATACTGAAACTTTATATGGATAATATATATATTTAGATGCTGGGGTGTTGGAATAGCTGGAAGGAGGTAAATGACATGGTGGAACTGTAACCTACAACATCCTTTGAAATTTTCTCTATAGCTATTCATTGAATTGTGCTTTGAAAGTCTTCACCTTTCTGTATATACCCTATATTGCATAATAAGGAAAGAATTGAAGCTGTGGAACTGTAACCCATAACAATTTTTGAAATTACCTATATAACTGCTTGTTGAAATGTACATCAAAAGTAGACAGCTTTCTATATGCATGCTATATTTTACAATAATGGAGATAGCTGAAGTTGTGGAACTGTGACCCATGATATTCTTTGAAATTTGCTCCGTAACTACTTGTTAAACTGTACTTTGAAAGATACCACTATTATGTAAACATGTTAAAGTTCAAGATAAAAAATGCATTTAAAAAATGTTGGTAACAAATTTTATTTTTAAAATAAATGCTGCACTGTCTTACATTATTTGTGGCCAAAGGAAATAAATATCTCTTAAGGCCGTATTTATCACAAAGGTGGTAAATAGTTCTCTCGAACATGATGAAGACAGTGCAACTTGTTTTATTTTTAGTTAATAATAATTTTGTCTTACAAAAAGCCATATATAAAATCACTGCAAACCAAGATATATAAGAAAGAGTATGTAGTAACAAGTATACCCTACTTAAGACAAGGTCATTAGAGAATACTTCTTGGGAAGTTGACTATTATTCTGAAACATGAGATGCAAAAAAAAAAGCCAACCAACTAAAGAATGGGAAAAAAGTTCTTTTGGGTAAGGGGAAAACATTCCAAAGGTTGAAGGGTAAGAAAGACTTTATCAATTAGTGGATGATGGAAAGGGTTTTCTTAGATGATTTTAACAACATTGTAGGCCATATTTGAAGCCGAGATTTTATTCTAAGGACAGTGGGAGGCATTGAAAGGCTGTAAACTGGGATATGCCTTACCAGTTGACTTTCATTTTTGTTTTCCGTATTATTGCATGTTATTTCTGTATTATTGTCTTAGCTTCCTGGCTGCAATCACAAATACCATGGCATGGGTTGACTTAAACTGGAATTTTAGGGTCAGAGTTTTAAGGCTAGGAGAAGTGCAAAATCAAGGCGCCACCTAGATGATGCCTTCTCTTTGAAGAGTGGGGCATTCTGGGGCGTTGTCTTCTTTTTCTTCCCTGTTCTGTTTACTTCTAGCCTTTTGACCCCTCACTCCCTTTTTCTTCATAAAACCTACAGTAATAAGATTAAGACCCAAACTCATTCAGTTGAGCCATAGTCACACAACCAAAAATCACGTCTTCAAAAGGTCCTATTCAGAAAGTGTTCACACCTAGAGGAATATATTAAGAACATGTCCCTGAACTCTCAACCCCTGCAGAGGGTACGTTATTCAACCTACCCCACTCTTTATCTATTCATTATAAACTTTTAAAGGAACAGCGGGACAAGCTATATGAAAACCTTATAGTTAGATACCATTTCAAATGGAAACTTCTGAAGAAATAAAAGGAGAATTTATTCTTGAGCAATAACTGAGATGAGGTAGAATTAGGAGGTGTGACATCTCCTTTTGTGCCTTTTCTGTCTACCTCTCTGTCCTTACAACATAAGTTTTTTTTTATTATTATTATTTTTTTTTACCCTTTAGGTGAATCAGAAACTCTGAGGTGGATGGAAATGTAATGTACCTGGATAGAAAGAAATTACATGAACATTTGGAGTGATTTCATGTGCTGTTAATATAGTTCCCTTGAACATGATGAAAATAGTGGAACTTGTTTTTTATGTTTAGTGAACAGTAGTTTTGTCTTATGAAAATTGTTATATAAGCCTGTACGTGGGTTTGTTTTCTTTAAATTACTCTAACTTTGATAGAGTCAAGCTGAAATTGCCTAAAACTTGCTTAGATAAACTCCTTTGCATTTATTAATAGCATATATCAGACTGAGTGTCAGGACCATATGAAAATGCATAGGGAAGGAAAAAATACCGTCAATACCTTTTCTAAAATTCCAAAGAAATAGATATATGCAAGACAATCATCCTAAAGTTACTTATTTTCTGCTTTGGCTCAATCTATTATATGCTTCTACTACTTCATCTATTCAGAGGAAATGTTACAAATATTAAGAAAATGCCTCTTTGTTTTAAATGCCAATATCGTTATTAGCATATTTCCCCTGTGTTTCTCAATACAATCTTTATACAGATATTATCTAATTCAGTTTTAGATACTTAATGTTTTTCCATTAGCTTATACTTATTACTGGTTTCCTATCTTTAGATCATGATCCCTAATTAAGTATTCTTTTTAAGTTTTATGTATATTTTGTTTGAGTCAGTTTTGTAATTCCCTTATTCATATTCAAAAGCTTAAATATATCTCCAAAAATACAAGATGTCTTTATTTGTTGAGGTTTCAATGATGCCTATTCAGAAATATTTATATATCACATCAAAGAAATGCCTGATCGAAGTGGCAAATTGCATTTTCTGTAACACTTTCTAAGAAATATCTCAGCTGTAAAGTCATTATATTACTTTCAAGATAATTTAATATTTATAACAAGTCTCAAAAAATTCTAGAAGGTTTTTTGACAGATAGGAAATTTGGATGCCAAATGCTCATATATGATAAAAAAGCACATGTTCTATTTTGTCTCCTCTTCTTTAAAGGGCTAATTTAAGTATATTTAGTATCATTTGTAGTCAATCTCTTTCAGTTAGGAATTCTTAATTATAATTATCAATAATGTAACAACATGACTCATACAAATATAAAGTGAATGTGTCAAACATTTTATTCAACTCATTTCTTTTTCATGGGGCAAACAGTAAGTTGTTAAAAGTAATTCCAATGAAATTTTGCCCTTCAGATGTTCATTTTCTCTGTTGGACAAAATTCATTTGCATTGCTATGGGATGGAAGCATTTGCATTACTCTAGGCTTTCTATAAATTAATTTCTATTCCTACAGAGTTGTAAAATGACCAAGTCAATCAAAGTCCATCAAAGGAAAGCACAATCATGGAAGTAGATAACCTCCTGAGGGTCTACTGGTCAATCCTCAGCAAGCACAGATAGATCCTGTAATCTCTTTTGCCCATTTATAAGTCTTTGACATTTTTTCCTAGAGTAGGTATAAGTGAATTCCCCCCACATATCATGTAAAAGGAATAGCTAAACATATATAAAATAAATATAAATTTTTAATATTTTATATTAAGTAGTGAAGAATTTAAATATATAATTCACACAGTGATTTCCTGCATGTTTATCCTTTTTTTTCCTTTTAATGTCAAGAAAAGACTTAAAAATTTTATCCCAGATTTTTCTAGGATTTATGCTTATTATTCTAACAAATTTATATCATACCATTTTAGCTTATTTTAAAAGGCATTAAGAAAAAATTTTAAAACTTTCTTTATAACTTTTGTCTTTCTCATCCCTGCTTCTATAATGAACAGAGCATCAGAAAAGAAGCAAAGAAGAGGCAGAGAACATGAGCAAGTAAGAGTTAAAGGCAAGAGGAAAGAGAGGACTGTGAAACCATTTTTCTTATAGAATATTCAATAATAAACGTTTGCATTTTTAATTAAAAAAATAATAGAATGCAATGAAATAGTAAATACCAAATAAATGGACAGAGCAGTGTAAGAATGTCCTTGTAGATATTTGCAACGTGAAGAATTTCACAGATTAAGACCACTTAAAAATAGGGGGAAAAATTCAAAAGCTGATACAATAAAACTCTAAATAAAGACTGTAGGTATATATTCTAGGCCATCTTCTAAATTTTTTCTTTCAATGAATTGTAACTAATCACAGTAATATTAAAAAAATAAAATAGTCAAACTGGATCTTTTAGCCATTCAGGTGGGAGATGATAATCAAAGGATAAGACAAATAAAAGTATTAGACACAATTTCTCAAGAAGGAGACCTGAACTTCTGACAAAATGCTTGCTCAAGTGAAATGAAATAGCTCATCCTGAATGATGACCTCAATGAGCCCTGAAATTTTATCCAGAATTCACATGATAATTGAGAATAGTTAACTTGCTATAGACCCAGGCTCTTCCTGCCTTTATAACAATGTGAATTATTTTAATAGGATTACATAGAGAATTAATGTACTTATACAGTAAGGAAATTTATTTAAACAAGAGTATTCACACTCCTCTAATTTACAATTATGTATAATAGATTGTTTCCCTACATTATAAATGTGTGCAAACAAACACTTTTTGAAAAACCGATGCCCTTAGGAAACTTAATTCTTAGAAAATTGGTGAAACCTATTAATTATATTTACTCGTTAGATTTTCATTACACTTCCAAAAGAGGCTTATGCAATCTTTGTAAAAAATAAAAAAATAAAAAATAATTAAAACTCCCATGATGAAAATACCACTGACTATATTCTAGGAACTTTTTAAGGGATTAAAAATACAACATAGTCCTCAAAGTACAGCGCAATTTTGAATACATCAAAGAATTTCACCTTGACAAATAAGTGAAGAAATGTGGTGTTGACAAGGAATATTTAGTGTATGGTAAGTCAAAAACTCCCCCAAAAAGGATACTTCTCTGAAAATTAACTTTTAAGATTTGGGTTTTTTTTTTTTTTAACATAGGGTTTATTTCCTCATATAACTATTGCTACACATAGCAGTATAGTCTTTAGGTTAGTCTTGAAAAGCTGGTATATACCTGAACTTGAGTGTTAATAATAATTTCAAGTATAGTTAGCCAATATTTACATTACTGTTCATAAGAAGGAGAACTATGCCACCAGCTAAAATTTATAATGCTGCTAGTCCGTTTTCATCCTAAGTCTTCATTGTATCATTAGAGCTAATGTACTCTTTATTTTTATTATTTGTAATAGACTTTAGGTTTTAGAACAGTTTTAGCTTGACAGAAATATTGAGCACATTGCACAGAAAGATCTCATATGCCCAACACCGAGTTTCCCCCTATGATTAGCATATATTTGTATGACACTTTTCTTGCAATTAGTGGACCTATATTGATATTTATTTGCAATTCTTCTCCTCCATTTATTAATTTATTCACTCATTTATTTAAATCAGTATTGACTCATGGATATTTATTTTATATTTTGGTTTATAATCCAATGCTACTTTATTTTGTCAATCAACTTGTTCCACCTTTTGCCATTGAAAGTTCTTTCAGTTGTCTCCTGTGTCCCTTTGACATACCCATCAATGTAGTTTATTGTTTTTTGTTTCTTCATTTTTTGTTTGTTTTTTGAGCACTTCCTTACTTTGTGGCACTACAACATGCTCCAGGCTCATTTTGCATATTTCCTGCCCAGTCTTTGAATCAGCCATTACTCCAAGGAACCCTGGTTCCTTTTATTGGAGAATGGTATTAGAAAACAAGATGTGGGTGCTAGGTTGTCCATTGCTATTGGGTATTCTTTCAGTTAGGCACTCTAAGCTCACGGAGCAAAGAAATATAGGTGTGTGCACTAACCTGTATATATACAAATTTCCATCCGTATTTCTATATGTAACCATCTGCGTCTATTAAGTTAAATGAGTTCTTAATGATGTCTCCAACCCTAATACATTACCATGTGGATCATTCTAAACACTTCCTCTTGCTTATCTATAAATTCTCCCTCCAACAGTGAGAGTCCTGGCTCCTAACATCTGCCATCAATTTACTTAATTTTTCAATTCCAATATACATGTATAAAGTATCAGAATTTTTAACCCACATCCCTGTGGGAAACAACGTTATCAACTACAGGTGCAATGCATTTCCTTTTTCATTTTGTCTTATAGATTCTACTCATTTACAATTACTTGTCAGCCCTCTCCCCGCTACCACTAACAATGTGGATTCTTTTAAAGATAGTTTAGCTAATTCTGCAGTTGACTCAAAGAAATAAACATGCAGGCGTACATATTTTTATTTTATGTTTATATTACTGTGCACTGGAAAAGCAAAAAGCATTGAAATGAATTTGCTCAAACTACACTAACTTCATGAAAATTGACAATTGTCATTTACTCTTCAATTAAAAATACACAGAAAAAGTTGACTTAGAAATCTACCTTCCCTCAGTCCATAAATTTTCAGGTCTCTTTTGAAAGTATATGAGAGTTTTTGATTGTTAATGCCCGGGAGATTTTGTTCAGCTATCTACCCCCTCCTTTGCTCTGTCAATATTTCTACTTAGCCAATAACATCAGGAAACCTCCCCACTGATACCAGGACAGGCTAAATATAAGACTGTAACACAAGTTGAAACACTTGAATGCATTTCTTCATAGAAAGAAGATAAAAACATGATGAGATGTTTTTGAAGTACTGCTACAAAAATACTCTTTCATTAGTTTTGAAACCCTCAGATTGGAACATTATAAATGGCATTTGTTAATGTAATTTGAAGCAATTTGAACCTAAAAGCAAAAATTATTGTATAAGATATATGCAAACAACTTGGCAGTTGAAATCACTGCCCTTCCCCCTATGTGGGATCAGACACCCAGGAGAGTGACTCTCCCTGGCCACGTGGAATATGACTCCCGGGGACGAATGTAGACCTGGCATCGTGAGATGGAGAACATCTTCTTGACCAAAAAGGGGATGTGAAAGGAAATGAAATAAGCTTCAGTGGCAGAGAGATTCCAAAAGGAGCCGAGGGGTCACTCTGGTGGGCAGTCTTACACACAATATAGACAACCCTTTTTAGATTCTAATGAATTGGAGTAGCTAGCAGTAAATACCTGAAACTATCAAACTACAACCCAGGACCCATGAATCTTGAAGATGATTGTATAAAAATGTAGTTTATGAGGGGTGACAATGTGATTGGGAAAACCATATGCACCACACTCCCCTTTGTCTAGTTTGTGGATGGATGAGTAGGAACATGGGGGAAGGAAACAAACAAACAAACAAGCAAAAAGATATATGGAAACAGATAAGCAGAATTATTAATAGGTTGTGCAGATTTTTAAAGCTAGTCTGGAAACAAAATTTCAGCTTTTAATATAATTTTTTTGAGAATATTTTCTGAGTGAATTAGATAAAATGTAAATTAGGCACATAGCTTTATAAAATGTAATAGCGAGAGGTGGGGCAAGATGGCAGAGTGGTGAGGTGTAGGTTTTAGTTACTCCTCCAGGGCAGTAGGTAGAAAGCCAGGAACTGCATGGATGAGACACTGGAGAGCAACTTGACTTTGGGCATACTTCATGTAACACTCATGAATACGTGGAACAGCTGAGATCAGTGAAATCTGTAAGTTCTCGTGGCCAGGGGACCTGTGCCCCTCCCTGCCATGCTCAGTCCAGTGGGAGGAGGAGCTGTCAGTGCTAGGAATGAGGAGGGAAAACTGCAGTTGCAGCTCTTATTGAAACCTCAGACAGCTGATCCAAACTCCAAACATAAGAGACCAGACACTGGAGAATCTGGGAGCTGTCAGCCCGGTGGAAAGGAGGTAGGGCTAGTAAAAACAGCAACAAAAACCCAAAAATGAAAGCAGAGACTTTTTGGAGTTCTGGTGAACATAGAATGGGGAAAGGCAGGGCTCAGGCAGAGACAGGCTCATATGCAAATCTAGAAGGCGAGTTTCCTTGTCTGAAGAGCTGGTTTCTCTGCTTTCCTGATTGTTCCTTAACGGCCTTAATCTTCTTGTCTCTTAGTATTTCAATAGCCCATTAGATCTGCAAGGAGGGGCCCCTCTTTTTTTTTTTAATCTTTTTCTCTTTTTCTAAAACAATTACTCTAAGAAGCCCATTACAGAAAGCCTCAAAGACTTGCAATTTGGGCCCAGACAAGAGCAGAGATAACAGAGCTCTGAGACACAAGGCAATAAGTCCAGTGGCTGATAAAATTCTATAAACACCACAACTTCCCAAGAAAAGAGGGGTGTTTCCTTACAGCCATCTTGCTGGTGGGCAGGGAACGCTCTTGTCTGGCCCCAGTGCCACAGCTCACAGCTGCCCCAAACAACCCAGTGTGACAGGAAGTGTTTCCAACAACACATGCGCACACCATAATATTGGGCATGGACAATAGCCTTTCCCACACCCTCAGCTAATTGTCCCAGAGCTGGGAAGGCAGAACTGTGTGAAAAGGGGGAAATTAATACACCCCATTCAGCCATCCTTTCAGCAGACTGGGAATGCCCCTACATAGCAGCCTAGAACTTCCCTTGGGGATCAGCGCTCACCTGTGACATAGCACAGTTGTCCCTTAGCAGAAGACCTAGGAGTGCACAGCTTGGAAGAGGACCCACTCACAAGTCCCAGGGACCATATGCCAAAACCAAGCACTTGTGGGTCAGCAGCAGAGACAAACTGTGGCAAGACTGAACTGAAGTATTAGACTATTGCAACAGCTTTAAATCTCCAGGAACACCTGGGAGATTTGATTATTAAAGCCGCCCCCCCCCCAGCTGCTCAGACACATGCACCATATGCAGGGCAGGCAACAACAACTACACATACAAGCTTGGTGCACCAGTTGGACCCCACAAGACTGACACCCCCACTCACCACAAAGACAAAGTGGGAGAGAACTGGCTTGGGGGGAATGGGTGGCTCACAGACGCCACCTGCTGGTTAAAGTGTACTTCACGAAGCTGTAGATCTGACAAATTAGAGAAAAGGGTTTGAATTGGTCTACCTATCCTAAAAGAACCTTATCAAGTTTAGCAAATGCCAAGAGGCCAAAAAACAACAGAAAATTTTAAAGCATATGAAAAAAACAGACGATTTGGATAACCCAAGCCCAAAACCCAAATTAAAAGATCAGAGGAGACACAGTACTTGGAGCAATTAATCAAAGAATGAAAGATGAACAATGAAAGCATGGAACAGGATATAAAGGCCATGAAGAAGAGCATGACACAGGATATAAAGGACATGAAGAAAACCCTAGAAGAGCATAAAGAAGAAATTGCAAGAGTAAATTAAAAAAAATAGATGATCTTATGGAAATAAAAGAAACTGTTGACCAAATTAAAAAGATTCTGGATACTCATAGTATAAGACTAGAGGAAGCTGAACAATGAATCAGTGACCTGGAGAAGGACAGAATGGAAAATGAAAGAACAAAAGAAAGAATGGGAAAAAAAATAAAAAAAATTGAAATGGACCTCAGGGATATGATAGATAATATAAAACATCCAAATATGAGACTCATTGGTGTTCCAGAAGGGGAAGAGAAGGGTAAAGGTCTAGGAAGAGTATTCAAAGAAATTGTTGGCGAAAACTTCCCAAATGTTCTAAACACCATAAATACGCAAATCATAAATGCCCAGTGAACTCCAAATAGAATAAATCCAAATAAACCCACTCCGAGACATATTCTGATCATACTGTCAAATACAGAAGAAAAGGATCAAGTTCTGAAAGCAGCAAGAGAAAAGCAGTTCACCACATACAAAGGAAACAGCATAAGACTAAGTAGTGACTACTCAGCAGCCTCCATGGAGGCAAGAAAGCAGTGGCATGACATATTTAAAATTCTGAGAGAGAAAAATTTCCAACCAAGAATTCTTTATCCAGCAAAACTCTCCTTCAAATTTGAGGGAGAGGTTAAATTTTTCACAGACAGACAAATGCTGAGAGAATTTGCTAACAAGAGACCTGCCATACTTGAGTACTAAAGGGAGCCTTACTGACAGAGAAAGAAAGGAGAAAGAGAGCTGGAGAAAGATTCAGTACTAAAAATATGAAGAAAGATTCAGTATGGGTACGTTAAAGGACATTAAGAGAGAGAGAGAAAAATATATCTGACAAACATAAACCAAAGGATAACACGGCTGATTCAAGAAATGCCTTCATAGTAATAACATTGAATGTAAATGGATTAAACTCCCCCAATCAAAAGATATAGATTGACAGAAATGGATCACAAAAAAAAAAAAAAAAAAGAACCATCAATATGTTGCAAACAAGAGACTCATCTTAGACACAGGGACACAAAGAAATTGAACGTGAAAGGATGGAAAAATATTTCATGCAACCTACAACCAAAAGAAAGCAAGAGTGGCAGTATTAATCTCAGATAAAATAGACTTTAAATGTAAGGATGTTATGAGAGACAAAGAAAGCCACCGCATACTAATGAAAGGGGCAATTCAACAAGAAGAAATAACAATCATAAATGTTTATGCACCCAATCAAGGTGCCACCGAATACATGAGACAAACACTGGCAAAACTAAAGGAAGCAATTGATGTTTCATTAGCGGGATATAAGATTAATGCACGTAAGTTAGTAACATTTCTATATGCTAGAAATGAACAAACTGAAGAGACACTCAAGAAAAAAGTTACCATTTTCAATAGTAACTAAAAAAATCAAGTACCTAGGAATAAACTTAACCGAAGGTGTAAAAGACCTATACAAAGAAAACTACATAACTCTACTAAAAGAAATAGAAGGGGACCTTAAAAGATGGAAAAATATTCCATGTTCATGGATAGGAAGGCTAAATGTCATTAAGATGTCAATTCTACCCAGACTCATTTACAGATTCAATGCAACCCCAATCAAAATTCCAACAACCTACTTTGCAGACTTGGAAAAGCTAGTGATCAAATTTATTTGGAAAGGGAAGATGCCTCAAATTGCTAATAAGGAAGATCAATAAGGAAACTGAAAGCCTAAGCAATCTAATAAATGAATTGGATTTAACAGACATATATAGAACATTACATTCCAAATCACCAGGATACACATTCTTCTCTAGTGCTCATGGAACTTTCTCCAGAGTAGATCATATTCTGGGACATAAAACAAGCCTCAATAAATTTAAAAAAATTGAAAGTATTCAAAGCACATTCTCTGACCACAATGGAATACAGTTAGAAGTCAATAACCATCAGAGACTTAGAAAATTCACAAATACCTGGAGGTTAAACAACACACTCCTAAACAATCAGTGGGTCAAAGAAGAAATAGCAAGAGAAATTGCTAAATATATACAGATGAATGAAAATGATAACACAACATAACAAAACCTATGGGATGCAGCAAAAGTGGTGCTGAGGGGCAAATTTATAGCACTAAGTGCATACATTAAAAAGGAAGAAAGAGCCAAAATCAGAGAACTAATGGATCAACTGAAGAAGCTAGAAAATGAACAGCAAACCAATCCTAAACCAAGTAGGAAAAAAGAAATAACAAGGATTAAAGCAGGATTAATGACATAGAGAACAAAAAAACAATAGAGAGGATAAATAACACCAAAAGTTGGTTCTTTGAGAAGATCAACAAGATTGACAAGCCCCTAGCTAGACTGACAAAATCAAAAAGAGAGAAGACTCATATAAACAAAATAATGAGAAAGGTGACATTACTGTGGATCCTGAAGAAATTAAAAAAATTATAAGAGGGTACTATGAACAACTCTGTGCCAACAAACTGGATAATGTAGAGGAAATGGACAATTTCCTGGAAACATATGAACAACCTAGACTGACCAGAGAAGAAATAGAAGACCTCAACCAACCAATCACAAGCAAAGAGATCCAATCAGTCATCAAAAAGCTTCACAAATAAATGCCCAGGGCCAAATGGCTTCACAGGGGAATTCTACCAAACTTTCCAAAAAGAATTGACACCAATCTTACTTAAACTCTTTCAAAACATTGAAGAAAATGGAATACTACCTAACTCATTTTATGAAACTAACATCAATCTAATACCAAAACCAGGCAAAGATGCTACAAAAAAAGGAAAACTACAGGCTTATCTCCCTCATGAATATAGATGCAAAAATTCTCAACAAAATACTTGCAAAACAAATCCAAAGACACATTAAAAAAATCATACACCATTATCAAGTGCGGTTCATTCCCGGCAGGCAAGCATGGTTCAACATAAGAAAATCAATCAATGTATTACAACACATTAACAAATCAAAAGACAAAACCAAATGATCATTCAGTAGATGCTGAAAAAGCATTCAACAAAATCCAGCATTCCTTTTTGATAAAAATACTTCAAAAGGTAGGAATTGAAGGAAACTTCTTCAATACGATAAAGACCATATATGAAAACCCACAGCCAGAATAGTACTCAATGGTGAGAGACTGAAAGCATTCCCTCTAAGATCAGGAACAAGACAAGGATGCTCGCTGTCACCACTGTTATTCAACATTGTGCTGGAAGGGCTAGCCAGGGCAGTCTGGCAAGACAAAGAAATAAAAGGCATCCAAATTGGAAAGGAAGAAGTAAAACTGTCATTGTTTGCAGATGATGTGATCTTATATCTGGCAAACCCTGAGAAATTGATGATATAGCTACTAGAGCTAATAAACAAATTTAGCAAAATAGCGGGATACAAGATTAATGCACATAAGTCAGTAATGTTTCTATGTGCTAGAAATGAACAAACGGAAGACACTCAAGAAAAAGATACCATTTTCAATAGTAACTAAAAAAATCAAGTACCTAGGAATAAACTTAACCGAAGATGTAAAAGACCTATACAAAGAAAACTACATAACTCTACTAAAAGAAATAGAAGGGGACCTTAAAAGATGGAAAAATATTTCATGTTCATGGATAGGAAGGCTAAATGTCATTAAGATGTCAATTCTACCCAGACTCATTTACAGATTCAGTGCAACCCCAATCAAAATTCCAGCAACCTACTTTGCAGACTTGGAAAAGCTAGCAATCTAATTTATTTGGAAAGGGAAGATGCTTCAAATTGCTAAAGACACTCTAAAAAGGAAAAATGAAGTGGGCGGATTTACACTGCCTGACTTTGAAGCTTATTATAAAGCCACAGTTGTCAGAACAGCATGGTACTGGCACAAAGAGAGACATATTGATCAATGGAATCAAATTGAGGATTCGGTGATAGACCCCCAGATCTATGGCCAACTGATCTTTGATAAGGCCCCCAAAGCCACTGAACTGGGACATAACAGTCTTTTCAACAAATGGGGCTGGGAGGATTGGATATCCATATCCCAAAGAATGAAAGAGGACCCCTACTTCAAACCCTACACATAAATTAACTCAAAGTGGATCAAAGATCTCAATATAAAAGACAGTACCATAAACCTCCTAGAAGATAATGTAGGGAAACATCTTCAAGACCTTGTATTAGGGGGCCACTTCCTAGACCTTACATCCAAAGCACAAGCAACAAAGGAAAAAATAGATAAGTGGGAATTCCCCAAGCTTAGAAGTTTCTGTACCTCAAAGGAATTTGTCAAAAAGGTGAAGAGGCAGCCAACTCAATGGGAAAAAAATATTTGGAAACCATGTGTCTGACAAAACACTGATATCTTGCATATATAAAGAAATCCTACAACTGAATGACAATATTATAAAATGGGCAAAAGAAATGAAGACAGTTCTCTGAAGAGGAAATACAAATGGCCAAGAAACACATGAAAAAATGTTCAGCTTCACTAGCTATTAGAGAGATGCAAATTAAGACCACAATGAGATACCATCTTACACCAATTAGAATGGCTGCCACTAAACAAACAGGAAACTACAAATGCTGGAGAGGATGTGGAGAAATTGGAACTCTTATTCATTGTTGGTGGGACTGTATAATGGTTCAGCCACTCTGGGAGTCAGTCTGGCAGTTCCTTAGAAAACTAATGGAGTTACGCTTTGATCCAGCAATTGCACTTCTTGGTATACACCTGGAAGATCTGAAAGCAGTGACATGAACAGATATCTGCATGCCAATGTTCATAGCAGCATTATTCACAATTGCCAAGAGATGGAAACAACCCAAATGTCCTTCAACAGATGAGTGGATAAATAAAATGTGGTATATACACATGATGGAATACTACACGGCTGTAGGAAGGAACAATGTCATGAAACATATGACAACATGGATGAACCTTAAGACATAATGCTGAGCGAAATAAGCCAGGGACAAAAAAAGAAATACTATATTCTACCACTAATGTGAACATTGAAAAATGTAAAACAAATGGTTTATAAGGTAGAATGTAGGGGAACTAGTGATAGAGAGCAATTAAGGAAGAGGGAATGATAACCCAATAAGAACAGATAAGCTACTGTGGGTAAATTTAACATTCTGGGAATGCCCAGGAATGACTATGATCTGTTAATTTCTGATGGGTATGGTAGGAGCAAGTTCATAGAAATGTTCTATATTAGGTTATTTTCTTGGGGTAGAGTAGGAACATGTTGCAAGTAAAGTAGTTATCTTAGGTTAGTTGTCTTTTTCTTACTCCCTTGTTATGGTTTGGTTGAAATGTTTTTTTTAATTGCATGGTTTAAAAAAATTTTTTTTTATATTGTTGATTAAAAAACGATTTAATTAAAAAAAAATGCACTGAAAAAAATATGCAGAGTCCCCTTGAGGAGCTGGTGGAGAATGCAGGGGTGTTGGGCTGCCCCAACTCGATGGTTGCTGATGTACTCACAGACATAGGGGACTGGTAGTTTGATGGGCTGAACCCTCTACCACAGGACTGGCCCTTGGGAAGACTGTTGCTGCAAAGGAGAGGCTAGGCCTCCCTATAATTGTGCCTAAGATCTTCCTCCCGAATGCCTCTTTGTTGCTCAGATGTGGCCCTCTCTCTCTAGCTAAGCCAGCTTGGCAGGTGAAATCACTGCCCTCCCTGCTACATGGGATCTCACACCCAGGGGAGTGAATCTCCCTGGCAACGTGGAATATGACTCCTGGGTAGGAATCTAGACCTGACATCATGGGATGGAGAACATCTTCTTGACCAAAAGAGGGATGTGAAAGGAAATGAAATAAGCTTCAGGGGCAGAGAAATTCTAAAAGGAGCCGAGAGGTCATTCTGGTGGGCACTCTTACACACAATATAGACAGCCCTTTTTAGGTTCTAGTGAATTGGAGTAGCTAGCAGTAAATACCTGAAACTATCAAACTACAGCCCAGAACCCATGAATCTTGAAGACGAGTGTATAAAAATGTAGCTTATGAGGGGTGACAGTGTGATTGGGAAAACCATACGGACCACACTCCCCTTTGTCTAGTTCATAAGATAGATGAGTAGAAAAATGGGGGAACGAAAACAAAAACAAAAACAAAAACAAAGCAAAAAACAAACAAACAAACAAAGGCACCCAGTGTTCTTTTTTACTTTAATTACTCTTTTTCACTTTAATTTTTATTCTTATTATTTTTGTGTGTGTGGTAATGAAAATGTCAAAAATTAATTTTGGTGATGAATGCACAACTATATAATGGTGCTGTAAAAAAATTGAATGCACGCTTTGTTTTGTATGACTGCATGGTATGTGAATATATCTCAATAAAATGAATTAAAAAAAAGATGCAATAGTCTTCATGTGGATGTGGTTATGCAAAAAGAAAAAAAAAATTGGTTCTGACAAGTACAGTTTCACTGGGGGTAACTTTGTTGGTATTAAGAAAATTACAGGCAGCCAAAAATCTTGGTGAAAACATAATAGATACATGATAAAACTCCTTTTATTCTATGCTCCTCATTTTACTTTCTTTAGAAGGAGACTCAGCCCTTTCTATCCTCTATGTCTTTCCTGCCCAATAACATCAGGCAAATTGTAAAACTCCTGGATGTATTTAAAAGAAAGACTTGTTTTAACTACAATGGGTTATGGTCACTCCAGGATTATTCAGGATTAAGGAGAAGATATGTACGATCTAGAGGACAGTATTGGTGGAAGATAAACATCTGCTTTCCCTTTTAATTTTATTTGGAATATATTGTTTATGTTAACTTCTGACTAGGAGAAATACTATGATTTACATTTACATCCATGGGCACTCTTGGCAATGAAATTATAAAGTTAATTAGAAATAGGATTTGATGTTGTTTTAGAACCCACTTTTAAGGTTAATTTATGAAAACTGTCTCTGGTAACTATTATGAAATTCATTTTAAGTTTATTAATAATAAAATCCTCCACAGATTTTATGACCAAGTTTTTGTCTAAGATATACATTTATACTCCCAGATACCTTATTGTAGTTTGAGAGTGTATCATTCAGGATGGGCTGAGTTATGCTGCTTTAACAAACAAACCTTAAACTACATTGGTATGTGAATATACCTTCATTTCTCACCAATGTTATATGCTACTTGGAGGCTGTCAGGAGGGTTCTGTTCATTGGAGTCACTCTGGGACCCAGGTCAGTAGAGGTTTCAGCTTGACACTTACTTCTGTCACTAGAGCAGTGAGAAGAGAAGGTTGCTAATTGCACAATGGCTCTGCAACCTCCCATGAAGAAGTTATGTATGTCATTTCTGCTCCCATTTCATGTAAATTCAAGGGACTGGCAAGTATGTTCCTGCCACATACTCAGGACAAATGCAGGGAATATGTGCTCCATGGCTACTACTATAAATAGCAATAAGATGGCTCAAATGTTGGAAGAGAAGGTGGGGACCAATAAGGAGAACTCTGTTTCCTCCTAACTTAACAAGGGCACATTTTGAAGGCTCCAAAATTTATGGCTCACTTTAGAAAAAATGTTAAATAGATATAACTGTATTCTGAAACTCCAAACCCCACCTCTTTTCCACTTGAAATGTTTCTTGTTTTTCTACCTTCTATGTCACATTTACCCAGTATGAATGGTTCCTCTACCCAAACTGGCTTTATTCAAAGAGAAGAGATTAATTAATTTGTAGTGATTTTAAAACAATTGAAAAGATGCTGAATGCCTCCTAAGAGGCAGTGTATTATAGTAATTATGAATTTGGACCCTAGGGTTAGACTTCCTGAATTCTATCCCATGTTGCAAATTATTTGCAATGTGTCTTCAGACAAGTTGCTAACATCTCTATATCTCTGTGCCTTTATCTGTAAAACGAGAATGGTAAGAATCCTTGCAAATTAATATATAAAGCTCTGGAACAGCTCACAGTATGCCCTCAATTAATGTTGGCCTGTTAAACATCTAACTTTAGGAGGAAATTAGATTTCCATTTTTATTGGATAAATACATTTATTGTATTAAATATTAAAATTATTATATTCTCTGTTTTCAGATGCCTTGATTTTAATACTTATCTGGCAATGTAATCCATAGTTTTCCCAATTAATTTATAGGACACAAAGGGATAGTTTTACAGGTCTTTTACAAACCCTAGAGAACAGCATTCCATAAATTTAAAAAATGAATCACTTTTACCAATTTTATAGGGTCATATGTCTTCAATAATTGAATGTGAAATGTCATGTATTCACTGTGAATTGAATGGATATAAATAAGTAAAATATATAGAAAATAGCATATGTTATTAAATAAATGAAGTATCATGCAAGAATACTTTTCAGGTAAGGGAGAAACTATCTTATTCCACTTTCTGAATAGCAACAATGAATCTTTTTTTTTTCATTAGAGAAGTTATGGGTTTACAGAACAATCATGCATAAAGTACAGGATTCCCATACACCACCCCATCAACATCTTGCATTGGTGTGGAGCATTTGTTACAATTGATTATAGCACGTTTTAAAAATTGTACTATTAACTAAAGTCCATGGTTCTACTTAGGGTTCACCGTTTTTGTAATGTAGTTCCATGTTTTGTTTTGTTTTGTTTTAAATTCTGTTACCATATATACAATCTAACATTACCCCTATTATTCACATTCAGATATGTATTTCAGTGCTGTTAATTGTGTTCAGTCATTATGCTACCATCACTACCATCCATTACAAATACCTTTCCATCATTCCAAATAGTAACCCTGTACATTTAAGGCCTTAACTTCCCATTACCTATCCCTACACCATCCCTTGGTAACCTATATTCTAGATTCTGTCCTTATGAATTTGCTTATTCTAATTGTCTAAAGTCAGTGAGATCACACAATATTTGTCCTTTTGTGTCTGGCTTATTTCACTCAGCATGATGTCTCCAAGGTTCATCCATGTTCTCACATGTATTAGTGAATAATATTTCATTGTGCATATATACCACATTTTGTTTTTCCATTCATTGAACTGGGTTGCTTCCATCTTTTGGCAATTATAAATAATGCCGCTATGAACATCAGTGTGAAAATATCTGTTCAAGCCCCTGCTTTCAATTATTGTGGGTATGTACCTGGTGATGCGCTTGCCTGGTCATATGGTAGTTCTATACTTAGCTTTCTGAGGAACCGCCAAACTGTCTTCCACAGCGGCTGCACCATTTTACATTCCCACCAGCAATGAATAAGTGCTGCTATTCCTCTGCCTTATCTTCAACATACATTATTTCCTGACTCTAAATTTTGCATGTATAATTTAGTTTAAAACATATCTGTAATTATTAAATACTTCTAGGGAGCATTAAAGAGGACAGTTACTGGCATTACTTGATTTTTTTAAATGATAGTATTTTCAAAAGCTCAAGCTTATTCAATCAACAGTATAAATTAGTATGCATAAATTATATATATTTATACATACTTTAATAAAATTGTTTAAATGTGCCAAGAGTTAAAGTTGTATTGAATACATAAAAAGAAGTCTAAATACTTGCTTATCTATTAGTCTATGGAGGATAAATCACAATTTAGTGGATAGTTGGGCTGTAAATTGTCCATAGAAATGTATTTATATGTAAATGAATATGCATTTTATTGCATCATAACCAGCATAAAAAGAGGGATTTGTGATGATCATTTTTTTTTGTGAGCTACAAATAGCCAATCTAAATTTTCTCCATTAAAAAGATTAAACACTGCTTAATAGTTACTTAATTTGACAATAAAAATAAAAAGCCTATTCATTAAAATATAGATTTGAATGTATTAACCTGGGACACTGTTAAGCATGGATTATACGTGCATATTTTTAAAATTGCAAATGATTATATTTATAAGTGGAAAAAAGCCCACTGGGCAACTAAATTTTAAGTGGAAGGGAAGCTCTTGACTGGAAGCTAATTTTAACAATGATGAAATTGGTTAATTTACAAAGTAAATGATGGTACATTATATTCTTTTACAGTAATTCTCACTGTGGGACTCTCCTATATTGGTTATTGTATTTTGGCATATAACAATTAGTATGTTTAATGAAAACTGTCTCCATCCACTTTAATTTTCGATGATATACTCCATCTAATTCCCTCCATCACTATATTTACTGTTATTTTTATATAGAAATATAATTGTTAGAAAGGATGCTAAATTCTGTTATAATAATCAGTTATATTCATTATAAAAGACAATTTATAGTACTGTTATTAAAGAGTAATAATGTACTTTGAAATACTAGCAAGATTACCATGTTTCCATTCATATGTTATTGTTTATATTGTTTATATATATTTACTTTTGAGGAAATTATAATTTGATCCTTGCATATTTAAAAAAAGAGTAAGACAAAAAAAGCAGGAAGTAGGAAGAAGAAATAATCAAACTATAATTTCTCAAAATTTCATTATCAAGTGAAAGGAAAAGTTTCTCTTTACAGATGAAATGTAAATTTGTATCTGAAGTACAACTTATTTTTTCATGAAATTCTTTGTTGGAGGACAAAGCTCACATTCCAGGCCATATTTAACCATTTAAAATTATGATAGTTTATTAAACATGTGTGTGTGAATGCATGTGTAATGATATTGTGGAAACAAACTGTTTTCTTGCTTTAAACTAATTTGCTTGGAATTTAAACATGAATTTGCATTTATGAAAAAGGAGCATAAAAACAAAAAGTACAGTTTCTGTCCTTCTATTTTTACAGATATCTGTGGCAGAACCAAGTAATTATAATTCTGGTAGTAGTTGTGGAACATATTTAGTTCATAGATATGCCAAACTGATTTTGACATTAAAGCAGTGTTCTTTTCCTCCACATTTTTAAGAAGAAAGAAGCCACAACTTGCAATTTTGGAGAGAGGGATTTTTGTGAAGTGCTTTGGGAGCCGTAATCTATCATTGTTCAATCAAGTATTACAGACAACTGAAAATTCATTGGTGCAAAATGAGCCAAGTTTTGTAACATGTTTATCTTAATTAATCTAATTATTATCTTTGCCCTCTACTGCACAAAGACATTCACACTCTTCTCCAAGTTTGGGAGCAGATATATGAAATTGTACAGGTGGAAAAGTGTTTTGCAACATTCAAAGTACTGTCCAATAGAACATTTTGCAATGGTAGATTTGCATGTGTCTGTTGCACACTTCAAGTATGACTGTTGCAACTGAGGAACCAATTTTTTAATTTAATTTCAGTTAATTTGTATATTACATATAAATAGCCATCTGTAGCTAGTGCCTACCATATTGGGCAGTGCAGCTTTAGAGTATTATTATTACTCTGGCCTTTATTCATTTTAACTAAAATTATAAAGAATGTTGTTTTCATATTTGCTCTCAATGACATGAGTAGGATCAATGGTTGACTTTATAGTAAGATAAATTTAACACAATTTAATTCACACTACAAAGATGATAGAGAAGTATAATCCAGGGACAATTTCTAAATGAGACATTACAGCTTATCATCTTCTTGGTGTTTCCAGACAGCCACAAGCTGACACTGAGCCTGTCTGTTAAGGAATTAGGACACTTCTCATCCAGAAGTGGATGAGATCTAGGCTTTATGATCTGGCCAAAGAGCAGAGCAAAACAATGTGATGATCTCCTGTATAGAGATTTCCTGATCTCATTGACTATCCAGAATAATTGGGGAGGAATGAGGGATCTGAAATCTCATATTTTTGTGTACAGAGTATGGAAAATCCACCATAGGGGCAGATGGGAAGGCACGTATAAGTGTTTCCAGGGACATTTTTTAAAATGTGATATAGAGTCAGGTAACTTGTAAAGATTACTATTGATCCCATTTGCATTTGAACTTACTCTAGAGGGAGATACAGGAACATGTCCTATGTGCTGACTTTATGATGCCTTAAAAAGTCACTTAGGACAGTTTTTATTTAAAACATAAGTGCAGATTCAATGAAGAAATAAGATACAATTAAAAACTGCAGTTTTGTGTGTGCAAGGAAATGAAGCACTTCTTCAGATTCTATGGTGCTAAGCATCGGTAGCTATTTTAGTGCTAGGGTAAGAATTAAAACTGTATTAGTGGGTGGGGCAAAGCTAAAACAGCAATAGAAGACTAACAAATCTAAGTTAACTCAGTTGCACATACTAAAACATGGGGAAATTTCTCCCAGAGCAGTATTTCAGGAAAGGATTGAGCTCAAATCCTGACCTTTTCATCTTCAAGTAGCTGCAAGAAACTTAAGGAGAACAGGATAAAAGGCAATCACTCTTTAGCATGGATATTGTAAAAAAAAATAATTTTACCATTAAATGCTTTCTTTTAAAATTCAAAATAGATGTTGTTCCAGTTTACTAATGCTGCCAGAATGCAAAACATCAGAAATGGATTGGTTTTTATAAAGGGGGTTTATTTGGTTACAAAGTTACTGTCTTAAGGCCATAAAGTGTCCAAGGTAAGGTATCAACAACAGGGTACCTTCACTGGAGGGTGGCCATTGGTGTCTGCAAAACCTCTGTTAGCTCAGAAGGCATGTGGCTGGCATCTGCTTGCTCCCAGGTTGTGTTTCAAAATGGCATTCTCCGAAATGTTGCTCTTGGGGCATTTTTTCCTGTCTTAGCTGCAACTCTCTTCTTCAAAATGTCACTCTCAGTTGCTCTGAGGTCCTTCTGTCAGTGAACTCCTTTATATGACTCCAGTGATCTAATTAACACCCACCCTGAATGAAAATTATCCAATCAAAGGTCTTGCCCACAGTTGATTGAGTCAAATCTCCATGGGAACACTCAATCAATAGGTTCCAACCTAATCAACACTAATACCTCTGCCCCCACAAGATTGCATCAAAGAACATGGTGTATTGGGGGACATAATACATCCAACCCAGCACAGATGTGTGTAGAAATAGGAGAAATTTAGGAAAGGAAAGTAGAATCATATGGTTGTGGTTGTCATAATTTTGGAAACAAAGCTAAAGAAGAAAATTGTCAACTTTAGAAAGTGGAGAATGATATGTGATAGGACAATCAGAATAAGGACACAGAGGTTAATTTTAATCAAACTTGTTAATGGATAAATAGATAATTAGATTTTTATGTACCTTAACAGCATGTTTTGAATTCCAAACTGGGTAGTTATATCTGAAGGCTAAATATGAAAGTAAAGAGTGAGTGGCAATTATTTAAATGAAAGTAAACCAAGAACTCAGATAGACTCCAGGTATAGATGATTAATGGCTTGAAATATTATGCCTAAGTACAAAAGAATTAGTAATATACCGAAAGTTGGAAAATAAATTTTGATGCCTTATTATTTGTTGGCCAAATATAATTCTCATTGTTAGCAAATATAGAAAACAACTGGAAAGTAATCATCTATGGAAATCAAAGTGCTCAAAATGTTTTCCATTTTTAAGGTTACTTAGCTACTTGTAACTAATAAATGGCACAGTTTTGGATATTAGACAACAATAGAGTGAAAGGGAAAATCAAAAATTTAATTTCTTTCAAAATTCACTACCAAACATTTTTGTTTTTGAAAATTTAATATTGCATAGGGTCAGTTTTGAGAAAAATGAGAAGAGAGGTTGACAAAGATTTTTACTAGGAAAGGGAAAATGGGATTTGCATAAAGGGCAGATCCTTCTAAAGCTAGGGATCATAAGTAAACTTCAGGATATTTTCAAATACTATGGAAGCTGGATGCAAAAATATTGTATGTGTATTTCTCTGATGAGTCAGGCAAACCTTTAAAATTCTCAGAGTTCTGAGTGAAAAACTAAGAACAACAGCTTTAGGCCACATCCTGAGTCAACCCTTCAAATTGCCATAGTGGTAAAGAAGAGCATGAACTCTTCAAATCCATGTGATAACGGTGGTTAGAAGCACTACTCTTATAAGAATTTTAGATGGTTTGTGCAGTTTCCTGGATATGGATCTTAATTTCACCAGGTAAGAGATGTGGGATCAGTGAGATTGGAAAGGAATTGAGGAAATAATACCTCTACATTTTTTGAATAGAGATTTTTTTTTCTGACCTATCATTTTCTGTGTCTTGTTTCCTTTTATTTTTCAAGTAATATCTCATTGATTTGCTGTTATCTTTTTTGAATATCCAAGGCTGGGACTCCATGATGCAAATTACAAAAAAATAAAAGCTGGTTAATTTTCAATCAATTTTTACATAACTTTTTGGTATTATATTAATAAATAATGGATTTTGTATTTCTAACTGCATACAGAGCATTTTTCTCAGATATTCAATAATTATATCATATTTAGCATATTAAAACAAATTCATCATATTTTACAAAATTGATCTCTAATCCTGTCTGCTCTACTACAATTAAAAGTATCACCATTCTCCTGCTCATATATGTTCTATTTCTTATTAACCTCTTTCCTCTTCTTTTATTTCTTGACCAAAGTTTCCTTAGAACTGTTTCTAATTCTCACATTTCTTTTCACTTATAACTCATGTCTCTACATACCATCCTTGCCTTCTCATTCTCTGTTCTTCAATCAACCCCATGTCCCAGCACAAATAATTTTCTTCCACAAGGCTTTGATCAAGTTGTAGAGCCCTTAAAGATCAGTTGATGACTTTCTGTTGCCCCTGGGCATTAATCCCAATTACTTCACTTTTCTATAATCTGACTTTAACCTACATTTTTAAATTTAGCAATTCCTCTACAGATCAGAATTCTAGTTACCATTGTGCCATGTTTTTCAACTGGAATGTCTTAACTCCTCTCTTTACCTATTTGCTACTCTGTCTTTGAAAGTCTGCATCAACTAGTTCTGATAAAACACCAGTCACAAAATCAAATATTTTGCAATTTAGGCAGGTAATGCAGCCTCACTTAAAAGAATGGAGTGATGTACTCAGGGAACATGGACGCGCAAGTCCTTTCCTCCCACCCCTCAAAAAGTGTTACAATTGAATAATAATAAAACCAAACCAAATAAAACAGAAATGCTGCTCTGTCAAAACAAAACCCGTCAGCAGGGAAAGATTTCACTTGTGGAAGTGCAATGTCATTGTTTCTTTCAATATTCATTTGATAGGATTTTGCTTTTGAAGACTTAAGAACCAGCTTTCAAGGCCTGCCCTTGTCTTAAAGTTTCAGTGATGTTTATATGGTGCCTGCCAAAGGCAAGTTTTGTCCATGAGAATGAGCAAATGTGCAATTTTGGACAGTCTTATATAACTTCTACCATGTCTCTTACTTGGTTTTACAATGTCAGAACACAATGAAAAATAGAGTTTTACAAAGATTGAATTTTAAAGTTTTAAAAGATTGAATTTTAAAGATAAATTAACTTGAAAATTAATTCTTATAACCTTGGATGAATTTTTTTTTGATCTATATGTTTATTTCCCTCCCACACATAGACATACACATATACCTATCCAAATTTACTATTCTTTGTTTAAATATTTTTATTCATTTCATGAATGTTTTGTATTAAAGCAGGGTCTGTGTGTTCTTTCCACTCTGTGTTACATATACTGAGGTGGCAAGGATAGTCATTTCCTCAGCAATCACTGCAATTTTGAATAGTTTATTTGTTATGAAGGCTGACATACCCACACATTACTTCCTGAGAAGCTGGACTTTTTATTTCTTCCACAACTTGAAAAATGGAATGAACAATATGTTTTATATCCAAGTATCAACTAGTCCTAATGGGTAGCTTCCATGATCTGGGACAGCATGGGTTACAAATCACAAATTCTCAACCTGGCTTTCTTCATTTACTGGTATTTGACCTTGAACAAATGTCTCTGAGAACTTAAACCACATATTTTCTAGTCCCTACATTAAGCAATATTTGGATAATTCTGCTCCCATGTTAATCCAGAAATCATAAAAATCGTAGCTGCTTGCTCCAAGAAATACTTGCTTCTGCAAAATGTCTGTGAACCCACCACAGCAAATTGCTCAACAAGAAATATAAAAACTGGGAAGTTTGACTTGGCATAGAAAATGTTAAAAAAATAAAATCTGAGTTTCAGTCATCTCTAAGTTACAAAGAATGAATGTAACAGAATGTAGTTTAAATTATAAGCAAGATAATGAATGATAGAAGGAGCACTTTTAACCCACTAATAAATATCAATAATTTTATGAAGTATGTGCTAAGATGTTTTAAAAATTTCTGTTTATGACATCTCATTTTTAGAAATGGGGAAAAAGAGCAGATGTCAGTTAGTGTATTTCCTAAAATTCTAATGATTTTATTTTTACCCTGAGAAAAGAGAGAATCAAAAGTCAAATTGAGTATGTAATAGTGAAGAATTTGTTATTATATGTTATTGTATGTTGAAAAATTAGACATTTTTTTTCTGAATAATGAGACCTCAAAAAATCATTCTTACTATCAACCTTTTTCTCTTTAAGGTAAGATAATATATTTAGCCAATATTAATTAAGAATCCTCCTTCTATTAATTAGTTTTCAGTTTAAGAAGCTAGCTCCAACTTGGGCAAAAGTGACCAGAAGGATCAAACCATGGTCTCATATACAGTAACATAGTTGTCAAGACTCTTGCTTGAAACGAACCAAGCCCTTGCCTGAGAATGGGTCTGCTTTTTTGCTCATTTTGCTTGGTCAAATATCACCTTGAGATGTAATCGCATTCCATTAAAAGCAATTGCAAATGATAGGTACATCTGCAGTAAGTTCTGGTGCATTTGAGGTTTGTAACATCATACTGGGCCGTGTCTTTCTTGAAGGAAAATAACCCAATTGTATAAATGTTGCCTTGTGAAAAGCAGTAAGTGAATGAATGGGCTGCTGGCAATTTGAGCAACTTCTCTTTTTTTTTCTGCATTCAATCAAATTGGCCTCTCTTCATTTAAAAAAAAAAAAATTGAGTGTTAAAATAACTCAGTATGATTAAACAATATGGTTGATTTGGGGAGAGGTGAACTAATTCTTCCCTCCTCAGATTTTCTTGCTAGCTCAGAGAAGTCATTTTAGAATGCTACCACCTTCTTGCTGCCAAGATACTAAGGAAACCACATCATCCATCCATGCCCCACATCACTGATTCATTCATGACTTTATCCATTCATCAGTTGTTCTTAATTTATTCAGCTAAATTTGCAAGGCAAATTCTCTGTTTTTTCACTGCTCTAGGTTTTATTGTCCATTCTCAGGACACTTTAGTATAAAATAGCAGCATCATATTTCACCTGATATGGGAGAGTGACATATTCTTGAGTATTCCTGTGCAGTTTTTAAGGAAACTTCTTTGCATGGTCACTTATGTATTCCTCTTTTAAATGATGACTAAACATATTGATACTTAATGATTTCTTTCTAGGACCAAAAACCAGGCTTCTCTATTAGACTTTGTCCTAATTGTGAACTAAGATCCTTCACCCACTCCACATTCAATCCAGGGTTAAATGAAATAATAAGTTGGTTATCCTCTATATTCAGAATAGTAATTTTTATATTTTTTCTGTGTAAACAACTCCAAAATCATTATGACTCATGAAAAGAGCCCCAAGGAGCACATGGTACAGCATTTCTTGATTCTTGATTCTTCCCGTATTTCTTGATTCTTTCCTGTAACAAAAATCACAAATGGGGAAACAACACAAATTATTCTGCCAGACTGACAGATGCTTATTTTGGAATTCAGAATTTTATTTTTTTAAAGAAGAAAAAAGTGGAGTTTGTATAAAAACTATTAAAGACAAACACACACACATGCTTGGAAGGATTAGTTAATGCAACAGCATTTAACAAACTGCTAGCAGTTACTATAAAACTTCTGGAAGGTTGTGTCTGTGTTTCAGGGCTGCAATAATAAAGTACCACAGTATGCTTGGTTTAAACAGGAATTTACTGTCTCACCGTTTTGGAGGGTGGAAGTGTAAAATTAAGGTGTTGTCAGGGTTGTGCTTTCTCTGAGGTGTGTAGCATCCTGGAGGTGGCTTGCTGGCAACCCATAACTCAATCTCTGCCTCCATCATGTGGCCATCCCTCTCCCCATCTGTCTTCTACTAACAGTTTCCAAATTTCCTCTGCTTAAAGGACTCCAGTCGTATTGAATTAAGGCCCAGCCTGATTCTGTGTGGCCTAACTTTAACCAAAAACATTTTGCAAGATCCTTTTTACAAATGAGTTCACAACCACAGCATCAGTAGTAAAGAATTGAACATGTCTTTGTGGAGGATATGATTCAATATATAACAGGTTGGTTCCACATTAAAAACAAAATTAATTCAAATATATCATTCACACAACTATAAATCAAATGAGATATATTTTATTTTATTTTGAAGCTTACACTGCATATTTCATCTAAGTTCTAGAAAAATCTTTCTATATTGCTTTAGAATTGGTAGTCATAGATCTTCCAGCCAAGAAATTACTTGGAAACTCAGATCCCTCAATGCATAATCTTTGCTACTGTTAATCTGTGTTATCTTTCTCATTTTGGTATTATAAAAGTGGATATCAGATGTAAAATAATTTCACAGAAGAGCTATCATAATATTTTTCTATCTTCATTCTAAATAGAAGAAAAATTCTTAATAGTTATTTATGCCATCCTACATAAATTTTAGTAGCTGGAACAAAAAAAGTAAAAGGGGATTTTGAAGCATTTGGCATGATTTCAACTATGCTTTAGCTAAATTTCATATTATTCTGGTATTGTCATTCTGAACTTTTTATAGATTCACAACTTCATGAAATAAGTCAACCCAGTCTGAGTATCATCCATTTTGTCTCTTTTTGCAAATGCAAGTTTTATTAGCCTTCAGTGATGTTCTTGACATTAAACAAAATTCCAACTTGTGAAATAAATTTTCCATGCATAATTTTCCTGAAGTACCATTCTAATGAGGTGGGACAATCATGCATATCATCATACCATTTCATATTATTAATATTTATGTGCTAACATAAAATTTAAACCATTTTAATAAACTTATACCTTATGAGTAATTTGATGAGAGTGGACATATTGAGTTCAATTCACATTAGTTCATTTAGTAAATAATATTGCATGATTGTGGTGGTTTGGAGCTGTATGCCAAGAAAAATGTGTTTGTAAACCTAATCCATTCCTGTGGTGTGAACCCATTGTAAGAGGTCTCTTTGATAAAGTTACTTCAGTTAAGATGTGGCCCACCTCAATCAGGATGGGTCTTAATCCTATTATTGAGGTCTTTTATAAGCAGAATGAAACTCAGACAGCAGAGAGAAGGCCATAGAGGGAGCAGCCAGAAGCTGAACATCAACAGAACCAGAAGGGAAGGGAGAGACCAGGAGAAGCCACCATATCATTGCCACGTGACAAGCTAAGGACCAAGGATCACCTGCAGCCAGGCCCAGAAAGCTGATCTTCAGGAAGAAAGCATCACCATGACGATGCCTTGGTTTGGACTTTCTCTTAGCCTCAAAACTGTGAACAAATAAATTCCCATTGTCTATGCCTACCCACTGCATGGTATTTGCTTGAGCAGCCCAGGAAACTTAAATAATTATTAATTAACAGAAGCCTAAAGGCAAATAGCATTCCTTTCTTACTGGCTAAAACTTGGAATATATTGATATTTTAATGCATAATATAATTTTTTATTAATATTTTGTGACATGTACTGGTAGAAACTGTTTCTGTTTTATTTTCTGCAGACTATTGAGAAGAGTCATCAAAATGACTAAAATTCCTTCTGTGAAATATTCCTATGGAAATAAAAATAGATGCACATCAGATTGGCAACCAAAATATAATTCCTTGCATGTATAAAACTCTATTTTAACATTATCTATTCAATTTCACAGATGTCCTTTGAAATTTTAATGCCTGTGTTGTTCACACTTCTGCCCACTCCAGCCCACATTTTGGTAAAGGATAGGGGAGATAAAGGAATTAAATGTTGAGTACAGAACATCAGGGAAGGGAGAGAATACTTGGAGAGCATGAGTGATGGTGTAAAGCTTTCAGGAATATGGAGGGCTTGATATTAGGAAAGAGCTGGGTATTAACTAAGAGTTGTGGATAGCTATGTTGTAAAAACCCCTTAAATGTTTAGGAAAGAATTTAGATAGAAGACTGGATATTGCCTTGTGATTCTCTAAAGGCGGATCTGATCTGGGATTAGAACACACAGTCTTTCACCCTTTATTGTAAGATAATCATCCTAAAGTAAGTAATGTGTCTGGAGGTAAGTGGATCATCTGGAGTTAAAACTTTGTTTGCTAATGGTTTGCTAATGCTGCCACTATCAAAATACCAGAAACTGATTGGTTTTTATAAAGGCGGTTTATTTGGTTAAAAGTTTACAGTTCTATGGCCATAAAAGTGTCCAAACTGAGGCATCAACAAGAGGATACCGCCACTAAAGAAAGGCCAATAGTGTCCAGAACACTCTGTTAGCTAGAAAGGCATAAGGTTGGCATCTGCTGGTCCTGGATTGTGTTTCAGCTCCTCTATCAGCTCCTGTGCATCCTTAGCTTAGCATCTCCAAACATCCTTCTGTCTGCAACTCCAAGATTCTCTAAGCATCTCTGCCAGCTCCCAAGCATCTTTCCAAAAGTCTCTCTCATCTTTCCAAAACTCTCTCTGGGGAGTTTTGTCCTCTCTTAGCTTCTCCAGAGCAATTTAGCATCACAAAGCATCAGCAAGTCCTGGGCCTGTGTCAACTCATTTTAAAGGACTCCAGTAAACTAATCAAGACCTACCCTGAAAGGGTGGAATCAAACCTCAAAGGAAACTTTCAGTTAAGAGTTCACACCCTAATAAAAAAGATTACTCAATTTGCCCCCACAAGACTGCATTAAAGAATATGGCTTTTCCTGGGGGACATAATATATACAAACTGGCAGAGTTAGTAAGGTTGCTGTTTTTCTTTATCTTGAGGTCTTCCTGATCTTCCTGTGTTAATTAGAGTAAGAGCTATTGTAATAAATAACCCCAAAATTTTAGAGGGTTCAAGGATATATATTTCTTATTCCTGTAATAGTCCAATATATGTGTTCCTGGTCAGATTTTAGTCTCTCAATGTCATTCAAAACATGGGTTCTTTCCATTTTTTTGGTTTTGCCATATGCTAGGATCTTAGAGTCTTTTGCTTCTACCCAGCTGACAGGGCAGGAAGCAATGAAGGACACCAGCTTTTGAAAAACAAAAAACAAAACTAAACTAAAAACTTGAAGTGACAGATCACTTCTATTCACATCCTATTAAGAACTAGCCAAATGGGCAAAATGGTGGTATAGGGAGGTGTGGAATTTAAGTTAGTCCTCTAGAGCAGCTAGTAAATAACCTGTAACTGTCTGGAACA